>NW_028277087.1:4400000-5025000 GCF_059951505.1 Python bivittatus
CATATATTTGAAACAAAAGAGAACTGACCTGAATGAATAGGAGGCTTGCCTTACGCCAAGTTGAATAGTCTGTATTACCTGTGTTTAGAATAAGGGACGGGAAAGGTTATTTTCTGCCAACTGCTTTCACTGAACCCTTTCTAAATGGCAGGGCTAGAGACTGAACCCAAGGCCCTCTGCTACAGTCCTACCATAATTACAGCACCTGTACAGCAGTGGTACAGTCTACTTACAGAGGCTGTGGGTTCTCCATCGCTGGAGGTTTTAAAAAAAATAGTTGGACAGGCACGTCGGAACGATTCCCTGCACTTTGCAAGGGGTTGGACTAGATGTTCCTCAAGGTCCCGTCTGACTGCACGATTCTGTGATTCTACCCCCCCAAAAGTGCCTCATTACATTCAGTGGAAGTTGTGTCCTTCTGAAAGAATGCATACCTGGGATGAATTTTGCTCTTTGTCTCTTCCTTGTTGTTCTGTTTCATTTATAAAGTGCAGAAATTACTGGGTACGGTACAGTGATTTTTTAAAAATGCAGTTCTCTGCCCAAAGACTTGCGGACAATGGGGGGGAGGTTATTACCACCGCCTTTC
Source organism: Python bivittatus (assembly GCF_059951505.1). Lineage (NCBI taxonomy): Eukaryota > Metazoa > Chordata > Lepidosauria > Squamata > Pythonidae > Python > Python bivittatus. The sequence goes on from NW_028277087.1 coordinate 4,400,590, forward strand.
TCAGGGTCAAATCTGTGTATCAGAGACCGGGGAAATGACAGGGTGGGATTTGCGAGAAGCTTTCCTCCCATGGCCAACTCGGAAGCCAGAAATTGCTCTCGGCCGAATCGGCAGTTGTCTGCGCGGGCACGGCGAGGAAGGAGACCGAAGTGAGAATTCTTGAGCTGTGATAAATTTCATTAATGGTCACACCTGCTCTCCTGCTCAAAAGCCCAAGCGACTGTGGCTCTCTAGGGCCTCCTCACTTTAACTCCAGCGCCGAACTGTAGCATGGGCCTTTGGACAAAGAGAAAGCAACGAATAAACGGTGTGGGCCGTTTTCTTCTAGAGACACCCCAGTTGAACTCTGTCTTCCTCCACGCAGGATAAACGATGACCTGCGCGTGAAAACGCCATCATGTAAAAGCTGCAACTTAGTCCTCTCCGTCCGATGTTAGGAGAAGACATGGTGGTGCCACGTCCTTAATGGGTTTTGTATGTGGGGTGTGGGTGTGGATCATGCAGATTGCAGCAGGTGCCACGGAGTTCCTGCCCTTGTTTCAGCCACAAAACGTGGACTGGTTTCTCAAACTACCTCATCATGTCGTTGTGAAAAGAGAATAGGGGCTTCCTGATCGGTGGGGAATACTTATTCTGAGAAGGGTCTTCTTCTAGCACTCTACTCCTGGCCCATTCCTACAAACTCCCCTGCCTTCTTGAATGGCAGCCTGGAGATGCTATTTTCTAAAATAACTTTTGATCCCACTTTTCTCTCTGAAGGAAACTCCTTTCAGCCGCGGATGACCGTCTCCTTTGGGAAGGGAAATGGGAAAGAAATATGGGAAATATCCTCTCTGCATGTCTCTGTGTTATTTTATTGGATCTGTGAACCATCCAGCATAACAAACATGGTGGTCCAATAATATAATTGCAAGTGCATGGAAAAGTAATTCAATCCAGGTTAGTTCCCACCAGAACTGGTGGGACTGAAGTCCTGATCGGTAGGGTCTCACCTCCTTTGCTCTTTTAAATCAATCCAAGACTACCACTTTTGGCTTTTTATTATCACGGATTCCTGCTTGTTTCTCTCGTTTTTGCTGGAGTGGGTGATGGGATGCCCACCTTGACACGATGCCCGCTTTGACGCGATGCCCACTTCCGGCTTGCATTTTGAAGGACTCCTCCTCTCGGAGAGATGCTTTGCGTGTTTTGAAAACGGAAAGCCGAAGACTGCATTGCAGCGAGCTAATGATCTTTTATTAAAGCAGGGTGGCTTTTACAAATTCAGTTTCACTCCCAGGGACTGGATTAGCGTGGCTTTCCTGATGATCCTGGCACGTTTTGGCTCTAAACGGCAAGTCTTTCTATGCCAGAGACTATAGAATCAGGGAGGCTTAGTTGAAACTAACCTGGTCTAGATTCAGCTCTGGGTATTTGTAGAGTGATCTAGTTTCTCCAGGTGTCCTCCAACTTGGCTTTGCTGGTTGGAAGTAAAGGAAATTGTAGACCCCCAACTCGTTGGTGGGTGCTAGGTTGGGGAAAAGCTACAAGTTGCGCTATTAGCTGGCTCCATTTGGATCACGTCACAGAAAGGCTGGGTTCCTACAACCCGCTAGTTCTGGAATTAAACCACGTTCTGAATTTGCACCGTGCCTTGAATAATCGACCAGAAGGATAGGCAGAGTTCATGCCACGTCCTTCCCCCGCTGCCCCCCATCCCCCAATCCAGCGAAGGTTAAAGCTCAGCAAGCTTAGCCCATTGTGCGAATGCCGCTGCTCGGTCTCTGACCGACCTGGTGGAGCGTATTGTGCGAACCCGGGCAAAGGGAGGCGAGCCCCCCAGAGCCCCCCCGTCGCTTTTAATAGAAAATGGAATTATGGCAGAGATGAAATTGGGAACCTCAGAGGGAAAATCTCTAGGTGACACCATCCTTAACACAGCTGTGTGTGTGTGCGTGCGTGCGCGCGTGTGTGTATGCGTGTGTAAAGTGTCCTGTTCTCCTTGGCTTCCAATCTGTATTGCGTTCTGTTAAATTAAGTAATAAATAGACTCCCGCTGCTGTCCCCAGACTTGGCTGTTAAATGAACACTGTTGTACGGAAGCTGCTTTGGGATGTTAATTCATTCTTTCTCAAGCCCAAGAAGTGAAAAATTTCCCCATGGATTTCTCCCTCTGGGTTGAGAAGGAAGCTAATTTTGCAAATATTGGGGGAGGGGGGGTTACTTAAGAAATGATCAGACTGGTGTTCGAGCAGCCCAGGAAATTCAACCAGTATGGGATTCTTCCTCTTTCGGAGGCCCTCGCATCCGAATTCGCTCCCACCTGGTGTTTTGAGACCCACCGTTTCTGCACATTGATGTTCGGTTTCGGAAGTTTTACAGAATGGCGCATGGTGGCAGGGGGGCTGGAGGGGGTCAAGAGGGCAGGTGCAATGGTGCAGTCAAAGCTCCGTGTGGGTCAAGCTTTGAGCGTACCATCACAGCTGCCATCTTGACTTTTTTGACCCATACCCTGCAGTCACCCCAGTGGTAGGGTTTGAAGGGCCCCCGTTTCTCTTTCTCACTAGACATCTGGTTGATTTTGGTAGCAGATTTTATTTTAAAGACCAAGTCCTTGATTTATGGCTCTATTCAGACAACTCCATCTTGGTTTCCTAAATCCAGCTCTGCACAAGACTTTTGTCCCAACGAGCGGCTGTTTTGCTCCTTCCAAGCTGGCAGAAAAACAGGATATTTTCTGTTTGCTCTATTTTTTCATTTCATTCAAGATGAGGTGACATTGAGGTCATTAAACCCACTTCAGAGCATAGGATAATATTCTGATTTGTCCCAAAGCTGTTAATTAGAGTTTCTAGGTTTGGACAAAACTGGCTTGTTAAGAACCCTCTAAAAATGACCTCCATGGCATTTACAAGTGATTTACTGTATTTGGAACTGAAGTTTAAGAGTTTAAGGAATCTCCACCAGGTATAACCGTTCTTTTTTAAATGATGCAGTTGTAAGGGTGTGCAATTGGGCTGTGGATCTGTGTACAAAATGTGCATCAGTGGGCACACGTGTGTACTCCTGTACTGACTATCTGAAAGTCTTTAAAGCAGCTGTGCCTTTTTTCGGGTTTGTGTAGCAGTTGCAGGAGGCAGCTGTGTGGTCCTGAGAAAAGATGTAGCTGCTTTAAAGAGCTGTGGAGGAATGCTGTGTGAACAGGCCTCCCGTGTTCCCTGAAGCACCATTTTGCATTCAATTTTAAATGCTATAGTATTTAATATTTGGAAATTGGGTTTCAAGATATCACATACCACTGGTGTTTGGAGGCAAAACTAACTCAGTAAAAAAATAGCAGGATTTGAGAAATTAAGATAAGTAGTGATAAATAGAAAGGCCTGGTGAATTACTATTATTTCATCTGCTCATAAGGATTCTGGATTCCCAAGAATAAATTTTCAGTGATTTAGGAAAAATACTTTGTACCTGCAAAGAGGGTTAAACATGCTATCATTTTATAAGAGATTGACGAGATGCTGGTGGAGGAATTTTGTTACTGTTTCATTATTCTATCTGTTTTTGTTTGTAAAGGCTTCTTTTTCCACTTTATTAAAGAAACACTTATTATATAGCTCCCTTCATTTACAGTGTTCCTTGTGGGGAATAAGGCACTTGGGACTTCTGTGGTCTTTATTTTCTCAGAATATGTCAGAAGGTTTTGTGCAAAACTGTGAGGATCAACATGGCAGCAGATCCTGGAGGCTTCTGCCATGTTTTTCCCCACCGTGCCCCAAAATGCCATGATCTGGGGCATTCTGGGAAAATAAACCACAGCTGAGAGAATACCATGGAACTCAGCTCCACAAATCAAGTCCTACAGGAAGAACGAATGAGGATTGAATTGCAAAGCGATTATATGAAGGAGGGATGAATGGGTTGAGAGGAAGCGGAAAACAAGAAAGTTGTAGCTGGGTAGAGTTGATGAAACCTTCAAAAAGAGGGAGGGATGAAGTTGAAAGATGAAAAGGCAACCTATGAAGTGGTTGGGTGGTTCATTTCCTTTCCTTTCCTCTTTATCGCTAATTTCTTTTTACATAGTGTTGTTTACCCTGAAAGGGAGTTGTATGATGGATAAAGATGCATGCATAAATTTGTTACGTACAACATTCATTTAGAACAACTGATAATTGAACAGAGGGGGCTGCTTTTCTTCCGAAAACAGAAGGAGCATTATTACCGAGGCCTGGTGATCAAAACTAAAAGAGGGCCCTGAGTGGTTTTTGACCTTGGGCATCTCTCTGAATTAATTTCTCTGTCCTTCTGCTTCCTGCCTGTCACCCATCTGTCTCCACACTGTGAGACCCGGATGTTCCCATGGAAGGCATCAAAGTTTCCATGGGCCGTTTAGCATCTGTTTCCCAGATGTCTGTAGTTTGGAACCATTGATATAAACACCGTCCCTTCAGCCCTCTTGATGTCCCAACCTTTTGGCTTGGTGGGATGGCACAGAGAAGGACGGTGGGGCTAGTGGTGGGAGAAATATGGCTCCATTGCCCCAAGGCCCCTGGGAGGATTTTGGAAAAGGTCCTCTCCCCGTGCATTTAAAACAACAACAGCAGACAGAATCAAGCCCATTTGGGATTTCTAGGGAAAGTAAGGGACAAAAACAAAGGGGTCTTGTTTGGTGTGGGTTGCAAAGAGCAAAACTTAAAACTGAGGTGGGAGAAGTGTGTCTGGGGTTTCCCGTGCGTATGTGCAGTGGAATGCAGATAAATCTGGAACGGAAGAATGATCAAATTAATTATCCTTGCTGGGATCCCGTTGTAAATGCTTGAATTGCACTGATTTTGCTAGCTGTAGCTACGCTTTGAATGTGTATAGCTTAGGAACCCTGGAAGTTGTCTCATATTCTTATATGATCTTTAGCCCAACTTGGAAATTGTCCATATTATTATATGATCTTCAGTTATATGATCTTTAGTCCAGCCTAATGTTGTTTAACCTAACTGGCAGATTCTTCTCATCGTAATGAGGGCATCTGGAACTCACCCTTTTGCATCATCAGCGCAGGTACTCTACCGGGGGAATAAACTGTGGTTCCCTCTTCCTTAGAAAGAATGCAAACCGCCACTACCCTCCTATGCCTGTCTTACTCAGTTGTAAATCTTGTGGAGTTCAGTGGGTTCCATATTCCTGGTTAAGTAAATATAGGTCTCCCTAGGCTGTCGTCTTTCGCACATCTGTAGAATTACATCCTGCTCACTGAATCTGGAATTGAAGTACTTAGCACTTCAGGATTAACATTTATCGACCAAACTTGATAAGCCTTTAAAAATAAAATCTTTTTCTTCTCACCAGTTTATCAGGCATTAGCATATTTCTCTTCTACCTCTGCCAATAGCTGATAGCAATAATTTGCAAATTAAAGGTGGGTTGGAAGTTTAGACTTCTGGCTCATTAGAGGGCATTTCTTGGTTTGCAACGGGAATGCATGCTGGAGTCTTGTTTCGGGAGATCTTTGGGGACGGAGATGAGGAACATGTATCTGAGCTGGAAAGGGAATGGACAATACCTGTCAGCCTTACCAGGTAGACCAGACAGGAAACACAACCAGATGAGCTAATTCTATTTTATAGTAAGGCTACATTAACAGAATCTCGCAAACCTGAAAATGCAATTCTCCCGTCTCCTTTGCTGCCAAAGAAAACAGGGAGGGTCCCTTCTGAGACTCTTGCCCTTCCCACTATCCAGCTGAGGGCTATGCCGCCTCTTATCTGACCATTCCCTTGGCAGTGTCTCTTTGCCCTGTCTCTCAAGGTCTTTCCCACATACCATTACACTCTGGGTCTTTGCTTTCTGAGTTCCAGGGAAGAATTCTCCTGTAAAGGAGATGTGGGGAGAATTGTACTTTGAGACTTGCAAGATTCTGTCAGTGCAGTAGTACAATAAAGTAGAATTAGCTCATCCGGTTGTGATTCCTTTCTGGTTTATCCCACGAGGCCAACTTCAATCTTGCAAGTCTCAAAATACAATTCTCCCCGCCTCCTGTCTCCTTTATAGCCCAAGAAACTAGGGAGGGTCCCTTCTGAGCCTCTTGCTCCACCCAGTAACTAGCTGTGGGCTACGCTCCCTCTTATCTGACCGTTCCCTTGGCTGTGTCTCTTCGCCCCGTCTCCCGAGGTCTTTCCCACATACCATTACCTCACTAGGTTAGATGCATTCTTGTTTCAACTCCTGTCAGGGCATTTTCATTCATTATCATGAACCCCCAGGACTCAGGCAATCCACTTCAGATACACCAATCTTTATTTCTCTCAGCCAGAGGATCATGTTGGAGATAATGGGAAGTGCCCACTTCTATTCCAGATCCCAGAAAGTTTATTTTATTTAATTTTAATATTTATTTAACATTTGTTTGTTTGTTTATCAAATTTGTGCAGCCACCCATCTCACAAGAAATGACTCTGGGCAGTGTGCAATCATGAAAGAAAAACAATTAAAATGCAATCATGATCAAAACGTAAAGCAATGATTATTAAAACTGAAATATATTAAAAAGCAAGATCTACAAACCGTGGGCAAGAAAGAGAGAGTGTGTATCAATCGTGGAGGCATCTTAAGATTTTATCAGTTGCCTGGTGACATAACCAGGTCTTGAGGGACTTCTGGAAGAGTTGTCAGCGGTCCAACCAATATCAAGGTGGGTCAACAGTCTGACCTTGTTTACGACACTGTTTCCTGTGAATTTAAGCTAGCCCTCTGTCCAGCAAAAACAGACTCCTATGTGGTTTTAGGGGGAAAGAAGATAGCTGGGTGGCAAACTTGAGACTGCTCTCCTCTGGCCTCTGACGTCTCTGGTTAGAAGGACCAGGCAGAGCGTTAAGTGTCCTTCTTTGCATGACATACTGGACAGCCTCTACCGGTCATCCTTCTGCATTTTCAGGGACAAATAGCTTTGCTGGGTACTTGGTTTGCCTGCCTGGTTTGAAATCATCTGTTTATCAAAAAAAAAATCATCTTCCTGCCTGCAGAGTCCCAGTCTCCAGGCCAGGCGAAGTCTCGTATGCTTTAAAAGGCTGTAACTTTTTAACCGTGATTTGGTCCACTTGATAAATTAATTGTATTTTATACCCGCCCTGCATCCAATAAATTCTGGATCCTGTAATGCTCGCGACGTATAAAGGAGATGGGAAAATCGCTGCATCAAACCTGCCTGTGCGTTTCAATGTTTCCCCCCTTTCTTGAAGTGTTTTAATATTTGTTTCGCCTTATAAATCAACCCACCCCTGGCTGGCTTGTGAAAAAGCAGGATTTATGAGGCCAGGTGTAATAACAACAAAATGATCTTGGCTCCTGGTGACCAGAACTGTTTTTAATGTTTTCCTAATGATGGCATCACCAGAGAGATTCGGTTTAAAGAAGGGAATTTCTTCTAGTTATAAATTCTTCCCCGATGCGGGCAAGGCTGATGTGGGAACATGTGGAAGGAATAGGAATAAGATCTCCAGAGGCAGGTGGAGAAAGATGGATCCAGACCAAAAGGGTTTGGATTTGGGAAGAACGCCTAACTTCTGAATGAGTTTTGGCTCCCCTGATGGAGACCCTTAAAAACGGACCCTCTTGTCTCTGTGTGAGACAGATAATTTAGTTCCAAGCTTGCTTTTCCAGTCAAGTTTGGCATCGCTTAAGCCTCTCCTAAGCTCTTGAACAAAATTCTTTAAGCGGGGAGAAGGGTGTGTGAAATTCTGTCCTTCCCTTTGGAGAAACAGCTCGATCCCCCTTCCCGTCGCTTTGAAAAACGATCTCTCATGAGAACGATCTATAGATACGTAGAATAATTTCGTCGAGGCCCATGTCGCCTCTTTTTGGAGTTTCCTGAGTAAAGGGAGGACTTTGAAGTGTTCGGCGGAAAACTTTAAAAAAAAAGTCGAAGCTGTTGGAGAGCTCAGATCTAAGGTCGCAGGGCATACGTGTGGCTTTTTTGGCTGAGACGGAACGGTGTCCCCTCCTTTATAAGCTGTTTCCTAGTGCCCAAATTTAGTTCTTGGATCTGAGAAGGAGAGTGTAGTTGATATAGAAACAAGCAAGCAAACCCTGATATTAGTATAATGATGCTAGAACAGTCTTTCTCAACCGTGGCAACTTTAAGATGCGTGGACTTCAACTCCCAGAATTCCCCAGCCAGCATGGCTGGCTGGGGAATTCTGGGAGTTGATGTCCACGCATCTTAAAGTTGCCAAGGTTGAGAAAGACTGTGCTAGAGGAACACTAAAACCAAGGGATCACTTCTGGTCAACAGAAGAGTTACAGGCGTGCCTCGTCCTGCTCAGACAGAGCAACGGACAAGCGTCCATTCTGTTCTGCTTGTTTTTTTTGATACGAACCGATCAGCGTTTGCAAATGTCTTCCTAATGGGCTGGGATTAAAAAGGGAGAGAGGAAGCGCAAACATGATATAGATTTTTTTTCTTCTCCTGGATGCCCCTCTGAGCAACTCTGTATTCTATATCAATCTGATTATTCTCACCATGCCCATCAGCGTCTTAGCCCTGCAGGATGTTCATGAAGGAGGGGTGTGTGACTTGGGGATCAAGACTAGGAACGTTGGGGGGTGGAGGTGGGGGGGAGATGTAGCTTGGCTTGCATTTAAGCAAAATGGTGGGACCTCTCCACTTTCTAGATTCATATGTGAATCAGAATGCTACCTTCTGCTACCGGCACGTGCCCAAATACCGGCACGTGTGCAAATTAAAAGCCTGCACAAATATGCATTCATTTTGCACAAGGGTACCCCTTGCCCTCCCAAAAGAAGACCAGAAAGCATGCATCGGTTAGATTTTCAAACTATTTGGGGCTGCGGAACTGGTGAGTTAAAAAAAAGAAAAAAAAATTCCTGGATCCCCTGATCGAAAGGCAGAGCTCTAGTGATAGAAAACTGGCTGTATTTGAGTGACACAGAACCCTAGGATTCTGTAGAAAACTGTAAAACGAAAAACCCTGTGTTAGCGGGTAAAACTATCTTATCAATCAGTCCTTTATTAGAGTCTTTAAGCTAGAAAATGCAATATATTGCCGAATACGTAAAGGAGATGTGTAGAGAAACACATACACCTAAAATATAGAGATACAAATAAAACGTAGGGATAAAATACAAATAATAATCATAATATAAAAATAGTACAAATGAGTGCTGGTTTTTATTGGCTTTTTTTTTTTTTAAAGCAGCAAATTAATGTGGAAAATAGAATGAAGTTAAGATGGAGAAAAGGAGGAAAAAAAGAACCTGAACGGAAGATTGTTACGGTGAATGGACGAACCAGATGTTGTCGCTCCACTTTGTCTTACAATTCCCATGGTTGCTTTTCAGAATTCCATGTTGCTTGTTAGAACATTGTCTTTTTATGATGTCCTAAGTCAGTGTTTCTCAACCTTGGCAACTTTAAGACGTGTGGATTTCAACTCCCAGAATTCCCCAGCCAGCCAGGCTGGCTGGGGAATTCTGGGAGTTGAAGTCCACACGTCTTAAAGTTGCCAAGGTTGAGAAACACTGTCCTAGGTTGAAGCCTCTTGGAGTTATAGTCAAGTTAAATTCCAGCAGCTTGCTGTTTTCCTAAGCATAACATGATGAGGTTAAAAGGTATGGCCAGTTTTTAACCATATCTTCGGTCTTAGTGTATTCATTTTATTTATTTCTCTTATGATGCCATTGACAGCCAAGCCAGTATGATGTATGGAACTTATCAAAGATAGTCTGTTGATGTCATCTTCCTTTGTCCTGGATTTTTCGGACGTCTCTCCCTAGCGCAAGAGTGAGACAACCCTTCAGAACAGGACAGATTTTATTAGTGACTGGTGCAGTAAAAAGGAAAAGAGAAAATACAGGAAAATTTCCATTTACTATTATTACTACTAATTTATTAAACTTGCCTGCTGCCCAACCCTCAATGACTTTGGGCGACCCGCAACAATCAAGCCCCCCCCAAAAAATCCACAATAAAATCAGTATAACATAAAAAGTAAAGATAAAGGTAAATAGGTCAATGAATAAGTAGATACCTTTAAGATAGCATAAAAAATTTATAGACCTAAAAAATTACAGACATAAAACGTGTAAGACCAGTTGCGCTGTTCTAGTGAACTAAACCTCTAAAACCTATCATCTGTAGAACGGGTTGACTTTATTGGCCAATTTACGCTCCTTGGTTGGTGCCCATAAGAAAAGAAAAAGTTAGAAAAAGGGACACGGAGGAAGTCAATAACCTATGGCCTGGAATGTTAAAGTACAGTAGGAGGAAACGTAGAATTTTGCCTTGCTAGGCCTGCTGATGTTTTGACCCTCCAGATGTTGGTGGGCTACAACTCCCATCATTCCTCACCAGGGGCCACGCTAAAGATCCTTTGATGGGGGTCTCGGGGAAACATGGGCAGGAGGGCTTCCAACATCTCCGCCATTGTGGCCAATATCAGTTCCTCCCTCCCCTTCTGCTAAAGGAAGTCTTCCCTGAGTCTTCTTCAAGAACGATTCCCGAGCCATTGGAAAGAGCATCATGAGAGCATTGTTGGTTTGAATGCTGTACTTGTGGGGAAATGGGGCGTTTAGCGAACAATTAAGAAGCAATTGAGGGATAGGGCATAAACCAGGTGGAATCCAATAAGTTCAGGCCTCCGACAAGCATAATGAACGCAACACTCTGGAAGTCACATTAGGTTGAGCAATGTCTCCAAGAAATGTCTTGCTTTTTTCTCTGTTGAAATCTACCCAGACTGAGCATAATATTACGGTAATGGATGTCTGCTGAAGGTGGGCATTCATTTCAGGAGAAATTAAAATGGAATGTAGTGGAGTCTTTGTTCCAAGTAGCAAAGATGGATTGCATTTGTTCCTTCTCCCCATTTATGACTGCATTTGTTTGCTCTTCGGGCAGGGATGAAAAAAGTTATTTTTTTCCCTCCGAGCCGTGGCACGATAATTTTGTTTACCCAGAATGCTTCAGGCAGCCACCGCGCCCAGGGCATTCTGGGAAAGAAAAAAGGCTGCTGGGATGGTCACTGGAATTTGATCTGTTGCTGTGCTCCATATATAGTGGCAAAATGCATATGGATGAGAAACAGAAGGGGGCGGAAAGAAAGGGACAGAGAAAGTGGGAAGAAAAAGAAAATAGATTAAGAACAGGCAAGCGTTAAAAAAAGAGCGGGGGGAGAGGAAGGTTGGGAGGATAACAACCAGAAGGAAAAACGAAAAATAAATGAAGATAACTTGTGAATAATGAAACAAATGCAAATTAAACTAATGAATAATGAAACAAATGAGGATTCTTAATAATGAAAACAAACAGAATAACAAAACAAAGCAAAAAATCTTGCATGACCTTAATATCTGGGGAGTGGCGCCTGGTGACATTATAGCAACATTCTTCCAGCGCTCTGAGTTCTGGATGGAACGGGGAGCTTTCTCAATTAACTTTAACTTCCCATATTCAATGGAGTCTCTTGATTTAATGGGTGCCCGGGTTTTAAATGGTAAAATCTCTTGAGGGGGGGTCTGCCCACCCTGCTGCGCCTAAGAGAGTGTTTTGGGAACGAGGATAAACTCTCTTGTGTTGGGTTGAAGGGGGGCTACCTTGGAATGTGCTAAACCAGTGTTTCTCAACCTTGGCAACTTTAAGAGGTCTGGACTTCAACTCCTAGAATTCCCCAGCCAGCAAAGCTGGCTGGGGAATTCTGGGAGTTGAAGTCCAGACCTCTTAAAGTTGCCAAGGTTGAGAAACACTGCGCTATACCAAGGGCTGAGCTGACGGATTTCATTTTTCCTGTGGACAGTATCGAGATGCTAAGGTAGGGACGCCGAACAGCAGCCCTCGTTGCAATTCTGCGCGGCTCTTCGGCTAATTTGAAGCGTAAGGGGAGCCGAAAGGGAGCTCCAGGGGACGTCCAAGCTGAAATGCCCGGCCTACGAGCCCCCCAAAATCAGCCTGCTCCAAGCCATTTGACCAGATCTCCGTGGATTACCCCTGAAAACATGCAGCCCTCGATCGGGGGGGGGGGGACAACAGTTTCCTATCTTTGGACACAAGCAAAGGAGAAGGTAGCGAGCTCAGGAGGCCCCTGGATCCCTTGGCTGTGCACACCGGGAGGTTTTGCAGAGGCCTCTGCAAGCCTAATTTCTTCCTTGCCATGGTACCAACGAAGCAAATAATTGGCAAGTTGTAACATTTCGTGCTCATTAAGCAGTCAGTAAACAGTCGGGGCTTTAAAGCAGAACAGCCTTCTTCTCTGCTCTCCCCAACAACCACGAAAATTGAGCGGGGCGGTCAAGGGAACTGGGGAGCGCAAAGGGAAGAGAGAGTTTAAAAAAACACCACCATAAACGCAGCAGAACTCCCACCAGTGGGAAGATCTTTGACTCCTTTCTCGGGCCTGGTTTGCCCATCTGCAGGGGTGTTTCCCTTTGCAAGGATCTCCAAACCTCGGAGGGAGGGCACCTTCCCTACCGAAATCTGTCTCTGTCGCTTCAGATTTATGGCAGGGTGATTTTTGCAGCAAAGGGGATCTTTTGGAAGTTGGGTAGTCTGTGTTCAGCAAAAGCTGGCTTACGCTGAGTCGCATCATTGATTCATTTGGCTCAATATTGTCTTAAGATTGACTGAACGGCTGAGTTCACCCAACACGCTTAACTTGATTACGGAATTAATCCATTTTCTTGCTTTGCACTGTCTGTGGAATCCTAAATTAACCAGTTGAGCTGGGTTCATGCAACGCGGGAAGCCCCCTTCCCCCCGAGATACGCGCGTGCACATCGATAATCTATCCAAAGCGAACAGTGATCGAGTTTAGCATGTGTGAATGCGGCCTCTAGAACGTCAACCTGGTGAAACGTGTTGTGGGAATTACACAAGACACTTGGCCAACCCTGCCTGAAGATGCAGGGACTGAGATTTTTAAATAAGTCGTGCCTTTGTGTTCCTTCAGCTATGCAGTTCTGGGTTTTTCCTCAAAGGAGCTCTGTTCTGTCTTTAGAGTTGAGCTGGAGTCCCAAAAAAGATAATTTCAGGTTTTCCTCCTCGTTTCCGAGTTTATTAAGGAAGTTGGGGGGGCTTATACGTTTCCCAAATAAAAATGATTTTAAAAAAATCTCCAGAATTCTCCTTGTCAAATTTCTGACTGGATGTCAGCTTTCTGGCTTCTCCCGAGCATTTTTTCAACGGGGGATTGGACGACGTAAAATTCACCGTTGTTTCCTTAAAACAAAACAACGCCCCAGATCTCGGGTACTTCAGTTCTGTTCCCATTTACCCCGCCTAGGTTACCAACCCCTCATGCCCACAGTGGTAAAATTGTGCAGAACAAGATCGTGATAGGGTTGTGCGTATGCTGGATTACAATACTGCTTTGCGATTTAGGAGAGCACAGAAGCTTTTGTGAGCGTCAATGGAACGCCGGAGAAAAACTAATTTTGATGCAGTTGTACTTGTATATTTTGCTCTTTGGCTGTGTTTCTAACGTGGGCACGAGCAGTTCAGTAATAACGGAAATGGAGTTAAAGTGCCGGTGTAGTGAAAGCTACTAAAATTTGTGCACACCCCTATTCTGAAATCGATTTAAGACATTCTCCAAGTTAAACTGGAGTTTAAACGATACGGGACAGGAGGCACAGCAAGCGAATATAACTGGAATTATTTCACCCCAACCCTCTTCTTCTCCCTTGTTTTCGTGTCCTTTTGGTTTCCCCTCCTCTGCATTTTTAAATGCCTCTGCTCTGGTTCACCTTCCCCACCACTTCCTTGTTTTGCATTTCTTTCTTTACAAGGGTCAAGGATTTTTCTTGAAATGTATGTATGCATTTGATTTCTAACCTCGGGAGCCAAAGGCAGTGTGCGTAGCACGCCTTCTTCCGATTTTTCTCTATACTAACAACCCTGCGAGGTAGGTTGGGCTGAATGGGAGGCATTGGAGCCTCAGTGGCTGAGGGGGGACTAGAACCCGGGTCTCCCAACTCCTAGTCCAGCCCCTTCTCCATTGTACCTGATTGGCTCTTGGGCCGAGAGGGAGGGACTGGCCCACAGTCAGCCAATGAGCTTCTGGGGCTGAAGAGGGACTAGAACCCGGGTCTCCCCCCTCCTGGTCCACACCTTCACCCCCAGACCACGTTGGTCCTCCAGGTTTTTGTCGAGATAGCCAATATTGTCTGCTCTGGCCTCAGCTCTCTATGATCTCTCTTTCATTTCTTCTTGCATTGTGTGTCTGCCCGTTTTGTTAGCCTCTGGAATTCGCTGCCATTTGATTTTCCAAATACAGTGGTACCTCTAGTTACGAACTTAATCTGTTCCGTGACTCTGGTTGCAACTCGAGTTGGTCTCAAGTCGAGGTAAATTTTCCCATAAGGTTCAATGTAAATACAGTTAATCCATTCCACCCTCTGAATTTGGTCGCACCACGAGGCAAATTTCCCCATAAGGTTCAATGTAAATACGGCTAATCTGCCCTCCGAATTTGGTTGCACCCCGAGGTAAATTTCCCCCATAAGGTTCAATGTAAATACGGCTAAACAGTTCTGAAACATATGCATTTTATTTTTAAACCTCAAAAACCTTCCAAACGCCACAAAAACCTTCCAAACGCCACAAAAACCTTCCAAACGCCACAAAACACACCACAAGCCTCACCGAACGTCTCCTTGCTACCGCGATCTCGCCCACAGGAAGCCACGACCGCGTGGCAGCAGGGAAAATGGCCGCGGATCCGGTTCGTAAGTAGAGGTAAATTTTTGGGGCCCGGAGCCGGTCGTATCTCGAAAATTTCGTAAGTAGGGGCGTTCGTAAGTAGAGGTACCACTGTAGCTCCCCCAATTGTAGTGCCAGTTGCACTTCCCTGGCGTCTCATTTGTATTATTTAATTCTGAGTATCACCCTTCTATCTCAGCATTCAATGCATGCGCTCTCTCTCTCTCTCTCTCTCTCTCTCTCTCTGTATGTGTGCATGTATGTATATATATGAGTACTCTTTGTAAAACATTCTGATATTATTCCCATCTCTTTTTAGTTTTTTTTTAATATCTACTCCACCACCTGCTAATTAGTTCATCAGTGCAGAAATATCCGTGTCACACCCAGTGACTGTTTTGTGAAAGGCCGCTGACAATTACCCTTGTCTGCATCATCTGCATTTCACTTCACTGCGATCTCTCCTTTACTATTTCCTCCGCGCTCCCCCTCCCCGCAAACAATATGTAGTAAGGATAATTCTGCATACTTCTCATTAAGTCCACGAAGGCGTATGCCGTAATAAATGTAATTAGTCTTTAAAGTGCCACGAGACTGTTGTTTTTGTTGCAACCGACAAACACAGTGGCCCCTTTATAAATGATTCCTCTTCCTATTATTACTGGGAGGTACATCTTCACTTCAACAAGTTTCCATATCAATTTACTCCAGATTTCAGTGGCTATAAACATGTACTTTTTCTTGTGGCTATTTTGTAGCTTTCAGTTAAAACATCTGGAGTGTTGTCATTGCATGCAGCCTTGCTCATTTGGGCTGCATCCAAAATATTGTTTATTTATGTATTTATTGATTTCCAGATGTGTGGAGACATGTAAGTCCGTTGTTCTGCCTTTATTTCTACCACCAGTGCAAGCTTTTCTAGCTAATTAGGTATAATCCCCAAAATTAGAATTTGAAACTTCACATCTGGATTTTCATATCCTTTACACTACCAAATTTCTCTTGGCAGAGCCAACTTTGAGAAGACAGCTGCTGTTAAAAGACATATGGTCCTCTCATTCGAGGGTCTGTAGGATTAATTGATCTGCACTGATGGAAATTGGAAGATGTATCATGGATAAAGTTTTATTAACCATCAGCCTCCGTTTCATTCTGACCAAGCTAGCCCGTTCAAGATGGACATTTTATTATCATTTGTTTTTTATGGGTTGGGACTGAATCTTCCAAATTCCCTAACCAGATATGTAAGCTTTCAACTTCCATCCTTTCCAGCCACCTTTTTTCCTTTTTGTTTAATTAAAAAAAAGTATTTTACATACATTCCTGTGTGTGTTGTTCTGTACAATAAGTTCCATTTTTTCCCCCCAGTGGTGCATACTCTCAAGTAAACACTGCATTTTTAATGTCTGTCTGTCTGTCTGTCTGTCTGTCTGTCTCTTTCTTTCTTTCTTTCTTTCTTTCTTTCTTTCTTTCTTTCTTTCTTTCTTTCTTTCTTTCTTTCTTTCTTTCTTGTTTTCATTTGTAAGCTGCCTTGAGTGTTCACTCTGAAGGTGGCGGCGGCACGTAAATCAAGCAAATAAATTGTGCCTCGGATTGCAGTCTGAAATTCACAGCTGTAGGCACAACTTGATGAAAAGTGACTGTGCAGTGTCTGATTCAGATTAAATAAACTTTAATCCAAACACGAGAGGAGCTAATGGTAAAAAGCAAGGGTCCTTCTGTGCATGGACAGAGGGCCCTGCTGGAGGCCTGGGCCTTTAATCAGGGGAAAGGAGACAGATGTGGCAGGGTATTCATTTACATGGATTTTTTAAAAAAATGTCTTGCTGTCTTCTGTGCAGGTCAGATTTCCAGTGCCAGCCGATGTCTCTGGAGCTGGAGCGTATTTAAAACAACATGGGGCGTATTTTATAGCAATAGTCAATGTGATTTTATGATTTTGTCACTGGCAATTGCCAGCTATTCAGGGATCAATGAAGGTCATTAAGAATCCAATTGTTTGTCTTGCTGTCAGCCTCCCAAAGCAAAACCAGTGTGGAGATCCATGCATGCATGTGGTAAAGTTTCTTTTGTTTATTGTTACTTTTTTTTTTAAAAAAAGAGGACGAGACAATAAGGCTAAATAGATGTTTTGCATAGCCAAAGTGTGGGATTTTATTTTTATTTATTTCATTCAATTTATATAGCTGCCATCTCACTTGCACGACTCTGGGCAGCTCACAGGTGAAAACAGCAAACTCATATAAATAAATTAAAACCAGTAAATCAATTAATCAGAAATGAAAAGTGTGGAAAAGTGCCTACAGCCTTAGATTTGATCCTCATCATCCCCAGTTTTAAGGATCAGTTAATGGTTGATGGGGAAGGTTCTTCAGTCTGCTGCCTGTTAAGAGTGGACAGTAGTAAGTAGATGGAAATAATTTTGCTTTCCTATTTAAATAACCTCTTGATTTAGAATTCTGGGGGCTAGAATATTACTTAGTATTTAGGGAACAACCATGGCACCCTGGTACAGTACATGTTCTACACATAGAAGTTTCCTTCCTTGGCATTCCCAAGAGAAAATATTGGATTAGGAGCAGGTGATGATCATGGATGCGTCTCTTCTGGAGATCATGGAAAGTTGCTGCTACCGTAAACAGTGTTGACTATCTCACCAACGAGTAGTATGCTACTCCTATGTACCTGGAAGGCTCTAGAGCAGTGTTTCTCACCCTTGGCAATTTTAAGAGGTATGAACTTCAACTCCCAGAATTCCCCAGCCAGCATGGGTTCCCCAGCCAGAATTCTGGGAGTTGAAGTCCACACCTCCTAAAGTTGCCGATGTTGAGAAACACTGCTGTAGTCCTTTTTCCACTGACAAGATGTTTTGCACCCATATTACTCTCAGTTGGAATGCAGAATTGGGGCAGGAACTTGGGGAGGCTGTAAGTAGGGTTGTATGATAAGGAGAAACATCACTCTTTAGATCCAAGCTTCTAGATGAAATGGGGTAGATTTAACCTGGGGTCGTTATGGCATGCAAGTCAGAAATGTGGTGGTCTCCAAGTACTTGATAAGTTGTAGTGTAAATGAACAAATCTGTTTTGTGATGTTGCTGGACTGTTGGGTTCAAATTTTTAAAAACAGGGATTTCTCATAACCGGGAAGAAAAATTGGTTTGGAAGATGGTCTCTTTTGCACTGGATTTTTTAAAGCTGAGCTTAGGACATCCAGTGCAGGGTTTTAGAGTTGTTTAGTTCTCGAAATGAGGAAAGGGAGATGATAGGAGGAGGTGGGATTGAAAAAAAGCTCTATTCAGGGTGAGAAAGAGAAGAGTGTTGTGCTGGTCGATGAGCTAGGGAGGGTAGAAGAAATCAACCCAGAGTTCTCACTCGGTACAAATGACCAGGCTCAAATTATTCTACTTTGGACACGTTATGCAAAGACTCATCTCTCTGGAGAAGGCACTAATGCTGGGAAAGGTGGAAGGAAAGAGAAGACGAGGATGATCAACAGTAAGGGGGATAGACTCAGTCACAGTCAATGCGTGCACCATTGGAAGACCTGAAAAACCAGGTTAGGGATAGATCATCATGGAGAAAATCTGTCTATGTGGTTGCTGAGAGTTGATGCTGACCTAATGTCCATCAAAGTCAAATCAGCAGGTAGAGATCTGGTGTGGCTGAAGGGTATCACAAGAACTCTTGCTGGATTGGACCAAAGACACACTCAGTCCAGTGTCTTGGTCTCTAACAATGATCATCCAATGCTTCTTGGAAGCCCCATAGCAAATCAGGAGGCACACCCCAAGATAGGTTGCTTGGAAACTGCCACTAAATATGGAAGCTTCCTTTCTGACTAGCAGGGATTAACATAAGAAGAGCCTTGCTGGACCATCCCTAGTGTTTTATCCCCTCTCGCTGGTGGCCATTTAGAACACGGTTCCTCAGCCTTGGCAACTTTAAGACAGGTGGACTTCAACTCCTAGAATTCCCCAGCCAGCCAGGCTGGCTGGGGAATTCTGGGAGTTGAAGTCCACCCATCTTAAAGTTGCCAAGGTTGAAGAACCCTGATTTAGAGACTTGGGAGAAGTTCCGTATCCTGAGAGAAAGAATTTGATCACATTTAAGCAGCTGATAGACTTCTCTCTCTCTCTCTCTCTCTGGCTGAATTCACACAACATGCTAAGCTTGGTTTGTTTTAATTGTTGGGTTCTTTTAATAGCATGGCATTTGATGCAAACCATGCCCCCTTGGTTAGTTTATGATTCAGTGGATTGTGTGAATCCAGAAAACAGACTAAATGAGGAACCAAATTAAACCACTCAATTAAACCTAGCCTTTGGGTGGCAGGGGGCTCCTGTGGATTCAGTCCTGTGACAGCTTCTAAAAATTCCCTTCTTGTTTGTGGAAATGGGAATGGGCTTGCAAAGAGAAGGGATGAATCCTGCCTTCCTCAGTCTGAACCTTCCGGATGTATTCAGGCTACAACTCCCAGAATTCCTTATCAGCATGGGGGATTCTGGGAAATGCAGTCCGAACACACCTCGGATGTTAGTTGATAAAATGGCGGTGTTGCATAGCATGAAGAACGGCAGGACAGCTCGATTTCCCTGTGAAGCAAAATTGTTGAGGATTAGCAGAGGATGAATCACCGAATTTGTTCCTCATAGCGGCATTTCAATCCTCTGTGTCGAAGCAGGGATACTCCCCTCTTTTGCCCCTCTGAGGATGTGCAGAGCGCCTCGCTCTCTGAACTTCAGCCGTCCCCTCGGCTGCAGTCTTCGGTGGCGTGTTGCAAAGCGCCGAAATTGTTAATTAGCAGAGCTGAGACGCTAATCGATGGAGGGGGTCAAATATTGTCAATTGATTGTCTCCTCCTTGTCTATGATTGATCAAATACTGTCAAATACACCGCGAAGGCAAGAGTTGCCTAGGGTCGGGCTCGGTCTTGCTTTTTATAAAAAATAATTAATTGCATTGGTCATTAAATCTTTGACAGGCAGCAGGGGCGGGGGGCAAGGCTGGCCCAGCTGCCTTTCCTTTCCGATCAGCCCCGGTGCCTCTGTTCTCCAGCCGAAAATGCCGGGGAAGACTCGGCCGAAGTGGGAAGGCGTCCAAGAGGGCGTTCTGTGGATGTGATTAAACACCCCCCTCCCCGTTCCTGGTCCCCTGGTAATTTGGGGCAGAAAACAAATGACTTCTTTTCAGCCCCAGCCTGTTGTTGACGAAGCTAAGGGTCAATTCCAGACTGAATTAATCACATTGAAATTCCACAAATTAATGAAGTGGGAGATGTTTAAATGCTCCGTTTGTGCTGCTAGGGCCTCTTTCTCTTTCTTTCCCGCTTTTAAGCGAAGGAGGACTCGGTGGAGGAGGCATCGAGTTCACGAGAGAAGCGCCCGCCGTCCGCCGGTCCCCTTGCTGACGTTCTCCTCTCTCCGAACCTTACTTGGCGGGCTTCCAGCGTTAACCGATACTTTTCTTCCTGGTTTTCTTAATGAAAGCCACAGGAAAGAGAACCGGGGCCCTTTTCAGGGGCTAAAGCTTCCAAGCTCGAAAAGCGAGATGGGTCACCGGGCCCGGCCCGTCTCGCTCCGCCGTCTCCAACCTTTTATTCTGGGACAATGGAGTTCTGCTCTCTTGGCATCGCCGACGGGGGCTGCGGGGGCCTCTCGATACCTGAATGGGATAAGCTCCCTTTGATGGGAACGGGGATTTGGGGGGCGGGGGGGAGTTCAGAAGTCACAGCTGGTTGCTCATCTGTGAACGGAGGGGCCCTGCTCGTCAGGACAAGGGACACGTCACACCCAGCCTGCTCGGCGGCGTTGCAGAGCCACGTCAGGGTTTGCTGGAGACGGGGCGAAAGTTGGCAGGGTGAATAATTTCAGTGCGTACTCTCCTATTTAATCCTCTCGGGGCGTTCCAAATAATTGCAATAAATAGCCCAAGTTAAATACCTGTCAGGTCCGATTCACCCCTCGGCTGTCTTCTTCTTCCTCCCCCCATCTTGACGCCCACCGGCTCCCCCCTTCTTCTCGGAAAGTTAGAAAGAGGGTGCAGATGAGGAAGTGGTTAACTTTCCAGCATTGCTTTGGCTGCTCCGCTGCGATTTTTCTGCTTCTGCACCCAAAGGGGCTCGTTGGGTTCGGGGAAGAAATGCCAGGCACAGACAGTGACTGGAAAATAGCAGGGAATCCTCACACCACCTAAGGAAGTTTTGATTTGCAAGACGTTGGTGTTCGAGTGCACCAGGCAGCCACGTTTGGGACTGGATTTTCACCTGCGTTTTTCAGGGCAGAAAGATGTAGCATCTCCTTGTCTGGGGATGGGAACAAAGCCTTTGTTTCTGAGCAGTGCGCTGTAGAGTGTGGGAAACTGAATCTGAAATGTTCTGCAAGTAAAAAAGAAGGTATTTGAATCACGTGCAGAGTTTCAGTTCAGGACGGCAGTTCCAATTAAACAAGAAGGACTTCTAGCCCTTCAGGGATGTGACAGTTTCAAAAGTTGCTCCTTTCCGAGCGCAGGCAATGGAAAGGGAGTGTGGTTTCTCGATGCCAAGGAAATGCTCTTGGTGCATAATCAGCGCTCTCTGGCTTGTAGAACAATGAGCCAAATAAAAACGTAATGGAAAATAAAATATTCCTCCTCTTACCAGCATGCACAAAATTCACACTGTTCAGTGGGAATCGTTCTTTCAACATCTCTGGATTAGGTCACTATTATTTATCCCCATTTGGAAGGTGGGGCAAAGCCGTGGCCGAGAGGAAGACACATGGAAGGACACTTTGGGATGGCAACAAGAAATTTGGGCAGCCGAAGTGACATTCCCTTTGTGGAAATTGGGCCTTTTGCCAAGGGGGTTGAAATGGGGAGATTTTTTTCAGAACAATGAAACAGGTTGTAGGTTTGTTGCCTTCGGGACTGTCGCTAGCTGGGCATAGATGCTTTATTTTAATCCTATCTTTCAAGGGCCGCTTTCCAAAACGAGATGCAAATAAATCAAGGGATCACAAGATGAAACAACAGCAGTGACATTCCTAAAGGAAATCCTCAGCTTTCTGAAGTGTCCTGAATTTCCCATTTGTGCAAGAGCCGTTTTTCCAAGTGGGAGAGAAACAAGTGAGAACTCATAAATAGCTGTTCCCTTAGTGTGCATGGGTGTGTAAGTACATTTGAAGTGCCAATCCATACAGAGTAGTGTGAGCTTGGTTTACCATGAGCCACAGTCATACCTCTTCCGTTAGGCCTGGTGTTTCTCAACCATGGCAACTTGAAGATGTGTGGACTTCAACTCCCAGAATTCCCCAGCCAGCAAGGAATTCTGGGAACTGAAGTCCACACATCTTCAAGTTGCTGAGGTTGGGAAACACTGATCAGGCCTATACAGTGGAACCTCGAGTTACGAATTTAATCCATTCCGTGACTCTGCTTGCAACTCGAATTGGTCGCAACACGAGGCAAATTTTCCCATAAGGTTCAATGTAATTACCGTTAATCCGTTCCAGCGTCCGCGGACCACATGTCAGGGGCGGAAAAATGGCCGTGGACCATGTGTTAGGGGCGGAAAATGGCCGCAGACCATGCGTCAGGGTGGAAAAACGGCCACGGACCATGTGGAACAGGCGGAAAAATGGCCGCGGACCACATGGCACGGGTGGAAAAATGGCTGCAGACCACGTGGAACGGGTGTAAAATGGCCGTGGACCATGTGGCATGGGCGGAAAAATGGCCGCAGACCACGTGGAACGGGTGGAAAATGGCTGCAGACCACGTGGAACGGGCGGAAAATGGCTGCGGACCACGTGGAACGGGCGGAAAATGGCCGTGGACCACGTGGCATGGCGGAAAAATAGCTGCGGACCACGTGGAACGGGCGGAAAATGGCCGCAGATCCGAAGCGAGTTCGCAAGTCGAGGTAAATTTTTGGGGCCGGAGCTGATCGTATCTCGAAAAATTTGTAAGTAGGGGCGTTCATAACTAGAGGTACCAATGTATATGGGGAGAGTGGTCTTCAGATGCATTATACATGCAAGCATACATTCATGGCTGGTTTAAGGAACTGAGAGTCATCCAGAGTCAATCTGGAGTCAGGTGATGCCAAAATGAAATTAATTAATTAATTAATTAATTAATTAATTTTGGGGCTCAATGCAATGCCAGTTTGGTGGAGGTCTCTCACTTTCTTAGATTAAAACTATAGCTGGATTCCTGTACCAAGACTAAAACTCTGTACTGTGAGACCCCCATTTTTTAGACTTCAGTTCCACGAGCTTCACATGATACCGATCAGCTTCTGCATCAGTTTACTTCATTTGTGTCGTGATGCAAATGACATCGTGTCATTTATATCGTTCCCAGAGTTTGGGGAGCTGGGCAGTGATGTAACAAATGAAAAAATGGTGTAACGATGCAAACGAGGTGATTGGCACCAAGTCCCCTTCAGCAAACGTTGCAAATTGCCACGGGAAAGTATCTTCCAGCGTTGTTAATAACAGATTAATTAATAACAAATTAATACCCCTTGCTCCAATTAGCTGGTTAAAACGAGGTTTCTCTGTATTTAAAACGGAACTCAGGGATGGAGCTAGAAGAAGCCAGAATTCAAAATAGAAGCAACATTCAGGATATAAAAATTGCCCTGCAGTAAACTCCAGCTTGGGCAAAGTACCCCCTGCCAGTTTGATCTGGTAGTTGGCTAATATGGGTCTGCAGCCGCTAATAGGTAGATCCGCGTACCCCAAAAGCCCCTTAGCTGAAGGCGAACCCCAAGTCCTCTTGGTGAGAGTGACAGATGCCAGCAGCTGTAACATACGTGCTTTTGCATCGTCGCTTGCCCAAAGCCCACCTCAACGGGGTTTCCTCTTTGCAAGCCTTCACTTTTCAAGAGCTCAGTCGTACTGCATGTATTGCAATGGTGATGTGCTCCACAGGGATGTGTGCAGGTGTGCGTGTGTCAAAACGGGCTATATGGCAGCACAATCAAAGCTCTACTTTTGTACACGCGTCGACATTGCAGGCCTGTATAGAGTCACGTGTACGGGCTGTATAAATAAATAAAGGGTCATGACTTTGACTGCACCGCTGCAACCATTCTTCTTGCCCACCTCTCCCCCATGGACACCGCTGCGTTGCAACCCCTTTAAGCAGGTCCTGGAGACGTAACTGGAGGACCTTTTTCATCCCCAGCCAAAACCTGTAGAGATGATGATACAGAACTTGGGTTAATCCATGTAACGGTAGGTGGAAATGACCTTGGGAGACAGGGGGAAGAGCCACAGACTAGGCAATGGTCAGATAAGCATCAGCTGAGCCTGCAGAAGGAATGGGGGCGTGGCAAACGTCTCAGAAGGGACCTCCCTAGTTTTTTGGGCTGTAAAGGTGTTGGGGAAGAAATGCACTTTTAGACTTGCAAGACTCTGTTCATACAACCTTAAAATAAAGCACAGTGAGTTCATCTGGGCATGCTTCGAGTCTGGACTACCTCCCAAGGCTGACAATCCACGTCACCCCACTTGATTCTTTCTTTATTAAAATAGGGAGGGCAGATTCAAGCCACCCCTCTTTGATTCACCAATTTGCCTTCTCAAATGTTTCTGGGGACCTCCCCAGCATACTCCCTGTTGACAACTATTCTCAAATGCACGCTCTTCAGATATTTTGGATAAGCAGCTCCAGGGCTCTTCAGAAACCTGAGAATGATGGCTCCAGGATGTTGGATGCAATCAAGTTAGAGAAGGCCTATAGGGTGCATCGTCTTTCGGCCCCTCGTTGCCCCCCCCGGATGGTTCTGGTTAATCTTCTCCCTCTCCTCATCCCATCCCAGAACTTCCTCACGCCTCCCGAGCAGATGACTTCACCTGATTTTGATCAAAGTTGGTTTCTGGGGAGGGGGCCGCATGGTGGATTGCGGTTTAGAATGCTGTCCTGGAGCTCCGTAGCTGGAAGGGGGGGGGCAGAGAAAAGCTGTTCTGTTGATGGGAGCATATGGCTTCAATTGGAACTTTGGTTACAAGTGTGTGTGTGTGTGCATGGGGGGGAGAACAACTTTTTTAAGGGCCTGGGCAGGACTGACACGTGTCCCTTCTGGGCTGTCTGCGGTGCAGACCAAAGCTCTTCTGATTTGAGAGCAGAGGGCTCTGGATCAGCATATTCTTCACTCCCTTAATGTAATATGCTAACTCAGCACTCTCAGGGGGACGCTGGGCCCAAGTGAAAGCTTGCACAACTTGCACAAGGCTGCAGGGTTGTGCCACAGCGGTGGGAGAAGATGGGGAACTGAGCCCTGTTTTTTTCACAGCGCCCATAACCTATCCTTCTTGATTTCATTCCATGTCTTAACTTTGTCTGTCTGTCTGTCTGTCTGTCTGCCTGCCTGCCTGCCTGCCTGCCTGCCTGCCTGCCTGCCTGCCTGCCTGCCTGCCTGCCTATCTATCTATCTATCTATCTATCTATCTATCTATCTATCTATCTATCTATCTATCTATCTATCAATCAATCAATCATATTTATATAGCCGCCCATCTCACACAAGGTGACTCTGGGCGGTGTACAACAATTTAAAAAAATGAATACATAAAAACAACTACATGTAAAAAACAGTAAAAACACACATAATTATTCTGGTATAACATACGATTCGTGTCAGTCATCGTGATACCCAAGTATTTCACTTTTTTTCTTAATCTTAAAACCAGTTTTTTCCAGCAGTTCCATTTGTTTTTCCATTTCCATATTCTTTGTTAACATCTTTGCCTTTTGTCTGTTAATTTTGAAACCAACGCCCCAAAATCCTTCAGTTTTTCCAGTAATATTTCTATTCCTTCCAGGGGATTTTCTAAAATTATCACCAGGTCACCAGCAAACTCACATAATTTATATGTTTCTCTTTTCATCTTCACTCCAGCAATTCTCTCATCTTGTCTTATATCTCTATTCAGTGCTTCCAAAGCTAAAATAAATAGCAATGGTGAGAAAGGACATCCTTGTCTAGTCTTTTTCTGTATCTCACAGGGTTTTGTTAACCCTTTTTTTTTTAGATTTTTTAATCCCGCCTTTCTTATTTTTATAAATAACTCAAGGTAGCGAACATACCTCATACTCCTTTTTCCTCCTGTTTTCTCCACCACAACAACCCTGTGAGGTGGGTTGGGCCGAGAGAGAGGGACTGGCCCAAAGTCACCCAGCCAGCTTTCATGCCTAAGGCAGGACTAGAACTCGCAGCCTCCTGCTTTCTAGCCTGGGGCCTTCACCACTAGACCAAACCGGTGAATTCCCCATTCACAACGATCTGTGTCTTTTGTGAGGTATTCATCAATTTTACCCATGTAATAAAATTCCCGCTGAAGTCTATATGTTCCAATTCAGTTCAGATTGTCAAAGGCCACCGGGGGGCTCTTCTTGACAACACACTGTGGGAACAGCCAGCCCCCATTGCAAACCCAAATTTCCCCCTTTCTCTTCCATGTGAAATGGGTGAAATTGAATTATAACGGCCTTTCCTGGAAACAGGGATGCAGAAAGGAACGCTCCCTTCTTCAAGTCCGTCTTGGAAGGGTGGGAAGGGGGACACCCTTGGGTGGCCCAGATGGGCCCAGGGGGGCCCGAGAGGTGGTTTGGAATTGTGGGCTGGTAAAAATCTGCCCCCTGCATGGGGCAGGACACACAGGAGTGGGGATTTTGAATGTCTGTGTTTGCATTGGGTGGGTGATTGTAGAAGGGCAGCGTGTTCCTGGTTCGGGCCCCTTAGGGCCGAAAAGCCACCCACTGCATCACTGTGTCCCCTTCATTCCGTTCTTGTGGTGCCAGAATCCCCCCACCCCACCCCAATTGTGGTCCTGAATATTTGCTGCTTATGGACAAGAAATAGCAATGCAATTTCCCGGTGTTTTTCAGCAGGGCAAGAATTGTATTCAGGCTAATGCACTCCGATGCTCCCCCCCCAACAGTGTCGTTCAAGTGAGGAACGTGCTGGACTAGGAGTGGGGAGACCCGGGTTCTAGTTCCCCCCTCAGCCGTGGAAGCTCATTGGCTGACATTGGGACAGTCCCTCTCTCTCAGCCCAAGAGCCAATCGGGTCTAGTGGGGAAGGGGCTGGACTAGGAACAGGGGGACCCGGGTTCTAGTCCTTCCTCAGCCTCAGAAGGAAGGAGCCCTGGAAATCATTCTTACAAAATATTCCCCTGAAAAGACTTTTGAATCTTGGCCCCACCTACTTCAGCAACTTTATTACTTCCCCGTTCTGCCCACGGTGATCCTTGATCGCCCCTGTTTTGTTCTTTAAATTGCAACCCTGATTCCTCCTTAGGGAGATTCCTCCTTAGCAAGAGCCTCCAGTTTCACTCGCTCAGAACAAGCAGTGTTTGTACTGCTTACGATGCTGTAAGTTGCCTGATTTCCAAAAATAACCCTGGAGATTTTGAAATTTTGCCAGATTCGGATGTCGTGGTTTGTCTGCCCTGTGAAATGGGACATAGGCAGTTCAGAATGTATTTATTTGTTCAAATGCCTTGTCAAAGTTCTTCCTTAGGAAAATAGCTGGAAAAAAAAAAAAAACCAAATCAGGAATGCCCTTAATTCAGAATTCCGCTGCCTAAAATTTGTCTTAATTGATTAAACATTAGTCTTCTCTCCTTTTTGTTGGTTGATCTATTAATTACAATTTGCAGCTGTTTTGAAGATGGAACATACACTGTGGCGTGTGGAAAGTGTGACTCTGCTCTCTGTAGATCTATTCCAACTTTTCTTCTGGGGTTTTTATCCTGTGAATGAAATTGGACCCTCTTCCTTTCTTTTTTGATTTGTACATGGTAGCAATATACAGGTCGCCCTCACTTACCGACTGTCTCGTTAGCGACCATTCCAAGTTATGACAGTGTAAAAAAAGCTTTATGACCAATCCTCACGTTTACGAACATCGCAGCATCCTGTGGTCACATGATCACCATTTACATGCTTCCCAACCAGCTTCCAACAAGTAGAGTTAATGGAGAACGTAGAAGTAAAATAGCAAGTCATCGTCATGTGATGTCTCACTTAACCGCATTGATTTGCTTAACAACCGAATGGGCAGTGACATCGTAAACCCATCGCGGTCACATGATTTTCTGCTTAGCAATTGCAGCACTTAGTGACAGAATTGCCAGTCTGAATTGTGGTTGCTAAGCAAGGACTACCTGTAAGGTAAACATGAAGCTTTCAAATGTTATAAATTGCTTCTAGCTTTCCAGCATTTGAAGGAATGATCAAATGTTTAAATAAATTGAATACTTTTAGACACAAGGGAGGAATACACTCCTCTGAACTGAAAGGTGTAACCCTAGAATTTTTTTTAACCAATTTCTTACATTTTTCATAACATAAACTGTTACAATGACTACAATTTCCTTTGGCCAGAAAACTGTCCTGTTTGTATCAGACAGTAGAGTCCAAAGAGAGGCCATATTTTTTTGGCTGGTGAGGAAACTTGGAATTTTGAGTGAAAGTCGTGGGCACGCTCACAACATGGCTGCTATAGGGGCTGGCCTATTTACAGACTAGGCAGCACCATCCCCTTTTAGTCTTGTTTTTTTTCCTTTTTTTGTTTTTTTCCTAGGCTGCTCAGTACATTTCCAGGCAAAGCCGTAGGCTGTAGCTATTTTATTTTATTTTCTAAAAATAAAATAAAATGACTGTGGGGCCTTTGTGGAGCCCAAGGGCATTTCTGTAAATGAAGATGTTGCTAGAGGCTCCTTTGCATTCGATTTGCATGTAAGTGTTCCTTTCAATTTTTTTTTTTAAATAATAGTTACCTTAAAAAAATTAAAGACCGGTGAACGGGATGGGGCGGGGCTTTGGTTGTTCAGGTATTGGCACCACCTTGATTGACAG
Source organism: Python bivittatus (assembly GCF_059951505.1). Taxonomy (NCBI): domain Eukaryota; kingdom Metazoa; phylum Chordata; class Lepidosauria; order Squamata; family Pythonidae; genus Python; species Python bivittatus. The sequence continues at coordinate 4,429,120 of NW_028277087.1, forward strand.
CCCTCCCAGAGAACCTGGCACAACTCTTTCTGGGGCAGGTGATGTCATACATATGACATCATCCCACAAACAATACAATGGGTGTGATTTGTGTGATGATGTCATGACAGATGTGTCATTGTGGGTTCTAACAAATGTCTTTGTCACAGCTCTTGGGACGAGGAGTTCCTGATCTAGTTCCTAATGATCAGCATGAATGGTGGCCAGGGGGGGAGAATTTGCCAAACACCAGATTAATCCACCGACTTTGATCTTTGACATTTAACATGTGAGTGTTCCAATTTATATTATTTTTATTATTTTTACTTATTTTGCCATTTTAGCCCTATCCAAAGACTTGGGGTAAGCACCTAACAACAGAATATAACATTGATCAGCCCAAGATGGAAGCTACTAAATGTTCAACGAGGGTTAAAAGCATGGTGGAATAAGGTTATTTTAACTGTCTTGTGGAACCCCAAATAGAATCACCAGGAAACCTGACCTCCAAGATATGGAGGGCACCACCAAAAAGGCCTGGTTTCCATCTCCCAATCTCAGGTGTGTGTGTGTGTGTGAGACCCTCAGCAGAACTTCTTGAGATGTTCTTAAAAGATGAGCAGATGTGGTCCTGGCCAGGCAGAGGCTGATGCAAGTTAGTTTTTTGTGTGTATGCACTAGTAACTTGACATATTTTGGCATGTTTTGTTACTCTTCCAGGAAATCTAGTGCATGGTTTATTTATTATTTATTTTATTAAACCAATTCAGATAGCCGCCCATCTCACCACAGGCAATTCTGGGCAAGCTAAAACAGTCAATAAATACATTAAAAATATAAAAAGCAAAATAAAACAGAGAATAAAAGGATGTTAAAAATAAGGGAGCCACCTCACTAATGTTCCTAGGATTGGATTTATGTTGGATTTATGTTTTTAGAATTGGATTTATGTTCTTAGGATTGGAGATCCCCTGGTTTATGCTTAAATTAGGACAATTATTTCTTTCTGTGTTTCTTCTGTTCTGCAATCTGTCCTAGATAGGATAGCCATACACATATGCTATGTTTTCTTCAAATTTGGATGAGGAAAAAAAAGCAGAATAGGGTTGAATTTTTAATGCATCAGGATAGATCAGCGTTTCTCAAATTTGGCAACTTTAAGATGTGTGGATTTCAACTCCCAAAGTTGGGAGGCTGGCTGGGGAATTCTGAAAGTTGAAGTCCACTCATCTTAAATGTTGCCAAGTCTGAGAAACACTGGGATAAATAGAATTTAGGAAATCTCTTTAATAGTTTCCCTCTGTTTTTCCAATTTTTGCTGTATGTGTGGATTGATAAATTTGGGCTGACTATGATTATAATCAGAGTCACTCAGGAAATCAAGAAGCAACCATTTCTAATCTTAAAAACAATATTATGGCACCATGATTTCCTCCGAGATAGCTTTTCAAAACAATGAAAAATTCCAATCCAGCACAGAAACCTGTTTTTTTCCTTAATACGTCATGTGTGTGCATATGTACCTTTCTAAATAATATCTCTTATCTATTTATTTTAGTTATTACAGCCTCCCGCCCCCAGCCAAAGACTCTGGGTGGGTTACAACACAATAAAAAAGATAAAGGACCATAATAATAGGTCATAAATCAATCAACCCCACCAAGATGATGCTTAATTAGGATGGACAGGTCAGTGAAATAAAACTGGCTTTAGTGACGTCTGGTGCCATGAGAGAGGGGCCGTTAAGCATCTCTGGAGAGGAGGAGTTCCAGAATGTGGGGGCCACCACATCCAGGTTGTCCTCCTGTCTCCTCCATGTCTACCTCACTTCAGAGAAAGGGCCTTTCTGAAATATTCTCCCCAGACAGGGAGATTCAATTCAGGTAAGGCAGTGCCTGACGTAGCCAAGGGCTACTTCATATTGTGGTGATAACATGGACTCCCCATGCACACAGGAGCTGCATTCACCACCAGACCTATGAGGTGCCCCCTGTGCTTGTGAACTGCTTACAAAGTCCGTGTAATAAAACATTCACAGCAAGCTGAGCTGACCCTGAGTGGAGACGGGGGGAGGAATCAGACAGGAACCAGTGGCCCAATAAACCAAATTGTTTATATTCACTGGCTATTTCTCAGAGATAGTATAGCTTGCATGCTGACCTAGTAGACAGGGATAAATAATAAGAATGTCGCCCAGATGGGTTTATCAAAAACATTCCAACGTCATGCTGTAATTTATACTGTGTCGGCCTTTTTCTGTGTCTTGTCTTTGAAATGGAGGCTTTGTAGGTTATAACCAGCTCTTATTGGTAGGCAGCGCAGTGATTTTAGAAGAGGTGTTGCCCTACAGTGGCAGGAATTGACCCATCAATAGTCTTGCCACTTGTAGAGAGTAAAGAGGAGGACCTTGATGGAGAGAGCAGAGGTACATTAACAAAGTAACAAGGAGCAAAACATGGCTTGAGCCCAAAACGAGAAGGTTTGCCTAAGCGTCTCGGACAGAGACTTCCCTAATTCACGGGAGTATAAGAAGGGGAGGAGGCAAAGCATAATCAGACAGTTCTGTTACAATAGTCCGTCTTAATAAAAGAAGTTTTAGACTTCTGTGGAGTTTGCTTTTTGGTCTGGTCGACATTGTGGGGCAGATACCATCATAGAAGTTACAGCTGGTGCAGTGTTTCTCAACCTTGGCAACTTTAAGATGTATGGACTTCAACTCCCAGAATTCCCCAGCCAGCATGCACCAATTGTAACTTCCAAGTCATGTCCAAAGTCTGCCCTGTGAAGAGTGCATTGCAGGAATCCAGCCAGGTAGTGATCGAGGCATGAGTTACTGTTGCCAGGTCCAGATAGGGTTGTAAGTGGCACACCAGCTAAAACTGGGCAAATGCCCCCTGGCTATGACCTCTTTCTGCTCTTTTTAAGCAGTAGCTTTGAGGACTCCCAAGATACCAACTCCTTCAGGCAGAACATGACCCTGTTCCAAGTGACTACTGAAACTGATATTCCTGAACATTTACTGATGTGTGACAGCTCAGTCTTGGAGGGATTTAATCTGAGTTTATTTTGCCCCATCCAGACCCTGACAGCCTCCAAGATTTCCTGGCATGTCTGGTTTAGCCTGGAGTGACAAGGTACAGCTGAATGTACAGATCAGCATGCTGGTGACATCTCACCATGGACTGATAGATGATGTCCAGTTGCTTCATAGGGTGGTGGAATTCTCTGACCATGGAACTGAAAATAATTCTTTCCAAAATATTGCGGAAGAAGGGTTCGGCATTTTTGTGGCACTGAATAAGCAATTCGCTTCCTCCCCATTAAACCAAGACTCAGTTGGAAAGAAGATCAAAGGCAATACAATGGTGCTACCTTCATGTACTGACTCATAAATGACGGCCAAGGTAAACATAAGCTAGTGTCCAAGATTGTGTAACCAACCTAACAATACGCAACCTGCAATAAACTTCTCTACTCTGAAAGTATCTTGCTCTCGTGATTGACATTGTCAACCCTTAGAGGTAGGCCAGGTCAGGAAACAGACACCGCAACTTTATTGTTGTGGGACCTAATAACATAATCTTAAAAGCCTGCCAGAGTTTCCCTCTGCCCCTTCTTATACTAACAGCATCAAAGCAGGATTATTTTCTGTTTCTTTCTCATGCTTTCCACTGTCCCAGGACTGAGTTGTCATTTTTCCTCTCTTAATGGTTCATCCATCCATTCTTTCATCAAGGTTATTTCCACATTTCTTTACAGCCTTGGGAACTCAATATGTGTACCTTGATCCTCCTGTATTGGTGGATACATTAGAGTGGGGCCTCCCTGTTGCCCTTAATCTTCTTTCTGAGTCTTGGTTTAATGGGGAGGATACTAACTGATTGTTCATGTTCCTCTGCTTTTGATCCACAGTGTTTTGGAAACATCCATTTTCATTCCCAGGGTCCAAGAATTCCAGCACCCATATAGATGTTAAATAGCATGTGGAAAGGCATCGAGTTCTGAGGTACCCAGAGGTTAACAAAGACCTTGGTTGTGGTTCTCCCATGCCTACAAACTGAAACCACTTGTTCAGGGGAGCAGAAATGGACCTCCAACTCCCAACCCTTGCTGATAGTCCAGTAAGATATGATGGGTGGTAACATCAGAGGCTACCCAGAGTCCAAGAGGATTGTACTTCTCTGATCCAAGTCCATTGAAGGTCATTGACCAGAGGGACCAGTGCAGTTTCCATTCCATGACCAGGCTTAAGTCCTACCTGGCAGGGATCCAGGTAATCCATTCCTTTTTGGATTCCTTGAAGCGGACCTACCACCTACTTCCCCCCAAAAGAAAAGGTTGGAAAGTGTAGAGAATAAGGAAGAGGATCTTGATGGAGATATGCAGGAACCATTACCTGGGCAAAAGGGGCTGAAACATTTTTTAAGTCCAGTACAACAAGATAACATTTGGAAGTGGCTCAGGCAGACACCTCTCTAATTCACTGGAGTATAAGAAGGAGGAAGACGTACAGCACAATCAGACTTGCAAGATTTTGTTCTTGGAGCCACTCTCAATAAAAGTAGTTTTTATCAGCCCTAAAAGGTAGGCCAGACTAAGAAACCAATGCCATATAGGTCAGGACTACTTTTGTTGTAACAGCTATAGCAACAGAATCTTGCAAGCCTGAATGTGCTTTCTCCTTCCTCCCTTTATCTTTGTGTGAACTAGAGAAGGGCTTGTCTGAGACGTTTTCTCAAGTTACTTTTTTGGCCAGGGCTCAGGCCCCTCTTATCTGACCATTGTCTTGGTAGCGGCTCTTCCTCCTGTCCTTCAAGTCCATTCCCTCTGTCCTCTGTAGTTTTAGCCTTCTGGTGAAGTTGATTTCCAAGTCTGGTCTACGTAGTGGGGCTGACAGAGACAGGGCAAAAGTGATCAAAACCTGCTGGATCCAGGGAGGGCTTCTTCAAGATGGGCGCACAACTGTCTCTTTTAAAGAAGGCAGTGTAGTCCCTTCCTCAAAAAAGCATTGATAATTTCCTGATCTGTCAACCTTACCAGGTAGACCAGCCAGGAAACACAACCAGGTAGACTAATTCTACTTTACTGTAAAGCTACATTGACAAAATCTTGCAAGTCTGAAAGTACATCTCTTCCCCGGTCTCCTTTACAGCATGAGAAACAAGGGAAGGCCCTTTCTGAGCCTCTTACCCCGCTCACTATGCTGCTGCGGGCTATGCTGCCTCTTATCTGACCGTTCCCTTAGCAGCGTCTCTTCGCCCCGTCTCCCAAGGTCTTTCCCACATACCATTACACGATCCCACAACTCCCACCCTGGCTGGCTTTCCAGAGGAGCCAGGAAGGGGATGGATCCAAGCTGTAGATGGCAGAATTCATATTGCAGAAAACCCTGTTCACTTCCTTAGCTCAAAAAAATCCCAGATAACATCTGACCTATCTAATCCAGCCTTCCATTCCGGTTGTCCTTCATATATATTTTCCCCTTTTCCTTTATTTATTTAAAATTCTACCTGGTCTTCCATGCAGCATTTAAGATTTAACCAGGCATTGTTCACTTGGCTGAAAATAGTGAAAGCTGACCATTCGAAAAATAGAAAAATATTTTTTCTCTACCCCCTCTTTTCTATATTCATCTCTATATTCGGAGCTGTTGCTTCCCTCCATTACTATTCCTTTTTCTTCTTCTAGCTCAGTTACAAGAGGGAGCTGAGCCCAACCCATCAGAGATGCCACACTGAACAGGATGACCTCATAATTCAGTCTAGCCAGAGCTGGCTAAGTGGGTGACATCACTCGGGGCAAGATGACATCAGCCGAAAAGGAAGGCAGAAAAGCCGTTGGATAGGAGGAATGGGGTGGCTTCAGTGGGCTGTCTGCAACCAATCACGTTTGGCCCTGCGATGACATCACTGCGGGATATTAAGGGTAGTTAATAGAGTGAAACTGAACAGAATGGCAAATAACTGAGTCACGTCAGCTCAACGTGCTTCTACTTTCAAGCTAATCCCTTTTATTTATTTATTAATATTATAATATTATATTATAATATAATATAATATAATATATATATACACACACACACACACACACACACACACAGAATATTTAAACAGGAGAATAATGAATTCTATGGTTGTGTGGTGGAATTGCAGAGCACAACAGCAATGGATAATTTGACTGCTAAATTATTGCAAAAGCTCCGTATACTTTCTACAAATTCCCTTTTCTCGCTAGTTGGCATGTATCCTTCGGGCTGTCTGCAATTGGCAGCTGCTCCTGAGCGGTGCTGTTCTTTTCTCTCTTTTTCTCTCTCTCTTGTTTAAACTCCCCTATTTTGCTTGAAGAAAAGTGTGCAAGAGGGAGGGGAAAAAAGGGGGGCAGCGTTGGGGGGGAAGGCCCATTTTAACCTTCTGCCTGGAACCAATTAAAAAGGTCTTTCCGCCGAGACGAAAGTGCTCCGGCACCTTTGTAGGGAGCAAACGGGCGGAAGAAAGGAGAGAAGCCGTTTTTGAAGCAAGAGAAAAGCTGCGTCCGTCCGTTGGGAACCTCCAGGCTTTTGAAAGCTCAGTTTAGCTTCCCCCCCCACCCCGCCTCTTTCTTTCTCAACCCCAAAATAATTTTTTAAATAGCCAAATTAAAGGCCCCCCTGCCTCCTTTGCTTGCAAGTTGGCAAACTTGGAAGATCAAACTTGCCCGTGGTATTCCGTGGGGAATCTAGGAAGGGGGGGCGGGGGGTTGGTGGTTTCTGGGGTAGTCACCCCATAGCTGGGGGCCTAAAACACTTAGGAAGGGCTGACGAACCAGCGAATATCCTCTTTGTTGCTTGCTTGAAATTGTTTCCCAGAAATCCCAAAGCAAGGGAGGTTGGGAGAGGTTTGAAGCCAGTTTCTCATTATGGTAAAACCAAGGAGCAAATTATTTTCTTCCTATCCTACCCTATACTTTGGGTTGAAGAATTGGAGGGGACGCATTGCGAAGAAAGGCAGATGGAAGTTTTACGTCGAAACAGGATTGCTTGAAATGTCCTCCCCTGCCTTTGTCGGTTGAGTTTTCCGTCCCCGTAGTCTGCCCGGTTTAGAAGCTTTCCCCGTGACCTTGAAACGTCCTCAGGGTGGGCCTGTTATCAGTGAGTTGTGTAAATAACTTGACTTTATTATCCAGAAAGTGGGTGGGCTACCCTTCCCTGGGCATATTCAGGCAGAGGCTGGACAGTCATCTGTTGGGGATTCCTCATCAAGCAGAATGTTGTCTAATTCAGTGTTTCTCAGCCTCAGCAACTTTAAGATGTGTGGACTTTAACCCCCAGAATTCCCCAGCCAGGATTCCTCAGCCAGCATGTGTTAGAATGTGTAGACCAACTCCCAGAACTCCCCAGCCAGCATGCTGGGGAAACACTGGTCTAATTGACCCTTTCTAGCTCTAGAGTCCTTTCAAGAGGATAAAAAAATTATATTTTCTATGTCTTTTACTAGATTGCATTTTATTTTGAAGCTTTAAGAAGAAAACTGTGTTATCATTTCCTCTTGTTTTGCTCAGGGCATCTTGGGTTTTAGAAAAGGTCAAGCCTGCCTCTGCATTTTCTTCCTTCCTGTCCCTCTGCTCTTGAATTTCCCTCCCTGCTTTTCCAGTGGTATTCCAATGCATCCTCAGCATTATAGGCAGTCCTCATTTGGCGACTGCCTTGTTTAGCAACCATTCACAGTTACAACGGTGATGACAAAGTAACTTTACAACCAATGGTTGCATTTATGACCTTGGCAGGTCTGTAAAGCAAAGGAAATCCGAAGTAAGGTCATAAGCATGGTCAGGGTTTTACTTAGTGACCGCTTCGCTTAACAACCAAGTTGCCATTCCCAATTGGTCACTAAACAAGGACTATCTGTACTGGATCTTTCCCCATCACTGAAGAGATTAAGTCTTTCAGATGGAGTCCAGCTAAGATGAATCTTTACCTAATCACTAGCATGATTTAAAATTCCTCAAGATTTCTGTTAAGTTCCTAGATCTCAATAAGCACTGTGAATCTTGCATCTAACTCTGTGTCTAATTTGCTGGTAACAGCTCAGCCTCTCGACTGCCAAAGCTCATCAGGATGTCCCCTCCATCTTTTTTTCTATGATTTCCTCCTCTTTCCTTGTATCAGACTATTGATTTAAAGTTTACTTAAGCACAAGAAATGTATAAAACCCTGTATCTGTGGGTTGTGGGAAGGAAGGTGTAGCAAGGTAAAGAGAGAGACGGCTCTGCTATGTTTCCCCCAATTCCAGAATTTAAAATAAAGCAATGCTACTTCTCTAACCTGTGATCCTCCAAGTGATTTGGTGCTCTACTTCCCAGGATTCCTTGCCAGCAGGCACCTTGGGTTTCTGGGAATTGTAGTCCAGGCACATCTCTTGGGCCACCAACTTGGACAAGAGTTCCGTGTCCCTCATTTTTAGTCCCCCTTTGTTGGGCTGAAATTACCCTTTACAGCTGAGTGGTTCTCCTATTTCTAGCTTAAAGCCATACTAGCTCCCAGGTCTGCAGAGAGAGAAGCAATTGAGAGGGGACCGTTGGACTATAATCTCCACACCTTCTCCTTGATCTTCAAAGGGAAATCTCCCTCCCTCCCCCCCTTCCCAAAAGCTTATGTCTTTTAATAAAATTGGTTAGTCTTAAGAGGTGTAAAAGATCCCTTCTGATTTCTGAAGGATGTAAGAAACCCAGAATGAGCATTTCTCTGGCAGATGGCTGTTTCCCCTCTGCTTGGATGAATTGTTCTGGCTGCTGGATGTGCCATCTTGAGGCTTGATTTAAGCGTGGGATGCCAGGAGTCACAAATAGCTGACTTGGATTTCCCACAATCCCCTGTAGATATCAGTGCTATGTCTGCACCCTTATGGGGAATTCAAATGGCGGCTGCCTTGTGCCACTTATCCCCAGCAGGTGGCAGCACTGAGATGAACTTGGTTGATCTCAAAAAAGCTAAGCAGGGTCTGGTCTGGTTAGTCTTTGGATGGGAGACCACTGAAAGAGCCCAGGACTATTTGGGCTAGACTGGGAAGTCAGGAAGCAACCAGGAAAGGGATAATGGCAGAGAACTTCTGTATTGCTGCTAAGAAGCCACATGGAGGTACTCAAATTTGGTTCTGACATGTTTAACTGATACCAGTTAGAAGACTGCCCCCACAAATGGAGACAGTTTTTGTTTCTGAAAGTGATTCATCAGAGTGTAGAATATCAAGGGTCCCTCAAACTGATCGATTTGGGGAAGGGGCTATCCTTGTAACAGTTCTACCACCATGGAGCCGTTCATTTACCCCAGTATTTTTCAAACTTGGCAACTTTAAGATGGGTGGACTTTAACTAATGCTGGCTGGGGAATTCTGGGAGTTAAAGCCCACCCATCTTAAAGTTGCCAAGTTTGAAAAAACACTGATTTACCCCAATAAATTAGGAAGCTATAGCTGTAATGACATAACAGAGAGCAACATACATTATGAGCAAGAGTTGAGTTTTGGAATGATATTTGAAGCGACGTTGGCTGCTTTGCTTAAGACGTATGTCTCCTTCCTCCAGCTTATATCCCAAGTGTCCTCTGATACCCCATCTTTGCCACTCCTCCTTCACGCCCCCCACCTTTGTCTTGACAAAACTGCAAGTCCTTGGGCAGGAAGAGGGGTCTACACCATGGTTAGTTTGTTTTTCAGATGAGGTGGAAGGAGAAGATTTGGATGGGAGAGCTGGCTGAATGAACCAGAAGATGCCCATGGCTTGTCGAAAATGTCAAAACCCGATGAGCTGTTCAGTCAGTAGAGAAAAGGAACCGGCTTGAAAACACGAGGAAAAAGAGGCAGGGTAGGAGGTCCCAGATTGGCTTGCAAAGGTGAAGACTTTTCTGTTGGGAGAAGCGAAAACCTTTTTTGGACCTTGCCAGATTCAGTCAGATTTTGCTTGATCAAAGGGTGAGAAGGCCATGGGAGTTGAGGAGAAGAAACAGACGCTTGACTATGGACCCCATCAGTACGTTTCCCCATGTCCTGGCTGGCAGAAAAGTTGGGCATGGTGTGTAGAGGAGGGTGCAAAATAAAAATGTGTCTTTCATAGAGGAGATAGCCCCATTCCCCCTCAGCTACTACCCCGGCTTTGCTATTCCTGGTCCTGGTTGGCCAACTTCATGCCAAGGCTGGTTTTCTCTCTGTCCTCTTGCCCTGCCTTGTCTCAGGCCTTGTAAACCTCATTAATGAATGGGACAACAAATGGGCTTGTCACCCCCTCTTCCTCCCCCCTCAACACTTGCCAAGAAAGGGGGCAGGGCATTTTTAAATGTGCTGAATGGTGCGGACTCAACCAGCCAAGGGCTCTACCCAAGAGGAGGACTGGTCTTGCAGAGGCCCCAACAAACCTTGTTGGCGGGGCTGATCTCTGCAAATATTTCCCGCTGGCTGAGGTGACTGATTTTGCCCTATGCTGGCACCCCACCTGCTGGCTTCAGCCCCTTTTTCCTGCCTCTCCATTCCAATCCCAGACCAGTATTTTTTCCTTGACCTGCTGCAACTGATGGCAGCAGATAAATCTTTCCAACCGGTTTTCTTGCATGGATGTCCATACAAATTGGGATTTGCCCTATGCGACCCTAGACAAACTGCATTAGTGCTGAGATGTGTGAAACCGCTGGGTTATTCCATAAACAAGGGTTAAAGCAAACCCTTCCTAGCTGATTGGTGATCTGAGCCCAGGAGAAGCCTTTTCGCATTAGCTCCTTTCTGGATTCTTTTCGTTGTTCGCTGGAGTTGACAGACCTTCTGGAGGCAAAGCTGTCGACCTGTTCCTGGGCCAATAACTTGTTCCGTTTTACCCTGTTTAGCAGCAGAAATGAATGCAAAACCACAAATGAACAACAATATTCTCTGAAAAGCGAAGTAACCAAAAAACAAAACGCCACCAGGATAAACTAAATGAAATTAGCTGTCATCTGCATACCCTAGTTTATGTAGCCATAGCATGGTGATTGTAGGCTAAATTGCTGGAAGAGTTTGGAAAAGTTGCCCGCATTAAACTCTTCAGTTTTGGTGGCAGAGCTGTGATCTGTCTTAATCACCAAGTTCATATCTAACAAGCCATAGTTTGCTAAACAATGGTTGGTTAAGTAAGCCACAGTGAGCAAGTTGTACATAGTATTCAAAGCCATAAACCAGGGAATACAAACTACAATGGTTGGGTTTATTCATAATTGTATGGTAAGTCAAAACCTGGTTGTTAAAAGTAGTGGTTAGTGGCTTGGCAATATGTATAAATGCAGCCAACTATGTTTTATTCAACAAACCATGTTTAAAGAAGCCATAGCTGGATGTGATGCATAACCCAGTCGGTTGAGTGCTTAAAACTCCATGCTTCGGAGGATTCTTAAAACCTATGGAGGTTATTCTCAGAAGACATGGTGATGGCCCCTAACTTGGATAGCTTTAAAGAGAACTGAGAGAACAGACCTGTCAGGATTCATTGTCTTGAAAACATAGTGGTATCTCCGTGATGGGAGCAGCGTGGCCCAAAATATCAGTTGCTGGGGAACAATGGTGGAAGAAGGGTAGATCTTCATCTCATGCTTCCAGGCTTCTCAGAGGTTTCTAATTGTCCTGATTCAGATGGTTTCCAGAAACCAAATGTTGGACTAAGATGGGCCTTGACCTGATTCAACAGGACTTAGTTAGGAGTTAGGACTTAGTCCTTGGGATGTCATAGGTCATACTCTAACAGAAATTTGTCCACCTTACTCTAGGAAAGGAACCAGGAGACATGCCTTCCCTATGCTTTTTGGAACAGCATTCCAAGGTCTGTATGGCCCAATCTTGCTGTCTTTTAGGAAGTCCTTTCAAAACCCAGCTCTTCCCACAGACATTGGACCAGGATGATGTGTGAACCCATTAGAATGTTACTTACTTTGAGTTTGTCTTCTCTTGGCAGGGCTGTTATTATCTTGATTCTTCATTTTTCAGTCTTGATGCTTTTAACCCTCTTTAACACACCCATCCTGAGTCCCTTGGGGAGTAGGTGGGCTTAGACCTTGAACAAATAAAGAAATGATGAATAAATGGTGGAATGGTAGGATGATGAGCAAAGTGAAAAAGGAGAAATAAAAATGTGTGATAGATCTGAAAGGAAGCTGTTAAAAGCTCCAGGTTACCGTTTCATAGTTCCTCATGGTTGCAATGAAAATTTTACAAGTTTCTTTATTGCAAGTTAAATTTAGTGCAGATAAAAATTGAGGCATGGTTCATTTTAATATTGATAGAACTTTCTTGCAGAATCTATGACACCTTCATGTCATAAAGTGAGAAGTGAGTGAGCTACACAGCATGGGTGGTATCAGTCGGAACAACCCAGTTTCTTGGAAGGCAGTCTTGTATTCCTATAAGCATTGAGGCAAACACAGCTTCCGCATTTTGGTTCCCTTCAGATGTTCCGAAATATAACTGTCATCAACTCCACCTAGCATGGCCAATGGCAAGGATGATGGGAATAGTATTTGAAACATCTGGAAGGCTTAAAGTTATGCCACCCTCTTAAGAGATGCAAGATGGTGAATAAAGCAATACAGGTAGTCCTTGCTTAATAACTGCCTTGTTTAATGACCGTTTGAAGTTATGACGGTGCTTAAAAAGTAACTTTACAACTGGTCCTCATGTTTACAGCTGTTGCAGCATCCTCACAGTCATGTGATCAAGATTCAGGCACTTCGCATCTGGTGGGTGTTTAAGACTATCACAGCATCCTGCAGTCACGTGATCGCCATTTGTGTGCTTCACAGCTGGCTTCCAACAAGTAGAGTCAATGGAGAAACTGGCAGTAAAATCGCAAGTCACAGTCACGTGATGTCTTGCTTAACAACCGTGGCAGAAGCGAGGCTATAAGTCCATCACAGTCATGTGAGGTCTTGCTTAACAACCATGTTGCTTAGCGACAGAGTTGCCGGTCCCAGTTGTCGTTAAGCGAGGACTATCTATAAGTAACAATAAAATGCCCCAACTGTCCTCTCTATAAAATAGCATAAAACCCATGACTGAAAACCGTGCTAAGAAATGCCTGAAAATAAGTGCTAAGAAATAAAAGCCTGTTTAACAAGGGGTTTCTTACTGCCTCCCAAACTGCCAAAAAATCTTTGGGCTTGGGGCATCTGTAAGTTGGCCTACTGGTCCACTCCCTTTTTCCTCCCATAAGGGTGGGATTCTCAGCAGGTCCTCCCTATGTGCCCACCCAAGAGAAGCAGAATCCCACTTGGGAAGGTGATCTCCGATGCACGCTGGAGCTGTGCTGTACGTGGCTGTACAGAGAGGAATCAACTCTACTACTTGCCTTCTTCGGAGCGGCAACATTTCTGGGATCTTTGCAAAATGTTAACATCCCATATCTGCCTTCCTTCCCTTTCTGAAAACCAGAAAGCTATTCTGCAGGGACATTCTAGTGTGGAAATCATTTGAATTTTCTTTTAAATTGTGCAATGCAGCCACCGTGGTGCAAATTTACAGGCAACCTTTATATATCCTCCCACACACCTCCATCTACAGCTGCCCCACTCAAAATCCATCCCTCCTTTTTTTTGTCACTTACTGTCACTTGGGGGGTGTGGGCAAGCAAGAGGCTTCCTCGCTCTGTTGCCTTCCAGGCCGAACCCTTAAACTTGTTTCAGGAATCATAGGCCTGACTTTAATTGTTTTCCTGTTGTATTGATCCTCTGCCCTCTTTTCTTCCTTCCCCCAATCAATGGTCCTTTTCAATTTGGGGACAAAGAGAAGAGGGTCGAGGTTGAGCGAAGAATTAGATTTTGGGGGAGGGAGGCTATTGGGTGCGTGTGGGGAGGAGAGAGTCCTTGAAAGATTTCTGACATCGATCAGCTGAGAAACAGGAGCAGAACCTTGTTGGAGATCAATTAACCAAGTCATTAACCGTGGTCAAAGAGGGGAAACACAAGTCTTGTTTGTACTGTAGAAAAAGGCAGACAAGTGGGACAGATTTATACATATCTACTTGGATGAAATTCAGTAGCACCGGGCTAGGAATATTGGAGGGCATCAGCTTGAAGCAACAGCAGAATGTGGTACATCAACCGGGCATCGTTCCACACTTTATTTGTACAGCCCTCAGCTTCAAGACGACTTCCAGCAGTTTCTGAGGTCAAGTTAAACTAGCGATACCCATAAGTGTGCAAAATGAATCAAACGGCTAAAACGGTAACCCGTGCCAGCCTCCGCAATGCAAGTGACAGTTTGTAGAAATCAAAGGCTTGGTGGGAAAGCTGTGTTTGAAAGAGCTTTTGTGAATGTCAGAAGACAGAGCACCATCCAGATCTCTGGGGAGAGGCTGTTCTGAAGGAATAGAGCTAGTGGAGAACGACATGGCCTCCTACTCACCTGAATCTCACATATCAGAGGGACCTACTTGGGATGAATGGACCGGATGGGTTGATCCTACTTGAAGGACGCCATCATCAAGTATCAGAGGTACTTGGAAGCCAAGTCACAAGGGCTTTATAAGTAGAAATCAGCACTTGGACATTGACCCTATTGGGAAGCCAAGTAGCACTGGAATGACATGGTTGTGGTGGTGCTGCATTTTGCACCACTTGGAGCTACTTTCGCAACCTCCCCGTGATCTGTCATAAAAGCTTCCTTAACCACAACATCCATCTGGCCACATAACGGTAGCCGTGGGTCTAGGAGGACCTCCAGTCACAGATCTGCTGCTTCAGGGGAAGTGCCACCCTGTCCAGCGTCACAACTGGAGCTCATAGAGAGCCAAATAACTTTTGGATAAAGAGCACATTCCACCGCCATTTTGTCCCACTGTGCACATGGATCTCACAGGTGGTTCTGTGTGGGGTGCAGAAAATTCAAGCCTGCAACAACCGTAGTTAGTTAACAGAGTTGAAGAATGTTCCAGGTTGAGTAAGCTGTTTGCAAACACAGAAGCACCTGTTAAAAAAATCTGTGGCCCACGCATTACGCAGGTACATTTGCACACGCTGCATGTAGCGTACTTTAAAAAGCAGCCACATGTTGAAACCATCAGGAGCTCAGAAGGACTGCAAACATACCTCTGGAGTTAGCAGGGGTTCTAGGTTCAAAACAAAGCTGTTGCTTTTATTCCACAGCCACATCTCAGCCGAGCAAACACATGAACATAATGGAAACACCACAATACACAACAGAGCAACCCCCCCCCCCCAAAAACAGAACAAGAACTGAAAGAAGGAGAAAGAAGGCATTAAGGAGGGACAAGACAGACCAATGGCAGCTGGAGGGACTGTCAGATGTGCCAGCCAAGCGGTGACCTCACGTACAGATGTGCTGGGGGAGATGCCCACAAGGTTAAAGAGAGGAGAGCAAAATAAGATATGAAAACATTAAAAATGCAGTTGCCCAACTGACATCTAGTAAGAACCTAAACCAGCAGCGAAGTGCAGATGTGTGCAAGGGGAATGTTTGGTTCTGAGGTTTGCATCTTCATCATTACAACTTCCCTGGGAGGTAGATTAAGCAGGAATATGACTGGCTTGAGGGCAGCTTCAGTGAGCTGAATGGGTCGTGGTTGAACAGCAGCAGAAGATCCCTGCTTTCTCTAGAGCCAGTGTCTCTCAACCGTGGCAACTTGAAGATGTGTGGACTTCAACTCCCAGAATTCCCCAGCCAGCCAGCCAGGCTGGCTGGGGAATTCTGGGAGTTGAAGTCCACACAACTTCAAGTTGCCAAGATTGAGAGACACTGCTGTAGAGGAAAGCTTTTCCCCTTTCATGAGAAGAGCATTCTTGTGGGGTAATTGGCTGAAGCCACGAGCCACCATCTTGTGGCACCATCTTTTCACCATCTTTTGCTTCCCTTTTCAGAACCAATTGGTGGCAGAGGGCTTAAGGAATCAGGCAGAAGTCTCTGGAAATCAGTCAAGGCTCAAATCATCTCTAAGGCTGCAAGCAGCCCACTTTTGTTTTACCCACAGCGCCGTACTGTCTCCAGAGACTTTGAGAAACATTAAAACCTTGATTTTACAGATTCCCATTCAAGCGGGCTTTGGATCCAACAGACAAAATATGCGTTTGGACTGTTTTGTTTGTATGATGTGGATCTGGACTTACATTATATAAATTTGGATTTAATGGACATTGTGATTACATACATTTGGATTTAATGGACATTTGGTTTTAATGGACACATGTTCTTTTCAGTTGAACCAGAAAATTGAAGTTTTGCTTCAAATGTGGCTGAACTTTCCATCAAATAAATGAAAATGCAGAGTGCGCAAATGCATGATTGTTCTACAGCCAAATTTATTTTACATCTGGCCACATGAGTTCTTTTGGGATACCTTAGGTTATATAACCTAAACAGAGTTCGCTTAAGGCCCTTGCAGACATAGACACTTCTGTTTCGCGGTTCCTTTGAAGATGCATGTTTATGTGTGCATCAATTTCTGTGGGCAGATGAGTAATCAAAATGGTCTTGAAAACTTTTGGGGGATGGCAAAACATTATGCTAACATTTGTCAAGAAATTTTGTAATGTGTTGGACACTAGAATGTTCCTCTGCCTTTAATACAAATCATCTACCTTCCATGAGATAAATGAATTTAGATGAAATTTTATGAGTATATGGAATCGAGAAAGTGTTCTGCCCAGATGTTACACATATGATGATAAAATGTTACAGCGTGTTACCAGGCCTCCTTGGGAAGTAATTGTAAAGGGGAACATTGTTTTTCAAAACGAAAGCTGCTTTGGAAAAATTCGGTGTTGGGATAACACTTGTCTTTCCTTGCACTTATCCCTGTTCAGATTGGGCAAAACTCAACATTAGAAGTTGGCACTACTGATTTTGCACCGTGAAAATTTCAGAAAATTCACCTTTGGTGTTAATTTCATTCACTATATGGGGATAAAATGACACAATGCCTATCCTTGCTATGAAAATATTCCAGAAGAGACTTTTAGCACAGTTTTATCACGCACATTTTTAAAAATTACCAGTCAATTTTTTCAGTAGGCCTTTTAGCTTCCCTAAGCCATAAGCAGTTTGTCAACTGTATCTGTTTGATAATGCGGCCCTGGACTTAAATGAAATGGAGGAAAGAGATGGTTGATTTGGAGTAATATATTGATTCCTCTCTGCCAATAGTTCCCAACCTGCAACTGGACATATTTGAGGGTATTAGAGCTGTTCCTCGGTGGGGGTGCCAACATAATTTCTTTTCTTAAATGGGCAGAATTTGACAAGATTGCAAGGTTTTGGCATTTTCACTGTAAGGTTTTGACATCTGTGCCCAACATCTTAGAAGTTTGTAGGTGGGAAAGTTAAAATCTTGTGAAAGTTGTGGAAACTTAAGTGATTTTGGCCACTCTATATTTGTTCAAATTCATTTTGGAAGCTTGACATCATGTTGGCAGGGCTTGCAAGCTGACCCATGATTGTTGTTATGGTTCTCCAGTGCTTGAACTGATAACATTGAGGGTCACAGAAAAGAAAAATTGTGCAGTTAACGTAGTGTGCCTTCACTCATTTTTGTTCATAGGAAGTTGGCTAAGGGCCCATAAGAATAAAGTGTGTATGTGTATGTCCGTGTTGTCTTGTCCCTTTTGTACATGTGTGACCATCACACATGCTCACAAGGGATGTGGTTTGCATCACAGTGTTCCATCTATCATCTTGTGGATTTTGACACACACAGACACCCTGGACTAAAGGTTGTCATCTGTAAGAGCCAAAGGGAGCAAGGCAGGAACCAGAAGTTCTGAGACCAGGCAGATCTGTTGAATAAATGCTGACCTATTGGTATCTCATCTTTAGGGAAGAGAATGGCCTTATTTCCATTGACTCAAAAAGGCAGGAAGAAAATGCCAGAGATTTAAACTCTGGAGCAGGCATACGTATGCACCTTGAGTTCATTATTCTGTAGGAGGTAGATCTTCTACAAGTACGTTTGACTTCTGTCTTGTCTGCAGCTTATCTTCCTGTGCTATCACCAAGCTGTAAGCTACTCCTGAATACAGGGTTAAGTGTCTGGCAAGCTGAGATTTATCCCCTAGTATGGTGTGAAGCCTGATGCCACCTATACTCTTAACAGCTTTGTGATTGTAAGCGCATAAGAAGAATCTTTTTGAATTAAGCCAGAAAGAGTCCAGGATCCAGTTTTTCACTTTGGTCAGTTCAAGTAATTTGAGAAAGCTTATAAACAGGGTCTGAAAACAATAGCTCCTTCTTCGTTGGCTGGGATACACAGTCTTAAATTCAGAGGTTCCACATAGGATGAGAAATAAGATGTTCACTGTTGCATTCCTTGATTGTTTCCAGTCTACATTATAATTGCCCTGAATTCCAGGTTAACTAGGAGAATTTCAGAAAGTTAATTTCTGCAGTGGACTCCCAGAAATGTGAAGATGGGCAGTTAATTCTTTCATTTGCAACCCGCCCACCCTGAGATCCTTGATGCACTCCTATTTGAACATGTGACATTACAGAAAAGCTATTTTGTGCAAAGGCATTAGCCAAATTAGACAGTTTCATGAGAATGATAAAATGAGCAATGCAGCTTTGTGGTGTAAGCTTGTGCATATGTGTGCGACGTCACAACGCAGGTACAAAAAAGGGCAGAAGTTGCATCACGATGCTCATTTTGTCATCCCTCCCCTCATCCTGTACTGCAGACCTCAGCGTGATCCTGTGTAAAATTGCATCTGGAAAAGTAAAAGTTCTGGTACTGTTGTACTTATGATCGCATCAAGATTGCTTTTTTGGTAGTGTTTTTGCAATCTTCAGATGGTACTTACAGGGATAAGAGGTAAAAGAGAACTGAGCAATTTAGCAAATGGACAGGATTTTGTATACATAAAAAACAGAGCAGTGGAAGATTTCTAGAGCCCCGCTCTCCTTCAGAAGCAATATTAGGTAATTCAGAACTCCCCTAAATTAGAAAGAAGTTGAAGTAAAAAGAGCTTTGAAACCATCCTTAATCAAGATTTTATTGTAGGGTGAGGCTAGGGCTACGTACGCATATTGGGAACCCACCACAGGAAAAGGCTTCCTGTGCTATATTAACCAAGGGTGTCCACAGGTGGAGGTCAGTAAAGTCAAGACAATAGATGCAAACGTGCAGTTGCAGCTGCCAGCTTACCATGTTGGACCCCCTTGCAGGGGTGTTTGCTGGCATCGATATAAGGTAGAGGGAAGAGATCTCAGCATGACTGCTCTTTTGAAGTGTTGAGATCTATTATGTAAAAGCCCCCACCCACCCCAGAACCTTTCACACCAACTGTGACTTTGGATTTATGCAAAGTAGAGAGCCGATATCAAGAAACAGAATTGCAGAGCCTTCTTGCTTTAGACAGGCGAGAAGGGTTAGCTAGAAAGCTAACACAATTCTGGGCTGCGTTAGAAGAAGCATTGTATCAGTGTCAGCCTTGCAAGGTAGTCCAGACAAGCATACCCAGAAGTACTAGCTCTAACTTGTTTATAAGGTTACATTAACAGAATCTTCCAAGTCTGAAAGTACATCTCTCCCCCCTCTCCTTTACAGCCCAAGAAACTAGGGAGGGGTCCCTTCTGAGACATTTGCCACGCCCCCATTCCTTCTGCGGGCTCAGCTGCCGCTTATCTGACTGTTGTCTAGTGTGCGGATCTTCTTCCTGTCTCCCAAGGTCATTCCCTCATACCATTACAATCAAACGGATGAAGTCCATATTCTCCTCTACTTAGCACTGTGGCCACACTTGGAGTACTGTGTGTAACTCTGGACACCACATTTCCAGAAGGATATTAACTGTTTAGAGAAGAGAGCAATGAAGATGATACAAGGACTTGAGGACCTGCCCTCTGAGCTTGGGGTGTTCCATCTAGAAGACAGAAGATGGAGGTGAGACAAGATAGCCATGTTCAGGTACATTAAAGGAAGATACAGGGAAGATGGTCTAGAACTATTTTCCATTGCCCGGAAACTAGGATGAGAAATAACAGGCCTAATTTGCAACTACCTAGAAGTTTGCTTAAATATAAGGAAGAACTTCCTGACAGTAAGATCTGTGGAACCGTCTGCCTTCAGTGGTTGTGGGATCTCCTTCTCTGGACAGCCACTTCTTGGGGAGGGTTGATTTGGTGTTCTTGCCCATTGCAGAGGGTTGGACTAGATGATCCTTGTGATTCCTTCCAGCTGCACAACTCTATCATTCTGTTTTCGCTTCCTCGCATCTGGCGTGGCAGCTGTTCCTCTGAATCTTTCCTCCTTGAAAAAAGGTCTGGCAAATCTTTCCTGCCCTGGGGAAGAAAACTAGGGCACTCCTTACCTAGCAGAACAGCCTGGGAAAGAACAAAATAAATTACTCTGCTCCCCTCTCAGGTGTCCTTTCTGCTTAAGCCTGGTTAATAGCAAAGGGTTCCCTAGTTTTAAGCCCAAATGACATTTTTGGAGAGTTACAATAACTTGCCCTGTTGATGCGCTTCCCCTGCCGAGGAACTCGGTCATCCCTACCCAGCTGACGAAAGCTCCTTCAGTCAATATCAGTTCTATTTTTCATTACTCCCTGGAAATGTGGCTCTTCGAAGCTCATCCGTCATTCAATTACACCCTGGTTCAGGCCTATCATACACGTGTCATAAAGTTCTTCAGATCTGAACTGCTGTTAATTTTCTGCGCCATCCCGAGGGGATGTCCAGGACGTGATCGGAAAGCAACGAGGTGAGCAGGAAGCATGCTGGGTATGGACGGAGAGCTAGGGAGCTGAGCTCAGGCTGGAGTAATAGCACAAGTGTGTGTCAGGATGTGTGTGTGTGTGTGTGAAAGAGAGAGAAACCCTCAGCTTTCAAACCGATGCAGCATTCTCTGCAGAATTCTGCAAATTTCTGCGTCAACCCATTGGATCAGATCATGGTAGACCCCAGCATTTTTACAACATACATACAACAAATGTGTGCAACAAATTCCCCCAGTTTGGGGAGAGAATTGCACTGAAAAGAGGCCGTTGTTGCTTCTTATCCCCCAAGACTATAAAGCTGTACAGTGAAACTGTTCTTGCTCGTTGGGTGGTAGATGCCTTCCAGCTCAATCTCACACACGCACACGATCCTGGACATTTATTGGTAAACACGAATATGTCCAAGGCATTGAGTTGATTTGGGCAAACTTGAAAATGGTCACTGTTCCAACTCTGCACCAAGGAGGAAATCGGTGTCTTATAACATAAGAACGTCCTAATAGCCAAGGGAGGGGGACGCTTGCCCCAAGTTCTCAATCCCATGGAGATGACCCCCATCCAAAGGGTGGGACTTCAGTATTTGAAAAGATCAGAAGGGTCAGTCTTTTTGATTTAAGGCAGTCTTGGTCTTAAAAAGGACCTGAGGGGAGTAAAAGACAAGTTCATGATGCTGTTTTTTCATATATCTCTATATCTGTATCTATCTGTACACACACACACACACACACATACATATATACATATATTTGTGCGTGTGTATTCTTTACTCCTACCCATTGGAAGTCCAATAGCTGTGGCTTTATAATATTCATTCTTTACTGCTAGCTTTTAATTTTTAGTGTGTGCAGTTTTTTTTCCCTGTAACTCTTCTTGTGGGCAATGTTCCTTATAAGTTTTTAAAAAATATTTTAAACGAACAGGTAAGTAAATAAATGAGGAAAGGCTAAAACATTTGGGGGCCTTTTAGTTAAAGATAAGATCTCTGTCAAATTGTGTTCAGTCCTTGGTCACTCTATAGACACATCCATGTTATTTTCTTTGCCAATGCAAGGAAATGATTTATCACCAGCTTCTTGCAGGATGTTTTATAGAAGCTGTGTATGCACAGAAAATCTGCCTTGCAC
Source organism: Python bivittatus (assembly GCF_059951505.1). Lineage (NCBI taxonomy): Eukaryota > Metazoa > Chordata > Lepidosauria > Squamata > Pythonidae > Python > Python bivittatus. The sequence continues at coordinate 4,450,930 of NW_028277087.1, forward strand.
AGAATACAGAAACCAGTCCCTTTATGTAGATCTGCTCCAGGTTTTACCGAATTTCCTTCCTTTTCAAGTCAACAGAAATTTGGCTGTTCTCTTCTCTTCCATCTGCTCAGCCTGGACGCGATGGTCCTATCTAGACTGAGAACTGCTGTTCTGTCTCAGCAGCGTCAGCCTTTAGGACAAAAATTTAAAAATGCTTCACGAGATGCACGGTCAACTTACGGAACTCACTGCTCCATGGTGTGTTTATGAAGGTCATGAGCCTCAGACGAGTTTAAAGGGGGCGAGATAAACTTACGGCGTTGAAATCTCATGACGCTGGAAGCTGCCTTTTGTCAGATCATCCGGTGATCATGTTCAGTCGGCACATGACGGGTTTGTCATTAGCTGAACATGTTGCATATTTCAGTTTGTAAACTCTGCTTGAGAGCTTTGTGTGCTATGCAAATCCAGCCAGTTGTGGTTGATTCAGTAAATTGTGATTAAACAAAACATGGCTTGCATTGTATATGACCAGTCAGGTTCTTTTCCAGCCTGACCTGAAGATGAACAAATGTATTTCATGTTTTTATTCCACTTAAAGACCTCCTCAACCACCGTTGTGATGCTAAGCAACTTACAGAATGCAGATAATGAAAGTTAAAACAACAGCCAGGAAAGACGAGGCAAGAAGAACAAGGAAGGACAAATCAAATAATAATACAATTGCTAAAACCCACGTTGGGGAAATAACAAACCCTGTTACACAGCATATAAAACAGAAATCAGAAATTGAAATTGAAATTGGGGCACATGGCATGGAAAACTAATGCTCTGTTCGCGTCTCTCCCTTCCCAGCCTTCTAAAACGATGAGAGCTGTGAGGAAGGGAGGGGAAGGCCTGCGATGAAGCCACCCTGGCAACTTTTTTAGCCCTGAGATGGCACAAGGATAGGTCTGAGCCGAGCCATCATTCCCATCCCTCTGGTTGGATTTCCAATTGTAAGGGTGGGATTTTGAACAAAATGTTGGAGCCAGTGTTGTTCCCCCCAGCAATCAGACCAGAGCATCCCTGCTTCCCACCTCATCCTTCGGGGCAGAAGTCCCCCTCACCACAAGGAAGAAGCATTTCTCCTACTGGTACTAATGCAAAGACATTGTGACTGTGAGCCCTGCGAGGTCGTCCAGACAAGAAGCACAACCAGGAGTATTAACTCTGTCTTTATTGTAAGGTTCCGTTAACAGAATCTTGCAAGTCTGAAACTATTTCTCCCTTCCTCTCCTTTTATTCTCCGGAAAACTAGGGAGGGTCCCTTCTGAAATGTTTCCCATGCCTCCTCTCCTTCTGTGGGCTGAGATACTTTTTACCCGCTGGTTGTCCGGCCTGCGGCTCTTCCTCCTGCCTCCCAAGGTCATTCCCACATAACATTACAGTGACCTTGAAACTTCTCTTCCTTTCTCCTGTCCCTAGCCTTTCTAATAATTTGACTAAACCCGATTTGGGACTGTATTTATTTGGAAAGCAAAGCAGTCTAAGATGACCCTCCAGATTAAATTCTCAGCAAATCTAAGATGACTTCCCATTGTAAAAATAAATTAGGGGAGGAAGGGGGAAATTAGACTTCTTTTCACATCAGTACAGTATTTCTTTATCTAAAGAACAAGGACCTAATTGAATGTTTAACTTGCCAAAATCAACGTCTTGCCAGATCCACCATACAGCAGGATTTACTTGATGTGCTTCAGGGGAGTTGGGGAGAAATAAACATTGCGAGGAAAGGAAATTGCGCTCCTGTTTCTTACCAGCTTTGGGGGTTCCAGTTCCCAGGACTTTTTTGGCATCCAGCGTCACAGGGCAGACAGTTTAGGGCCAGAACTCAGCTAGATTGTGGAGTTTAACTTGGGAATCCTCACTGTGCTTCTCTGGAGTGACGGGGGAGAGAAGATGTTTGACAGGCAGTGATTGAACCTGAACCTGCACCATTTCTTCTAAGTTGTAGGGTCACGGACCCTGGGGTGTAATGGCAGCCTGTTGGAGAAGTATGAATGCACTTTAATCAGTGTTTTTCAAACACAGCAACTTTAAGATGCGTGGACTTCAACTCTGTAGAGTTGAAGTCTACGCAACTTAAAGTTACCGTGTTTGAAAAACACTGGGTTATGTTGATCAGGCTGAATATGAATTTATTCCACCAGTTAGTTTCTCCTTCATGGCCAAGTGGATCCCTCCAGGAAGCCCACACTACAGCATAACGCCAACGATCCAGTCTAGAATCCTGCTCCCCACAGTGGTCAATCTCATTTCAGGTCACAAAAGCAATTTCCCTTTCTTTCTTCTTGTCCTCCTTGTTGAGCTCCTTGTATGGCCTCAATGCCTGCATTGCTACCATGATAAATAACAACAAGGTTTATCCACCACGATTATTCTACTGGACTCCTTTGAGCTGAGTCTTCCGGTATACACAATGGGTTCTTTGCAGTTGCCTAAAACCCAAAGGGATTCTTTTCCAAGTATGAGTCCCACAAGAGTTCTCATTCCTAGGATTTATTGAGATGGATGGGGTGGGGTTTCATCTCCTTTGAAACCAATATATCCCCTTCAAGATGGTGACGTTCTGATTTTCTTTCTAGCAGCCTTCCTGTGATTCAGCGAGGAGGCAGGTCTCTTTGCTGATAGCAGGAAAACGTGCAGTGTGCAAACCATATTAGTCTGACAACTAATTATTAATATTAGTTAATTCACCAATACAGTGCTTCAAACTCAGAGGTCCTTGCTCAGCTTATCTTCCCAATTCCACACTGCATTCTGTCATTCTTCTTTTCTTCTTGCTCGCATCTCTCACTTGTTTTAGGGTTGCCTCCTGATCAGAGAGACCCATCAGCCAGGTTAGTTTGCAAAACCTCTTTGGACTTTTTCTTCCTGCCCCCCATACAACAGGGCGCAATTCTGTGGGTCCAAAGGAGGACAGGACTCAGGACCTCTGGTGCAAGATGGCACATTTTTGAACCTATAAATTCAAGGAAATTCAGTACACTGGATATAGAGGTAGTCCTTGCTTAACAACCACAATAGGGACTGGAAAATTGGTCGTTGTGGGGTGGTTGTTAAGCAAGCCACCACGTGACTGGGCTTGATTTTACAACCATTTTTACAGTGGTCATTAAGTGACATGTGGTTGTTAAGTGAATCCAGCTTCCCCAATGGACGTTTTTTGCCAGAATTTGCTTAATGACCACCTGATTCGCTTAATGACCACACTGATTTGCTTAACGGCATCATAAAAAGGTCGCAAATCATGATCATGTGACCGTGAGGGTGGTACAATGATTTGCAACGGTTGTAAATGCAAGTAAAGGTCATAAAGCATTTTTTCCGAGCCCATCGTAACTTTGAACTGTCGTTAAACAAACGGTTGTTAAGCGAGGACTACCTGTAAATGCATGGAAAGGGAGAGAGTACAGTACATTCAGGGGGACTACTTGGCTAAGCTTACTTCCAAAAAGTCCTCAGAAGATGCACTGTAATCTGACCACAGGGTCTGTCTGCACAGGCTGCTTCACAGCAGGTTACTCTGAAGATGCCTTCCGAGAAGCATCTATAGAGTGGTTGAGCAATTCATTGAGTCCTCCTTTGATTTCAGTTGGTGGGTCCTTTCCAATCATCTCAAATTGATTCTTACCTGCTGGAGATGTTGAGGACTTTGTGGAAACAGAGAAGGGGCTTGGCCATACACCTCTAGCCCTTTGCTGGACTTCCCTTGTAAACCATGATGATGTGAGAGATTGTAGAGAGGCTGGGAAAGTATTGGAAGAAAAATCAGACATATGCAACCAAATGATAGGTAGATTTTTGCATAAACAGCGACTCAGACAGCTAGGAAGAAACGTTTTAATTCATCCATCCTCTTAATGAGCTCATTAATAAATGAGGGTTGGAAATTTCTCTTGGGGTCTCCCAGATTCTGCATTTACCCCCAACCCTAGCATTAAAGACATCTTACTAAAATCTGTGTTAATTCTTGTTTCCTTGGTTTTGCGCAGCTGCGTGGGGCATGACCGATGAGAAAATTAGAGCACTCACATATGTACAGGGTCTCCTCCTTCCCCTGCTTTTACATCCTTAGATTTGGAGACTTACCTGTGGGTGCTAAAAGAGCCCAGGGCAAAATGGATCCGTGGACACAAAATGGATCTTCTTCCTTTGGACACCTGATGAAGAGTCCTGCGTGGGTCTGAAAACTTGTACCATTGGACTAGTGCTAGCTAGCCGAGGAACTGTTCCCCCCCTGAGGAGCATCTGCAGATAACTTCTCCTTGCTCATCAATTCATTTATTAACTCCCTTTGACTTAAGCCTGAAGAACCAAAGTGATATTCCAAGCATGTGAGGGTTTTTTACCCCACTCTCTCTTTTCTTTTGCATTGAAAAGATTATTGTCCTGATTGCAAGCTCCATGAAGCTTCTTGCCCTCTGTTTCCCGCAGATCAAATTACAGAGGAATGCTTTTGACAGCACATTTGGAAAGAAAGGGAAGGGAGACAAGGGGGAAAAAAAAACCATTCTTGCATCTTAGATTTCCTCTGAATTATGCTTTACAAGTTGAAACAATTATCTCTGTAAAACACGCAATTATCTCTCTACCACCCCTTGTACGTTAGGCCCAACTGTGACCAAACGCCCCAAGCCTCAAAACAAATATCAATAATCATAATCGTAAGAACTGCAAAGCAAATGAAAATGGGGTTTTAGGATAAAAATTGAAATGCGGAGTCAAGCAGCATGTGGCAATTGACACTGAACACTGACAGCGTCCTCCGTAATGGAAGCGCTTTATCCGTATCGTATCCGCCAACACGGACTTATCCAAAAGCAAATAGTTTACTCCGGTGGGGGAGAGAATAAGAGAGATGCAAATTGAATTTATCTCTCACTTGCCAAGTAAGTATGGAAAAACCTTTGTAAATCATTGCGTGCTCTGTTTTTTTTGGTACTACTGTTTTAATATGTGGGTTTTGTCTGTCTTGGAAGAAGGTATAATTTCAGCCAGAACTGAGACCTGGAAGCTATTTTGATGGCGTTGGTACCATCTCTGAATACATATCTGCCTTTGTTTAGAAAGGTCTATCTGTAGTTTTTACAGGATCATCCACGAATAGGTGTGATGGGTCTTGTCTTTTAGAAGCAGAGTTCAGCCTCACTTCTAAATACGTACAAGGAAAGGATTTTTCTCCAGTTTCATCTTCATAGCAATCCTGAAAAAGTACTTTTTGCTACCAGTAATTGATGTGATTTGAATTGTATACCCCCAGAGTCTGCTGGAGTGGGTGGTTATACTGTAATAAATGTAATGAAATCGTCCTCATCATCTACTCCTGGCAATTAATGATGGAGCCAAAGTTCTGGAGCAGGCATGGGTTGGTACCTGGGTCTTCCTGACCATCTTGCTCCAAGTAATAAGCGCTCTACCGTCATTAGCATAATCCAAGATAGATGATAGTCAGAGGAGGAAATGAGAAAGAAGGATATTGGAATTGAGATGAAGTTCCAAGCAAATGCAGTTCCAGGTTTTAGGCCAAGGTGGAGAATTTGAAGCCTTCCAGATCCCGTTAGTCAGCATGGCCAATGGTCAGCGATTAAAAGAGCCATTGTCCAAGTACATCTAAAGGCCAAAGGTGGTGGAAAAGGAATTTACGACAGTAGATTAAAGTAAAGTAATGGAAGATGGATCTGGTCACTGTGTTGTCTCACCCTGCGTCCTGTTTCCAACAAAGGTGGGCTGATGTTTTCAAGATTGCAAGCAGAGTCTGTTTACCTCTCAACCTTCCTGTTATTCCTTGGTATTTTACAGAAAAACTTCCATTTAACACTTAAAACCGATGGAAATTCATTCTTTCTCCATGAGCCTGCCCTTGCTTGCAGTGGTGAACTCCTGAATTAATTGTTTAGCCCAGTCTTCTCCAAACGTGGCAACCTGTTGAGGTGTGGAGATGGCCAGTCCCAAAACCTCACCAGAAAGTCACATCAGGCGTTCCCAATCCCACCCTTATTTTGTACAACTCAATCATACATAATGCTCCCTCCTCGTTTTTTCCCCACAATACCCCTGTGAGGTGGGTTGGGCTGAGAGAGGGGGACTGGCCCAAAGTCCCCCAGCCATCTTTCATGCCTAAGGCAGCTCTGAAATGGTCTCCAGTTTCCTTCTCAGCACCTTCACCACTACTATCAACTGGGTCCTCTTGCCCACTTAGAGTCATGACATCACTCTTGTCGCATGAAGAGTGGAAATGGTGGCTAACGAAGCCCATTTAATTTTTCCTGCTTTCAAGGTATCCGGTGTACTGGTCTGATGTGCTCCTTTTTGAAGGCTCAAATGGGTCTGGAATCACAACGGCTTACCTCCTTTCGCTTCCCTTCTTCCGCTCCGATACTATTTCTAAAACAGGAAAAGGCATAAATGAGTAAAATGAATTAAACCTCCACACTCTTCTCTCCTCATTTGTGGTTTTTCAACACTCTGGGTTCCTGGGCAGCGTTCACCTGCCCATCTGTCCCCCCCCCATGGGCAGGTGAGTCCCAAAGTTGAGCATTGTTCCAAATAGACATTTTCTGTTTTTCATTCCTCTGCAGCTTCTGTTTAGAGCAGTGTTTCTCAACCTTGGCAACTTGAAGATGGGTGGACTTCAACTCCCAGAATTCCCCAGCCAGCCATGCTGGCTGGGGAATTCTGGGAGTTGAAGTCCACCCATCTTCAAGCTGCCAAGGTTGAGAAACACTGGTTTAGAGAGAAGAATGAGAAAAAGGAGAACAAACCTTGAGAACACCCTGCTTCTTTCTCTTTTTAGACACGTGCGTTGAAGGCCCACTTCACATGTTCAGAGACAGTCTGCCTTGAAGATTATGATTTATATTTTAGGGCTGAGTCCCGACACAAGAGCTCTGCGGAGATAAAGTCCTGGTTTTGTCGGCTTTTCATTCATTAATTCAGTTTATTTGAATCCCGCTGTTCGTTCTTCAAAAGGAAGCTTAGAGCAGCCAACTGTTTCCTAGGAAAACAATAATTTTATCAACAAACCATGTGAAAAGTCGCCTCCTTATAAAAATGCAACAATATACTTATAACCTCTCATGTAAATGAACATTTATCATGTAAACATTTATCATCTTACTTAAGACGTTCAATTCGATGCTTAAGACAAACAGGGCTGATTTAATATGGAGGGTGTACCTTTTGTACATATTCATATATTTATTAAAACTGCTTAAGAAGCGGCAGGACAACGCGTTGGCAACCTCTGAGTAAAATGCAGCCTGTTTGTAAGTCTATGCTTTGGCTAAATTTAAAGTTAATTTATTTAACTGTGGGCTGTTTAAAGTGTTTGTTAACACCGTTCTTTCTTTCTGCTATTTTCTCATTCACATCAAAGCAGAGAAGGCATCGGACACGTCCATCTGCTTTTCATCTCTCTTCCCACGCACACTTTTTGATATGTATGAGATCACTGAAAAAAATGGCTTGATGGAATAATAAGCTGAAGTAGCTTGTTAAGATTCTTTCTGAGCAGTGTTTCACTAAGCTAAACATGTCTTCCTGCTTTGGCTAACACAGTCCACAGAAGGATGTCAGCACAATGTATGTACAATGACACCAAGTTTGCTTTTCCAAGTTTCGGGTAGTGTTTTACCGACACACGCTCAAAGGCATGCACGCACATCAGCCGTACTTGTGCAGATACGATCTTGAGGCAGCCGGGCACACGATTGTATTACACTTGCTTTTTTATAGGGTTTTAGGAAGTGTTGGTGTGTGGTTCCATAGAGGCAAGGGACAGCAAAGAGGTCCAAACTGAAGCTAAATCTCTGACAAGCCATATTTGCCCAGATGCTTTGGATAAAATCAAAAGACGAGTCCGAGGACATCAGCCAAATTCAGGGAGAAACTCAGACAAGAAGTTCAACAGCATCCTTCACTGAGTGGTTGAAATCACTGTTGGCCAACTGTGGGGACTTCCAGATGTGTGGGCTTCAGGTCTCCGAATTCCCCAGGCAGCATGCGGAGAATTCTGGGAGTTGAAGTCCACACAGCTGGAAGTGACCAAGTTGGGAAAATATTACTTTTGATGGTGCTAACAGCTGTTTAGTATGTATATTTCAGGAAGCTGGATTCTCTTCCAGCGTTATTGAGGGAGAGAAGCAGCAACTGCCTTCTGCTTTGCCCAGTGAAACCCTGATTTAGCGGTTGTGATTAATGATGGTATCACGATTACGATTGCTGAGGGTGCAGTGTTCTTATCATCCTTTGCACTGAACTAAGAAAGCATAGGACCTTGGTTCCAGTGCTAATTCTCCATTCCTTGCTGATGGTTGTCTATCTATCTTCATCTATCATCATCTACTATATATCCCAGCCCAAGAGGGTCAGTGTTAAGCGGTTGTGACTTTCTTCTGTGTCATTTCCATCCTCCTCCTTTTAATTGGTCTTTTCTGAACCTGCAACGTCCCCTATAGCCTACCAGGACTGCTTCTTCGGCGACATTTGGTTTCCCCACGGAGCAGCGAGCAGAGCACAAGCACTACAGTAGTCCTAATTGATTCATGGATTTGTCAGATTTATCTTCTGCCTTTCAGTTGTTCTGAGGTCCTCCGCGACTGGGATTATACTAGTGCTGATAACTCGTATTTCAGAGCCAGTTTGGTGCAAGGGGGAAAGTGCTGGGCAATTGTGTTCTAGTCCCCCCACCAGCCTCAGAGGCTCCTTGATTGCATCGGATGGGGTGAGCTACAGCTCACAAAAGCGGATGCCTTTTACAAGTGGTCCTCACTTAATGACCGTTCGAACTTATGATCATGATCTGGGCACTCACAATTACGACGGTCGCAGCATCCTGCAGTCATGTGACCGCTCTTTGCAACCTTCCCTGATGGCTTCCGACAAGCAAAGTCAATGGGGAAGCCAGCAGGAGGTTCCAAATGGAGACCACATGTTGTCGCACTTAATGACGTCGTGGGATTCACTTAACAGTGGGATTAGGAACTGCCATTGCTAAGCAGTATGGCCATGTGATGTCACGCTTTACGACTGCATCACTTAGCGATGGAAACTCCAGTCCCAGTTACCGTCATGAACTGAGGACTACCTGTAATAAAATGTGTTGGTTGGAAAAGGTGCTACCAGGTTAGTCTACTTCAGTGTTCCTCAACCGTGGCAACTTTAAGACATGTGGACTTCAACTCCCAGAATTCACCGGCTGGCTGGGGAATTCTGGGAGTTGAAGTCCACATGTCTTAAAGTTGCCAAGGTTGAGGAACACTGGTCTAGTTGGATGCTGGGCTCTTCCACAATCAAATTCCTGGCACATTCCCCAATTGATCCTCTGCATGGTAGTTCTAGGGCAGCATCTTGTAAGCAGCACCAGCCCGCTGCAAACATTTGCCTGCAAGCCTTGAGTGTCCTCGGGCGGGCCATCTGCCTCTCCCTTTGGCCCTCTCCTTCGGTCCTGAGCGCGGGCTTGATTGATGCATCCGGGCAAAATAGCATTTGCCAGCCAAGTGCCAAGAATGAGGAAGGGCAACCTTTCCCCCTGACCTCTTTTCTTTATTGTCGAGTTTAACCTACTGGCTCTAAAACATGCCACTCGCGCCCCGGAGTATTGCCGAGGTCTCTTTTATGTGCAAATGAGCAGGAGAAGGGCCTCTGTTATTTTTTTTTTAAAGCATGCACTTTTTTTTTAAAAGGGGGGAAAAATCTTTGACAGAGAATGTGCTCTGTTTATATAACTCTGTGTCGTGGTACCCTGGAGATGGGCTCTGACAGAATTGGCAAGAGATGTTAAGAAAGATCTTACATTACTGATCTTTGCTTAGCCAGAGGCATTAAGAGGCTGCTAGAGGAACAGAGGGCGCAGAGAGGCTGGGGGTGGGCAAACTCTAATATATTGGAGAAAAATGGGGGGGGGGCTAGACTTACAGGGAAGAGTGAGGCATGTCCCCAACCCCCAGTTCTCTGTGGAAATGCACACTGTTTTTGCATTTCTCCAGCTATCCCAGGCACCAGCTTACTCTGTTTCGGTATAATTATTTGCCCTTATTTTTATGCATTTGTGTGGCTTTATTCATGCCATCAGGACGTGGCCGTTGATAAACAGGTCCCAACCCTAAGGGGAAAACCACCTTAAGCAACAAAGTAGGGCATGGATGCAAGGGCCAACGGGGGAGAGAATATGCCATTATTTCGATTAAAAGTCCTTGGGAATTGGTGATGTAGGCAGCTGGACCTCTGCTAGGGCGCTCCGACGTCCAAGAGGCATGGCGAGAAACCACGGAAGTGCTGGCCACAGATGTTGGCTTGCGGTGAGGTCACGGAGGCAGAAGATGACTCAAAAGATCTTCGGCTACCGTTTGCTTTGCTCTTCGAATTGTACGGTGCGGAGACAGCAAGAAGGGAGAAAGAAGAGCGAGGGAGAAGGAATAGAAAGATGTGTCCAAAGCCAGAGGACAGGGGACTGATCTTGGTAAGATGAACTTAGCAATGGAAGGAGTGGGTGGGTTGGTTTTGGCGCCTTCGAGTCTGTCTTGACTCTTGGATGAGTCCCTGCCGTTTTCTTGGCAACGTTTTCAGAAGGGGTTTGCCCTTGCCCTCTTCTTTCTAGGCCTGAGAGAGCGGGCCTGACCCAACGTCCCCCAGCTGGCTTCGTGCCTAAGGCAGGATTTGAATTCATGGTCTCCCAGTTTCTAGCGCGGTGCCTTAAACCACCATGCCAAACTGACTGCCATAACAGTGGAAGTACTTTGATGTTCATGGAGACGACGAGACTGTTGGGGTGTGGCAATTTGGCAAATGAAACAAAAAAAGAGGTGTGTGGGCTGCTAAATACGGCTAGATTTTTTTTCACTGCTTCCCCCCCCCGCCCCCCATTTCTAATCCTTTTGGCTGTGAGGGTATGCATTAGCGGGCCACGTCTGTGGAAATTTTTAACGTCACAGATGTCAAAGGACTAGAAAGATGAGAGTAGGAAATCTGATGCTCGGTACACATCGTAGACTTGAAGAGGGGCATTGAAGCCGAACTGAACCTCTCTTCAGTTGCAGAAATCCACATGAAAACATCTGTCTGGCGGCCAGCCCTTCGAGGTAGGCCAGGCAGGGAAAAAGACACCACTAGGATTCCAGGAATGCTACTTTATTGTTGCAGGTAGAATAAGAGGATCTTGAAAACCTGTCAGAATTTCTCTCTGCCCCTTTTTATATCAAACAGAACCAAGGTGGGCTTTCATGAGTTTTTTCTTCATGTCCTTCTCCTTCTCAGACTGGTATCATCTGTTCTTCAAATCCCTCTTTTACGGCTTGCTCATTCCTTCCCTATTCCCAAAGTCAGCGGTAAATTCCTTTACAATAGTTGACCCTATGAGATCAGGTTGTCAGAGAAGCTGCTCTCTCGGATAACCAGGACGGGAATTAGGGAGGGCCATAAAGATGATGACCATCACCTTGAATCTCACCCAGAAGCCCACTAGCAACCACTGGAGCTCCAAAGCAGAGGTGGTCACCCACGTATATTGGGGCACACCCATCACTGCCCAGACTGGCGCGTTCTGTACCAGCTGTAGCGTCTGGACGTTCTTCTAGGCCAGTGTTTTTCAAACTTGCAGAGTCCACACATCTTAAAGTCCGCACTTTAAGATGGGTGGGCTTCAACTCCCAGAATTCCCCAGCCAGCATGGCTGGCTGGGGAATTCTGGGAGTTGAAGTCCACCCATCTTAAAGTGGCCAGGTTTGAAAAACATTGTTCGAGGGCAACCCCCCCTAGTCTGTGAACATTTGAAAAGAAGCACACAGTTGGCAGAACCATTCCTGAAGAGTCCTTGGTGTTCTCTGAGCTTGGCTCTTTGCTTGCAGACGTTTCGTTACCCAACTAGGTAACTTCATCAGGGCGAGGTAACGTCATCATCATGACTCGCCCTGACGAGGTTGCTTAGTTGGGTAACGAAACGTCTGCAAGCAAAGAGCCAAGCTGGGAGCGCACCAAGAACTCCACAGTTCAGCCCTGAGCTACTGATATTCTCTTCTAATAGGACTATTCCTGACTGGTTGCCCAGAAGTGGTGCTTAATCACCCGTGGCGAATAGAGGACTGTCTCTTGAAAAGCCTCATGTATGTCAGCTGCAGATTTGATGCGGGGTCCCATAGTGTTGCGACAGCCTGCGATGCTGCTCTCCCTCCCTCCCTTTCTCTCTCTCTCTCTAATTCTGCAGTCTTGGGACTGTATGGCTTCCTCTTCTCCTGTCCCTACTACTTTACTGGTTGCAAATCAGCAGACAGCTGGAGTCGCTGCCCCGATGCTTGCCCCATATACCGGTTCCTTGTCTTCCCCTGCTGATCGGACAGGTGGCCGGCGTGTTCCTTGCTTCGGGAGGGCTACAACATGGAACCCGGTGACTTCTGCCAAGCGTTTTGCCAAGAGGTCGGCTGTGTTTTCCAGCAATTACGGTTGGTTGATTGGCATCAAACTGTTCACCCAGCCGGAGACTTGCGGTCTGTGTGCTGCACCATCTGGGGCAGACATAACAACAGCAGTACCGCCGCCACATGGATCTTTCTCTCCGTAAGAGAGTCACAGGAAGGCTGAAGCACCCAGGAAGGGCCTTTGAAGTGTAATGGAGGAGAAAGAGACCATAAGTCCTGGAGCAGTGAGACAACCGGGAGTTCAGCGAGCACGGGGTTGAAATGCTTCTGCTACATTGTGGGTGCAGTTATAGGCTGAGAAAAGGAGGACATATCTGGGCGTTTGCAGAGGGAAGCTTCTAAGCCAGTGTTCCTCAACCTTGGGAAGTGTTCCTCAACCTTGGGAAGTGTTCCTCAACCTTGGGAAGTGTTCCTCAACCTTGGGAAGTGTTCCTCAACCTTGGGAACTTCAAGATGTGTGGATTTCAACTCCCAGAATTCTCAGAGTTGAAGTCCACACATCTTCAAGTTTCCAAGGTTGAGGAACACTGTTCTAGGCCCTCCATAATTTGCAGAGAGACCCTTGTCTTGTTGTAATGCCACAAAATATTGGGACCATGGGACACTGATGTCTTATCTGGTTGCTGGCTGTAATTTCCCCCCTGGAATGTTCTAGAAGAGGACTTCTTTTTGACATAGAAAATTGGGGGGGAAAATGGTGAGGATCACTTCCTGTAAAAAGAGAAGGATGTTTTCTTGGCAATTGTGCCCTCCCCCTGCCCACTGAATTTGGCCCGAGGTTCTCCTTTGAGAAAGCGGGCTTCTGCATGAAAGAGAAATAGCTGCTTTAAAGAAATGCGTGTGCACACACAGAGGCCTTCAGATACCCAACAAATTCACACTTTCCAAATCCAGGCAAAGACTCAGATTCCCCAACAAGTGGCTTGAACGGTAGATATTGTCTCTGCGGCGGATGTCAGTGTGGACTAGAAAAATGACCCGGCGCATTAATGTGCGCTCACTTCGGATGCATCATCATTGCTGATTATTGATTAGGAGCTGTATTCTGCTAACAGGCTCTCACGTTAATGAGACTGGAACAGGGCAAATTACAGCATTCAAGGCCAATTCCCAGGGAGGTTTGCTTGTTTACGATTTTCAGTCCTGTTTTGACGTGTTCTCAGATAGGTTTCGTGGAATTATATTGAATGAAATGTTGAAAAAGAGGTGTCTACGAAGCCTGTTACTTCCATAAAACAGTGGGCCCTTTGGAGTGATGTAGGACTTGAACCCGGCTCTTTCTGAATTGTGTAGTCTGCAACAAGGCATTATTCATTTTCGTTCCCATTTGCGTTTCGTTCACACAGCACACTAACCCATAGAAACCCTGTTTCTGTGTTAACGTAACCTGCTGTGCTCAAAGAAACCCTATTACGTTGTGAGGTGTCACCTTGTCCACACAGTGCGGTAAGACAAAAAACATTGAACCACAAATTACCCAACCCCATTTTAGCTCAGTCTAACACCGTGTTTCTCAACCTCGGCAACTTGAAGACCTGTGGACTTTGACTCCCAGAATTCCCCAGCCAGCCATGCTGGCTGGGGAATTCTGGGAGTCGAAGTCCACAGGTCTTCAAGTTGCCGAGGTTGAGAAAAACTGGTCTAACAGATTGTGTGAATGCAGTGGCTCAATTGGAGAAGTTATTTTAACACTTTCAGGGTAGTTGACAAATGTATTGCTGGTGGAGATTTATTCCCTGAAATTTCAAAGTCAGCAGCCTTCTTATTTTCTTCCCAAAGTTTCTTTAAACCTGCATTATGGTATAACAGTTAAGGTGTGGGATTAGATCTTGTGTGGGTAGTGGTGAAGGTGCTGGACTAGGATTGGGGAGACCCAGGTTCAAGTCCTACAGAAGCTTTCTGGGGGATTATGGGCCAGTCCCTTCTTCTCAGCCCAGCCTACCCCCCTAGGGTTGATGTTGTGGGGTAAAATGAGGGAGATCCTCATGGATGCTGCCTTGCGTTCTTGGAGCCAAAGTGGGATACAACCCTAGCAAATAAATAAATAAATAAATTATTCTCTCTGAATTTCTCTCTAGCTTTCTCCAAATTAATGCCCTCCAAACATTTTGGACTTCAGTTTCCTGGTTAACTTGGTTCACTAACTTTATTTGGAAATTCCTGTAGGAACTTGTTTCTAACCACCCTAAATGTGTAGCATCAGTGTTTCTAAAACCATAGGGTTGGGTTGGGTTGGGTTGGGTTGGGTTGGGTTGGGATCCTTCCATCCTCCCACTGTCTAAGCGAAACCTCCTTCCATTTTTCCATTTTTTGGGGCCAAAGGTTGTGTTTTGTGTCTCAGAGATTCAGACCAAAAGGTGCCCGCATGCTCCGCTGGGTCCTTTCCATGAAACAAGAAAAGGTTGCTATCCACTTCTGAAGGTTGGGACCACTGAGATGATCTTTAAAGCTTGATAAGTCACGAATCACAGAACGGTCCCCGGTACATCTTATTGAGCTGGGCGATGCAGTCAGGCGTTCTCCCATCTAAGCGCTCTCAAGGCAATACGCTTAGTTGATAAGCTGTGCCCTCAACTGAAAATTAATTTGGAGTTAGAGTGGCAATAATGCTTGCAGGAAGGGTGTTGGCTATGCATCGGGACTGCCACCATTTTGAGAGACACTTTGCCCTTCACTGTGGTGGAGCCGAACTAACTTGTCAGGTTTTGGGGAAGGCATTTCAGCAGGTCCAATTTTTTTTAAAAAAAAAATCCTTTTGGTCTTCCGCAGCTGGCACCATCTGGATGTCTTGGGACTGCAACTCCCAACATTTGCAGGTAGCTTAGCCCAAGGCTGAGGAATTCTGGGAATTGCGGTCCCTTGTGAGTTGGATGGCATCGATTACCGAAGTTTGCTTTGCCCTCGTTCTGCAGATTTCAATTCCATCAAATTACCTTTTGTTTCTGGTGCCCGCTCACCTGAAACGGCGACGGAAACTCTCAAGAACTTTTTTTTGTAAGAGAAAAAAAAACCCTGAAAGGAATCCCGATTTCTCAGATCCAGAAGAGGTGAAAAACACAACCCAAGAACTCCGTGGCAAAGATCTCGGGCAGCACAGCTTGTGCGTTGGGAATGAAACCAGAAACCAGCTTTGAAAAATGCATCCGGTCCTGATGCTGATGACTATAAAATGCTTCAATTCCCCCCAAACATTAAATGGTCAAAATCTTCACCTTTGGTTGATGTGCTGGGTTGTTTTGCGTGCCAGATTGGGGTGGGGGGGTGTTGATCCTGGAGTAGTGCCACCGCCCCCTCTGGGTTATGAAGGATGGGGCGGGAAAGAATTGTGAAGTGGAAAAGACAGGTGCTGATGCCAAACCGAAGCTGTGCCAGGCTGATCCTTCTGCTAAATGAGACAAGAAAGGGCAGCCTGATCACTCCCCCGCCCCCCGCCCTCCAAAGTAGGCCTGTCAGGGTCACCTTTTAAGTAATCTGCATCTAACCATGAGTTTCTGCAGCCTTGGGTAGATGCTGGGAATTCAAACAACCCTTTCAGCTTTCTCGCTATATTGACCCCAGGAGGGCGAGGACCTGTTTCTCCATCCAAAACCCGATTTCAGAAGGCCGGGCCGAAACCACCCTTCCGTTTTTGCAGAACGCAGCCCCGTTTGCAGGCTGGGAAAAGGGGGGAGCGCTCCGGCTCTTTTTTTGGAAGGATGGGGCGCTCCTTCTCTCCTACTGATGGGTGTTCCCACTTGGCCCCGGGTCGGTGCCCGGTCAAGGTATTTTGGGGTTCGAAGGAGAACCAGCAGGGTGGAGTCCTTTTCAGGCAAGGGGGGGCAGGTTGGGCAGCTGAGAAGCCCCTGCAATGCCCTGCCGTGCGTCGGGGGTCTGGCCTGAGATTCCGCAGCTGGGGCGGGGGTCCAAGCTGGCCGTGAGCAGGTTGGAGGTAGTTCCCTGAACTTAAGAGTTGTGGAGAGTCTTCTTCTCTTGCCCCAGAAAGCCTCTCAGCTGTCAGGGCAAGGCCAGACCCTCGGATTAGGTCGCATTAAAGCTGAACCAGCCTCCCTTCTACGGGGCCCGTCAGAAGCATTATGGATAACTGTAATGGAGGTGCGGAATATGAAGCCGCAGATCAGAGTTTCAGCCCAGAGATAAATATTGATATTAAGGTTGTCAGATTTGGCAGGCTGATGCTCAACGCCAGCCGGGAAATCACTTGGCCTTGTCTTCAGGCTGTTTTCCAGCCCATCTGTTGAAATCCTGCCCAGCCTTGCAGCTCCTTCGTCCTGCTGCGCTCCTGACTGCAGGTGATGACTCTGGTTATGTTTCCAGCTGGGAGTTTTGCATTTGGCCATCATGCTCCCCAGCCCGTTCAGGATCTGCACGGTTCTCAGGAGGAGGGCTCACCTCTGGAAAAATGGACTTGGGTCTGTTTCTGCTATCTGGGCTGCGGCCTGTATCTTGCTGTCCTCCAGGCATGATGATTAATAGCAAGGCTGGAGCCAGCAAGGGGTACCTTTAAGGCTCAGCGTCCTTAAAGGTCCGTGGCTCTTCCTTGCGTAGCTCCATCCCCCTCTAACAAGACACATTCGGGTCCTGCACAGTGCCTGGGACGATGCAGGCATTCTGCGGAAGTAAAATGGTGGGTACTCATGTAGGAGCCAAATCAGGTCTTCAGAGTTCTGTTTATGCTGAAGGATTAAACTCAAACTGCACAACTTTAGGAGATCAGGCCTGTATGCAGCCTGTTCTCAGCCCTTCAAAGTAGACCAGAGTAGGAAAATGCCATGTAGATCAGTACTACTTTTACTGTAAAGCTGTGGTTACAGAATCTTGCACCCCTGAATGTGCTTCCTCCCTTCCTCATGTTACTATTTTGGCCCGGGCTCAGGCCCCTCTTATCGGACCGTTACCTTTGTAGCGGCTCTTCTTCCTGTTCTTCAAGGCCATGCCCTCTGCCCTCTACACCTGAATGCAGAAACCTCTGAAAATTGTTAACGTTTCCTAGTCAAATTCAAGTACAGATGACTTTGTGCAATTTTCTTGGCAATACTATTGAAGTGTTTTGCTGCCCTGGGGTTTTTTTATTTAATTCCCAGTCTATTCCAGTCTTAGGATTTATAGTGGTCTCCCATCCAAGCACTAAAAGTTTACCTTTTCTCGAGAGAAGCCCCTGTAATGTGACAGAAGGGGTGTGTGATTATTAAGCAATCATTTTTTCATTTTTTAAAACTGAACTCAAATGTGAACAAAGTCAGATTTAGCTTTTATCCTGATACCATCTAGGATAGCAGTGGCGAACCTCTTGGTCTTGGTGTGTCAAAAATTTAGAAAAATGCCTAATTTGACTCTGCTGGTGTGTCACCCCCACCCCAAACAAAAGAGAAACAATTCTTCACATATTCATTTATTTTTTAAAATGTACAGTCCAGTCACATGTGGTGCTATATATTATATAAAGAAACATCAAATAATTACAAAAATGAAATCAAGTAAAATGAACTCAGTTTCTTTGGTAACTCAAATGGAGAATAGTTGTTGTCGGGTGTTGGTGAACGCTGGTGTGTCACCCAAAACTTTGTGGCATGTCACCTTTGACATGCATGTCATAGGTTCGCCATCACTGATCTAGGATTTTCTGAAAAGTCATCCAAGGACCTCACATCTCTTAAGATGGAGCTGAATCTGTGTCTCCCCAGTCCTAGTTGAGCCCATAATCATGGCCTGCGACTGGCTCTGAGAACCACTGGCTTGTCATGCGGTCACCTGGTCCTGTTAGATGAGAGGGAACCAGGCAGGACCGAGATGTGGTCAACCAGGTCCAGAGCGAGGGTCCAACAGTCACCCTGCAGCACACACAAGTAGGGTGGAGGTCTCTGTTTCTAGAACTGGAAGATCTACATATGAAGGGTTGGCAAAGAGGAGGACTTTGTAGAGGTTCTTCTCCCTTTGTTCCTCCTCAGAGCAGACTCCAGATTTCAGCCCTAGGGGTGGTTGAAGATGGATGCTTGATGCAGGAGATCTCTCCAGCCAACTACAGGAGTTTTGAGGGTGGAGCATCTATGCTTCCCTTGCTGTCTCTTCTTCTCTTTGAAACAAAAGCAGAGTAGGACATGGAGCCTGACTCCCCACATGCTGGCTAGGGAATTCTGAGGGTCGAAGTCCACATGTCTTAAAGTTGCCAAGGTTGAGAAGCCCTGGGCTAGCCTAACTTTCCCTAACAAAGTGTCTTCTTGTTGACTGCAAGTCCCATATTTCTCATCCAGCATGACTCACTACCATAGAAATTGTAGTCCCCAACTTGGCAGGATATTGGGTTGAGGAAGAAACCTTGAGCTCTTTAAGTAGAATGTAAATTGATCCGATTTCTTCTGTAACATTTCACATGTTATTGTGGAGTTTTCTCCAGTCCCACCTTCCATACCCAAAATGTGCTTTAACCAGAAGCGTTTCTAAAATTAATTCTGGAGCTGGAACACGCACAGTTGGCCACAGCTCTGGGCTCCTTCATGGATTACCCCCATCCTGTTTCACTCTGGGAAATAATGGTAAAATTATTGAATTTTGCTTCAGTTGCGAAATACGGGCCTATTTTGCCTGTTCACTTGAGATTGGATTGAGATGGTGAATAAATTTCATAAATACCTAAAGCCAAAAGAGGAGAATAAATATGGACATCCATGATACCCTCTCCTTGTCAATAAAAATATTTGCAGAACCAAAATCCTTTATTAGCATTCTGTATTACGTTGAAGGCTCTACTTCTGTTGAAGCCTCTTTCAGGTCTCCTCACTTCATGTCACCTTTCACTGTTACTCTCATGCGATAGGCTGACTCCTGCATTAGAATTTGCAGAGTAGCACATCAAAATATCTTTTGTGCTACACATCACTGACAAGCCCATTGGCCGAACCATACAAAACAAGGATTGATCCTGGGTTGCAAAGATTCCTGCTGGCCACGAGGGGGCGACAGAGATTATTTCTGGATTCTTGCTGACATCTAGTGGTTCCCTGGACCTTTGCAGCCCAAATGCCGTTGCAGATAGCAATGCATGTCTAATTGCTTTGCGATTTCATTTCTCTGCGTGAAGGTGGTAGAGCTCGCGGAAATGGCTAAATTGACCTGTTTGATTAGGGAAGGAATAATAAACCCTTTATGGACTTTTGGCTGACAATGGACAAAAATGAATTGGTGATTTCAGGATTTACTGATTAAAAAGGGTTGTTTATGGGAAGAACGGAACCGCGATGGGTCATTTGGGAGGGTGGAAAGAGTATTAGCCATGTTTGTTACTGCTGCACAGAAGATCGGAAGTCGCTTCTTTAAATATTTTACTTTTTCTTTCTTTTTCTTTGACTTTTACTGTTTTTCACTTTTTCTTCTCTCTTTTCTCTTTTCTAATTCTCTGTTTACGTTTCTGTAGTTTTTAATTCTGCACAAAATTCCTCCTCGATAAAAATTGTATATTAAAAAAAAAATCTTTTCTGGACTCTTTTAGCTTTGTGCTTCTGGACTCTAAAGCAGTGTTTGTTAAGCTTAGCAACTTTAAGATGTGTGGACCTCAACTCCCAGAATTCCCCAACCAGCATTGCTGGCTGGGGAATTCTGGGAGTTGAAGTCCACACATCTTAAAGTTGCTAAGCTTAACAAATACTGCTCTAATATATAAGGAGAAAAACCTCAGACAAATGATTCTGAGACATTCTTTTTGTGTAGAGTTGTGATGCATTTATGCACATTGGCAAACATGACGGCTCCTTTTTTTGCTCCTTTCGGGATTGATTTGTGTGTTGCAATATTGTCACTGCCCTTTGCTTGTGAAGGGAAGAAATACAAGTGCAGTCTACAAAATCTGTTTGAATTTAACCTCCCTGCTTTGTCTTGCCAACAGCCTCCTCTCACCCTCCTTCATCTTCCATCCTTGCTCCAGAGACCAAACATGAACTCCAGTCCCAGTGCTGATTTCCAGATTCTAAAAAGAGAGACGGGAAGGGGGAAGAGAAGCCGCACACGTATAGTGGAATGAAAAAGGCAAAATTCATTAACCTCTCCAGATCTAGCCCATTTGCACATTGTATTCCAATTGCTAGATTTGAAAGGGAGGTTTCTGGTTGCGAACGGCAGGATTCGCCTCTTCACTTGAGCTTAACGTGCCTCTCCATTCACAAATTCCCCTAACTTAAAAAACACGGTTTCTGCATTCTAAGCTAGCCCTTTGTCTTTCCATTCATTTCCTTCCTCAGTCCCCTAATACTCTTTTACTCAGTGGGTTTATAATATTTTTATAGGACGCATCGGTTTCCTGACCTCTTTTAAACAGCCTTCCTCTGCCAGCCCCCCGCAACACACATACACAATTTTCAAAAAGCAAACGTTCTCTTCGGAAGCAAAGTTGGAAAGAAAACAGACATTCATTTAAATTCCTGCTTCTTCTTTTAAGCACACCAATGTGTGCATGCACACAGAGGCATGCAGGTCATAAAGTAGTGTTTCTTTTTCATCCTCCGTGCCTGCGAAAGAGTTCTGGAGTTCATAATCCTCTTGGACGGTGGGAATCTGCAGGTGAGGATCTGCTAAACGAAGAAGTGTTCTTTTTAACCCTCACAAAGGTGGCCAGTTGTGTTGCTGACTTTCTACAGTTCAGGGTGAACGAGGTTCCTGGGGGTGCAAAGGGAAAAACAGTTTCAGGAGCCAACATTGGCGTCCACGGGAGGGGAGAACGACGCCATTTGCATGATGATATCATGAGGTGCATGTTGGGGATTTGAATTCAGCAAGAGCCTTTGTTAGAGGATGTGCTCCCGAGCATGGGCAGAGTGCTAAAGGACTACTGAGTCACTGAGTAACAGAACTTCTCATTCCAAAAGAAAAATGCTCATAGTATGGCTGTTTTGGTTACAAAGGATGGCCTTAGCCCAGGTCTCAATGAATGCTAACAAGCAGATTTAGTTCTTAATATTTTCTTATTTATTAAGGTATATATAGGTAGGAAAGCCTCACTTTCATCTAAACTGAACTCTTAGCATCCACATAGATAGACTTTCTCCAGGAGGATCTGTCCCTAACCTGCTCCTTCGGGTTTCTCAGTGGTGTACCCATTGCCCTGAGTCCATCCTCCTTGCTGCTGGTCATCCTCTTCTTCTCTTTCCTTCCACCTTTCCCAGCATTATAAACTTCTCCAAAGAGCTATGTCTTTGCATTGATTGATTAAATTGGTTTAATGATTGCCATTAAATTGGTGTCAATTCTTAGCAACCACATAGATAGACTTTCTCCAGGAGGATCTGTTTCTAACCTGCTCCTTCGGGTTTCTCAATGGTGTACCCATTGCCACCATAACTGAGTCCATCCTCCTTGCTGCTGGTCATCCTCTTCTTCTCTTTCCTTCCACCTTTCCCAGCGTTATGGACTTCTTCAGAGAGCTGGGTCTTCGCATAATGTATCCAAAGCAGGATAATACGAGCCTGATCATTTGTGTCTCTTGAGTGAGAACTCTGGGTTGATTTGTTCAATGGTCCAGTCTATGACGAGCTTTCTAATTTATCTCTTGCCATTGTGGTCAAAAGGATCATAGGTTTAAAGAGATGATGCTTCTCCAACAGTGCATTACAGCATTGTGGTTATATTAGATGACTTTGTGTTCCTTGAGTGTTAGATGGCCCGCGTCTGATCTCAAAGAACAAAACTTTTCATGCTTCCATTCTTTGTTATTTATTATATTTGCAATCCCTGTTAAGGGGAAGTGTGTAGTGTGCACACTTTTCCCCACAACTGTGCAGCCCATGAGGCAGGTTAAGTTGCGAGAGAGTCACCCCATGACTGGTTATAGACTCTTCAATCTTAGTTCATCCCCTTAACCATGTCTCTTAATTTGTTTGACACTTAAAGCAGGGCTCCTCAACCTCAGCAGCTTGAAGATGTGTGGACTTCAACTCCCAGAATTCCCCAGCCAGCCATGCTGGCTGGGGAATTCTGGGAGTTGAAGTCCCCACATCTTCAAGTTTCCAAGGTTGAGGAACACTGGCTTAAAGGATTGACCTGCAAAGTATATGTGGCTATCACACAACATCCTTAGAGTGTACAGCCATGCACCCAATTGTAGCTCCTTACCATTAGCAATAGTGTTAATTGAATTTAGAGCCAGCATTTTGCAGAATGCGGAATTCACACCTGATAGCCAGCAGTGTCTGTGAGAGGGTTATGTGTATATATGTCAAAATAGTAAGATGGTGCACACCGTGTTGTCATACAAGCCCCACCCCTTTTGTATACAGGTAGGTCTCGATTAGTGCCGTTAATGAATCCCGTGAAATGGTTGCATTATTCGAATTTGCGCTTTTCAGAGTGATATTTCTATGGAAAATAGGGTAATGGGTTCCAGCTTGACGGAAATAGGCCATGAAAAATTTGAAGTGTACATTTTTATATGTGTATTAATGAAATATTACAGTAAGGAATAAAAAGAATCTACTTTATAGCTTAAATTTAGTGTTAACAAAGTCACAGCTGTTTTCCTCTGACGGAATCTCTACATGAAGATTTGCAACGCCTAAAACCCCAGCTGCAACTGTGTACACGTTAGCCTCAATTGCCCATGAGCTATCCTCGCATTAACTGAATTTGGGGTCGCATTAAATGCGACCTGATATCAATTTACAGGTCGTACTAGATCGAATATCCCATTATTCGAACCCACACTAATGGCAACCTCCTTTTATGCACATGTTCAAAAGAAACATCACTACGCCATGTAGCTTCAGGTCAATCCTTGGTACCCCAAGCTTGAAATGGGGGTGGCCTCCATCAGCTTGAGACTCTGACCAATCGCTGGCTCTTCTGAATCCTTATAGCAGTGTTTCTCAACCTTGGCAACTTTAAGACGTCTGGACTTCAGCTCCCCAAATTCCCCAGCCAGCATGGCTGGCTGGGGAATTCTGGGATCTGAAGTCCAGGCATCTTAAAGTTATCAAGGTTGAGGAACATGCCTTTTAGGCTCCGTCCTCACTTGCTCCAACACAGGATAAATATCCTGGTGATCTCTTTTTTTGTGCTGTGACCCCTTGGTGTTGCCTTCATCCCATCCCCAGCCGACGAGTGTAACAGCTCAAGGCAATGGCTTGTGGTACTGGTGGGGAAGATGGGTTTTTGTAACACTGTCCAAGGACAGCATCAAAGTACTATAGGTAAAATTGGTTTGGCTTTGTCCCCACCTGCCTCGGAGAGAAATTGAGTAAGTTCATTGATTGAGAACAGAGGAAAGAGAGATTAACAGTGGGGCAGCGCGTTTCTTCTTTTCTTCCAACCTCAGGAAAGGTGAAGATCTGGGGTTACAAGGGTTGAATACGTATGAATATGTAGGCAAGTCCAAAAGACCTTATTCTGTGCCCTCTGGTTCCCTGATTTTGCCATATGGAGTGGGAAGATCTCTGTGTCAGGTTCGGTCAGCACGAGGTTTCAGGGAAGCACGGGGCTGCAGGGAAGCTCGCAACCAGACCACGCGGAATCCACCGGCGGTAGCTAGCGGGGAAAAGAGGAACCGAAAGCGCCGCTAATTAACGAGCCACCTGCGGCCAGCTAAACAGGAAAACCGCAGCGGAAGCTTTTAATTACGAACTGATAACGGCGCGAGCAAGCAAGGAACGGGGCCGCAGGGCAGCGAAACAAGATCGCAACGCAGCACAGAACCTGCGGTCTGCACGTAGCAGGGAGGGGCCAACCCAGCCGGAGGGGGACTGGCAATCAAGGACAATGGACTCTGACCGACCCTGCCATCATGAACGATCAGGGGGACATTGGGGGCCTAATAGCCCACAGCCGCAACGCGATCACGAGGCGGGAAAAAGCGCGGGAAGGGGGGAATATAACAAGTGATGCAATTGTACCAAGCCAGTCCTGGCTTTGCTTGTGACTACTACGTTACGCATGAGTAAACCTTCTTTGTGAACCACACGTGTCACGAGAGTTTCTCTGTCGAACGGGGCAAATCTCACATAAAGCCAGGACTCACCGTCAGCGCTACCCGGTACCACCGAGGAGCGTTTTCTTTCTCAATACAGGCATGACCAGCGACGAGGAATCCGTGGGTCAGCTGGAGCGCGAGGGATCCAGGCTCGCGGAAGGGCGGTCGGAGCCGCCCGGGAGTGGCGGGGCAGCGACCAGGGCCGGGCGCACTCCATCCGAGCGGTGGTCGATGGGCGTGAATCAAGGACCAGACGATTCGGGCGTTACGATGACCCGGGGTTCGGGATTCCGGAACCGTGAGTGGAGCGAGAAATTCGCCCGACTAGAGGAGAGAGTCGAGCGACGCCTAGACGCCGTGGAGGCGATGCTCCAGACCCTACTACAGAGAGTGGGGCCACCGGCGGTGAACGAGGAGGCGAGCGACAGGGGGGGCGGTCCGACACCCCCGCCGGCACCACCCACGGCGCCCCGGTCGGAGGACCAACGGGCGGCAGACGCCCTGAGACTTCGAGGTATCACTGGGAAGTTCTCAGGGGACCCCGAACAGCTGCCGCACTTTCTGACGCACGTCAGGGGGTTCATGCAGAGGGGTGGTCACCTATTCGCTAGAGACGAGGACAGGGTATCCTACGTGGCCGAGCTACTAGATGGCCAAGCCTCCAGCTGGGTGATCGGGCTGTACGATGCCAACGCGGCGGAACTACGGAGTTTCCCGGACTTCATGCAGGCGCTCCGGGACAGATTCGAGGACACATTGAGCGCCAAGCGGGCGGAGGACGACATCCTACAATTCAGGCAGCGGGGCAAATCGGTATCGGAATATGCCCTGGAGTTCCGGAGGTTGGCCGAGAAGCTCGCGGACTGGCCGGAGTCCCTGAAGGTGAAGTATTTGAAGAGGGGACTCAACCCAGAGATCCTGGAACGGGCACTGGGGCGGGACGACCCGGCCACAGTGAAGGATTGGATCTGGCTGGCCGGAACGGCGGAATCGGCGTGGCGGCAGATCCAACAGAGCACAAGACGACGGGACCAGACGAGGGACCGGCCGAGGGAGAGGACCCCCGAGGAGAGACGGAGCGGTCGACGGCAGTCCACCGGGAGGCGAGAGGCGACCAGAGCCCCGAATCTGTGCTTCCGATGCGGAGGCAGAGGCCACCGAGCGGCGCAGTGCCCGACGGAGCGGGAAGGCGCCCCACCACGGCCCGAAGTCAAAACCCCGCGTGCGAACGGGAACAGGACCGGTGACCGACCGCGGAAGGGGGCAGTGGCGGCGGTGACCGAGAAAGGACGCGGGGGGTGGTCGACCCCGGAGACAGCATCCTCCGGAGAGGACTCGGAGCCGGCGGGAAACGAGGCGCGCTTGCACTGAACGGCGTCCCAGTGCGAGCAGGGGAGTCGAGGCGCGCGGACCCAATAGGAGACGAGGACTGCCCACCGTTCCGGGTGAGGATACACGTCCGGGGGTGAGATCCGGAGGGGAGGCGCAGCTACGGGCGCTACTGGACTCGGGCTGCACCCACTGCTTGATGCACCCAGCGGTGGTCTCGGGGCTCGGGCTACAGCTGAGGCGCCTCCGGGAGCCCATTTCATTCAGCCAGTTAGATGGCACGCTGGCGGGGGGGGGCCAGCTCAGTATTACACCGAGCCGGTCCAGATGACGATCGGGAGTCACCGGGAAGAACTGAGGTTCGTGGTGGTCCCGGTGGCCGACTACGCGGTGGTACTCGGCTTGGCGTGGCTGCGGCGGCGGAACCCACGAGTCGACTGGACGGCGGAGGCAGTGCGGTTCGGGGTCGACAGACCGGCGAGGGGCGAGAGCAGAGGGGACCGAGCCGTGGAGACAGAGGCAGCCGCAACCACCGGCGGACAAGCGGAGGGTCCGGGACACCGGGAGACGGGGCGAGAGCAGATGGGGCCCGAGACCCGGGCGGCAACAGCAACAGCAGCAGCAGCAGCGCCGGGACCCCGGAGACCCGCCACGATCCCGAGGCGAGGGGAGGCAGCGGCGACTGGCGAGGCAACCGCAAAGCGAGGGGCCGGACCCGGGGAACCCCGACGGGCGGCGGAATCCCGAGGCAGTATCGAGACCTGGCGGCAGCGTTCGGGGAGAAGGAGTCTGACCAGCTCCCACCACACCGGCCCAGTGATTGCGCCATCGAGCTAGAGCCAGGAGCGACCCTGCCTAAGCCAAAAATGTACTCCCTGTCGAGGAGGGAGATGGGAGCCCTGCGCGAGTTCATAGACAAGAACCTAGCACGGGGATTCATCCAACCCGCGAAGTCACCATTAGCGGCCCCGGTGTTATTCCGGGAGAAGAAGGACGGCTCGCTCCGTATGTGCGTAGACTACCGGGGGCTGAACGCAATCAGCACGGAGTACAAATACCCCCTCCCCTGATGAAGGACTTGATGTCGCATCTGTCGAAGGGGAGGGTGTTCACAAAACTGGACTTGCGCGAAGCCTACTTCAGAGTTAGGATCCGCGCAAAAGATGAGTGGAAGACGGCGTTCAACACCCCGCTCGGAAGCTACCAGTTTTCCGTGATGCCGTTCGGATTAAAAGGGGCCCCGGGGGTATTTATGCAGCTAATTAATGAGGTGCTGCACGACCTACTCTACCGGGGCGTCCTGGTCTACCTGGACGACATCCTCATCTACACCGAGACCCTGGCGGAGCACGTGAGCCTGGTGCGCACGGTGCTCCAGAGACTGCTGAAGGCACAGCTGTACGCAAAGCTCTCGAAATGCGAGTTCCATCGAGAGCAACTAGACTACCTCGGCTACCGAATATCCAGCCGGGGAATTGAGATGGACCCGGCGAAAGTAAGGGATGTCCTGGGCTGGGAAGCGCCGCGAACCCGGAGGCAACTCCAAAGCTTCCTAGGGTTTGCGAACTTCTATCGTCAGTTCATCCCGAACTTCGCCCAAATCGCCCTTCCCCTAACCGACCTGCTAAAAACCAAGGGCACTGGGAAACCCCCCAAGCCCAGCATGGCACTCGCGTGGACTGCAGAATGCCAGGGGGCGTTTGAGGAACTAAAACAGCGGTTCACCGCGGAGCCGATCCTGCGCCATCCCGACCCAGACCGGCGGTTTATAATACAAGTGGATGCATCAGACGTGGCAACGGGAGCAGTCCTACTCCAACCCAGCCCGGAGGGGGCCATCCACCCGTGCGCCTACGCCTCCCGCAAATTCACCGAGACGGAGAGGAGGTGGATGGTGTGGGAGAAAGAGGCGTACGCGGTCAAGTGGGCGCTGGCCACGTGGAGGCATCTACTGGAGGGGGCAACTGAACCGTTCGAGGTGTGGACGGACCATAAGAACCTCGAGGCCCTGAAGACCCCGCGTAAGCTATCCCCCAAACAGGCACAGTGGTACCAATACTTCGGGAGGTTCAGGTTCACACTGAAACACATCCCCGGGAAGCGCAACTTCTTAGCGGATGGACTGTCTCGCATGCCCCAGCACGCCAGCCTACGGGAGGAGATCGTGGACTCCGTCATCCCCGCCAGCAGGCTGGCTGCAAAGGCGGTGACCCGAAGCCAGACCAAGGGGGAGCGACGGGACGCGGCGTCTGAAGTAAGGCAAGGGTTCGCGGAGGCAGCGGAGCGGGACGGTTGGCTCAAGCAGAACCGAGAGGCGCTAACCGGCCAAGAGGGGTTGTGGTGGCACGAAGGAAAGCTGTACGTGCCCGAGGGTTGCCGACGGGAGGTCATGGAGAGAGCCCACGACAGCCGGAGCGCGGGGCATTACGGCTTCGTAAAGACACTCCATTTAATCCGGCGGCAGTTTTGGTGGCCCACGCTCCGGAAGGACGTGGAGGCGTACTCGGGGGGTTGCCCGGTGTGCGCAACAGCGAAAGGAGCCAAAGGCAAACCTAGAGGCCTACTCCAGCCGGTAGCGGAACCCGACGGCCCTTGGCAAGAGGTCGCCATGGACTTCATAGTGGAGCTCCCGGAGAGTAAGGGGAAGACCGCCATTTGGGTGGTCACGGACTTATTCTCCAAACAAGCGCACTTTGTAGCGTGCCGGCGAGTCCCCACGGCCGAGGGGCTGGCGAAACTGTTCGTGCAACATGTCTACCGACTCCACGGCGCACCTCGACGTATCGTCAGCGATCGGGGCGGCAACTTCATCGCGCGGTTCTGGCGGGAGTTCCTGAAGCGGGTGGGGACGAAACAAGCCCTATCCTCCGCGGCGCACCCGCAGACGGACGGAGCCACGGAACGCCTGAACGGGGGGCTCGAACAGTACCTGCGCTGCTACGTGGGGCACCAACAGGACGATTGGGCGGAGCTACTACCATTCGCGGAGGTGGCATACAACAACGCCGTCCACAAGAGCACCGGGTTCTCTCCGTTCAAAGTAGCCACCGGGAGAGAATTCGTCCCCATGCCGGAGCTGCCTCAGCCGGAATCCCAGATCAACTCCCTGGACGCCTGGTTCGCCCAAATCGACGAGACCCGGCGAGCGGCGCACGCGGCATTGCAAAGAGCCAAAGCCGACTACAAGAAGCACGCGGACCGCAAGAGGCTCCCCGAGGAAAAGTGGAAAGTGGGGGACCAGGTGTATCTGTCAACCAAAAACCTAAAGACGCACCAGGCATCGAAAAAACTCAGCCCGAGGTTTGTGGGGCCGTTCCCCATTTCGGAGATCATCAATCCGGTGACCGTCAGGCTGACGCTCCCGAAAAGCCTCGGGAAGATCCACCCGGTGTTCCATTGCAGCCTGCTAAAGTTGCACCAGCCGGGGAACGCCTGGCACAAGGCGGAGGGAGTACCACCACCCATCATGGTCGGGGGGGAGCAGCATTTCGAAATCAACCGGATACTGGACGCCCGGAGGCACAAGGGGCAGACCCAGCTCCTAGTGCAATGGAAACATTTCCCCAAGTCCCACAGCGAATGGGTGAGTAAAACCCACATAAGGGCGCCGGACCTAGTGCGGGACTTTTACAGGAAATACCCCGGGAAGCCGAAATAGGACCGAGGGGGGGAGTTGTCGTCAGGGGGGCGGCATGTCAGGTTCGGTCAGCACGAGGTTTCAGGGAAGCACGGGGCTGCAGGGAAGCTCGCAACCAGACCACGCGGAATCCACCGGCGGTAGCTAGCGGGGAAAAGAGGAACCGAAAGCGCCGCTAATTAACGAGCCACCTGCGGCCAGCTAAACAGGAAAACCGCAGCGGAAGCTTTTAATTACGAACTGATAACGGCGCGAGCAAGCAAGGAACGGGGCCGCAGGGCAGCGAAACAAGATCGCAACGCAGCACAGAACCTGCGGTCTGCACGTAGCAGGGAGGGGCCAACCCAGCCGGAGGGGGACTGGCAATCAAGGACAATGGACTCTGACCGACCCTGCCATCATGAACAATCAGGGGGGACATTGGGGGGCCTAATAGCCCACAGCCGCAACGCGATCACGAGGCGGGAAAAAGCGCGGGAAGGGGGGAATATAACAAGTGATGCAATTGTACCAAGCCAGTCCTGGCTTTGCTTGTGACTACTACGTTACGCATGAGTAAACCTTCTTTGTGAACCACACGTGTCACGAGAGTTTCTCTGTCGAACGGGGCAAATCTCACACTCTGAGGGAGTATTTTTGCAGCGTTCACTTGAAAGTGAGCAGAACTTGTGCAACACACAAATATGATCCTTTTTCAGACCTTGCCATTCCTCCTTGTAGGCAGAAAGTCTGGGGTTTGATCCCTAGATCCCCAGTTAAAAAGAAGTCAGGGAAAGTCTTCATTGGTTGAGGCCAGTGTTGCCCAATCGTGGTAATTTCCAGACTTCAGCTCCCAGAATTCCCTGGCCTGTGGTGAGAATTCTAGGAGTTGACGTTCGAACATCTGGAAGTTGCCCAGATTGGGAACAATGGTTTCTAGCCCATGAGGAGCTCCTCTGATGAGCTGTACCTTTGCAGGTTGGAAAGGAATTATTATTATTATTATTATTATTATTATTATTATTATTATTATTATTATTGATCCCAGGAGGTTGGGCCTGCAGTAAGCTTTGCCATTCAGCTTGAATGCTCCTTTTACGTTCAATCCATGATCTGGCATATTGTCCAGATGCAGTAGGGTTTGGCTAGAAGCCTTTTTGGAACTTGCAAAGCACACTATGTTCCATGATCCTTCTTGTAAAACTGGATTAAGATTCCAGTCCTCATGGTTCTGAGTGAAAGGCCAGTTTTCATAGTATGTAACGCTATGATCTAGTTCCCTGTAGTAGTGGAAAGTTTTTAGATTGTGGATTATACTGATGATTGTTCCCAGTGCTATACGTAAGTTGTATAACTGATTTGTTTCTTCTTCTTGCACTGTTTTAACCCAGTTTATATAGGTTGGGATGTATATTGCTCAGAGTTATTCACAGTTGGAGCAACCTGTAAGCCCAGTAAAATAAAATACAGGTAATCTTCAATTTACGACCATTCGTTTAGCGACCATTCAAAGTTACAATGGCACTGAAAAAAGTGACTTACAATCAGTTCTTGCACTTAGGACCGTCGCAGCATCCCCATGGTCACATGATCAGAATTTGGGCACTTGGCAACCAGCATTATTTATGACAGTTGCAGCATCCCAGGGTCATTTGACTGTTACCTGCGACCTTCCCAGAGGGCTTCCAACAAGCAAAGTCAATGGGGAAAGCCGGATTTTCTTAATGACCACATGATTCGCTTAACAACCGCAGCAAAAAAGGTAAAATTGGGCGCTACTCACTTAACAACCGCATCACTTAGCGACAGAAGTTATGATCCCAATTGTGGTTGTAAGTTGAGGATTACCTGTAAATAACAATAACAAATGGAAAAATAGGTGCCTTTTTGCAGGTCTACTTAGAGATATGGATTAAATCCAGAGGTGCTGGGGGGGGAGAGTCACAATGGCCCACCCCCTTTATGTGCATGACAGACAGTGCATATGAAGAGGGCGTGGCTTCAGTCACAGCTGTAGCTGCCTTTTTTTAAAAACACCCAGATGCCTGAATTCTTCACTAATATACCACCTAATGCCTTTTTGCAAATGTGTAACAGAGATGCTCCCTAAATTCTCCTTATTTCTCCCTGGAGTTTGCATTCCAAATTGCTTGTTCCTTCATTTGTGAAGAAAAGTTGCTCCATTACGCGTCCTTCCTTACCTAATCTCGTGCAGCACACGGTACGTGATTGAGTTGCCGTACCATTCCCTCTCCCTCTTGAGGGTGCCCGGAAGGAAGAAGCAGACTTGATCCCATTTATGTTTGTATTCAAAATAACCTTACATGGCATTTTAACAATGTGCATCAATACAAACTTATCCAACCCTCCCCAAGTCCTTTCTGCAACTTCACATCTGCTTACAGGTTTGTTAGGTTTATATCCTGCCTTTCGTATAGGGGGCACATGCGGCACTCCCTCCTGTTTTTTTTCTCACAAAAACGACCCTGTGAGGTAGGTAGGATTGGCAGAGAGAAACTGCCCAAAGTCACCCAGTACATTTCTAGGGCCAAGAGTGGAAGAGGTCTCTCCAATCCTAGCTGATTTCTCTTCTACCCCATCTTGGGCTCTTGGGCTGAGAAATGGGAGAAGGATTCTCCATGGTTATCAACCCTACAAGGTAGACCAGACTAAGAAACCAGTGCCACGTACGTCAAGGCTACTGTTGTTGTGATAGCAATCTTGCAAGTCTGAATGTACTTCCTCCTCCCATCCTCCTTTATCTTCATTTGAAGTAGGGAGGGGCTTGTCTCAGGCATTTTCTCACGTTACCTTTCTTGGCCCAGACTCAGGCCCCTCTTATCTGGCCGTTGCCTTTGGAGCAGTCCTTCCTCCTGTCCTCGCAGGGCTGATGTGAACTCTTCTTCCCTGCATATTTTCTTCATAACTTCACTCTTTACAAATCAGATCATCTTCATTCTGAACTACCATACCCATCCTTCTATTTTTCTTTCTTTTTTTGTTTCATTGGTGAATTCATGTGGCTTACTGCTCTTACACTCCAAATCACAGTTTCAGTGGAACTTCTCCAGACTAAGGAGCCAATGCCACATAGGTCAAACTACTATTGTTGCAACAGGTATAGCAACAGAATCTTGCAAGTCTGAATGAGCTTCCCCCTCCCTCACTTTATCTTGGTGGGAACTAGGGAGGTGCATGTCTGAAGCGGTTTCTCATCTTGGCCCGGGCTCAAGTCCCTCTTATCTGACTGTGCCTTGGGAGCGGCTCTTCCTCCTGTCCTTCAAGGCCATTCGGTCTTCCCTCTACAATGGTTCAGGCAGGACTAGAACCCAAGTTTCCCTGCTCCTAGTCCAGCATTGTCACTACTCAACCACACACAATAAACACATTTGTTTACTGCAGCCTCAAACGCATACCGGTAGTAACATATTGCAATAGGTAAATGGAGCTGTGAGCAGAGATGGTGATAAATCCCACGTAAATGCCCAGTTTTAGAATTGTGTTGGGGGAATTTCAGGTTACACAGCCTTTGCACTCTCGTTTGCCCTGACTCTCCATTTTTAGCTCCTATGAGTCGCCATTCAGGATCCCTGAACTTGATTCAGTTTGGCCTGTGCTGGGAAGAGCTTCTTCCTCCCACCCATTCAGTGTTTGAAAGATTCTTTGTTTTTTCTGCAAATTTTAGGATTTCCAAAATTATCTGCTTGGGCAGGAGTGGCGGTGCCATTTTGGAGACAGAAACATTGGCAGCATCGTCTGACGCCGGACATAAAGGGGAACGTGAAGGAAATAGAACCAGGGAGTCGCATTCATCCCTACATGTTCCACCAGGAATGGTTTATGGACACCTCTCTGCCTGTTGGTTCCTTCCCAGACACAGGTTTCATAGGAATCTTTCTTTCCCAAATTGTAAAGATAAATTTTTCTTTGGGCCAAGCTTGATGCCCTTTGACAATTTTAGTGGCCACAGTTGAAGTGGTTTCCTCCAAGTTGTTTTTAGCTTCCCAGACTAGCCAATACGTACTCTTGATAGTTTCTCATCCAAATACGAATCAGGTCTGGCCTTTCTTAGCTTTGGAGCCAGACGAGGCTTTCTCAAACACGCCCCCCTTCCAAACCCTGCATTTGTTTGGCACCTCTCATTCCTTCCATCTCTACCCCCCCCCCTTGCTCGCTGCTTCTTAATTTTAATTTTTTTTTTATTAGCTTATCCGCCATCTCATGTTTCAGGGCTGTTATTAGTATTTTTTTTTCCCGAGCAACCACAATCAAGCAACCTCATTAACACAGATCAAAAGGAGCTGTTAATGATTTATAAAGGTGCAGCAGTTTGGAGAAATTAAATAATTTAGGCCATGGGTGTACAAAGTAGTTCCCCAAAGGTGGCGCAGCAGTCTTAGCACACGATGCCGAGCAGGGAGTCTTTTCCCCTCCCGAACCCTCCCTGCTCCCATTTTTCCTTCCACCCAGCCAGTACCTGCCCTGCCGTGTTGCCCCAACCTCCGAGCAGTTATGGAAAATAAGAATAATTGCAATCACAACAATAGAAACGGGGACTCATTTTAGCTGAGTTTGGCCAGTTGATAGGTTGGCCATCCAAGTCCCTCCTGATCCGCATCTGGCTTAGGTTAGGGAATATGGTGGCATTAATTTTTTTAGAGACCTAAAAGCTGGCAGATGAACTTCCACCAACGGTTGTGAATGTGGTGATGGTTGCAGTTTTTCATCCTCATCTTCTCCTCTCAAACCATTGTGGAAATTCAGAGACGTTGAGAGACCAAGGCTAGGTTCAGTTCATCACGTGAACTACAGCTGATGGAACTCAACCATTGTGCTGAACTATAAACCATAGATGCATGAAGTGTCAAGATGGGAAGGGACATTGGAGATCCCGTAGTCCAACCCATGTCCATGCAGGAATCCGCCGGTAGAGCGCCCCTGCCGTCCAAGCTCTGTTCAGAAACCTTCAGCAGAGTTTATCACCTCCCCAAACCTTCTCTTCTGTTGCATGGGACCAGGCTACTTGAGGGACCATCTCATCCCCACCCGGCCAGGAAGGGAAGGTATATTATGGACCCATCAATTAAAGGATGTCGACTAGTGGGGTCCAGGAGGAGAGTCTGCTCTGCTGTTGCTCCCACCCTATGGAATACTCTCCCCCCAGAAGTGAGGCAGGCCCCCATTCTCCTGACCTTCTGGAAGGGGGTGAAGACCTGGCTCTGCCAGCTTGCGTGGGGCTTGAGGTTGGGGTAACTGACCCTGGGGGTGGTTGGCACCCTGAAGATGCTCCTGTAGGTCAATAACCTATTATATACCATCAATTCTTTGGAATATATTATTTATTTAGGAACACTGTTTTTATTGTATTTTAATTGGTTTTTATTTTTATTGTAAACCCCCCAGAGTCACTCTCTGAGGGAGATGGGTGGTGACTAAATTTGAAATATAAGTCAATATAAAATAAAGATAAACCACTCTTTCCATTAGGAAATTCTTCCTGTTCATAGAATCCTAGAATGGAAGGGACCTGGGAGATCATCTGGTCTACCTCCTGTCCAGCATCCCTGACATATGGCTGTCCAGCCTTACTTAAACATCTCCAGCAAAGAGAAACCACCACTTCCAGAGGTGGTCTGTCGCCTTGTTGAATGGTTCTTACTTGTTAGGACATTCTTCCTCACATCCATCTGAAATCTGCTTCCTTATAATTTCATCGAATTGTAGAATAGAAGAGTTGGAAGGGACTTGGGAGATCATCTGGTCCAACCCCCTGCCCAGTACAAGAGTCCGCCACTACTGCATCCCCAGTAGATGGTCATCTGGGCTCTCCTTCCACACCTCCAGCAAAGGAGAGGCCATTGCTTCTCAAAGCAGCCTCATCCTAGATCCCTAAAGTGGATGGATTGGAATGGACCTGGGAGATCATCTAGTCCAACCCCCTAGGGTGCAAGAAATCCACCCCTACAGCATCCTCAGCAGGTGGCCATCTAGCCTCTGCTTTTAAACCCCTCCAGTGAAGAAAAACCCAGCTCCCCCTGTTCCCCTGTTGAACATCTCTTAGGCTGAGAAGAAAATTCCTGACCTCCAGACATAATCAACTTCCTTGTAATTTAATTCCATTGTTTCTTGTCCTTACCTGGTTTACCACCACCACCACCCCGCCCCCAGCCTGGTTGGATCCAGACATCACACCATCAGGTGGGAACTGGAATGCTTCTAACAACTGAGATATACTATCATTTATCTCAGCGTGGTATCTCACACACACACGATGCATTTTTGCAGCATTAACTCCTGAGCTGCAGAGCAGCTGGCTCCCTATTGGTGGGAGTTCTTACTTCATCCCGCCTCCCCGCTGGGGTCAACAAGACCATTCCCCCCAACTTCATTTAAACTGGTGAATAGAAGCTGAACCACCATGCTATTGCCTACCCCAGTGATGGCGAACCTTTGGGGCTCGGCGTGTCAAACATTAGGAAAATGCCTAACTGGATTCTGCTGGCGTGTCACTCCCCCTCCCTGAACAAAAGAGAAATAATTCTTTACATATTCAGTTATTTAAAAAAAAAAACAGTCCACTCATGTGCGGCGCTATGTATTATATAAAGAAATGTCAAATAATGACAAAAATGAAATACAAGTGAAACTGAGTTGGTTTCTTGTTGGGAGTTGGTGTGTCACTCTAAACATCATGGCATGTCCCCTTTGACATGCGTGTCATAGCTTCGCCATCACTGGACTAGCTCCTACTGCATTGTACTGGGCTTGTGAAATCAAACTTGGCAACAGGCATTGGGTTCCTCTGTTGGTCTGCGGGATGAAGTTTTGGCTGGCTCTAGGGAGGCTCTGTGCGCAATCCGGATGGCAACAGTGGGATTTTGCAATAAAACAGCCAAGCTCAGAGAACTCCAGGGACTCCACAGTTCAATCCTGAGCTACACATATTCTCTTCTACAGTGGGATTTGCACAGAAATGTGTCTCTGGGTTGGATGAAACCAGTGACTCTTTAGAAATGTCTTTAGTTACGCTTTTGGCAATTTCTTGGCTTCCTGTTGATATGTTGTAGTATATAGATGTATTACAGTATCTTTTCATTATGATTTCTGGCAGTTTGGGGCATATGATTTGGGTTTATCATTTTTTCTCAAACACAGTGACATTTTCACACTTTAAAAATCTGAACTATGCCCTTTCTCTTGATGATTTCTCTAGACTAGAATATTGATTAAACGTGACAAGAATAATTGTTCATAATACAGGGAGTCCTCATTTAGTGACCACAGTTGGAACCAACAACTCAGTTGTTAAGTGAAGTGGTTGCTAAGGGAAATTGTGACTGCTTATGATCTTACTTCAGCTTTCCTTTGCTGTACAGATCTGTGAAGGTTGTAAATGTGAGGATTGGTTGTAAAGTTACTTTTTCATCGCCGTCGTAACTGCGAATAGTCACTAAATGAGGCAATCTCTAAATGATGACTACCTGTACTTATGATGAAAGTAGCTGCTGATTTGGTTACCAAATCTGTACATCAGCCTTCCCCAGATGATTTTCTGCAGCGGGATGATCCACAAATCCCATCATTCCCAGCCAAGAGAAAATGCTTCCTGGAGGACTTGACTGTTCTACCTTACAGGGTTGTTGTGAAGGTACACTGTAGGCAGCTTCAAGCTCCTTAGAGATTGGACAGAAATCTCTGGATATCAATAAGCTACCCAAAGTCAGTGATTAACAGCATATTGAAGTGGGGATCAGAAACTGAGAAAATAACCTCCAACTGTGCGCAGGTTCCCACAACATCTGTTCATCCTTACAAACTCAGCAGTTGCATTTGCACAACACGTGCAGCTTGTAGGTTCTAGCCTGGTTTCTCGCGGCTTAGTGGCTTGTGAGAATCCAGCTCTTTGGTGGTAGCTTACGGTCCGACGCGCAGTGTGAACTCCGAAAGTGGGCTAACTCAGGATTCGGATTAAACGTGTTAGGTGAACCAATCTGTTGGTTGTTTCCACCCGGCGACCCAACCCATGGTTTTTGGGGAGGTCAGCCGTAGCTAACCGTCACAATTCGAAGCACCCAGAAACTGAGCTACTAATATGATTTGCAAAGTTTTAGAAGCAAGTGGACGGTGGAAGGTGTTGGCCTACAGTACCTCTAGGACAGTGTTTCTCAACCTTGGCAGCTTTAAGAGGGGTGGACTTCAACTCCCAGACTGGCTGGGGAATTCTGGGAGTTGAAGTCCACCCCTCTTAAAGTTGCCGAGGTTGAGAAACTGCACTGTGTTGTTGGAGGGAAAAAATATACATACGCCCTCAGGACTTTGGATCTGGTTTGAAAATGCCCTTCTGCTCCGTGGCCAAAGGAACCCCTCTCCCTCCTTGCCACCACTCCGCCCCAATGCTCCTGTTCCCCATTGCTCGGCTCCGTTGCCACTTAGCAAAGGACTAATTCACCGAACCCCGTTGTTGCTGGCAGTAGAAAATAGCGTTTCAGCAGGGGATTCAGAGGCATTTACTGGCTCTGTGCTGAAACCGGGCTAAGTGGGGGGCATAATAGCCACACTGCTTCTTCCACCCCCCAACCTGCATTTCCCCTCTCCTTTTTACATCAAGCCATTTTTCTTCCGAAGTTGCTTAACTGCGGCAGCGTGGGTCTTATAAGCTCTCTTTGGCCCAAAATAGTGGCTCCATACTTGATCATTTTTGTTCAGTTCAGAGGTGGGTGCCTAGAAGAAAATTGATCCTACCTGTCCAACCCCACTGCCTGCTGAAATAATTTATATGTATATTAACACCCAGTAAAACCACCCTTATAGTTCTGGGGTGATGGTTGTAAGCCAATTGAAATCATAAGCTTCAGAAAATCCAAGGTTGCAAACAGCTGCTTAAAACTGGAGATAGCCATTTTACTATCCATATTAATAAGACAGCATTCCTGATTTTTAAAAAGGGTTTTTTTTTTTTAAAAAAAGCAATCTGTTAAAGATTTGCATCCATTTTCATTTGCAATTTTCCCTCAACTATGCTGTATTTAAGGTAAATCTTCCTGAGGAAGCTTTTCTAAACAAATGCATTTTTCTGGACATAAATTTTCTCAGGGAGGGCTTTTAAAGCATGTGAATATTCCCACAATGCGTAATTACTGCTTGCAGAAGGTTGCCACAATCATGTGTGCATGACTACAGCCTTAACTTATTAAATTTTAAATGACTTTTAAAACCTGGATTAAGCTAAAGCCCATGTGGCAGTTCCTATGGAATCTAAATAGAACCTCCATCTTTTGAGCCAGTCTACCACTTAATGCCAGATCCTGGCTTTCTAAGCTCCATTGCTTTCTAAAATTGTCGGACTACAAGCTTCATCATCCCCTGCTGGGTGCAAACCCATCTGGAAGATCTGCTGGGGAAGGCAGATCTGAATGTTGCTGTCACACTCCCTATCCGATCCCAGGAATAAAGGGTCAAAAATATTGTATTGTCGAAGGCTTTCACGGCCGGCATATGATGGCTGGTGTGGGTCTTCCGGGCAGTGTGGCCGTGTTCTGGAAGTTCTGTTTCCTAACGTTTCGCCAGCACCTGTGACCGGCATCTTCACAGGGCAGGAGCACAGACAGGAGCAGTTCTCTCTGTGCCCAGGGTGATGTGACCCTTTTTGTGGGTATTTATAGAGATCTGAGTGGGGGGGAAGGAAGGGAGGGGGGAGATTGGGTGTAGGTGGGTGGGGTTGGGTTACTGAGTGGCTGCTTGTTTTGGTGTCAGCATCTGTGTGTATCTACCTGGGGATTAGGCAGGGTTTTTTCTTCTATTGAATTGTTAATTCAAAACTTCAAGACCACGGCCACACAGCCCGGAAGACCCACACCGGTCAAAAATATTATTATTAATATAGTGCTAGTAAAGTCCATAATGGATCATTTGTCCCCCACCCTAAATATTTATGTGAACTCTGCAGTTGTCTTTAATCCCTCACTATCTCCTCTTTATCATACTATATTTCCTCTTTTTATATTTTACTTTTACATATTTTTGCATTTTACCTGCCTGTTAAAAGGGGGAATCGTTTCAGTACAGGAAATGACTAAAAAATAAATAAAAGGACATTTCAATGAAACTAGACAGCCTGTAACCCGTTGGGTCATCGTTTCAGAGATATTTCCTTACCTAAACAAAGAAACAGAATGACCAAGAGCAAAAAAGCAGTGAGAGTGTGAGCGACTTGCGACATACTGCCGGCTTCCCCATTGACTGGGAAGCTGGCCCGGAGTGTCAGAAACCAACCTTCCTTCCTCCCTCCCTCCCTCCCTCCCTCCCTCCCTCCCTCCTCTTTCTTCTTTCCTTCCTTCCCCTTCCCCTTCCCCTTCCCCTCTCTCCTTTCCTCCCCCCTCCTTCCTCTTTCTTCTTTCCTTCCTTCCCCTTCCCCTCTTCCCTCCCTCCCTCCCTCCTCTTTCTTCTTTCCTTCCTTCCCTTCCCCTTCCCTTCCCCTTTCCCTCCCTCCCTCCCTCCCTCCTCTTTCTTCTTTCCTTCCTTCCCCTTCCCCTTCCCTTCCCTCTCTTCTTTCCTTCCTTCCTTCCTTCCTCCCTCCCTTCCTTCTTCTCCTCTTCCCTCCCTCCCTCCCTCCTTCCTCTTTCTTCTTTCCTTCCTTCCCCTTCCCTCTTCCCTCCCTCCCTCCCTTCTTTCCTTCTTTCCTTACCATTTACCTACCTGTTAAAAGGGGGAAAGTTTCAGTACGTGAAATGACTAAAAAATAAATAAAAGGACATTGAAATGAGATTGTAAAGCATCTCTAACATAGGATTAAAAAAAAAAAATCTGCTCTAAACAAGCAGAAGTCCACGTGCAGTTAATCGAGATACTTACTTTCCAGGCCTCAGTGCATAATAGGGACTTTTGCCAGTTGCTGTTTTGGGGGGGGGGTGAGTGGTTCCCCCTCTCTTTCTCCCCTCCCTCCCTCCCTCCCTCCCTCCCTCCTCCTCCTCCTCCTCCTCCATCAAGGCACATTAACATTGCACTCAGGACAGCCGAGCTGAGCTTTGCACAGGAACGGGCTCCCAGCACACAAAGCCAGCCACCAAGGCAAGGCAGGGAAGAAAGTGAGCAAGCGATTGGAAAATAAGCTTACGTTCGCTCGGTGTGATGCCCTTTGCTCCTCCATCACTGCCAGCAACCAGCCGGGCTGGGGGATTAATGCAGAAAATGGTCTTAGTGTTAGCAAACGATTTGGCTTCCACGGCTGAGCCGAGGAGCGACCGGTGCCATAATATGCCAGCAGCCTCCGACTCCTGCAGACAACATTTTTGTTTCCTGATCCCTTTCTTTTATAAACTGCTCTCCCTCATTCGATTTGTTCAGAGAAGGAGGAGGAATGAGGAACACATTGATAAAAACTCTGTTGTAATGGATGCTGGAAATTTCTTTGGAGTCCTGTCTGCCGTTCCTTCTTTTCTATCTTTGTGAAAAACATTTATCGTCCCACACTATTCTGGTGCAGAAGCACCATTGCGGGGGGCTATGTCATTTCAACATTGGGCAAAAATAGGTAAGTAGAAGCGAACAAATTAAATAGCCACATCACCCAGGAAAAGAGGATGCAGGAAACAAAGTAAAAAACTTTATCTGCCATTTCTGCATAAACCTGATTTTTAAAAACAACGAGGGGAAAGGAAAAGGGTAGGATGGGATTAAAAACTCTGGGCCTGCCCATGGAGAAAGCTCTTTTTCTCACTCAAATGTGCTAACGATTGATGGACAGATGGATGGATGGATTTTATAAGGCTACACATCTCAACCTAGTGACTCTGGGTGGCTAATAATACAGTAAATATGAAATAAAACAGAATAAAAGCAATGCAGCTGAGCCTCCAAGCAAAATTCTCCCATAACACATAAAACATGCACACTGGATCCCACTAACTTCCTGGCCCTGATGCCTGAGGGAAAAACCAGGTCTTCCATGCCTTCTGGAGCGCCAGTAGGGCCATCTGAAGTTCAGTGGGGAGGCTGAGATTAAGGCAGTGCCCCAGAGAAGGCATGCCCATGGGTCCAACTACATATTTAACAGAAGCTTGGCCACCCTGCTGTATCTGATGGGTTGGGTGGAAACCATTGGAGACAGGTGGTCCTCCAAGTAATCTGGCCCTGTGCCTTGCAGGGCTTTATAGATAATATTCAGCACCTTGAATTGCACCTGGAAGCCAGTGCGGCTTTTAAAGCAGTGGTGTTTCATAGGCATGCCACTTCCCATTCAGGAAGGATGGACAGAAAGGACTTTGCTGATGATTGTAGAGAGTGAGAGAAGAACGTGGAAGGGAACAGCCCCTAAACTATTCTAAGTCTAGCCTGGAAGCAGAATGGGAGTTAGTAAAATGGTGCAGGATTAGTGTAATTTGAGAGTAAGCTTCCAGTCTTCCTGTTGTCTTCTGGCCTAACCATAGTTTCTGAGGGCTATCAAGGAGGTCCATCATTTAAAAGCTAAGTAACCCTTCCTAGATGTTAACAAGGGGTGACTTCCCGTGACCAGGTCTGATTTCTCCTTTCTGAGAGTTAGTACTGGCCCCATGATCTCCAGAAGTTAACTCAGAACTTCTCAGGGAGAAGATCTGCAAAGACCCAGCTCTCTGGAAAAGCCTCTGATGCTGGGAAAGATAGATGGAAAGAGAAGAGGACAAGCAGAAGCAAAGTGGATGGACTCAGTTACAGGGGTGATGGGAGCACCGTTGAAAGATCTGAAAGACCAGGTTAGGGAGAGATCCTCCTGGAGAAAATCTGTCTATGTGGATGCTAAGAGTTGACATTAACTTGATGCACATAATCCACCTCAGGGAATAGGTTAAAGAACCTAAGAGAGAAGTACCACTCAAAGTCTTTCTCCAGCAAAAGAGTTAAGAAGCGTTCAGGGATGCTTAGAGGAAAGTAGCAAAAGATTTTGCACGTTCTGACACGGGCTTCAAAAATGACGTCAGAAGAAATGCTTCGGATTTTGCATAAATGCAGCACCCTGTTATTCCTTAAAGGAGGCAGATTTTTTTCAGGCTTCCAAGTGGCCTGAAAAAATGGGGTTTTGGAGTATGCACAGTTGCCGTTCTTGCATGCCCGATTTAAGGTGGCGGAAGGAGACCAGTGGAGGAAGATCAGTTACAGAAGAGAGAGGAACCTCCTGTAGTGTTGTGTGGCTTCCTTCAGCAAATTCCACAACACTTGTTTTCAGCTGGGCAAGTAAATGAACTTAAGCCATGCTCTAAGACAGTGTTTCTCACCCTTGGCCACTTGAAGATGGGTGGACTTCAACTCCCAGAATTCCCCAGCCAGCCATGGCTGGCTGGGGAATTCTGGGAGTTGACGTCCACCCATCTTCAAGTGGCCAAGGGTGAGAAATGCTGCTCTAAGATGAGAACTAAGAATCAAAGCCAGAATAATAGATTTTTCTTAGTGTTAAACATAGAAGGAAATGTAAAGGGCACTTTGTACTGTTCTTCTTTCTTTCTTAGAAGCCATTTTGATCCCTCCGTCTTACCATTAAGTTGGCACCCGTGAGGTGGTTGACTTGTGGTGAATTGGTTTCACCTCGGCGGCTACGATGCGCGTGAAGTTTTTATCTTATTTGTACTTTGATTTCAAACGCCGTTAGCCTCCCAGAATCCCTATGGTGAGATGGGCAGCCGTAGAAATCTAAGAAATGTATAAACCTGTGAATATTATTCCAGATGCCCCTTTCCATCCAGCGCTGAACTCAACTCTCTTTTGTGTATTAATTTGGGAAGCGTTTTAGGCTTCCTTCAGAACCTTAAAATGACGTTTGCAGTAGGAGCGAAGGCTGCAACCGGGATAATTGGGGCCTTCGGATACCCAGACATGCACAAAGGCATTTTGGTCAGTTACCCCAAAAATTAGTGTACGCTTTTCCAGTAGTGCCTGCTGCCACGTCTGAAATGGTTGTGAACCGTCCTGAGTCACGCCAAGAAAAACTGGGGTTCAACCACCATCAGCATCCTTCCAGGGACTGGAGAAGAACGAGAACGATAGTGCTGCTTCGAGCGTTGTATATATTGCATTAAGGCACAACTTCCATTTCATTTGCAGCACGCTGCCAGTTAAGCACCGGACAATTCGTCTGTTAAGCCCCTCGTCTCCCTTTCCTGTTGGAAAAGGATCTCAAGTCCGTGCTGCCGGTTTGAGACCCGCTCGCTTGCATACTCTCAAAGCAGACCCAATTTTCACCTGCTCCCGGTTCATCCACGCATCCTTCTGTATTTCGAACTGGTCGGAGGGAGGCCGAAGGATGCCAACACACGCGTGGAACGATGCTGGCTTCTCTGGGCCTGTTAAATGCGGTTGGCAGGTTAATACAGTTTCCCCGTTCGAAGCCAAGCAGGAGGTCCTTTTGTGTCGGCTGGGTTTATTTTTCGAATCAGAGACGGCCTCGCTGTCCGCTCAGAGCGGTTGGCTTTGCAACGGAGAAGCAGGCTTGGGAGGGGGCCCTTAACCCATCTCCGAACCCTCAGGTTCTCCCTTCAATTTCCTTCCAAGCTGCCCCCCCACCCCACCTCCTGCAGGCTTCCTGATACGTTTGCAATGTTTTTATTACATGCATCGGCAGATCTAGCCAAGCTGCGCATGCCTTAGTCGGGTCCTGATGTAGAAGGGGAAAAAGTCCAGAGACTAGTAGCACCTTTTCAGACCCACAGATTTTAAGAAGAGGCACAGCTGATTTTTGGCAGCCACAAGCCCAGCTCTCTTCCTACCATGTTTGTGCTAATACAGAGGGGGTGAACCCACATGCACAGACTTCTAATAGCCTGTCCCAATTTAAGCCTCGGTGTTTCCCCCAGGGAGCTCAAAAGAATCACACACGGTTCTGCCCCATCTCTGTTTTCATCACACAACACCCTAGAAGGGCTGACTGGGGCTCTGACCCTGTTTTTGCACTCCTAGTCTACTGTTCTAACTCAATCTTTCCCAACCTATGGACTTCAACTCCCAGAATTCTCAGTAATGGCTGATGGCTGGGTAATTCTGGGAAATGTAGTCCAGACGCCTGGAAGTTGTCCAGGTTGAGGAACATGGTTCTAATCATTACACCAGCCTTTCCTGGAGCTGGAGGGCTCTATCTATCTTTGACCACAACTGCTGTCATTTCTACACAGCGGAAGGAAGGAAGGAAGGAAGGAAGGAAGGAAGGAAGGAAGGAAGGAAGGAAGGAAGGAAGGAAGGAAGGAAGGAAGGAAGGAAGGAAGGAAGGAAGGAATATATATCTCCAATTTTTGGAGAAGGGCTGGGGGGCCAATAAGCTGCCTCCTTGTTACCATCTTTTCAGCTCCCTGGAGCTCCCTAGATTGTCCCATTAAAATTCAGCAATTTTTAAAATTACCGGCAGCTTGTTTTTCTGCCAATGTTCAGTACAGAAACTAATAAAATGGGTCCATTCATTCTCCAGGAAGGTCCACGCATATAATTTAAAGCAGTTTTCAAAAGTTAAACTTCCCCCAAATGGAGAAAAAAAAAGGCTGAAAATTCTGTGCCTTCTCCATTAACATCGATCTCTACCTCTTTCCTGCAGCT
This sequence comes from Python bivittatus, assembly GCF_059951505.1. Classification (NCBI taxonomy): domain Eukaryota; kingdom Metazoa; phylum Chordata; class Lepidosauria; order Squamata; family Pythonidae; genus Python; species Python bivittatus. The sequence continues at coordinate 4,495,802 of NW_028277087.1, forward strand.
GCTAAAAAAGTTGGGTTTTTTTAAAAAACGGCATGCATGCCCCACCCAGAAAGATTGTCGACCTCTGCACAATACTGTATTGCATTATATTCCTCCCTTTCTCTCTTATTTTCTGTTCAAAGACTGTTGGAGAATAACAAAGCCCAAAGTGTTGTGTTTAGACAAAGAGTTGAAGAGGGTTGGAAACAGCCCTGTGCATCTCACCAGATTCACACTGATTGTTTGCAAAACGTGTTGATTGTGTGCTGCTCTTCCCATGATAGCTATATTTACCTTCCGCATCAGAGGCCTGTGAATATCCTGAGGAGGGGTGTTGTTAGACTCACCCACTTGCAGACTTCTGTGTTTGGTTAGCCGTTCCGGTACAGGACGGCGGGCCGAATCCGTCTTGGTGGTTTTGATCTATTGCTGCTTTGCTGCTTTCTCATTTACAGGTATAGATTAGCCTCTGTCCTGCTCCGCTTGGCGCATTTCCAAGGCTGAGCAAATTCCTCACCCCATCCAGGGAATTATCGTAGGAAGATTATCAGATGATGAAGCTTCAACAAATCAATCTCCATTTGGGGCTTTTATGAATGGCTCCAAATGGCAGAACTCCCCTTTTAGATTCAGTGGAAATAGCCCGTCGAACTCCTGAGGTCCTCCGTTATGGCAGCCACAACATCGCGCAAAGCCATTACGGTGATGGAGGGCGAACCGTTCCCCCAACCCTGGCAGAATGAATGCAAGCCACAGCAGCAGTGGAAGGCCATTGTATAAGATATGTCAAACAAAATGGATCTCGATGGGATCTCGAGGGTTGGCTGGTTCCCCCCCCCTCCCCCAAAAGCCAAGAAAAAGGATCCAGAGTGTGGATTTTGAACGAGATGTCCTGAGAGACTTTGGCTGCAATAGGAAATGTTCTTAAGAGATTGGAAGACCTGAAAACCAGGTTGGGGGCAGATCATTATGGAGAAAATCTACGTGGTCGCTAAGAATCAGCACCAACTTGATGGCACCTAATCAATCAAATAGGAGAATATCTTGAGCGTTTGAACTTTGGAAGTTGGAAAAGATTGCCAAGGAAATTCCTTGCCTGTAACTGGATCTCAGGAAGGGTGTAGCAGAAGTAGAAACAGTCACCCAAGCCTATTCGTTACTTTTAATACAGGTAGTCCTCGCTTAACAACCACTCATTCAGCAGCTGTTCGAAGTTATGATGGTGCTGAACGAATGGGACTTACGACCAGTCCTCAAAGTTCCAGCCATCACAGCATCCCCGCAGCACGTGAACGCCATTGGTGAGCTCCACTGCCAGCTTCTGACAAGCAGAGTTAATGGGGAAGCCAGCAGGAGGTTGCAAATGGCGACCACGTGACGTCATGCTTAACACCTGTGTGGGATGTGCTTAACAACGGCAACCAGAAGTGCCGGAACTACCGTCGTAAGTCAACATGGTCATATAATGTTGTGCTTTATGACGGCATTGCTTAGCCATGGAGTTGCTGGTCCAAATTACAGCTGTTAAGTGAGGATTACCTGTATTTTATTCTGAGTAATTTCACCCTGGGCCAAAGAGAGTCAGGCCAGGGACGAAAGAAGTGACAAAACCTAGTGGTTAAAGCATTCGGCATTAAACAAATCAATATATTAATGAGATGATAGGGTTGTCCACTGAGAAGGGCAAGATGGCTGCTGCAACCACACGATAGAAACCTCACTCTTTTTTTTTACACACATTGCGTGCAAAATCCCACCTTCATCCAGGAGTATCCAAGGGTGTGCTGGAAAGGGCACTCAGGGTTCCTGGAAGTTTTGGGACTATCAGAATCCCTTATTGGAAAAATTAAATTGGGCAGGGCTTTCATCACAGGCACGGGTGCCAGCTTGATTGTTTCAACCCCTTCCTGCAAAAGCTCCTGTGGGACTCCAGAGAGGTGACTCGAAGAACTGGGAAGGGGTGTCCTACCGACCCCTTCTGCCTTAAAAAGAGCTCAGATCTACAGCCATTTTGGATTAGATCTCCTGCGGAGTAAAATGTTCCTGTGTAGTTTGGGAGCTCACTTTTTTGAGGACTTCAGGGCTCCTACGAGCCCTTTGTGAAAAGTTTGGGGACCATCAGAGCCTCTTGCTGGAAAAAATTGATGTGTCTTTTCTGTGGTTGCCCCTGTTCTCTGGAACGATCTCCCCCAATATACATCAGGGCCCAACTCTGCTCGCCTTTAGAAAAGCCGTCAAGACCCAGATCGTCCCCCAGGCATTAGGGGCCAGTTGAGTGAGAGTCCCATTCGTTGTTCTGTCACGTTGCTCGGTCCCCATTTTACATTTTGTATTTTATGTTTATGTATTGTATATGTTTAACGTTATACGGTTTGGGGGAGTTCTTTGGTTGGTGTTTTATGCTGTACGCTCCCCGGTCAGGCTGTTTTGAGTTGGGTGGCCTTATAACTCTTGTTAATAAATAAACAAATAAATCAATAATGCTGTTAATTAACGGTTCTCATGCTGAGACTCCCCTTCACCCTTTGTAATGGTTAGTTCTCAGACTGATCACAATTCAGGAGACTGTGGCCTCAACAGCCAACTTCAAGCTTTTTCATGATCAGCGAAAGGACCTGCCACTTTGCCCATTTTCGGGAGTTAGAAATAAAGACGCCCGCACCCTAATCCGCTAGCTGTAGATGAGAAACGGTTCGGTTGCTGGAATCCTTGTAACTCCCTCCTTTTCTACTTGATAAATTTTGCAGAAGAGCGTCTGATTGTCAAGCCCCCACACGGTTGGGCAGGATCAAGGAAGAAAAACCTACGATAAGATTCAATAAGATATCTTTAATGCTAATCTGGAAGAATTACAGAATTTTGCAAATTGCCAGAGGAACGTCCAACCCTCATTCATAGTGAGTTCGTTTAGGTGAAACCTTAGTTTTCTTGGCAATAGTGTGGAAATGGTTTGCCGTTCATCTCTTGGGCTGCTTTTTCAATTTGTCCACAGCCAGAGATTTCTGAGTGGTCTCTTATCCAGTCTTTTTTAGCATTTTACGATTAGCCAAGGTCAGCTGAGCGCTGCCACCTAGTTGGGCAATGTTAGTGTAATTAGATTAAATACAGATACTGTGCTGACTCTCCATGTATTTACTAATTTCTCCCTCTATCACATTGAGAGTTACAATCCTGCGTAATTTTTGAGTAGGCTTTGTGGGATACACCTAAAACTTTGGAAGGCCATTTGTAGTTCTGGGATCCAGAGGTTGTGCATTTATTTATTCATTTATATTTCAAATTTGTCACCGCCCATCTCACTGTGGGGTGACTCTGGGCGGTTTTACATCCTGGTGTAAAAGATATACAGGTAGACCTCACTTATTAACTGCCTTGTTTAGCGACCATTCAGAGTTACAACAGCACTGAAAAAAAACTTTACAACCACTCCTCACATTTACAACCCACACAGCGTCCCACAGTCACGGGATCGCTATTTGCATCCTTCACAACTGGCTTGCGCCAAGCAGAGCCAATGGAGAAGGCAGCAGTAAAATCGGAAGTCGCAGTCACGTGATATCTGGCTTAACAACTACAGTGTCTCACTTAACAACCACAGCAGAAGTGAGGTCATAAGTCTATCACAGTCACATGATATTTTGCTTAGTGACTGTGGCGTTAGCAATGGAGTCGCTGGTCCCAATTGTGGTTGCTAAGTGAGGACTACCTGTATATCTCAGTAAAACTTAAAGCCCCTTTGGCTTTTTGTAAGCAAGTGAAAACATTATCCTTTTGGCAGTAACTGAATGGGGGCACGGTGATGTGTATTTTTGTTATTTTTATAGAAACCCTTTCGTATTAATTGCTTTAATTGCATTATTATGGTTTCACCGTTTGCTGCCCGGAGTCTATTGAGAGTGGGGCAGCCTAGATAGGCTGCAAAAATCAATAAGTAGTAGATTAAAAGTGAATTTCCTACAGCTCAGGGAAAACACATCCCTTTTCCCCTTCCAGAATGTTCTTGAACGATGCAGCAGGGCAGCCATTCTGGATAAATTAAAAGCCCCCTCTAGGAAATGTTCCCTCAGCTCTTAAGAAAGATCCGCAAAAATAATGCTTAAATTAAGAAGGAACCCTATCATTAAAATCAAGGAGAGCAACAAACCAGGGCAAATGGGACAAATGAGCTGTAGAACAAGTGCAAGCTCAAGAAATAAATTACGGGAAAAACTAGAGTTTAATAACAAAAAAGATGGAGGAACGAAACCAGAAAGGGCTTGTAACACAGGGCTTCTGATGTCTGGCGATGCTGTCGTTGGGGAACAGGTACACTTGGCCACTGGAAAAAACGATTTGCTTCCAATTTTCTTTTCAGTTATATTAGTCACACAGTCTGTGGATTGACCCTTGGAAGTTTGGGAGAATATAACTGGTGCTAGGAACGGTGGCCAGCTGTCATGGCGCAGTTGGGTTGTTGGGGGAGTGAGGATCAAAAGGATGTGAGGCCAGGACTTGGGGCAGATGTTTCTCTCTCTTCTGCGTTGCTCAGACCACACTTCAAATTTAGGGTTCGGTTCTGGGCATCCTTAGGAAGGACATGGCCAAACTGGAGTACGTGGAGTGGAGACCATCCAAGATGGTAAGGGGCCTAGAAGAAAAACTTTGGCGGAAGGGTTGCAGAAGTTTGGTGTGTTTAGCCTGGAGAAGAGAAGACGGCAGGGAGTTTACTTTCCCTGGTAGCTATTTTCAGGTATCTGACGGGGTGGACTTGTTTCTGTACCAGAAAATGGGAAAAGGCTTTAAATTACAAGGAAGATTTGGGTTCGGCATCAGGAAGAAGTTCCTATGAGTTGTTCAGCAGTGGAATCGATGCCTTCAGGAGGTGGCGGCCTCACTAGTAGTAGAGGGTTGGAGTAGCTGATCTCCAGAGTCTCCTTTTAGACATTACATGCCGTGATGAGGAAGAATGTCCTAATGGTAGGAGGGATTTTGGAAGTGGTGAGTTCTCTGTTGCTGCAGATGTTTAAAAAAGAGCCGGGAGGGCCATCTTTCAGGGACGCTGTAGTAGAGGGTTCCTGTACCGTGCAGAGGGTTAGACGAGATGGTCTTCAAAAGTCCCTTCCAACCCTTCCGTTCTGTTACAGGTCGTTCCCATTTTAAGGACGAGTTCTGTTCCAAGGACTGTCCTTAAGTCGAATGTGTATGTAAGCTGGAACAGTATTATTCTATAACACTGTATAAGTAGCATTGTGTAATGAACTTGAACCGTTGTGTATTTAACTTGGATCATTATGTATTTAGCTTGAATTTTGCTACAGTAGGCTCCGCTCTTAACTATGGGTCATCTGTAACCCGGGCGTTCTTAACTCGGGGACTACTGCATTTCGTGAAGAGCATCAGAATCTACTGCTCCTGGTAGCAAATATATGCATTTCAGGGGACAATAATCTTAGCGAAACTGGTAGTCCCCAGGTTAAGAACCATCATATGTGAGAATGTGTTAAAACTAAGCCATGGATATCGCTTGATCGCGAGAGTTTTAAGCTAAGAATCTAAACCAGTATTTCTCAACCTTAGCAACTTTAAGCTGGGTGGACTTCAACTCCCAGAATTCCCCAGCCAGCTTACAGTTGCTAAAGTTGAGAAACACTGATCTAAACAGACCAAATCATCTAATAAAGATAATTTATAATTGCCCAATAAAGCTTCAGACAACGGGATATACCCACTTCCTATTGAAGAGAACTCATGGCCATTGTAAATAGGTCGTTCCAAAACCCGGAAGGCCTCTAGTACCTACTCCTAGAAGTAGAAGACTTCTACTTCTCCTGTAGTAGAATCATAACTTGCACATAGCACATCAGAAGCCCCAGATTCAGTTCCCTGGGTTATTATCTCCGGCCAAACAGCTTGTGGCATTCCTGAAGAATTTCTCCCATTCGAAACAGAGAATATTGTATGGAACAGACCACTGATGCAACCCGTTGTAGGGGAATGTCATATTCAGGCAGTCCATGTTTAGCACATACCTATGGGGGAAGATTATAACAGGGCACAATCACTTTCACATAATGCGTTTGAGTAATTTAGAGAAGGTGTAGTCTAATTTACCAGTCTTAGCTATGCACATGGCCCGTGCACCATTCCTACTAATAGTAAAGATATGAGTAGTCAGTTTGGACACGTTTTGGCTGAGATGTCGTAAACCTAGCAAGTTTACTTCTACCCTGAGCTTGCTCATACTCTTCTGTGCAAGCCAGGATTCCTAATCTAGGGACTACCTTGCAAACCGACTTAGTGTTGCCTGTATCCACCCAACTCAGACATACTTGCTGCGTTCCGAGAAACCCTCGGTTCCTTTTTCAGAAGCACAAAAGGCATTGTATGAATGCGTCAGGAGTTGGTGGGAGCAACACACCAACAGAAACACATCGAGAGGGGTAGTGATGGTGTTGGTATAAACCAGAATGAGCTCTGCAGTATTTTCTTAATGCCTGCTTTAATTCTTATTCTGGCGTGTTCCTTTCTGCATAATGCTGCTTACCCCGGAGGGGGAAGCATGAAAACGGTGGAGACGGTGCTTCTATTCATCCTCAGCGCTGAGTAATGGAAGATAGACTGCTTCGGCACATGCAGGCCGCATCCAGCTTTCCCAGGGAGAGACTCCCTCAAACTTTCGATAGATTCCAAACCAGGTTTGAACAGGAAACCACAGAGTATGGTTCCAGGGAGTTCCTGTTTCCCACTCCAGGTCTTTGTACTCCCCAGTAGCAAAGAAATGGGGGGGGCACTGCCAGTGCGTGGTTAGAAGCCACTGCTCTCTCTCCTCTCCCCCCCCCCCACTTTCCTGCCGGTGACATAGATGAATGTCTGGCGTGATCTTTTTTCTCTGGTGGGATGTTGTGCAGACAATTGACTATTCCAAAGCTCTCATTTCTGTCAGCTACCATTAAGGGCCAGGATCATGGCTAATTGGACGCTTTGTTAGAGGAATTTGTTAACTCGAGCGAAGCAGCTGATGAGGTTTCTTGGTGTCTCTTCTCGCCCCCCCCCGTTTCCCCCCCCCCCTTGCTCTGTAAAGTACTTGGATGAGTAACAGCAAGAGGAAGAAGGCGAGTTCCAGCCTATTTAGAGCCAGCAGAATGCAGAATACAGACCTTTGGGTGACCAAAGACATTGCACGTTGCAAGCTCCGTGCCCCAATAATGCTTACATCGTCCTTGCGGAGAAGGCCATTGCCATAAGCAACCAGCGTGGGGCAGGAGGGAAGGTGCTGGACTAGGAACAGGAAGACCCCAATTCTAGTTCTTCTCGGCCACGGAGGACGTTGGGCCGGTCTCTCTCTCTCTGTGCAACCCACCTGAGAGCATTGCCATTGTGGGGATAAAGTGAAAGAGGATCCCAGTGGATTTAGATCTTGGAGGAAGGGCAGGATATAGAACCAAGAAATAAAGAACTGTAGGCCAAGGCAGTTCATGAAACAGAATTCTGCACCCCCAGAAAATTACCAGCCAGCTGTTACACCTGTACAAATGAAAAAAGAATTTTGGATTTTGCGAATTCTATTTTTTTTTAACGGGAAAGAGCAGGGAAGATTTACCCCCTGCAATGTAAAAGGGGGGGAGAGAGGAAATACGAGTGCGGCAGAGTTATATCAGAAGTCTTTTTGTGGTACGTTGGACTAAAATGCAGGAACCTCTCCAGGTGTCAATGAAAGACCAAGAAAAACGAAACGTAGTTCACGAAGGCAGGGTCATCAACTTTGCTTCCTTTCCCCCAAAAGGTGCCTGGGGTCTTATCCCCAGATCACATCCTTTCTCACTGTGATAGAAGAGGCAAAAATAGGCAACTGAACTGAAAAAACTGAGCAATGCGCTCACATTCAAATCCCAGAATTTTGCATTCTTAGTTGTGTTGCCCTGTTTTTGCCGAGAGAGGCGTCGGATTCACTATCCATTAAAAGTAAGGTAGCTGAGCGAAACCAGGAGCGATGTAGCAAGCCATTAATCAGGGGGAACAAATTAATGAGCACGCCCAAAGTCAAAAGTCAAGGGCAATCTGAGACGTATGCCAAAACCCAAAACCTACCCCCAAACCCAGAGGAAGACGTCCTTCCTGCCTAGAGGGACGCCAAGGCCAGCTTGGGTGGACAGGTGGAATCTGGCCAGGGTGGAAGACAAATGAGTGACTCACCAGATGGGAGATCCAGGGATTCCTGGAACCTCTGCAAGGACAAGAGCTGGGAAAAAGTCCTCAAACAAAGATCTTAATGCTGGTCGAGTTCCCAGGAAGGTAATCAGTAATCTCCTTGAGAGTCCAAGGCTGGTGTTCCTTTGCGGTTGGCAGTGAGCCAGGGGCTAATGCTTATAATCCATGCGTGCTGCCTTACAGATAAACCCACAAACTTTAGAACCCTTTCTATGTGCCCGTCTGTTGATATCGATGGTGGTTAGAGGTCTGGGAAGGAAACGTTTCGACCCAGAATGCCTAATCATTGGAGTGCTGTAACTCTTGGGCCTCCATGGTCTTTGAGTCTTGGCAAGTCCACCAGTTCAAAGCTTGCGCTTAGGGGTGCTCCCTGGGCTGCAAGACTGGTGGGTCTTAGCATGTCATCAGCTGATTACCCCCTCAGCCCATTGCAACCCACCAGACCTTATAAATGCTTGGCCCTTGCTCCTCAGTCTGGAGAAGACATTTGAAGCAGGAGGGTCTCTCTATCCTGAACCTCTGGGGGGATTCTTCAGCCTCTAATGTGCTTCTCGTCCTTGTGATTGATGTTTACACCTATGACTTTGGGCCTTCTCTGATTATGAATCCTGCTCTGGGGTCTTCCAGCTCTTCCAGCTCAATCCTAGCAAAACCTCAGGCCGTGCCTTTTTTAGAAACTGCCCTGGTGGAAGTTTTAATGGGAGCCACACACTGAGGGATTCGGTATGGTTCCATATTTAAAATGAGCAATATGCCAGTTTGGTGTAGGGGTTAAGGTGCTAGACTAGATACCGGGAGACCATGAGTTCTAGTTCTCCCCTTAGGCATGAGAGCCAGCTGGGGGACTTTAGACCTGTCACTCTCTCTCAGCCTCACCCACCTCACAGGGTTATTGTTGTAGGGAAAATAGGAGAGGAGAGCATTATATACATCACGTTGAGTTGTAATGGGCAGAAGGAATAATCTTGAGGAACAGGAGGAACAGCCACAACCAAGACAACAGTCAGATAAAAGAAATTTGAGTCCAGGGCAGAAATGTAATTTGAGGAAGCATCTCAGACATGACCCTCTCTATTTCTGATGAAGATAAAGGGAGGGAGGGGGAAAGCACATTTTGACTTACAAGTTTCTGTTACTATAACCTTATAGTAGTGTTAGCTTGTATGTCTTTGGATTCCAAGTTTGCTCTACCTTGGAGGGCTGACAGTTGTACAGGATAAAGGTGGAATATAAATCGAACAATAAACAAAATGTTTTTATTCGGGGTCTATCAAAACTAATCCAAATCAAATCCCTAGACCTATTGTATGTTAGTGTTTGGGGTGGATTCCCATACCTACATCCATTCAGTGGGCTACTGGCTTCAGTGGAGGAAGAAGAATGGAGAAAAAGAGTCAGTGATGTAGGATGACTAGAAGAAGGTACAGAAGTGAATTAGACCAGGAGTAGTGATCGTACAGCATCTTTCCCAAGACTGAGAACAGGAAGCTAGTGAATGGGTACATGACGTGTGATACCATTTGACATTGCAATGGAAAGGGCTGACAGAGAACTCAGGGGAGATCCTTGGCAGGGTTCCCTCACCTCATAGTTTCTGCAGCTGAGACTTCTGCTTTGTTCTACCTAATGCAAGATTAGGAAACATTTGATGACAATGATGAAGAAGGGAAGAATGGAAAGTTAGGTTGAAGTAGGCAGAAGAAGCTTTTTAGGAAGGTCTAAAGAAGGGCGGAGGCACTTTATCAAACCTGAGGGGCAAGATAGCTCAGATCTGAGATACCTGAGATTCCCCGAGTGGGTGGGGAATTCTGGGAGTTGAAGTCCACGTGTCTTAAAGTTGCCAAGGTTGGGAAACACTGTCCTGGAGAAACACTGCTTCAGGTCTCCTGGGTCACCTGGCTAGGAAGACGTCTTGGGAAGGCACTAGCATGGGCCTTCTCAAACATGGACCTCAACTGTATTCCAGTTACCTTGACTGGCACCGTGGGAGGGGATGAGTAGTTTGCAGAAGGGCTGCCGTACACTTGACAAGCCCTGAGTTGCAAGGGAGCTGAGCTGGCATCTAGAAGAAGGCCCGCTTCGCCTACCTTTGATCCGATATATCCCACAGCTCAAAACGATGCCAGATTATCATACCATTAACTTGCAAACTGTCAAGCAGACAATCGTGCTTTCGGATACGGCCCAGCATGGGGGTTGGGGTTTCCTACCCCCATCCTGCTTCTTCCCTTCTCGAACCCACTTCAGTTTTCCTCTCCACGACCCCCCCGGATCAGAGATGACCTAAGATACCCACCATAATCGAGGCAGTAGAGGGGTGCTGACGGGATTGATAGTGTAATTTAAGCGATCAATATTTAGAAAGCACTCTGCAAATCCCGGAGGGCTGGAGAGGGCTGGACATTATTTATTAATAATTAGGTTATGCCGTTAGCATGCAGAGATTCTAAGCACCTGGATTTCAGTGTTTGGGGGGGAGTTATTGGAGGGAGAGATATGGTTTTTCAGACATAACAGTGAAGCAAAAGAACAAAAGGATTATGTTTTTAGAGAGGGTTCCAAATTTCTGCCAGGGGAGAAATGAACTGGCAGGGCCCAATATTTTGCAAAGGAAACCAGACCCGTGCTTGGGACTCCAACTCCAAGCAGACCCCCTGCCTGGCATGAAAAGGGTCTCTGGTTTGATCCCCAGCATTCCCAAGAGCGTCTGAGAATGACGCCTTCCCAGAATGTGGGAGAACCATTGCCAACTGTGCGAAATAGAGGTTTGAAGTTTCTGTCGACTGGAAGGCTAAAACAAGACTGCCTGTGTTAGGGGCAGACGCATTCCCCAAAGTGGGTGGGGCTAGGATCTGAATCTGGGGCTGTGGGATCAGGGTTGCAAAGGGGGGTAAAACAAGGTTAAACCTCTGCAGGGCTTTAGGATCTCAATTAACCCCTTAGCTGACTCCTCAGAATGAAAATCTTGGGCCAGCGTGGGACCCCATCTTCTCAGAGAACACAGAAAGGTACTGTAATGGTTTGAGGGAATGACCTTGGGAGACAGGAGGAAGAGCTGCAGACTAGACAGTGGTCAGATAAGCGGCAGCTGAGCCCGCAGAAGGAATGGGGGCGTGGCAAACGTCTCAGAAGGGACTCTCCCTGCTTTCTTGGACTGCAAAGGCGAGGGAGGAGAGATGTACTTTCAGACTTGCAAGATTGTGTTAATGTAACCTTGCAATCAAGTTAGAGCTAGTACTTTTGGGTGTGCTTCTTGTCTGGACTACCTCACAAGGCTGACAGGTCAGGTACTGATCTCAGCTAAACATTTTGCCCCATTCGCTGAGCTGGACGGTGCCGTGATCTGGTCTGGTAAAAGAAAGGTTCCAAAGTTGCTGTGTAAATCTGCCCTTTCTTCAGAGAAGACTGAAATGATGCCTTCTATGGGAGCAGGGGAGATGGCATGGTTCAATGGGAGAAGAGCCCATGATTTTTGGTAGAAAAAGATCCCAGATTTGGAATTCTTGCAAGATGGGGAGGATTTTGTGTGTTGGGGCACTCCTGTATTTTGGAAGTTTTGTATGAGATCTTGAGAGATTTTGAATGATCCTGCATAAGTTCTGGATTATTCTTTTTTGGGTAAGAGCCGCTGAGGATTTCTTGAAATTGCCTGGGAGCGAAGAAGATTGCTGACGTTCATTTTCACAACTTAGGTGGTTGTTCAACCCTTGCTTGAAAACCTTCAGAGAAGGAAAGACGGTCATCCTTCTCCAAAATTGCTTCTGTGCCAGCTACCTTGATGTTTCTCCTAAAATTATTCTGAGCATTTCCTCTTCCAAACACTGAAAAGTGGTTTCATGCCCTAGCTATCTTTGTTACTCCAATCTGAACCCGTTCCCATATGTTTGTACACCATTTTTCAATTCTACTGCTCAAATCTGAAGTCAGAACTCCAGAAGAGACCCCCAGTGAGGACCGAATAAAATGGGAATATTACATTTCACAACTTGGAAACGTGATTTTGTCTGTTTAAGTTCATTTTGTTCCCCAAATGTTGGAGAAGTGAAGGCTAGACCCACAGTACTTAAAATGTAGGGAATCTCTTCACAATAATGCAGAACTCTTATATCAAATAGAGCAAGGGTCTTGAAAGACTTAAAAAGTAAAAAGAGGTGAGATTTGTACTTGTGGGTTGGCACGGATCTCTTGCCGTGTAAAATCCCTTTTAAATCTATTTTGAGAAGTAATTGAGAATGAACTATAAAGATAATTCATAGATGATACTATGATCCCTTAAAATTGCAGCCTATTAATCAAAGTCGAGTGTTGGAGACGTCGTAATCAGATTGGTACATCTTACTATATCTAGTGGCAGTGCCCATTTAATTACTTGTTTTGGTTGAAAGATCTTGAGGAAATAGGAAAAATTACACAACAATGTTTAATAATTAATGCTAGTGTAGCTTTATCGCCCATTTTTCCAGAACATGTAAAATGGTGCAGCATTGCAAATTAATTCATTTCTTCTTGTTAGCTGCCATATCTACTATTGGAAAACACTGGAAAACTAAATTACATTTTTCTTTGGTTCAATGGTATTTAAAAGTGTGGGAACAGGCAGGGGCTCAAAAATTAACACAACAGCAAAATGTCCTGAAGAATTTTTTAATTAAAGATGGGGGTTTTTTTCACTTTTGAACTCCATTTTTAGTTGTATCAACGGAGTCATTGCCAATAAATTACCTCTTTCTGTCGAAAAAGTATTTGGGGATTGAAATACTGAATATGGATGTTTGAAATTAAGTACGACTTGTTAAGATTACTAATCTGTTTAGATATCGTCCCAAGCTATTTCTTTGGCTTTTGTGCAGTTCTTGAATTTCTCTCTCTCTCTCTCTCTCTCTCTCTCTCTCTCTCTCTCTCTCTCTCTCTCTCTCTCTCTCTCTCTCTCTTTGGTTCCTTTTGTTTAAATGTTCAATGTTTTGTTCATCGCTACGGGTTTAAATTAAATTAAAGAACTCTGAAACAGTAATTCTATTAAACGTATAAGACAGCTACCTGGGGTGGCTCTCCCATCACACCTGTCTTGGGGTGACTTGCACCCACAATTGAAAAATGGATCTCACCAGGTCGCTGTGGCTGTTTTCTCATGCCGTTATTCAAACCATCCTGTCTCCGTTCTCAAAAACAATTAGAATTGCCTTCTGTTGCTAGATTCTGACCCGCAGAGAGATTATAACCTCTTTTTGCTTACGTGCACATGCGTGCATGTATGGGGTTTTTTGGGTCTATTTTTTTTTAAAAAAATAAAATAAAATCCATTTTCACAAGCGTTTAGCCTGAGCTCTTGAGGGTATGGTAATTACACCTTCACTGTTGGAAAAAGCTAGAAATAATTATATAGCGGATTCCTGGGGTGCAGTGGACCTACATAGCAATTGAAGTTAGTCCCGAGCTGGGATGGAGAAAGACAATGCGCGGGCCATGTCTAATCTTCCTGGGGAGAGGGAAGGGATATGTGTGTGTTGGGGGGAATTGGGGGGTCGGTTGTAATCACAGCATGCAAAGCAGTCACTTGTTCATCCTCCAAGTTCGGGTGAGGAAGGACAAGGAAGGAATGACGGTTGAATGGCTTGCACGAGACCAATGCAAGCTATAGGCCAGTGTTCCTCAAGCTTGGCAGCTTTCAGATGGGTGGAGTCCAATTCCCAGAATTCCCCAGCCAGCCTGGCTGGCTGGGGATTTCTGGGAGTTGGAGTCCACCCATCTGAAAGCTTCCAAGCTTGAGGAACCCTGCCGTAGGCTTCATCTGGAGACTCCATTGACGTCATGGGCAAAGATTAATGTTCATTTTCAGCCAGGTCAGTTTGAATGGTCTCGGAGTTCAGAGCGGAGGGGCAATTCAGACCGAAGAGGGGATCTTGTTTTGCGGCGTTGTTTTCGAGTTGCGGCTAGTCTTCCGAAGCGAACCCCAGCGGTCAATGGCCAAGTTGAAAAAGGACACCCACCCAAGGCAGTCGGAGTTGTCCAAGAGTGGCCTGGAGTTGATTTTTATTTCTCAGGGTACTTCAGGAAGGTTAGATGGTTCATTGAGGGTTTAGGGTTAGGGCTGAGGACAGAGGAGGTCCAGGTGAAGCGTCAAGGGAGGGATAGAGCGACCAGGACCTGAAAATCTCAATCTGATCAATGTTGACATGCCTCAATCATGAACTGTAGGACGGAGAGAGACAGGTCGATGGGCGAGGGCATAGCCTATTTTGCTTATCTGGCGTTCTCTCTCTGAAATCGTCCCCCCCCCCCCCATTTAACGCAGAAGCCGTAGCTCACTTGTTTGACTCCTTCCACTCAGCCCTTCCTCTCTTTCTGAGTACATTAATTGCTATTAAAAATTTAAGTCTTTGCGTCTCTTTGGGGAGTTGAGAAATCTCTTTTGGCAGCAAAGGTCAGCCTTGTTCCGCTTGTGCCCACACCTCGCCCGGGCAGATAGCGGCGGGGCTCGGCTGCACGCCCTGCCGTGAAAGCGGCGAGGTCGAGGCCCCGCGTCGTGACGGGGCCCTCTCGGGTCAAGCACGGGGGCCAATGGCCAACCCCAAAGAAGGCCGCCAAGAAATGAGAAGGAGACGTCGGTGGGCTTGGAGGAACCTTGAGGTGCGTAAAAGAATCGCAGACCTTGGAAGGAAAGAACTGGCGTTCTCCGCCCGGCTTCAGAAACCCAGCCCTGTGAGGGCTGCTCTGGTCGGAAAGATTGCAAAAGAAATGCGCAGCCTCATATATGCTACGTGCAGAAACGATGGTGAAGATAAGGAGGAGAAAGGAAAAAAGAGAAATCAAACTTCTGATTTATTTATTTATCAAATTTTGAGGCTCCTTGGTGGCTAACAGAGGAAAAGAAAACAATACATATAAAAGAAAAATCACAGCCAGCTGAAAGAACAGCACATCCAACTATAAATCAAACTTAAGTGAAGGGAGCTTCACAACCATCCTATCCCAAGGCCTGGGGGAACAACCAGGTTTTTAGTAGTTTCCTAAATGTTGTAAGAGTGGGAGCTGCACACATCTCTGGGGGGGAGATCGTTCCAGAGGGCAGGGGCTGCAACAGAGAAAAAGCAGTCCTCGTTTAATGAATGCCTCATTTAGCGACTGTTCACAGTTACGACGGTGATGAAAAAGTAACTTTACAACCAATCCTTGCATTTATGACCTTCGCAGGTCTGTAAAGCAAAGGAAAGCTGAAGTAGATCATAAGCACAGGCACGCTTTCACTTAGCAACGGCTTTGCTTAACAACTGGGTTGCTGGTCCCAATTGTGGTCACTAAATGAGGACTACCTGTAGGTGGGTTTCCTGGGCTGGTGATTAGAATGGTGAAGAAGACACTGTCACAAAATGATGTGTTGTGACATCGGCTGCAGTCACACAACATGTTGGTCCTGGATACTGAAATAGCCCTGAACCATCAGTTAACCCAATGGTCTGGCTTCTTGGGGCAGACTGAGCCACTGAAAAACCTACAAGCCAAGTTAGTTAACACTGACCAGGATTGTAGGCTTGAATGCACTTGTTAGGCTTTCCCTGACAAATCAGTTTAACCAGTCACATTTGCTGAGGTTTAACCAGTCACACAGTTGCTGAGGTTCAGAAACTCTGGGCTAAAGACACCCAGCTTTTCGCAGGATTTAGCCTCCAACCCTTCTTCACCATCTCTGTGGCTTTTCACGTACTCTTCCCTCTTCCTCAGCATCCTTCTTGCTTTGTTGCAATCAAATCCAGACACAATATTCCGGGTGTGATATTCCCAGGCAAATTGCTGCTCAACCATTTCTATCACACCCGGTTGTCACAATCTTTGCTAATTTGGCGGTCTCCAGTTCTCAGACTGACCCATTCCATCCTGTCCAGACAGCTTGGCCATTGAAATAATATGAATAATAGATACCTATCTCCCTGGTTGTCTTTTGTTTCTCTAAAAATAAGAGTCCCAAACGCTGTTCTGAGCTACTGTATTTAGTTTCTGTCCCCAAACATCAACCTGGTTGAATTTTTCAGTGAATTAGGCCATCTTTAGCTGCCTGTTCTGTTTTCCATCACTTTGCATTCTTTCAAGCACAAGTGATTTCTGTGGTGTTTCCACATATCAGTTTGCATTGTAAAAAAAGTGGGCATGCAAATTTGCACACATTTTGATATGCATTTCAAAATCCTCTAAGCATTTTTGCAATTTCCCCTAAAATATGCATTTTTATGCATTTCCTGACTGGTGAACTGCAGGTCGACATCCAGAGTGATGCGGAAACAGGAAGGCAATTGCATTCCAGTTTACACAACAGTTTCAGGAGTCTGGATTCAGGCTGTTTATATTAAAATGCAAGCAAAAAAGAAGAAGAAGAATTTGATCCCTGTGCCATAGCATCTCTTTGGGAGATCTGTGCAAGAAGGCAGAAGAGAGAAATTCATTTTCTTTCGAAAATTTCGAACCCTTTTGAAAAGCATCTTAATTTTTCCACATATTTGTATTGCAACAGGTGTGCAAAAATATCTGTGCTAAAAAAGCCTGTGCAAACTTCCTCCTCTTGGCTTGAAATGGTTCTGTGCAAAATGCGATTCTAACCCTTCCTTTCTCACAATTATTCCCCCCCTGCCTTCCCCAGCGCCGCTCAAATGCTTGAGAGTCAGCCAAGGGAAAAAAATAAAGAGTGAAGTTAAAATTATAAGGCGGAAAGGAAGGAGGAAAAGTTTTCAGACAGAGAAAGGGGGGGTGGGAGAAGAAAGGAAAACAGGGCCCTCCAGACTGCCAAGGAAAGCTGTTTGTTTGGGGGGGGGAGAGAGACGGGGAAGGCAGGGGCGATTAATAGCTGTTAAATGGCTCAAAATTTATGGAGCTGAAACCAGCAGAAGGAGGGGGCATTTTTCTCCCCCTCCCCCTTTTTTTCCTCTGTCTGTCTCTTTGCACAAAGTGCTCTCTAATCACAGGTTGCTGCTGCGCTACACACACAGGCACACACGCACACACAGACACACACACGCGCGCGCGCACACGGACGCTATCCTCCCACATGGTTTTAGCTGGCTGATTAGCCACTGACTTGTCCAAGGGAGCCAGACCTCGCCTCTCGCTCTGATCCTGGTGTTCGGCTCGGTGTTGTAAGTGTGAGCAAGGGACAGGGTGGAACGAGAGGTCACGGTGCCTCTGGGTCCCTGGGTGAGTGTTTCCCCGTGGTTTCAGGGCTGACCACAATCGTCCTCTCCTCCTCTGTGATCCATGCTAATAACCTGGGGAACTCACCTCTGTAGGTTGGGTGTGGCGATGGCGGTCGGCGCAGGTGCCTTTCGAAAAGGGAGGAGGCGGATCCAGAAGAGGGGGCCTTATTCTCAATAGAGCCTCCAGGTAAGGGGCTGGGTGAGAAACCTGGCGGGTGTGAGTTCGAGTCCTCCCTTGGCATGGAGGACGGCTGGGTGACTTTGGGCCAGTCCCTCTCTCCCAGCCCAGCCCACTTCGCAGGGTTGTTGTTGGGGGGAAAAAGGAAGCAGGAGCATATTTCAGGAGGGGGAAAAGGCACTTTTTGCAGCCTTTTCCCGGGCTTTTCAGAGGTTTCTGGGTCACCACCTGGAGGAAAAATGATAATATGATAGGTGGCTCTTTCAGTGTTTCTCACCCTTAGCGATTTTTAGGTGTGTGAATTTCAACTCCCAGAATTCCCAAGCCAGCCATTCTTAGCTGGGGAATTCTGGGAGTTGAAGTCCACACATGCTGGTCTATGACATAAGAAAGATTTGAGTGATTGAAGTCCGCACATGCTGGCGGGGGAATTCTGGGAGTTGAAGTCCACTCATCTTCATTTTGCTGGACTAGAAAATGCTGAGAAACACTGGACTAGATAATATTCCCATATATTAGAATATATATGATATATTGGTTATATTCCCTTCTTCGTTTCATCTATGCCTTTAATTTCCTTTGCTGGCTATTTCTTACTCTTTTCTGTGCTTTGCATTACATTACTCACTCCCAAAGGGAACAGGGTAATGCATATGGATGGAAGATGGATTTCAAATGTATCTATAAACAGCCCCGTTTGTTCTTCTGAACATCCTTCAGCAATCTCAGTCTCAGCTTCTAGTTTTTGCTTTCCTGAAGTCAGCCCTACATTCAGTTTGTGAGAGCACCCAAAATATCTACAAGCCACCAAAGGTTGCCTAAAGGTAGTCCTCACTTACCAGCTGCCTCGTTTAGTGACCATTCAAAGTTATGATGTTCAAAAAACAGCTTTGTGACCAGTCCTCACATTTACGACTGTCACAGTGTCCCATGGTCGTGTGATCTCCATTTGCGTATTTGCAACAAGCAGAGTTAATGGAAAAGGCAGAAGTAAAATTGCAAATTGCAGTCACATGATGTCTCACTTAATGACCAAATAGGAAGTGATGTCATAAAGCCGTCACGGTCACTTGATTTTCTGCTTAGCAACCACGGTGCTTAGCAATTTTGTTGCCGGTCCCAATTGGGATCACTAAGCAAGGATTACCTGTAACTGTAGATTAGAGCAGCGTTTCTCACCCTTGGAAACTTTAAGATATGTGGATTTCAACTCCCAGAATTCCCCAGCCAGCATGGCTGGCTGGGGAATTCTGGGAGTTGAAGTCCACATATCTTAAAATTGCTAAGGTTGAGAAACGCTGGATTAGAGAGTTAGTCTAGGACAGAGGAGACATGAATTCAGTCCCCCAATCACCCCTGAAGTTCAGTTGGGCAACCTGAAGTTATTTGCACTGAGAAATACATTGCAGGGTTTGTTTTGCAGATTAAAAAACAGGAGGGCATGTTATAGGAAGTCTTGATCTCAGTAAGGAAGCCAGGGATAGAGATGTAATAAGTACCTATGTACATTGATGTCCAGAGGGTGAGGAGGTCAAAACGGGCAAGATGGTGGATGCAGAGTCGAGCTGCAAGCCCCACTCCTTTTGTACGGGCACGCATAAGTATAAACGGGGCGGGACTTGATTGCAATGTCGTGGCAACCATTTATTTTATGTTATTAATCAATTAATTCAAATGTTGAGGCCGCCTGACACTCCAGATAAAAGAGAAGAATATATATATATATACGTACATACATACACACAAACACACATTCCCCTCTCACCCCTATGGGTGGTCTGTGTCTTCCTCAATCCCGGGTCCTCCACCAGAGGCCTGGGAGTTGGAGGGTCCGGTGCAGGATCAGAGCTGTACTTAGCACTTCACTCTTCTGGATGGAGAGCTCTGATGTTGCTCCTGGGACCTGTGGGAGCCCCTCACCCAGCTCAGGAGTCACAGCTCCGAGTGCTCCCACCACCATTGGCCCACTCTGGCCTTGACTTTCCACATCCTCTCCAGTTCCTCCTTCAGGCCCTGGTCCTTCTCCTTCTTCCTGAGGTTGCTGTTAACTTTGCACTGCTACTTCTATCACCACCGCTGTCTTCTGGTCCTTCTCGACTACCACGATGGCTGGTGGATTGGCCAGTACCTGCCTGTCCGTCTGGGTCTGGAAGTCCCACAGGATCTTAGCCCTGTTATTCTCCACCACCTTCTGTGGAGTCTCCCATCTGGACTTGGGAGGGTCTAGCCCATACACCGTGCAGATGTTCCTGCACACAGTGCCAGCTCCTTGGCTGTGCCGTTCAGTGTATGCTGTTCCTGCCTGCATCTTACACCCTGCCAGTATGTGTTGGAATATGATCTACCTATCTATCTATCAATAATATTCCAACGCATAGTTCATATACAGTGGTACCTCTAGTTACGAACACCCCTCCTTACGAATTTTTCGAGATACGATCAGCTCCGGCCCCAAAAATTTACCTCGACTTGCAAACTCGCCTCGACTTACGAACCAGATCCGCAGCCATTTTCCGCCTGTGCCACATGGTCCGCGGCCATTTTCTGCCCGTTCCACGTGGTCCGTGGGCATTTTTCCGCCCGTTCCACATGGTCCACGGCCATTTTCCCGCCCAATCCACGTGGTCCGCGGCCGTTTTTCCGCCCTGCTGCGTGGTCTGCGGCCATTTTCTGCCCCTGACACGTGGTCCACGGCCATTTTTCCGCCCCTGCCGCGTGGTCCGCAGACGCCGGAACGGATTAACGGTAATTACATTGAACCTTATGGGAAAATTTGCCTCGTGTTGCGACCAATTCGAGTTGCAACCAGAGTCACAGAACGGATTAAATTCGTAACTCGAGGTTCCACTGTATATATGAATGCAGCTGACTGGATTAAGGAACACCCAAATGTAAATTAACAAAACCAAACTAGCCAGAAGGGGCCATACAACCACCTTAACTCAAGGCCTGGGAGAATAACCAGGTTTTGAGTAATTTACGGAACATCATAATAGTGGGAGTCACGTGAATCCATGGGGGATTTTGTTGCAGAGAGCAAGCTCTGCAACCAAGTAGGTTCATCTCCTGGGTCCTGCAGCATGACATTGTTTAATACAGTCTTTCTCAATCTTGGCAACTTGAAGGTGTGTGGATTTTAATTCCTAGAGTTCCCAAGCCAGGATGTGTGGACTTTAATTCCCAGAATTCCCTAGCCAGGATGTGTGGACTTCAACTCCCAGAATTCCCCAGCCAGCATTCTGGGAGTTGAAGTCCACACATCTTCAACTTGCCAAGGTTGAGAAACGCTGGTTTAATACATGGGACCCGGAGCACATCTTGTCTGTATAGATCCCCTCCGAGTTCCCAAGCCAGGATGTGGACTTTAATTCCCAGAATTCCCTAGCCAGGATGTGTGGACTTCAACTCCCAGAATTCCCCAGCCAGCATTCTGGGAGTTGAAGTCCACACATCTTCAACTTGCCAAGGTTGAGAAACGCTGGTTTAATACATGGGACCCGGAGCACATCTTGTCTGTATAGAACCCCTCCTGTGAACAAGCCAGGATGTGGACTTTAATTCCCAGAATTCCCTAGCCAGGATGTGTGGACTTCAACTCCCAGAATTCCCCAGCCAGCATTCTGGGAGTTGAAGTCCACACATCTTCAACTTGCCAAGGTTGAGAAACGCTGGTTTAATACATGGGACCCGGAGCACATCTTGTCTGTATAGATCCCCTCCTGTGAACACCAATTCATTTACGAACCTGATTAGGGCGTCTTTATAACATCACGTTTCACTTAATCCAAACGCAACATTTGCAAGGGAATTTGAGCCATTCTAGAATTTGCAGGTGTAACCAAAAGTGAGTTGCAGTTCTGCAGGATGCTACCGGGTGCCCTCCTTCACTTTCCGGAAGCGTCCAAGGGGATAGATTTCCCTTTGTTTTCCTGCTGGGTTTTCTGTCTTCTGTTGTGTCTGGTCTGCGTGAGAGATTTTTATATATCAATTTTTTTTTTTTTGTACAGGGAGGTGGAAAAGAACCCCCTTTTGGCCCAAAGATGGCGAATTAGTGGTGCACTCCACCGAGAGTTTTCAAACCCCCCTCGTTTTAATTACAGTGATTTGGCAGGCCCTGCTGCGGGAATTACACAAACACAGCAGGAACCTTCCCAGGTGTTGTCGTCTTAAAACTCGGTCGACATTTTACAGAGGGAATGGCTTTAAATGATAACAAATTAACAGGCAACTCGCCGCACAGGGCTGAACGAGGCTGTCGGTGCGGAAAGGCACATCTGCAGGAGGCTTCACGTAGGCCGCCGTGTCACATCTGTGTCCGAATGTCATTGGAAAACCTGAAGACAGAGATGTGAGGTTTAGAGCGGATTGCCTCCAAGATGCCCAGAAGCCAGGCATTAAGACAGTAAGTCTTTTCCATGGCCGTTTCTCAGTGTATCTCCTTCAGAGGTAGACTGCCCCTGAAATGGAAGTTCCATTACCATCACCCACAGTGAAGCTTTGTTTTAAAGGTATGATTGAAGCAATAGGGTGTCTCACATTCACAAATGTCTGTTGGCGTGAAGTCCTCATGCCAATGACCTAAATCAGTGTTTCTCAGCCTTAGCAGAGAGGTGGACTTCAACTCCCAGAATTCTGAGGAATTCTGGGAGTTGACGTCCACACTTCTTAAAGTTGCCAATAGGTTGAACAACACTGAGAGGGAATTCTGGGAGTTGAAGTCCACCCACCTTAAAGTTGTCAAGCTTGAGAAACACTGACCTAAATCTTCGTGTCATTGGCCTGAGGACTTGAATTTAAGTATGGCATGGCAGTGATGTATGTTATTGGCCTGAAGATTTATCGTACAGATAATATCATTGGTATCAATGGCGTTTGGAGGCTGTGGGAATCTGGATGGGAAAGAACAGGGTTTGTCATAAACCTGACAAGAGCAGGTGGCTATGGGTTTTCGGTCCTCCCAGATCTGGGGACTTTCATTAGTTGTGGATAGAGTCCCGCTCCCCCAGATGAACCCTGTGCGCAATTTGGGGGTCGTCCTGCACTCGAGCTGGTAGCAGCCGTGGGCAGGAGGGTCGTTGCCCAAAGCTATTTTATGTGCCATTTATACCCATCCCTGTATCAGGGGACCCAGCTTACTCACACCTTATTCATGTTGGTTTGTTGCCATGTGCTCTGTTGGGCTGCCCTTGAACACCACTCAGAAGCTGCAACTGGTCCAGAACACAGCAATGCAAGGAGTTATGGGCACATCGCGGTCTGCCCACGCAACGTTACAGCCTTGCCAGCTACACTAGCTTCTGGGTGGCAATTCAAGGTGCTGGACACCGCCTTTGGTGGCAGAGGGCCTGGTTAGTTATGGGACTGCCTGTCTCGGATTATTTTTCAGCCTGGCCCCCAAAATCCAACAGGGCCACCTGAGGGGATCCAGCAGGCCTCTCTTCCCTGACCCCCAGGTACTAGGCTGAGCTGGACTTTTAGGGAGTGTCAGTTTGAATGAGTTTGGCCTTGAATGTACTATCTTTTCTCTTTCTGTTGCTTTGGGTGCTTTTTTTAAAAAACGGTCTTTTAATCTGTTGTTGGCTACCCAGAGTTTCACTGTGTGAGACGTGCAGCCCTAGCAATCAAATAAAGCAAATACATAAATAAATAAATATTATTTGCCTAATGGCATCACTTACACAAATGACATAAATCACAGAAATCCAGTTCGTTGCACACAGAGGCTGTGGTATCCCAACCCATCAATGGAGGTTTCACTTCTGTTTGGAGAAATATTTGTACAAATGAAGAGAATCTATTAGGAAAATCTTTGTTAAAATGGTAAGCAAAAGAAATCCTTTGTTTTGGCTGCCCCCCCCCCCGCTAGATGATTTCTAGGGTTGCCCTGAAATTTAAATATTATAAGAAAGGGAGAAAAAACATCTAGAGCCATTTTTTCTCATATCAGGTGATACTTTCTAAAGTCACCTCCAAATGTACTTTTGGACATTGCATTCCAACACAGCGGGGTTTTGTTTAATCTGTTTGGAGCTTACTTTGAATTATGAGCCACGAGAAATGTGTCCCAAAAAAGGGGCATATCATATTTTTTTGCAAGGACATAACACAGCTGCAATGGCTATTTCCCCCATTTCCCCCCTATAATTATAGCATGGAATGGGTGCTAGATATCCCATCAGCTGATGAGTCAACTGTTCCCATAGTGTTCCTCTAAGACCCCTCCCAGAAGCCCATCAGCTGGATGTGAACGTGATAAGAATGTCTATATTTCCATCTACCACCTTTTAAGAATCACCAATTCCAGCTCTTTGTTCTCAGAATCCTGGGATCGACAAAATAGAAAGGATCTTGTCTTCGGTGCATTTTCCAAAAAACATAGTGAACTTCTAGAAAGGTTTATGGTGTCGTCTTCAATATGTGCAGCAAAGGAACACCAATACCTATTATGGAATGGTTCTTCCTATTAGGATATGTAACCAAAATCCATTCCTCTGTGATTTTGACCCCTTGGCTCCAATTCTGCTCTCCGGAACAAAAGGGAATCTGTGAAGTCCTTGGTGCTCTCTGAGCT
This sequence comes from Python bivittatus, assembly GCF_059951505.1. Lineage (NCBI taxonomy): Eukaryota > Metazoa > Chordata > Lepidosauria > Squamata > Pythonidae > Python > Python bivittatus. The sequence goes on from NW_028277087.1 coordinate 4,519,896, forward strand.
TGGTTGCTTGCTGGCAGATGTTTCAGTACCCAACTAGGTAACATCATCAGGGTGAGGAACCTGCCTGTTCCACCTTCTCCCTGGCAACATTTCTGAAATTTGAGGTCTGGTAGACCTCCCCTCTTAATCTTCTCTTCCCTGGGCTAGACATTCCCAGCTTTTTCAGCCATTATTCATAGATTGCTTTATTAAAAGTGGACATCCATGCATTGAGGATCACTCATGGTTGCCTCTTCTGATGGAGGACCCGCTGGAACCCAGCAGGGTGGGTTGCATGAAATTCTCGCCTTGTGCAAAGGCACCCTCAAGCTTGTGGGTGCCTGAAAGTGGATGTCAGCGACGTTGATTTGGTGCAAAGTGTCTTTACGTTGCATATGGCAATCTGGGGCCTTCAGATTGATTAGGAAACCAAGGCTGCAGAGGCCGCGTAGAGCACTAATTGGGCCCGGGGGACATGGCGATCAAGGATGGCCAAGACACAATTGATTAAACTTCCTAGCAAATTATGCCACCGTCTCGCCCTGCCCCTTTGGCGTGCGTTCCTTTCAATCAGAAGTGTTTTCCAAGGGTGCACGCAGGAAGATTGGCAATTGTGAAGCTGGTCTTCTTGACCTTCTCCTTGATGGTCATTTTCTCAAATAATTAATGCTTTACTCTGTAATCAAAGCAAAGATCTCTGCCCTTCGCGCAGGGTTTCTCAACCTTGGCCACTTTTAAGACATGTGGACTTCAACTCCCAGAATTCCCCAACCAGCATGGAATTCTGGGAGTTGAAGTCCACACGTCTTCAAGTGGCCAAGATTGAGAAACCCTGCCTTAGAGGCTTACAGTTTACCCTTTTCCTGGAGTGGGGGGAAACAAAGTGTTGGAAGAACATTAAAGAGGTTAGGCTACCTTTTGACAAGTCTGGGGAGATGATGGGGTTGTGTTGAAAGGAAAAACTGGGCGGCAGGATGGATTCTTCTATAGCACATTGTGGAACTGTGTCCGTGTTCCTGATCTCTAATGACCCTGCAGAGTCTTCTTCAGGATTCCCCTTTTGGGGGGGGGGGTGGACCAAGCAGATAACTTCAGCAGACTTTTTGCATGGTGGCACGAGGTGAAATGGGGAGTTGTGGGGTTCAGTGTGTTTCTGGCAATCCAGCAAAACTAACCAACGAGAACTAAGTAGGAATATAGGTTACTGCACTTCAAAGTCATGAATGCTGTTGTGTGTACAGATTTAAGGAGGGGTATCCCCAAGGTGCATGGTCAGAAGTTAAGATGGCAGCCATCACAGTGCAATTGAAGCTCTGTCTGGTTTTTAGAAGCATCACATTGACTATACCTGGTGGAGACCCCTGGATTCAAGGATAAATTGTTTAGTCTTTAAGACAATGCAAATTTGGCAACTTAAAGATGGGCAGACTTCAATTACCAGAATGCCCCAGCCAGCCATGCTGGCTGGGGTATTCTGGGAATTGAAGTCCACCCATCTTCAAGTTGCCAAGGTTGAGAAACACTGCTTTAAGGCACTGTCTGCTGGTTTTGCTGCAAAGAGTTAACACTGGGAACTAAGCTTGCTTGTAGGCGTGAGTTCCCACGACTGAATGTTTGCAAACGTTTTAAGTGCTCAGACAGAACACGGAGCAGCACTATTTCTAGAAAAACCTGCCATTGGCAGGAATCCAAACCTCGCGTTGGACCGAACAGCTGTTTTGGCAGGAAAGTGAAAATGGAAGGGCAGAACAATTTAGTTGTGGAACTAAAATATCTTAAATTTCTCGCTTCAGAGACAGAGGAGAGATTAGGGGTCTCATAAAGCATGCCAGGAAGAAGAGAAGTGGAAAAGGAATGTATGGCCATGGTCAGATTAAAAGCAAGACCCGAGTTCCGGTTCTGGCAGCCATGAGACTATGAACCATGAGACTATCAATCGCATTGACCACCTTTGCAGGATTGTTCTGAGGATAAACAGGAATGGGCAGAAGGAATCTTTACAGTGTTTAGAGGAAAAGTGGGAGCTGAATTGATCAATTAACTAAAGAGGGAAGCAGAATTGCTCTGTGGCTTTGACACTTAAAATACTACTTTAGGGTTTCTTTCAGTGAAACTATCCCCCCCCCCCCAACACCTTTTCCAAAATCTCTCTTTCATCATGGGGACAGATCGACAAGAAGAAATATTTTCTGCCTTGTGGCTTTTATACACAGGGAAAGGGCAGAAAGGAGGCCTGATCCCCAAAGCAGGAGAGATTTTGCCATAAATCTGATTTCCAGGAGCGGTTTCTCCTCCCCCACCTCTGCACACGGGGCCTTTTCTAATGGGGAGACAATGGGAGCAATTGTCCTGCCCCTCCCACGAAGGGGGTCTCCATCCACACCATGGTTTAGCATGTGAAAAGATCAGCAGGACTGTTTCTTTTCACGCAAGGCAATGCGAGGAATCAATGAAAATATAAACCCCAGAACTAGTGCAGCGTTTGGGGGTCTCCCATTTGCTGAGCCGTTGACTTCAAAGGGCTAAAAGCGATGGGGGGGGGGATGACGTTGGCATAGCATGCAGAGAAGAAAGTGGGGGGGGGCCCTCCCGCCTCTTTGGGGCTTAAAAACACCCGGATGGTGCAGACACAGGGACACGCACCTCCGTCACAGATGCACACCTGCAATTCCAGTCCAGCTGCCTTTGTCTTCCTTGTGCAAGATCATCTGTTCCCCAAGTGCCGTGGAAGCTCCCACCGCTCCCCCCTGCCCGGGCCCTCCCCCAGACTCTCATTTCAGGCTTGTTGCACCACGTGGAGAACAGGGCTTGTATTGCAGAGGCGCGGCAGATAACCGGCTGATAACATTCTTCCCAGCCTTGTACAGCCTGTATCTCCCAGCTGGAGTGCCAGCCGGACCACAGGCTTGCCACTGTGTGTCGGCTGCTGCGAGGGAGTCCTTCGGAGAGGAAAGGGGCTCGGCTGTTCCTCCTCTGGAATTGCAGCGCTTGGCCAGCGTAGTCGGGCAAACTGTGGAAATCTACGGCTTCCTTCGTCCTTTCTCCTTTCATGCAGCTGCAGCCAGGAGAACCAAGTGTCCTGAATATGGCTGGGATGGGCCAAACCCAGGCGGGTCCACGGGGGACGGAAAAGTCAAGTTGGTGGCCGCAAGGGCGCAGTCAAAGCTCTGCCCATGCGGAGCTTCAATCTCACCGCTCTGGTGCCATCTTGACTTGTTTGATCACATCCTGTGGGAGATCAAGAAAGAGAAAGAAAGGGGCAGCAGAGGGGGAAGGAAGGAAGGAAGGAAGGAAGGAAGGAAGGAAGGAAGGAAGGAAGGAAGGAAGGAAGGAAGGAAGGAAGGAAGGAAGGAAGGAAGGAAGGAAGGAAGGAGGATAAGCCACCATAAGGCAAACGGGGAGCCAAGTAAAAGAGAGAGAAGAAGACTGTAGGAGAAATAAGGCCAGGAGTGAGGGAAAGATCTAGAGAGGGAGGAAAAGGAAAATATGGAATGAAAAAAGAAGAGAAAAAAAAGCTGCAAAAGAAAGGAACAGAAGGAAAGAGAAGTGTAAGACAAAGAGAAGGCAAGAGGGAGAAGGAAGGGTGAAAGAGGAAGAGAGGTAAGAAACAGAAACTGTGTTCCCACCACACACTTACTCTGTTTAATGCACTAGCTTGTTTTCTTGGTTTATTCAACGCATGGAACCAGAAATGGCCAGGCGGGTTGGGTTCCCACAGTGCCTTAGACCAGAGAAAGCATTGCCATGGCACCTGTTTCCCTGACCTTGTTAAGTGGGTTGTATGAAAACAGCCGAAGAAAGATAGCAGAAGGGGAAGAGGAGGAGGAAAGGAAAGGAAAGGAAAGGAAAGGAAAGGAAAGGAAAGGAAAGGAAAGGAAAGGAAAGGAAAGGAAAGGAAAGGAAAGGAAAGGAAAGGAAAGGAAAGGAAAGGAAAGAGTTAATCTGGAGGTTGAGTGAGGAGAAGGGAAGAAGGTCATACAGATTCAAGGAAAGCAAAGGCGTTTCTGAGCATGCCCAAGCCAGGTCCTTCCTGGTGCCAGGAGCTGAGGCTGAGGCTGCACTGAGGTTCCCCTTTCTGACAGGTGGCCAAGTGGGCATGGCTGGCACAGCCCCTCTTCTCCCTCTGCCAGTCGGGTGGAATTTGGAACATTCAAAGCGGCCCAGTAAGACTTTCCAAGTCACCAGGTGGGGCTGGGCAGCCCACCCAGGTAGCTGGGAGGGAGGGCGGCCCTCGCCTTGCGGGCTTCTGCCGCATCCCAGGGACCGTCCCGTGTGGTGGCAGTCCGTCTGCCCAACCTCCAGAGGAAGACCGCGAAGACATTGTACACAGAAGGAAGGAAATAACATGTTCGGCTTCTCCTTTGTAAGGTCTTCTCCTTCAACACAAATGGATTCACCCAGCGACTAAAAAAAAAGGCTCCCATGGGTGGGTCGGCTCTCATTTGGGGCCTGGAGGGTGCACACCATTTCTTTCTTTTTTCTTCTTCCAAAATCCTTTCCTGTTTATCTGTCGCACTGATTCTTCCGAGACGTGCGGAGCAAATATATCATTTTTTCTTTAAAACAGTCCAAATGGATCCCTCCATCCAACAGATCAAATAATCCACCCCCGCTTTTGTTGTTCCCAGTCTGCGCCACTTTGCCTTAACAGCCACGGACGTTTGCAAACGTGGACTGTTGCTTTTCTGCCAGGAAGGGAACCCTTTCATATTTTGCAAAGTTACCTTGCCCAGGGGCAGGACTGGTGCAATGGATGGGGGAAAAGAAAGGACAGGAGAAACACTGGCAGAAACACACATCCACAAAGACCACCCAAGGAAAAGGCGGGGGGAAACCCTTTGCATTAATTAGTTTATTTCCCTCTGTGATCCAAGTCCTTATGAAGCAAGTAATGAAGTGTACAGGCATTTACAGGCTCCTTGAGAAACCCAGACTGTGATGCTCACAGATCAAGCTTTCCCCGAGTTTAAAGGAAAATCCTTGAAAAGGATATCCTGTAGTGTCCTTTCCCTTTCCCCTTTTTCTTTCCCTTTCCCTTTCTTTCTCAGAATCTATATTAATCTTCTTTTCTTCCTTCTCTCTCCCATCATCCACATTAACTTCTTCCCTTCCTCTTCCTCTCCCTCTTCCCCTTCCTTCCTTTCTTATTTCTTCTCCTATCTCCTTCCTTTCTTCCCTTCCCTTCTCTTCCTGTTCCCCTTCCTCCCCTCCCCTCCCCTCCCCTCCCCTCCCCTCCCCTTCCCTTCCCTTCCCTTCCCTTCCCTTCCCTTCCCTTCCCTTCCCTTCCCTTCCCTTCCCTTCCCTTCCTCTTTTGTTTTCATTCTTTCTTTCTTTCTTCCATCCATCCATCCATCCATCCATCCATCCAATCTTTCCTTCTCCCATATCCTTCTATTCTTCCCTCCCTCCTCCCTCCCTCCCTTCCTTTTCTTTCTCTTTTTCTCCCCGTCCCTCCCCTCCCCTCCCCCCTTTTTTCTTTCTTCTCCCATCTTCCTTTTTCCCTTCCTCTCTCTCTCTCTCTCTCTCTCTCTCTCTCTCTTTCTTTCTTTCTTCCTCTTTTTCTCCCCGCCCCTCCCCTTCCCAGATTTGCCCATAGCAATATATATCACCCCATTTTGCTTTCTCCGGAAGACACCAAGATGCCTTTGTGTGAGAATGGGGGGCGAGTGGGGAGGCTGTCACGGGCAGGAAACTCCGGACAGACCACAGAAAGCCCAGCAGAATCGTGGCACTTACGGAGCTCGCCGCCACCCGCGGCAGCAGGGACTTTGGCTCAGATGGCATTGGATGGGAAGGCAGCCACCTCCTGGCCAGAGAGCCGATCAGCCACTGCCATGTTCAGAAGCAGTTTGTCGCTGAGTACCAGTTACTGAAGGACAAGAGGTCTTCTGCGCTGTCATCTTCAACTGCAGAGTTGCAGGAACATCCCACGTTATCTCAGGCCAATTCTCTGCCAGTGCTGGAAATTTGCTCCTGTGTCAGGGAGGGACTGTTTTGCCTCTGAGAAACGGGACATCTGCATCACGCGGCCCCAATCTCATTCCCCAGCAACTCTCCCCCCCCCCCATCAGCTTTTGTACTGACCTCTGTGAGAGTTTGATGGCAATGGTTTATCCCTCCCCAGCAGTTTGCCCTCTGTCTGACCATGTGCGTGGCTAGATTTGCAGGCTGATTTGGAAAACCATGGATGTGAATGCTGGCTTGTGAACATCAAGGATCATAGCTTCTCCAAGCCTAGGAATCCCTCCCAGATTCCCTACTGGCTGAACATCTGCCTTTGATCGTTGCTCCTGGGTTTGCAAATGACAGTCTCCCAACAGCCCCAGCAAAGGAAAGATGATTTATTTAACTATCAGAACGTACGATCTGTTAAAAAAACCCAGGAAAATAGATTGTCAATATGCAAGGTCAGTCAAGCATGAATACAGTCAACACACGTTACAACAGAGGAACGAAAACATCTGTCTGTGTCTCATTTTCAAACAGATGATTCCCAAAGTCTGTGACCAGAGATAATGTTTCATCAGATTTGTCTGATATCTTTGCTGACCTTTTTTTTTAACGTCGTGATTTCTCTCCCATCCTTTTTTCAAAAGACAGAATGAAATTACAGGAATTTGCCAATCAAGCATATCCCAAGCGTGTATCATTACACTGTTTGTACTTCCTCGCAGGAGAGATGCAGGCCACACTATGTTGGCTTGCAAAGTAGTAAAACTGGGCTCCGGTTGGGCTTGTAGCACCCTGGCTCAGATGTGTGAAAATGGACCCGTTATGTCCTTGTTGTTAATAGAGCGTGCAGCGTGTCAGCCCAGCAGGAGTGTGACTGAGGCTGGTAACCTCGTGGGCTGAAAAACAGTGTTATGTGAAATTCTCAGTGGACAAAAGCCATAATGGGCACGTGGAAGATTGCAATTTGGAGTGTAAGAGCAGTAAGCAGTAAGCCACGTGAATTAACCAATGAAACAAAAAGAAAAACAGAAAAACAGAAGGATGGATGTGGTAGTTCGGAATGAAGGGGGTCGGATTTGTGAAGAGCAAAGTTGTGAAGAAAGTATGCAGGGAAGAAGAGTTTACGTCCACCCTGCAAGGACAGGAGGAAGAGCTGCTCCGAAGGCAACGGTCAGATAAGAGGGGCCTGAGTCCGGGCCAAGAAAGTATTATGAGAAAACGCCTCCCTACTTCAAATGAAGATAAGGAGAGGAAGGGAGGGGGAAACACATTCAGACTTGCAAGATTGCTATTACAGTAATAGTAGTCCTGACCTATTGGTTTCTTAGTCTGGCCCGCCTTGTAGGACTGACAAAAAGGCATGGCAACGTAGAGGGAAGAGGGACTGGCATTGAGGGACAGCAGGAAGAGGCGCTGCCAAGGCAACAGTCGGATAAAAGAGGACTGAGTCTGGGGCAGGAATGTAACCTGAGAAAACATCTTAGACAAGCCCCTCCCTAGTTCACACGAAGGTGGGGGAGGAAGGGGGGCGATGCATTCAGACTTGCAAGGTTCAGTTACTATAACTTTACAATAAAAGTAGTATTGGCTTATATGACTTTGTTTTCCTTGTCTGCTGTATCTTGAAGCAGCTGACAGAAAGTGAGCAAAATTCAGGAGATGCCATGCAAGTTTATGGTGTGTGTGTGTGTGCGCGTGTGCAGATTTTTGCTGTTCCCCAAGGCCTTGGAAATGGATGAATGTGAGTGAGAAAGTTTATTCTACGTTTGTTGATATAGAGAAACCGCCTGATGAAGTGAATAGGCATGAATTATGGAATATGTTGCACCAATGGAAGGTTGGTTGCTGAATGCAGTAAGTGGCGCAGTATATGGTGGAAATAAAACAGGCATGCAAATAAATGCAATGTTTAGCAAATGGTGCAATGCTGAGTAGGGAGCAACAGAAGGATGTGTGATGCTGCCTTCGTCGTTTGATGTATCGATGGATGAATATCGGGAGCCGTCACCAATGGACAAGTCTGACAGATCTCAGCAGAAAGTCAGGATATCTTGAGCTTTTCACTCCCTTCCTTGGCTACCTTCCCTCTCTTTCTAAGAAAACCTCCTTCTCAGGGGTAAAGCTTCTAGGAAAATGAGCCTGTTCATATTTATATCCTTGCTGATTAGGACTGAATGGGCTTGCTCTTGAGGAGACGAGTGTTCCCCTCCCCAGAAATGTATAAAGAAACACTTCTGGTGCCGTTAGAGGAGAATTCGTTGGAGCCGTAAGCGTGCATATTCTTTTCACGCTGTATTGCTAGCTGAGAACCTGAATGATTTGCGGAAAATGCTGGTTAGATTGTATGATGCAACGAGACGCAGCTGAAAAATGGGCTTGTGGCATCCTGGCCCAAATGTGTGAAAAGGGAGCAACGACGGAGGTAGCCTTGTCTGGCAGGAAAAATGGGGCGAATGCTTGCAAATTCTGCACGCGCGGCAAAAAAGGCAGAGCGGTATTTGTAGAAGTGGTAGAATGTTTATAGGGAAATGGAAAGAGGGTTGAAGATGTAGAAATACCAGTGCTAAGTGGCAGGTAGGCTGTGACTGCTTACTGAAAGAAACTAAAATGGTTGTGTATAAAATCATGCTTCTGCCCACCTTGTCATATATGGAAAGAGAGTTGGGTGTATTAGGAAAAATAGAAAAATAAATTTAACAAAGTAAGAGTGGGGTGCTTTAGAGTTGTGCTTCTTAAAGTGCGATCCTAGGACCCAAGGGATCCCACAAGACCCTCTGAGGGGTCTGCAAAATCAAAACTATTTGCCATTCTGTGTTGAAAAATAATACAATATTAAAATCCCATCAAACAATCATGAGGAGCAGGAGCAGCAGCGAATGCATCCATTTTAATTTTTAATATGACCAAATATCGATAGACAAAACCCAAACAAAGAAATGCTCTTTTGGGGCCCTCCATCCTTTTTGGAGTGGGAAGGGGTCCTGAGAGAGAAAAAAAGTTTAAGAAGCCCTGCTGGACGTGGATGTCTACTCGTAGAGGGAGCACGAATGAGGATTCAGTCACAACCCAAACACACGATGGAAGAGTGAATGGGTCGAGAGGAAGGGGTAGCCGGTGAAAAGTCAGTGGTTGGATAGAATCGATGAGATCCTCGGAAAGAGAGAAGTTTAAAGAACAAAAGATAATGGAGAAAGGAAAGGACGATGTGGTGGAGGCAAGGAGAGAGACACACAGAGAAAGTCAGGGGTTGAAATATAAATTTGATTTAGCTACATTTCCTTTTCTTTTTCCTACCTCTTGCCTTCGTTTCTTTCGCTTACAATTCTTACGCTTTCCCTGTGTTTTGCGTAACATTGCTTACCCCCAAAGAGAGTAGCATGGTGGGTATATACGTACCTATACATGCATATCTGGACATTGGGATGGCAAGTATTCATCCCAAATTCATGACCTCTGCCTCACCTTTTTAATTATTCCCTCAAAATAGGGACATCCGCAGGGAGGTTTTTTTTTAAAAAAAAAATCAGGATTTTGTTTGTTTGTTTAAAAGGCCCGACTCCCAATGACTTGGGGCACTTTCCACTATAAAAAGCTAGAACAGTAAAGTAAAAGAACAAAGAGATGCACATCCAGAAAAAGAAAACTGTACGGAACAAAATCAAATCTTGCAGGGACTCACAGTTACCCTACCCCAAATCTTGGGAGGCTAAACCAGTTTTCAGTGTCTTCCGGAACGTCATCGGGATGGGAGCTATACGGACTTTCGGGGGGGGGGGCTGTTGCAAGGGGCGGGCGCCGTGACAGAAAAGGCAAAAGGGTGGGCACACACACATGACGGAAGACCCCCCTTTTCACACGTGTCACATGCAACACAATCACACAATCATTTCTGCAAAAGAATTTTCTTAGACTCTTTAAGACCTATCCCAGAGAGCTGGGGATGAACTTAAATGGCCATAAATGTATGACGTGATACTAGCTAAAGGCCAGTGTCATTTTAGCTACATTTCCACTCCCAGAATTGAGTGGACTTCAACTCCCAGAATTCCCCAGCCAGCATACTTACAGCATATCTTAAAGCATGCTGGCTAGGGAATTCTGGAAGTTGAAGTCCACCCATCTTAAAGCATGCTGGCTGGGGAATTCTGGGAGTTGAAGTCCACCCATCTTAAAGCATGCTGGCTGGGGAATTCTGGGAGTTGAAGTCCACCCATCTTAAAACATGCTGGCTGGGGAATTCTGGGAGTTGAAGTCCACCCATCTTAAAGCATGCTGGCTGGGGAATTCTGGGAGCTGAAGTTTAAAGTTGCTAACGTTGAGAAACACCAGCCTAGAGAGTCTTGCAAACTCAGCCAATATGGCAAGTTGATAGCGCAGCGTGTTGAGTAAAGCCAGAAAATTAGATTAATGAAAGGAAACTTTATTCGGGTGACCCTGGGTAAGTGCGTTGTGCCACCCTAGCCCCTGTAACGATGCCCTTCAGTCCGTAATGAAGCTCCCAGAATGGGTTAGGAAAGGTGGTGATAAGATCTTCCTAATAGTGAAAGGGGAACCGGCTTTCAGCTTGGGGTTAGAAATAAGCAATTATTTGACCAGACGATGTTTTTAGATCCTTGGGAAGTTACTGCCCATCACGGATAGGAATATTGGTTTAATGTGGTCCGGTCCACCGTGCATAGCATCGTAATTCCGCTGCAAAACCCAGCTTTCTAATTGACATTTTTAATTAAAACAACACGTTTCTAGCTCTTCCACCTGAAGGTTTCAGAGGCTGGGAAGGGAAGGTGGAGAAGATTTTATAGCAGTGAATAGGTTAAGTACTCCTGTTTAACTACTCTCTCTCCTTCCCCGATGCACCAAAGCTGGGTGACTTATGAGGAAGATTTGAAGCAGCAGAATAAACTATGCAAAGCAAGGGAAATCATGCAAGTTTCGCTTAATTTCATTAAACAAATTAATTTAATTAAAAGCAATTGTGCTCATTTGCTTAATAGGTTTTAGATGATTTTGCTGCTTCATAAGAACATAAGAGGAACTCCGCTGGTTCAAACTAAGGGTCTACCTAGTCCAGCATCTTGCTTCACAGAGATGCTAAGCAGATACCTCATACCCCTAAGTAGGGGGCCACTCCTCCAGCTCCCCCCCCAGAACGTAGTGGCAGATGCCTTCCAAGCCTGCAGAGTCAATTTCATTATCATCGATTTCTTATCATTGTCAGTAATGGTTCCGGTGTTTGCTTGGCAGGGTAGAGTGCCTCTGACCATGGAGGTTCTATCCCTAGCTATCCTAAGAACCCAAGAAGGCTGGGAATTCTGGGAGGTGAGTTCCCAGTCCTGGAGTGGAGAAGGAACAGAGCCATCAAGAGGCTGTATTTTGGGGATTCGGTCTTGGAAGATGTGGGGTGGGGGTCTGGTGTCTACAGGATCCCATTCAGCCCCCAAAGCCTGCTCAAATGCTGAAAATCAGAGCCAGAGATGGGGGGGAAATGCTTTGCTGTAAGCCTTGAAAGAGGCGAAGCACACTTTAAACGGCAACCAAAGAAAAGCCAGTTTGGTTTTCCCTGCAAATCAACTCGGGAGCACAGTAGTGGGAATGGTCAATCGGGCCCTGCCCACCCACATTTCCTGGCTCGGCCCACTTTGCATCCTGGCCCCACCCACCCTGGCCTAGGCCCCTCCCAAAATATTGAGCATGGCACTGCGTCAGCAAAAACAGCTCCCTTCCTGGTGATTCCCACTGGAAACATGGCTTTAAAATGTCTCGGTGGGTGCAGGGCGTAATGGGCCCCCATCCCACAGTCTGGGGGGCGCAGTGAGGACAGCCGTTCACCAGAACAAGGGAGGGTTGCCAAAATCAGAGTTCCCTTTGCTGAGAGTTTGCCATGGGGGTGTCTGGGGGGGGTTTTAAGAAGTCAAGTCTGTGCTGCAACCGTCTCATGGCAGCCCCATCCCTTTGTGATCGGCGACGCAGGCACAAAAGAGGCAGGGCTTCTGTTGCCCCATCGCAGCGGCCATCCTGATTTTTTTTCACCCACTCCCCTGCAGACACCTCATTTGCCGGCTTTCTCCCCCCCCCCCTTTAATTAGTGTTCTTCAAAGACCTCTATAGCGGGGTTTCTTAACCTTGGCCACTTGAAGATGGGTGGACTTCAACTCCCAGAATTCCCCAGCCAGCATGCTGGCTAGGGAATTCTGGGAGTTGAAGTCCCCACATCTTCAAGTTGTTGAGTCTGAGAAACACTGCTGTAAGCCAATGCTGTGCCATTCTCTAGACAACTTTACTTAGGAATTTTTTTTTTTTTTTGTCTGCGCTCAGTCATTGCTGACCCTGCAGTGACTGCTTGGACGAGTCCTTGCAGTTTTCAAGGCAACTGTTTTCGGAAGTGGTTTGCCAGAGCCTCCTTCCTAGGGCAGAGCCCAGCTGGCAAGCGCAGGAGGTGGGGTTTCCGTTGCTTCGCACCCTTTTCGGGCGCGCGTGGTTTTTCGCGCTTACCGGCAACTGCTTCCAACTCCTTTTTTGCAAGCCGCTGCCAGCATTTTTCCTCCCACCGGCGTGAGAGTCCCCATTTATCTACTCACGTAAGTTTTCGAACTGTTGGGTTGACAGGAACTGGGGAGGAAACAGGAGCTCACCCTGTTTAACGCGAAGGCTGGACTCGAACCGCCGAAGTGTCGACCATTTCTGGCCGGCAACTTTCAGCGTCATTAAGCCGCTGCGCCACCGCGTCCCCCTTACTTAGGAATAAGCCCAGTTTAATGAGACTTAGTAGATTAGGGGTTTTCAACCTTGGCCACTTGAAGATGGGTGGACTTCAGCTCCCAGAATTCCGTAGCCAGCATGCTGGGGAATCCTGGGAGTTGAAGTGCACACATCTTCAAGTTCTTGAGACTGAGAAACACTGTTGCAGGCCAATGCTGTGCCATTCTCTACACAACTTTACTTAGGAGTAAGCCCAGTTTAATGAGACTTAGTAGATTAGGGGTTTTCAACCTTGGCCACTTAAAGCATGGCTGGCTGAGGAATTCTGGGAGTTGAAGTCCACCCCTCTTCAAGTGGCCAAGGTTGAAACCACTGCTCTTTAGGGACGATTGGGAAAGACATTCCCTCCCCATCAAGAGCATCTTCTGGCCCTCACCCTCCACAAAGGCGATGTCAGTCTGAAGACAAAGCCCTCTCCCCCTAAAATGGACTGAAGGACAGTGCTTTGAGCGTGCAAAATTCCAACAGAATCGTGTCTGGGAAATTGGGGTTGCCATCCGTAAGGGCATGTTCCTCGACAGCCTGATCTCTCTTGGCTTCCTCGGGAGAAACCCTTTCTCGCCGGAAGCATCTGTGTGAAATGCATTGCTGTTGCTCCATTAGGAATCGAGCGTGTTGTCTACAGCTCAACACCTCTGAAATGTGTTTAGCTCCACATCTGCCTTCTTTCCCCAGGAAAACTAATGCATGAAATATGAAGCTTGGCTGGGGTTTACCCACAGGAGAAGAGATGCCCCCTGGCTGGGCATTTTTAACCTTGGAATCCGTCTCTAAAAGTAACGGCTATTTCTGGATCTTTTGGAGACCGAGGCCACCACATTGCTTCCGTGAGACTTTGTGGCCGGCGGGTCCGCCACAGAACTGGCTTTGTGAGTTTTCCTGCCGTTCATCATTCACATGTTGCTTTGCAAAAGAGGGTTTCCTCCTTGGCCAGCCACCAGAGTTTACTGAGCCGTGGAATACAGGAGTAAGCGCTTGTAAAATAGTTCCTTGGAAAGATGTCAGAATGTAAATTTGACTGGATAGAATTTTACAAAAAGCCTTGCTGATCAGACCAGCCATTCGTTAATTCTGATGTCTTCATTTTTCCTTTTCTTTGTGTCCAGTAACTCAGGCCAAAAAGAGACATTCAGGAAATCTACAGACTGGGGAAAGCTGTACAATTTTAGAGTAGAAAGGGCCCCATGAAGATCATCCAGTCAACCTCCCCCCCCATTGAGTGAAGGATTCTTGCTGTAATTCCCTTTCTATACAGTATTCAGTAGCAGACAACTTCTGCAAACCAACTTAATTATTTAATGCTGTTGTTAAAATGATCCTGTATTTTTCCTGCAAGACCCCAAGGCAACATATATAGCACTCGCTTTTCCAATTTTATCCCATAACAACAACCCTGTGAGGCAGACAAGATTGACTAGCCCAGAGTCACCTCCAAAACACTTGTACCTAGTTCTCTCCGGTCCTAGCCTTCATCACTATATCACACTGCCTCTTATCATTCATTCATTGATTAATATTGATGAGTGGCTTGAGAAAAAAAAATCCCTTGATAAATTAATTATCATAGCTAGGTAGGCATTGATAAACTACTCTAAAAAGAAAGTCACATTGCCTGATGGGGTCAGATCCAAAAGTTTGCTTTTGGGAATCCCCCAAACAAGGATGAAGGCAATAGCACCTTCTCATTCATGTTCCCCAGCAAATGATCTGCAAAGGTGTATTGCATCAGACTCTGGAGGCTCCATAGATTTGTCATGCTTGATTGCTGTGAACAGAGTTCTCCAGTGCCACTAGTTGATGACATCATTGTGAAAGATGACTTTGTGGCTCAAGCTGATTTACCATCATCTTGATGAGATGTACCCTCTCTTGGTTCCTTGGTGAGAGGAAGAAAATAAAATAATAAAATAAAATAAAATAAAATAAAATAAAATAAAATATTACATTTATATGTGACCTGACTCCCAGCAACTCTGGGTTAAGGTTAGGGTTAATTGCGCTGACCACTTTCTCCAACCTGCCTGCACGTTTTTCCTAGTCTTGCCACAAATAAAAAAAATATTACTCTTCCCCAATCAGTTGTCTTCTCTATGTATTGGGACCCTCATTCCCCAAATTCCCTGCCAGTGTGGTAGTTGTAGTCCCTGGGGATGGCTGGACCCCAGGCTTCCTTGATGAACGAATTATTAAAATGTAGGGAGCTGGGGCTGGCAATATTCCTGCCCTACGGCAGCCCACAGTTGCCTTACAACACAGGCTTAATGCCACATGCTTGCCAGCTGCAGAATATGGCCTGTTCAACTCCCAGAATCCCCCAGCAATGGCCAAGCTGGCTGGGGGATTCTGGGAGTTGAAGTCCATCCATGCATGGCTTTTGAAAGTTGTCCAGGTTGAGAAACGCTGCTTTGGTTGCTGCGCATTGCTCCATATGAAAAGCCCTGCGCTGTTGTGTGTGCCTTGGCTGCATAACCCTGCAAAGCGCAGGCCGGCTCCTTTTGCTAACGTCCCCTTGCGTTGCGTGGGCCCTCTTGAACATGGCTCTGGCATGCGGCCCTCGGCTTCCTCCAGCTCTCCAATGGGAATGTCTTTTCAAGAGCTTTGGATGAGCGGGTGCTCATGGCGACGCGGGAGCTGGAAGGCCCCACGGCAGAGCCTTTTCTCCCCACGCCAAGGGAGCTAAACACTGGAGCGCTCTTCTGCAGCCCAGAGGACAAAGAACGAGGAATTGGGTAGCACCTTTTCCGACTAGCCAATTTTATCAAAAGGCATCAGCTTTTCGGAGCAGCAACTGCCCAATCTCTTTGCCTCGTTCCTCCTTCTCGACCGCCGACTCTCCTACTGCCACCGAGACGGTATCATTGGAAGCGCTAAGGGAGGAGCTGTGGAACAAGCGGAGGGTGGGTCCAGAAGGAGCCAAGAAGGGGCTTTGTGGTTTTGATGAGCGCCCCAAACCCCTGTTCTTACTGTTGAGCTGTACATGAACTGCTGGCCTTGGGTCTCTCTGTTTCCCGACTATGTTAAAATTAGAAGGAACTTGCCCAGGTGAGCATCCGCTTGCCAGGCTTCCTGGCCGTTCCCACTTCAGCCAAAATGGGGACGTAACTTGCAGCAAAGTGTTCTGGCATACCTCCCCTTTTTTTTTCCTAATTGCATCTGAAATCCTGCCTTCTTAAAGTGTTCGGGCATCACCTCCAGCCCTGATCACTGCTGGCTTATTTTGGCTTCACAACAACCCTGCAGAGTAAAACTTACGGTTGGGAAAAGAGGACGGTTGGCATAAAAGTGCCACGATCAGATTCACAGCAGAGCAGGATTTGGATCTGGGCCAATATCACCGCTGTAGCATCTCTCTCCTGTAGAGGTGCGATGGCAGATTTCTGGGGTGAGTGAATGTACCCCTTTACGCGATGTATGTCTTGCATCGAATCGAAAGCTCACCGAACAGGCCAGGTTTGAACACTCAAGCTGAGCGTGAGAAGGTAGCCACTGAATCTTTCCCTGATCTGGTTAAGCGTGTTATTTGAACACAACCTTGTTGGTGGGCTTTGGGCTGGAGCCAGCAAACGCAGGATTTTACCATTTCACCTACTCCGTAAGGCCACATTTTTGCAGAAAAAGCTGTTTGCCTTCACTTTACCACGTGAAGCAGGTCCACACGCCAAGCTATCCTCTTCGGAGTCAGTTTGTGTAAGATCAGGCTATCAGTGATACTCATTTTCATTACCTTTGGCTTGAATTGAGATATTGGCCTTGAATACTAGGGTAGCAGTGCAATCCTTTGGACTCAGAGGGGAAAAGATGCTTTGGGACCACATCCAAAGTCCTGCAGAGTTTCATTAAATATTGTTTGCTGGGAATTATCACCCTCCAGGCCAGTGTTTCTCAACCTTGGGCACTCGAAGCTGTGTGGACTTCAATTCCCAGAATTCCCCAGCCAGTATGGCTGGCTGGGGAATTCTGGGAGTTGAAGTCCACACATCTTCAAGTGTCCAAGGTTGGGAAACACTGCTCCAGGCCAAGCAGGTGAGTTTCCAAAAGCATCTGGTTGGCCTTTGTGTGATAGAAGGCTCCTCCTGATGATACTGCCTTTGTTTCATCCCCAGCCCTCAGCTGAGGCAGCTGGAAGTCATCTGAGCTGTTCCACTTCTGAAGTTGTGTTTTCCCTCTGCCCCAACACAATTTTGCTGTGGACAAACGATGTGGAATGCTTGATCGATACCGTGGCTAATGGTGCATCCAGAACTTGGGAACTGCTCAGCGTTGGCTGCTGCGAGCATGCCCCGTCCCCTCTAGTTGTGAGCCCCTGCCCCCCCTGACCCATTTGGTTTGAGCTCTAGAGGAAACCACACGCCTCTCCTGCAGTTCTGCCCACTTCATGCCTGACCTGCACTTTGTAAGGCACTTATAAACACTGCTTTTTTCATCATCGTGATGTGCCATCAAGTCAGGGTCAACTCTTAGCAGCCACATAGATAGATTTTCTCCAGGAGGATCTGTCCCCCAACCTGGTCTTTCAAATCTCAATGATGCACTCATCACCCCTATAACTGAGCCCATCCCCCTGGCTGCCGGTCATCCTCTTCTTCTCTTTCCTTCCACCTTTCCCAGCATTATGGACTTCTCAAGGGAGCTGAGTCTTTGCATTGATTGACTGATTGATTGATCTGCCATCACGTTAGTATCGACACATAGATAGAACTTCTCCATGAAGATCTGTCCCTAACCTGGTCCTTCAGGTCTTCCAATGGTGCCTGCATCACCCCTCTAACTGTCCATCCCCCTGGCTGCTGGTCATCCTCTTCTTCTCTTTCCTTCCACCTTTCCCAGCATTATGAACTTCTCAAAGGAGCTGGGCCTTCATAACTTTTCTGAACCGAAGGACAGTTTATACGGCCAGTTCTGAACTGCTGATTCTGCCACTGATGAATCATTACACGTTCAATAATTTTTTATTGGTTGCACGGTCAGCCAGATGTTTAGACTGGGTTTGGCATTTTTATCCACCTATGGAGTCCTTCCCAAGGACCTGGGATAGGCAGATGTTGTTTGAGGGTGTTAAAGGTATCATCGCAGGATGGAAACTGTTCCAAGTAAAACTGCCTTTTGCAATGGACTGACGGTGATTTTGTTAATGCTGAGGGTGGTCAAGTGGTGCTCCAGATATTTTGGGTTGCACCCAAGGTGCCTATGACTATTGGGACTCTCTTTGCTTTCTTCTGCCCCAGTCGTTCTGCTTCTATTTGCAGGTCTTTATATCTTGTGATTTTCTCCAGTTCTTTCTCTTCTCTTCTGCTGCCTCCAGGTATTGCAATGTCCACTATCCAGACTTTTTTGTCTTTCTTATCCACAATTGCTACGTCTGGGGCTTTGTGTGGCAGGCGCTTGTCTGTTTGAATTCTAAAGTCCCAGAGCACTTTCGCGTCTTCATTTTCTATCACTTTGTCTGGTTTGTGGTCCCACCAGTTCTTGCTTGCAGGCAAGTGGCATTTCTTGCAGAGATTCCAATGCCCCATTATTACTACTTTGTCATGCTGTTGTTTGTAGTCACTCTGTGCTAATACAATTATTATTATTATTATTATTATTATTATTATTATTATTATTTCTCCCGCTTCTTCCCTGCTTTGACTTGTCAGCACGGGTTGAGGGCTCTTTCAGAAAAGCTCAACAAACCGTGTTCAGAAATTGCCCACCTTGACAGGTAGATGAACCGCCAGTCTGCATCCGTGCTCCGCCACCCCATCCTCACCCACCACGTGTGAAGGACAGCAGTCATGGTCATTTTACTGCCCACAGGGAGCACTTGGTGAGCAAAGAAACAAAGTCAGGAGGATTCCCCAGTTGTGTCCCTAAAACGGCAGCATCACTCATGAGCCTTGCTATTGCATCAGGATCAGTGTGAGGGCAGCACAATTTATGTTCCCATGCTCTTTTGCTAGCTCAGCAGTGTTTCTCAACCTTGGCAACTTTAAGATGTGTGGACTTCAACTCCCAGAATTCCCCAGCCAGCCTGAAGTCCACACATCTTAAAGTTGCCAAGGTTGAGAAACACTGGCCCAGAGGCTAATGTGGCGGAGTCCCAGAATGGCGGACGAGATGATCCAGTGGCCCGATCCGGCATGGCTTTTCTGTCCTTGTGTGTTTATGTCGTGCTTTGCCTCTCACTCACCCTCCGCTCTTCCCTTGCATTGCACACAGAGCAGTGCTCATCTCTAGGAGGGGGCCAAGGATCTGGGAGAAACCAGCCCACCCCACTGCGCTCAATTGCCACTTCTCGACACAGTGGGAAGCTGGTTGTTAGCATCAGTTCCATTTAAATGGAGATGCAGCCATGTTTTCTGCTGTGAGGAGAAACGCCTCATGGAGTGTTATAGATCTGTTAGCTGGGCATATGTATGCATGTATTGCAAAAAATAATGCATTTCTATTTTTAGGGGGTGGGGGAGAATCATGGGCCAAGGAACACATCCCCAAAACGTGAGGGAAGACAAACTGCCAGCCAAAACTTCAGATACAAAATACGCAAACTTTTAAGCCACGGGATTCTTTTTTCAGCCACTGTCATTGAAAAGGAGTCGTACTCTGAATCCAGCCACACCGTTGTCCTGCACTTGCATTTTGAATCCTTCCCTTCTGCCCTAAAGTGTCACCAGGGCAGTGTTTCTCAACCTTGACAACTTTAAGCGGTGTGGACTTCAACTCCCAGAATTCTCCAGTCAGCATGCTGACTGGGGAATTCTGGGAGTTGAAGTCCACATCGCTTAATGTTGCCACGGTTGAGAAACACTGTCCTAGAGTCTCTCTGCGGTCAGGGAACATTAATTCAGCCCCACAGAGAATGCCACTGCTTGTCTTTACTAATTGAAAGTCTCAAGTTGGCCTTGTTTGTTTCACGCATCCCAAACCAGCAGAGAGTTGAATCCCAGGGGTAAAGAAATGGATATTATTGATGGATGACAAAGTTGTGCTCTCCGTGATCAGCCTGTATTAGAATTTGCAAAGCCCCAGTTTTTTCCCTGTTCCAAATTGGTTCTCTCTTCTACTGCACCTTCTTGCTCTCTTCCCAAGAATGAATGACATCGAACATTGCCATCTGAGGGTTGAAGAGAGCTGGGGAGAGTGCAAGGGGAGAAAAAGGGGGGCGATGCACCAGAAAGAGACTTGTCCTTTGCTATTCTTCCTTGGCAGTGATCTCCCCCCCCCGAAGAAAAGTAAAGAAAATTGTCAAATACCCATATTCACATGGTGAAGTCAAGTCAAGATGAGTTAAGATTCCAGTTGGAGTGGAGTGAAGAAGGATGCATTAAATCAGGGATAGAGAATTCCCCTTTAGCCAGGAGCTGTGCCTTTTTTTAAAAAAAACGCTTCTTTCATTTTGGGCTTCCAAGAATTGCAGAGTGTGGTGTGCTTTGTTAAATGTCACCATGCCTGGGGATAAAATTGTCAGACTTCTCTCAAGGTGGTTTCTCCCCACCTTCTACCCCCTTGGTAATATTTCCTTCCTTCCTTCCTTCCTTCCTTCCTTCCTTCCTTCCTTCCTTCCTTCCTTCCTTCCTTCCTTCCTTCCTTTTTCTCTTTCTCTCTTTCTCTCTCCTTTCTTTCTCTCTCTTTCTTTTCTTTCCATTTCTTTCACGTTGGGGCTTTCCGACTCCCAACCACATTAATGCATTTTATTGATAGCTTGTTTATATTTTATGGATTACTTGTTTTTAGAATGCAAGAAAATGCATTGCCATACGTTGGTAGCTTTGCAACCTAGATGTGGTGGTACAAAATCTGGAGGGTGCAAGACAGGAGTTGAGGTCGCCCACTTTTGCATTGAATGGGAAAAGAGAAGTCCATCAGGGAGTGCAGAAAAGAACCAAACTGGTAAAGCAGAAATTTTGAGTTATCAAGTCTTGTTCTAATGAACTGGGACAGTGCTGCACGATTGTCAAGAATGCCAGTACTTGAGTGATGACTATTCCTCCTCCTCCTCCTCCTCCTCCTCCTCCTCCTCCTCCTCCTCCATTAAAGACTATTCGTGATTTGATGAGAGCATAAGAACATAAGCAGTGCCACAGTTTCTTCTCCCAGTGCCCACCAACTGCCCAAGGAAGCCCGCTAGTCTCCCAGCAGATGGCCTTCAAAGGCAGTCCCGCTGGGGCTACATGGTTCATTTCCCCTTATTTTACCTGTGCACAGGGCTTTTCTCAACAGCCTGTCTTAGGGGCCCAGAATTTTCATAAAATGAACCTGACAATATGACAATTTATTTAATTTATAACCTGCCTTTCATAAATTGGCCTAAAGCCCCCCAGAAGGTTTCGTGGCTGAGGGGGGACTCAAACATGGGTCTCCCCCTCCTAATCCAGCGCCTGCACCGCTACACCAGTTGCATGTTGTGATCTGTAAAGGAAAAATGTGTTTATAATTTCTGTCCCTCTCACCTGTCTCAGCAGTTTTCTAAGTGGTCTACAAGGTAGGCGTGTGGATTTTCACAGCCATGGTTGAGGAAGAGGCATGCTGAGAGGGTCAGCAACATACAGCCTTCTCCACCCAGGCAGTCCTTGGCCCAGTTTTCAAATTCCTCTGAAAATGATATATTCAGATTCCTGGCAAAGAGATTTGTTTGTTTTTCCCTGACCGGAAGGGGAAAAGTCAGAAAATTGAGCGGGGACCCTCATAATCTTTTGAAATTCTCCATCCATTCTGTCAGCAGAGCAATTGATTCTTCAACAGCCATGGCAGTCCTATCACGAGTGAAAAAAAAAATCAAATGGGAGGAGCTTTTACACGAATGTTTTCCCTTGGGATTGAACAGAAGTGTGCAAAGCCATGAGAGTGCAAACTGCTGGAGAGAGGATTGTACCACGAAAGACAGGACGTGCACACAAACCGGTTGGCCATCGTGTCATTCAGCTCCTTGCAGGAACATCGCCCTCCATCTGTGAGAATTTCATCAGAATTCTCTTCGCCTTTGAAAGTAATTTCTAAAGCAAATGTCATTCAAATGACTAAAAACTACTTTTTAAAAAAAGTGTGGGGGGGTGATTTTTCTGCACGGCACCGGAGGAATTTGGAAGCTGGAGATCATGGCTGAGGACGGTGCCAGAAACGCCTTTCAGGGGACAGAAAGTCCAGCCTTTTCCAACAGCGCTTAGTAATGGTGTCTTAAGAAAAGCAGCGCACGCTGTCCAGAGCCCGAGGCCAGCGTGCCTTCCTCGCAGTTTTGCTAATCCTCTAATCTCTTAGATAATCTGTCCAAAAAAATATACCTAAAAAACCTCAAACCCCTATAAAATTGGAGTGTGCTTCTGAATATAATACGTGGGGGGGGGGGCTAATCAGGCATCGTGGTTGGAGAATGATCCCCCCGTTCCATTAATCACCCACCGTTGCCGTTTTATTAATTTTAAGAGGTGCTTGGTTTAATCTTGTAAAGTTAATGGGAAGGAGGAAGATTAGGGAAATCACGTGGGCTCCAGAGAAGCTTGGATCGGCCTCTTGGGGTTTTTTCCAGCGAGGCAGGCAATCCTGGCTTGGCAGAATCCGTTGCAGTAGAATTGCCACGAGAAGGATCTCTTTTTATTATTCCTAACCGGATATCATGGGGTTGGTTGGGAGGGCCAATAGCGCTTGGAAGTTTCTAGTCCTCAAGATCCACCTCGAATACACCCAGGGCTTCTTAGGGTTCCAAATGACCTGCTCTTCTTTCAAAGAGGAATCCATTCCTCCAGGACCCCACGTGGTTGTGTTTTACTTTCTGAATGTAGCACAGACATTTCTCTCTCCACGTCTGGTTTGCAAGAATCCTCAGCTTTTGAGCAAGACACTGTGATATTCAGACAGTCCCAGGATTCGTCAGTACTACTGTCAGGGAGGGCTGGGGAAAAGTCCTGTTTCAGACAGGTAAGCTGATGTAGCTGCACCCAAAGTCAGACGTGCTCTTGTTGAAATCAGTGTTTCATTTTCAACCATGAGGACTAGAATCTTCCTCTATGTTTATGGGAATTTCTCAGTGGTAGAGCAAGTCTTTCAAAAGCCTGTGCTGTTGTCTAACTTTGTTTCCGCAAAAGCAAAGACCAGGGAGGGGCCGAGAGTGGTTCCCTCCCTCAGCCAAACACTTTCTTTGGCTTGCAACTCCAGGTTGGCATCACAGGGGCAGGGCCAGGCAGACCAAACCATAACACATAGGTAAATATAAATAAATGTATATAATATGCAACAGAATTTCTTTATTTTTGAACTTTGTTCTGATTTCCCTGCTTGACAGTATATTAAGCCTAGTTATTGCAAGCCACCTGTTCGTCCAGATGCACTAAGTTCATTGAGAAGGTTTTGTGAGAGTTTACATATCTCTGGTGTGAGTGTGTGCGTGCACATGTCAGAGTGAGTCAGATCGACTACCTGGCACTACAACTTTCATGTCCCCAAAGATGTCCCATGTTCCAAGTCTTTTAACAGGAGTGGAATTAAAGCTGTGCTACAAAATAAATAGAATAAAAACGGTATATTGTTTCATCGATGCTTTCAGTGCATCAGTTGTATAGAATGAATGAGGATCATATCACGAAACAAATAGGGGAAGGGAGGGGACATGGGTCGAGAGGAAGGGGAAGACCAAGGAAGTCGTGGTGGGCTTGAGATCTTGAAAAAGAGAGAGAGGAGAAGTTCAGGGAACAAAAAGGAACGTGTGAAGCTATGTGTGGAAGCACCACGGATGACTTGCAGAATAGAAGCATATGGAGAGAGCTGAATGATTGATGGTGTGAATTAGATTTAGGTATTTTTTAACCTCATCCATTTAATTTCTTTGTCTTACTCATTCTTACTCTTTTTTCTGTTGCTTAGCCCTAAGGGAACGCAGCAATAGGGATTCATGCCTCAGTAAAACACAGCACCCAAAGTGATCTTCATTTGTCCAAAATTTAAAATTGCATCGAGGTTCTTCTCAGAGAGCGGAGGAAGGGATCAGCAGTGAATGCCTACACCTCCCTGTGGTGAAGCCAAAGGCAGGAGAAATAGGCCACGTAACCAGAAACACTCCAGAACCTCCATGCCCTGACTCCAGAATTCACTTTTTTCCCAACCCAAAGGGACGAGAATGTGCAGAGTAGAACTCAGATGCCGTAAAACAAAATACAGTGGAACCTCGGGTTACGAACGCTTCTGTTAACGAATTTTTCGGGTTACGACCGGCTCCGGCCGCAAAATTTTGCTTCGGTTTGCGAACTCCGCCTCGAGGTACGAACAGGATACACGGCCATTTTCCCTCCCGTGACACGGTCCGCGGCCATTTTTCCGCCCCTGACACGCGGTCCGCGGCCATTTTTCCGCCCCTGACACGTGGTCCGCGGCCATTTTCCGCCCCTGACACGTGGTCGTAGGGAGGGGGACTCTCCCTCCAAGCAATAGCCGCCTCCCTGTCTTCCACGCCAGAACGGATTAACGGTAATTACATTGAACCTTATGGGGAAATTTGCTTCGGGTTGCGACCAATTTGGGTTGCGACCAGAGTCACGGAACGAATTAAGTTCGTAAACCGAGGTTCCACTGTAGGTCCATTTCATCAGCCTGAATATTCCTTTTTACAAAATATTCTGCTGTCTCTCTGCCTCTCTGTCTGCTGTTTGTGACTCTAATCATAATCAACCCTGCATGTCCTATACATGCGGAGGGTTGGGGATAGAAGTGACTATGTTCTTTGCATGCATTTCCAGCCATATTTTAACGAGGGGAGGATGAGATCCCTAAAAACATCGCGGCTGTACACGAGCCATTTTGCCTCTGGATCTCCCATGGCATTGGGTTGGAAAGTTCTGCAGGCTTCGTGTTGGTTCTGGGGAGGCCTGGGTTGCCCACGCCTGCATAAGAGCCCTTCGAGGAACCAAACAGATCAAAGGAAAGCCATGCCTGGTGAGCCACAGTTGGTGAAGTTGATCCCATTTAACCTGGAGAAGAGATCAAAGAAGCCACTTCTGAGATCTGAAGGGCTACTGTGCAGAAGAGGAGCAGAGCTTGGGTGAAAGGGTTTGGGCTAAACCAGTGTTTCTCAACCTCAGCAGCTTTAAGATGTGTGGACTTCAACTCCCAGAATTCCCCAGCCAGCCATGCTGGCTGGGGAATTCTGGGAGTTGAAGTCCACACATCTTAAAGTTGTTGAGGTTGAGAAATACTGTGCTAAATATTCAAAGCTAAATATTCACAGCCAAGAAATGGCTGTGGTTAGAGCAAGCAGTGTCTCCAGATCATGAACCCCTCCTGTGCAAAAGATATTTTTTTAAAGGCTGGGGGGTTCCCGGGGGGAATGGACTGGCTACTGGATTTGGTGACCTCCAAGTCTTGTTCCATCTCAGTCAGGTTGGACAAGCCTGTGTAGCTTGGTTTCTGCAATTCTTTCCAGCCCCTTGACCACCACGGGGAGTCTGTACAGGACCACATGTCGCATCTCTGGTGGGCTGGATAGTCTCCAATTCTGGGGTCCCACAATCATTTCTTTCCAAGAACCCGGTGGGTGAACCTGTAGCCCAGTTCATGCATATTGCAAGCCACCATCTTCTGCCACATCGGCGAGAACTGACCTCCTTGCTTTTACTTCTCCCTCCACCCAGGAAAATGGAAGCATCTGAATTTTCCGGGGCGGGGGGTAGAATTTTGCTCCACCTTAATAGATTTGAGCCTTGTCATTATGTGAGAATGAGGAAGAGTGGCTTAAAATAAAACCCTTTTATCACACGGGGGCTGGGAGTGGTGGGATGTCTCAGCACATGAAAGCTTACTTTAACCCACCATTCCTGGTTTGCATGTAACAACAAGCCAAGAAAGCGGCTAAGGAGAAGTGAAAATTTGTCTCATTCTCTCCTTTGATCCCGTCAGCAGAAGGCTACAGCTAGGAATTTTGCAGTTATTTTCACACTCTTCCCCCAAATGCAACATCACGCCTCTTTCTTCATGTATCTGCTGGGAAGTATGGGTGAATATTGGATTTTTAGACCCGGGCCTATGTTAGGTATGATTATTTTAGGTTTCTGTTTTAACGGTGTGAATCCTTGGCGTGCCCTCCAGAGTCACTGCCATGAAATGGGCAGGGAAGTAAAATATTAAGTAAGTAAGTAAGTACATTGCATTCAGTGGGGATGTCTCTTGTGTGCAACCCCACCCATTATTTTATTTCAAATGTGCCGCACCTTGGCTTCAGCTCTGGTTTTCTAGGACGGAGAACCCCGTTAACCTCCTGGCGTTCCCGTTGCAGATTCCACCAAGGGGATTACACCGTGGAAGTCAGCATCAACGATTACCTGGATATATACTGCCCGCACTATGAGATCCCGTTTCCTGTGGACCAGATGGAGAGATACATTTTGTACATGGTCAACGAAGAGGGTCACAGCTCCTGCGACCATCGGCAGAATGGCTTCAAGCGCTGGGAGTGCAACCGGCCGGATTCCCCCAATGGTCCCCTGAAGTTCTCGGAGAAGTTCCAGCTCTTCACCCCATTCTCCTTAGGCTTCGAATTCAGGCCAGGACAGGAGTATTACTACATCTGTAAGTACTGTGCTTTCCATAGGAGCTGAAAGGGCTGGGGTTCCTGAGGGTGACGTGTGGGGTGTCCCGTACATCAAATGAGGGTTTTGGAGGGTGTCCCGTACATCAAATGAGGGTTTTAGTCCATCCGACTAACACCATTGATAGATACTGGCTGGCGTGAGCTTCCCAAGAGTTCGGCCCGGGCCGTCTGAATGAAAAGTTGCTCTCTTATCTGAAAAATAAAAGGGGGTCTTGTGGCCCAGAAGGAAGACCTAGAAACATGGGCAGCTTATACTATTAGACTCGTGGTGCGTTGAACCAGGTGAGCCACCTGAAGGCAAATCAGCTCCAACAAGTACCCCAAGATGGTGCTGCTGGAATCTGGCAGCAAAATGGCTGAATTCCAGCCAGGCAGTGATGTCTTCTGGGGGGAGTTGGGGGTGGTGGTTTTAAGGATAGGAATGGGGTCAGCCTGCTTCTGAAGAGCCTCCCACTCCCACTTCTCAGAGGCCAAAAATGCCCCCTCCAGATCTGCCCTACCCCTTGCAGGAACGTCACATCATCAACACGTCGTCTCCCATCACCCTTCAGAAGACTGAGCTGAAGATGTGATCGAGAGGTTGAGTTGAAGACCCCTCAAGGTTGGCCCACCCCAATTTAGCTCAGAAGGATACTGGTGTTTCCCCGCACTCCCTGGCGATGCTGAGTTAGATCAGGGTCTTCTGCTTGCCAAGAACGTTGTTGGTGAATGTGTGTGTGTTTTGGGGGGGGGGGGATAGGACTGTGTTTGCCATATATGCCCTCAGTTCACATTCAGCAAATTAAAAGCCCCATCTAAAAGAGAGCACGCTTTTATCCACACTCTGCAACTTAATCGCTTTCCTGAAACGAGGGCGTTTTTAGTGCTTCCTGGACAAAGTAAGAGAAATTTTGTTTTCCACCACCAGCCCCCTTTATCTCTGGAGCTCACGCCTGCAGGAGATCCTTCGGTTTGGTAGGGGATTTTCCCCCCCTCGCTTTTGCTTCCTCGTTGCTTGTTTGCCTTGCTCCCCCTCAGAGGATCGCAGTTTGAGGTACCCGGGACCACCCTGCCAGTCTGCACAATATTATCATTCTGGCCTGCAAAAGCAAAGCTGTTGCCTGAACACGGACCACCCTGCTGAGCTCCCAGGGTGTCTCCGGTGGGCTTTACGGTGGCCATGGCTCATTGAAACAGGGACATGAGCATCTCCTTTTTGCACCATTTTAATCTTCTGCCAAGATCTGTGTTCATAATAAAAAAAAAACCTGAAACGACATGACCAACGTAGACTTCTGATTACACTGTCAATCCTAACTAAGCAATCACGGCGACCGGTTTAATTAGCAAGAATGACTCTATTTAAACTCCATTGGGGCCTTGGGACTGTGGGATGCTCCACTCCCCAGCTGGGGCCACATTCTGAGAAAATAATAAAAATAAACCAGCGTGCAGCGCAGAGCGAAAGAGAGCAGGGAGAGAGGAGAAGGAATGGCTTAAAGAAACACGGAGGGTTCAGGGACAGGAGCATTAAAGACCCCACGGTTTCCAGGCCATGTTTTGGTTGCTAAATGATCTGTCCTTCAGCCTCTCGGTGAGGCCTCCGCTCTGCGGTGCTCCCAGCGAGGAAAAACAATCCGGCGCTCGCAATCAGCTTCCCAGGCCGCGCATTAAGAAGTCCCTGATTGAAGAGTCTTCCTCTTCTTCCTCACCAAGGGAAAATAAGTCTGCTTTTGCTGGCCCTGTTAGGCAGCAGGGAGCCACGGGATCGGTGGGGGGGTCAGAAAAGTCAAGATGGAGGTTGCAAGGGTACAATCACAGTCCTGCCTCTTTTCTGCAGGGGTGCTGGGCTTCAATTGTGCTGCTGCAGCCCCCAGCTTGTTGACTTTTTTGATACGCACACATGCATGCACACACACCTTCGGCAGATGTTTCGTACGGGAGGCTGGTGAAAGGTCGCTGGAAAGCACGAGGCATCCTGCAGAGGAAAAGGCAGGGGCTTGATTTCGTGGAGGATCCCCATGGGAAGGGGTTGAGGGAGCTTTTCTGCTGAGGGCCACATTCTGTTGGGTGTCACCTGCCCTGCACTGCATGGCTGGCGGAGGCTGGGCGCAAGACCGAGCGCGAAAACTAGACCAGTCAGCGATTCTCTTTCATTCCCTCTATCAACTTCTTTTTCCTCCATTTTTTTGTATAGCACTACCTCTTTTATTCCACCCATCCTCTCTGTTCTTCCTTCCTTCCTTCCTTCCTCCCTCCCTCCCTCCCTCCCTCCCTCCCTCCCTCCCTCCCTTTTCCTTCCTTCCTTCCTTCCTTCCTTCCTTCCTTCCTTCCTTCCTTCCTTCCTTCCTTCCTTCCTTCCTTCCTTCCTTCCTTCCTTCCCTCCCTCCCTCTCTCCCCCTCCCCTCCCTCCCTTCCTCTTCCTTCTTTCCTTCTCCTCCCTCCCTTTTCCTTCCTTCCCCTCCCTCCCTCCCTCCCTCCTCCCTCCCCTCCCTCCCTTCCTCTTCCTTCTTTCCTTCTCCTCCCTCCCTCCCTCCCTTTTCCTTCCTTCCTTCCTTCCCTCCCTCCCTCCCTCCCTCCCTCCCTCCCTTTTCCTTCCTTCCTTCCCCTCCCTCCCTCTCTCCCTCCCCCTCCCTCCCTTCCTCTTCCTTCTTTCCTTCTCCTCCCTCCCTCCCTCCCTCCCTTTTCCTTCCTTCCTTCCTCCCTCCCTCCCTCCCTCCCTCCCTTTTCCTTCCTTCCTTCCTTCCTTCCTTCCTTCCTTCCTTCCTTCCTTCCCCTCCCTCCCTCCCTTCCTTCCTTCCTTCCTTCCTTCCCTCCCTCCCTCTCTCCCTCCCTCCCTTCCTCTTCCTTCTTTCCTTCTCCCTCCCTTTTCCTTCCTTCCCTCCCTCCCCCTCCCCTCCCTCCCTTCCTCTTCCTTCTTTCCTTCTCCTCCCTCCCTCCCTCCCTCCCTTTCCTTCCTTCCTTCCTTCCCTCCCTCCCTCCCTCCCTCCCTACCTTTTCCTTCCTTCCTTCCCCTCCCTCCCTCTCTCCCCCTCCCCCTCCCTCCCTCCCTCTTCCTTATTTCATTCTCCTCCCTCCCTCCCTCCCTCCCTCCCTCCCTCCCTCCCTTTTCCTTCCTTCCTTCCTTCCTTCCTTCCTTCCTTCCTTCCTTCCTTCCTTCCTCCCTCCCTCCCTCCCTCCCTCCCTTCCTTCCTTCCTTCCTTCCTTCCTTCCTTCCTTCCTTCCTTCCTTCCTTCCCCTCCCTCCCTCCCCTCCCCCTCCCTCCCTTCCTCTTCCTCCTTTCCTTCTCCTCCCTCCCTCCCTCCCTCCCTCCCTCCCTTTCCTTCCTTCCTTCCTTCCTTCCTTCCTTCCTTCCTTCCTTCCTTCCTTCCTTCCCTCCCTCCCTCCCTCCCTCCCTCCCTCCCTCTTCTTCACTAGGATTCCCAACTCATTCTTGCCAGAAATACAACTCGGTTCCAAACAGTCAGTTTTGAAAATACTGTAAAACCGAAGATTGTACATGGTCTTTTCTGCCAGCTGAGATGAATAGCTTTCTAACAGTCCTTATCCCTTAGTCCAGCCACTTGACCCAGCACCGTTTATTCTCCACTGGCTGCAGCAGCTGAGATGCTTTTAACTAAAGAAGTTGGGGAAAACGCCCGCTCGTAAAAAAGCTGCTCCATCGCCAGAGTGGTGGTTTACCAGGTCACGCTGCTTGGATTTCCACCCTGACTGGCAGCTGTTCTCCAGGTCTGCCAGAGACCTGGAGAGGAAGAGGATTGAACTGGGGAGACCTCTCTGCACCACTGAGCTACAGACTTTGTGCTCATACAACAGAAAACTGTTTTCTAGCTAGACAGAGTCATTTGGCCACCCAGGCTAATATTCCTTCGTTAACCCTTGTATATGCAGTTGAAAAGAGAGGTGCGACTTCCTGATAACTTGCTAGGAGCCCAAGATCTCTTTGGAGGCACTTTCAAAGCTCATTTCACATGCTAGCAAGGTTATGCTCAAAATCCTACAAGCTAGGCTTCAGCAGTACATGAACCGAGAACTACCGGATGTACAAGCTGGGTTTCGAAGAGGCAGAGGAACGAGATATCAAATTGCCAACATTCGCTGGATCATGGAGAAAGCACGAGAGTTCCAGAAAAACATCTACTTCTGCTTCATTGACTATGCAAAAGCCTTTGATTGTGTGGATCACAACAAACTGTGGCAAATCCTTAAAGAGATGGGGGTACCAGACCACCTTACCTGTCTCCTGAGAAATCTGTATGCGGGCCAAGAAGCAACAGTTAGAACCGGTCATGGAACAACCGATTGGTTCAAAATAGGGAAAGGAGTACGACAAGGCCGTATACTGTCACCCTGCTTATTTAACCTATATGCAGAGTACATCATGAGAAATGCCAGGCTGGAAGAATCACAAGCCGGAATTAAGAGTGCAGGGAGAATCATCAATAACCTCAGATATGCAGACGATACCACCCTAATGGCAGAAAGTGAAGAAGAACTAAAGA
This sequence comes from Python bivittatus, assembly GCF_059951505.1. Taxonomy (NCBI): domain Eukaryota; kingdom Metazoa; phylum Chordata; class Lepidosauria; order Squamata; family Pythonidae; genus Python; species Python bivittatus. Next base: position 4,550,616 of record NW_028277087.1, read on the forward strand.
GCCTCTTGAGGGTGAAAGAGGAGAGTGCGAAAGCTGGCTTGAAACTCAACATTAAAAAAATTAAGATCATGGCATCTGGACCCATCAGTTCCTGGCAAATAGAAGGGGTAGAAATGGAGGCAGTAACAGACTTCATTTATTTGGGCTCCAAGATCACCGCAGACGGAGACTGCAGCCATGAAATTAAAAGACGCTTGCTCCTTGGGAGGAAAGCTATGGCAAACCTAGATAGCATATTAAAAAGCAGAGACGTCACCTTGCCGACAAAGATCCGCATAGTCAAAGCTATGGTTTTTCCAGTAGTAATGTATGGCTGTGAGAGCTGGACCATAAAAAAGGCCGAGCGCCGAAGAATTGATGCCTTTGAACTGTGGTGCTGGAGAAGACTCTTAAGAGTTCCCTGGACTGCTAGGAGGTCAAACCAGTCAGTCTTAAAGGAAATCAACCCTGACTGCTCATTGGAAAGATCGATAATGAAGCTCCAGCTCAGATACTTTGGTCACCTAATGCGAAGAGAGATCTCTTTGGAGAAGACTCTGATGCTGGGAAAGATTGAAGGCAAAAGGAGAAGAGGACGGCAGAGGATGAGATGGTTAGATAGCATCACTGAAGCAATGAGCATGAAACTGAGCCAACTCAGGGAGGCAGTGAAGGACAGGAAGGCCTGGCGCAATATGGTTCATGGGGTCACGAAGAGTCGGACACGACTTAACGACTGAACAACAACAACAACAACATTCAAGGGGGAAACTTGGAGGTCATTCCTACCCTAAATGGGACAGCAGTGCTAGGGGCATCCGGTGGGGAGGGGGGTGTCTCAAAAAAGTCAAGATAGTGGCCATCTTGACTTTGAAAGAAGGCTTGGCTTCAACTGTGCAATCGCAGCCACCGCCCTGCCTTTCTTGACCACCTTCCCAGGCAACCTGTAGTATCAGATCCATAAGGTAACTAATCCAAGCTGTTCCTTGCAGCTGACTGAACAATTCATCTAGGAGATACACCACAGCTTTCAATCAGAATCCTTCTTAAGGGTAGCCTTAAGAAAGTGTCTGGTCCTTCTTGATCAGTAATTCCTAGATGTGTCTGAGTCATAAGCCTAACTGTGCCTAACCATAATTTGTGGAATAAGCCACAATCATGTGTTGTACAGACAGAAGCATGGTTTCCAGCCCACAGTGGCTGGGTTCTCCCACCTGCAACGTCAAAATCCAGCAAAGATACAGGTTTAACTGAGAAAATGAAAAAACTGAGTCACTGGTCTGAGATGGGCGGCTGTATAAATTGAATAAATTAATTAATTAATAAAATTGGGCAGCCCCTTGGCCCGCTGCCCCATCTTAACCCTCGTCAACTAGCCCGTCTAGGGTTGGGGGACCAGTGATTATATGTGATTTATTCAAGATCATTCCTAGCCGCCCTTTCCCCTGAGAGAATAAACCACCCAAATTTCAGGGGTAAAGCTTAAAGGACTTGCTAGCTAAGTGCTGCTGAAAAAAAGGGTAGCAGATAAAGAAATGAATAAACTTCCCTCAGGATGGAGATAAAACAAATGCTAAAATCCTTTGCACCGAGCTGCTTCAAAAAACAAAGCAGGAAAAATGGCCCCCCCACCCAATATCCGCGTTTGGTGGCTTTGGGTCTGTGTCACCCTTGTGAAGTTGGTGGACACGTTTTTCCCCCTGCTTTAGTCCGGCCACCCAGGCCAAGCACAGGATCAGGGCCCGGCTCGTGATTTTCATGGTCACCATGGAGGAGGACAACTTAACATCCCAAACCCTCTTCCCAAACTGGGAAACTGCCTCTGGAACTAGAAATGTTAAGGAAAAGTTAAAATGGTCATAACAGTATTAATGATGATCCACGGCCCCACAGCCTTCCAGAATCGCAAAGATCGTTGCGTGGTGTGGGCAAGAGCAGACAGGGTTGATCGTCCTTCATGGTTTCTCTTCTGCTGCTCTGAAGCTGCGTTTCTCAACCTCAGCAACTTTAAGATGGGGAAAAGTCCACTCCCCAGAGTGCTGGCTGGGGAATTCTGGGAAGTGAAGTCCGCTCATCTCAAAGTTGCTGAGGTTGAGAAACACTGCTCTAAGGCATCTATTTTTTCAATCTTCATTTGTTTCTTTTATCTATATTAAATTATTGTTTCCTCTTGTTTTCCTTCTCCCTGCATACAACCATTTTTTGCCCAAATAGATAATTTATTACTAGTGGTCTCTGCATCTTTCTCTTCCCCTCCCTCCCTCCCTTTTCCTCTCTCCCTTCCTCCCCCTTCCTTCCTTCCTCTCTCCCCCTCCCTCCCTCCCTCCCTTCCTCTCTCCTCCTTCCTTCCTTCCTTCCCCTCCCTCCCTCCCTCCCTCCCTCTCATGTTTTTAGTGAGAGATTACATAGAAATAAACAGTGAAACTCATCAGCACTAAGCCTGTTAGAATTCACGTCATGTGGAACATTGGAAATTACGCTTCTTTGAGGGAGTTATATTTAGCAGACATGAAAGAGCAAGCATTACCTTCTTCCATAGTTTGCAAATTGGAATTCCATTAACCTTCCAGGCATTCAGACGAAGAGGCTGCTTTACTTTACGCGCCACACTTACAGGTCAAGGTTAAGCAGTGGCTTTCTGGCCAGAAGAGCGTGTTTTCAGTTTCTGATTGGGGTTTTTCGGAGAGAATCTTTTTAAAAATAAAAACGGAGCCTGAATCTGAACCCAAACCAGAATGGAGGCAAGCAGGAAGAGGGGAAAACAGGTGGGGTTTTTTGGGCCAAAGATATAAAATAGGAGTATAATTCATGTTTGTGTGTATATTGCCCATTTTAGAGATTAATTTCAGTAGATTTGGGAGAAGAGAGAATTCCTGCAAAACATGCAGGGCCAAAGTTTTAGTCCAATATTACCTGGGGGGGGGGGGTTAAGATGTCAGCAGCTGCCAATAAAATCCATGCCGCGAAGTCTTGCCCACTCCATAATTTTAATCAAATGGTTTAATTAAAGAAGAAGAATAAGAAGCAGCAGAAGAAATGTTAAAGTAAGGAATAAATAGTATAGAAGGTTAAGGAGCTGTTGCCCCCCCACACACGCACACACACACACTTTGGTTACCTGCAATTTGATCACTGGAAAAATGGGGGAAATGTGCAGGAAAGAAGGTGGGCAGAGAAAGCATGATGGTTTGCTTCCCACGCACCGCTGCCCTCTTTCACAGCTTTTCTCAGCCTGGCACCCCCACCCCCTGAATTGGGATTCTAACTCCCCAAATTCCCCACTAGGGAATGCTGGGAATCACAGTCCCAACGCCGCTGGAGGCCTTGGTGGCGGAAGGCTGAATTGTGAACCATTTAGTAAGGATACAGGTTTTCCATTTTTCTGCCTCACCCCTATGTAGGAAAGGAAGAGTTTCCTATTTTTGGCAGCATCTCCCCGACTGGGCTCACACAACCCACTCAATCCTAACCTGGGTTAACAAAGCCTAATTTCCCCGTTTACAGAATATGTGCTCGACAAATAGATGAACCAGAGGAAGTCTTAACAGCAGGCTACCGACAACACACTGAACCAGAAATGACACAATGCCGTCATAGCCGAGTTTAGGGGAATGTGAGAACCCAGCCAACCTGGGTTCAGGTGGATTCATTCAAGTATCTGTGGGAAATATATTTGCATCTCATTCAGGACTTGATAATGTATTGTAGTGACATCCACCTTTTCTTCACGAGCTCACCATGACCTCCATTTAATCCTCACAGCAACCTTGCGAGGTCGACTGAGAAATTGATTCACTGGCCCGGGATGAACTAAATGGCCAAGGATTTGGAGCTGGGTTTGGACCTATGGTATTATTTTAAATAATAATAATAATAATTTATAATAATAATAATAGGAGGAGGAGGAGGGGGAAGAAGTGTTAGCAGCAGCAGAACAATTTATCTAAACTAAGGAAAAAAAGACAGAGAAGGGATTTACGGATGAAGATGCAAAGGTGGAAGAAAGAAAGGAGGCCAGGGGTTAAATGCAGTGAGCTAAGTTGAGCCTTTCTTCAGATGGAGGTGAGAACTGGGGGATTAGGAGAAGATTGGTGAGAGGTCTGAATAGGCAAGGGAGAAAACTGCCTTCATCGCTTTGCAGGTGTGTATTAAAACTTTGGGGAGACGTTGATCTCTCAGCCGTAAGCTCCATTACAGGGGTGTCCACAGGGCATGGTCAAAAAAGTCAAGATGGCTGCCACAACAGGGCAGTTGAAGCTAGCCCTGCATCCCACTTTAAAAAAGAAAAGGCAGAGCTTTGATCACAACATCCAGGCTGCCATCTTGACTCTTTTGACTCTTCTCTCTCCTACCTTTCCCAGCATCAGAGCCCCCTCCAGAGAGCTGGGTCTTCGTGCCATGTGTCCAAAGTAGGATAATTGGAGCCTGGTCGTTGGTGCCTCTTGAGTGAGGAGGACTCTGGGCTGATCTGTTTGATGGTCCACCGGTTTGTTCTCTTGGCCATCCGTGGGATTCTCAGGGTCTTCTCCAACCCCAAAGTTCAGAAGCGTCGAACTCTTCCTATCCTGCTTCTTCAAAGTCCAACTTTCACTGCCATAGAGGGTCAGAGGGAAGACCAAGTCTTGCACGATTCTGATCTTTGTAGGTAGAGACACCTCACCGCATTTGAAAATCTTTCCCAAGGCTTTCACGGCTGCTCTACCCAGTGCTAGTCTGCAGCATATTTCTTGATATATATAATATTGTTCCTGAAGTCTTCCTGGTCTGCAGTGAGCAGATCGTGCAGAAGAGCCCTGTAAAATTCTTTAAATGGATGTGGCTCTGTCACTGTTCTTTTTAGAGGGTGCTTTTAGTTATCCTCCGGAGCGTGTGCACACACTAATAAAACACAGCCCCAGAATGCAATCATTCACAAGTTTCCTTCCCTCCCTCCAGCTTGAAGCAGTGCAGAGATAAATGTCTATAACTATCAGTAAAACACTGCAGAGAGAGAATACGGCACAGATGCCGACATACCTAAGTTGCACCCATGCAGCTTTGTGTTTCATTGTTCGATCGCTGTAATGTAGTGTAGATGCCACATGTGGGTGGAAAAGGATGCAAATGATGTGAAAGTAGTGCAAATGGGGCACGCTTCCTCCCTTAAACTTTAGAAATGTGACTGGAAGTTGGGAGAAAACCATGGGAAAACAGTAAAGCGGGCTGAGCTGCTAATTTGCAGAAGGCTAATTGCAGGTCGAAACCTCTTGCAACGGGAGATCTTTCTTTGAGAGCTCACAGGTGGGCAAGAAGACTGAGAGAAAGAAGAGGGAGAGAGGGGGTTAAAAAGGTGAGGGGGGGCTGGGTAGAGAGAGAGAAAAGGGGGTGGCAGAAAGCAGGCAGAGAGGAAGGGTCTGTCTTTTAGGGGCCCACCTCTGGAATTGGGGGTCTTGCAGAATCCCTGAAGAAATGTGGACCTTGATGGGGGGGAGGGATGGGGGGGTCATGACACCCTCAATTTAGCTGAGAGGGGCGAAAAGTTCCCAGCATGCAAGCCATTTATTAAGGAGTTGATATCTCCCTTCCCTTCCCTTCCCTTCCCTTCCCTTCCCTTCTTCATCCATTTACTTCCTTTCCTTTCCTTTCCTTTCCTTTCCTTTCCTTTCCTTTCCTTTCCTTTCCTTTCCTTTCCTTTCCTTTCCTTTCCCCTCTCCACCCCCTCCCTCCCTCCCTCTTCCTTTTTTCCTTTTCCTTCCTCCTTTCCCCTCTCTCTCTCTTTCTCTCCTTCTTCCATCCCTCTCTTCTGTAAAGGTTCCTTGTTTATTAATGGGATCTCTCCCTTGACTGGGATTTAAGGTGATGTTACAAAATTACAGAAGCCAAGGTTTCATACAAAGGTTTTTTAAAAAATAGCGCATCTCTTTCCCCTGTTTCATATAGTCCCCTGGTCAGAAAAAGAAGGGAAAAAATCACCTCCAATTAAATCAATTCAGTAGATATATAAGATTGTAAGAATATATCTCAATGCTGGGCTAAGTAAAAGAGTCTAATTAAAAGTACGGGGGGATGTATGGAAACCAGAATGTAAGCCCACAACAAGCCATGTTCATGAGGTCTGGTTCCCAAACACTTACGTAATGGCCAATCTGGGTTTGGAGGACAGGGTGAAGCCCTGTAAAGGGCCTTGTGTGGTACCAGAGTGGGTGGGTCAACAAAACAGCAGCATCTGTGCGCAACAGGGAGGTATCAGTAGGCTTGGGAATAACTCCACGGTTTGCAAAACTGCAAAACATCTTTTGTAAAAAAGAGAAAGAACTTTGGGAACAAGAGAATCCAAACCGGTAGTCATGAATACTGATTTGATGTTGAGGTGGGGGAAAGGAAAAAGAAAAGTTGCAGGGGAAATGGAATAGAGGAAATTGCATGCTGCACCATTTTATTACAGATTTTATTACTTTTTTATTTTATTTATTTTATTTGTTTTTTATTATTTTATTACTGCACACACACACAAATACATCTATATGTGTGTATGCATGTATGTATGTATGTATTTAGAGACTCCCCGGTTTCAGAAAAACCTGGGTAGTTTACAATTTAAAAGTAAAGAAAGCCATAAAACTGGGAAAAAGAATCACGCACCTCCCCAAAACCCCCACCATACAGTATAACCCAAAACAACCGACACAGGGTGTTTTTTACACGTGCCCTGCTTCAGATATCCAGGCTTTGTGCGCCAATCCTCATATATAACCGAAGCCTCCAGAAATTGAAAAAAAAAAGTTTAGAAAAAGGAATTTTGGGGAAGCCTCCCCCCCCCCCGCACTGGCATAATAACCACTAATCTCTTTTATGTGGAGCATGGGAAGCAAGGGGGGATCCTGGAAAAGAAAAAGCTCTCGGCGATCTACACACACACGCCCCGAGGAACACCCCACATTGCACGATTCCCACATTGCCTGACTCTGTAGCACTTTGCCCGGCGTTCATTCATGCCCAAGCGGTTCTCTGGGAAAGAGACCCTGGGCGGCGGGACATGCAAACGAAGGGGTGTGGCTAGGCAAATGAGGCCTTTCCCGTGTGTTTTTTTCAATGGCTCCCATTGTGGCGCCCTCTTTGGTCCCATTCAAAAAGGTGACGTCAGCACAGGATTGTCCGCGGACAATGGCGCTCTTCTTACTCCGGGGGAGGCTGGAGGGGAAGCGGTGGGAAGGGACGGGGACTAAAATAAAGCCCTCCCATTGTTGGTGTCAATATCTCAGCAAGCCGCTGAGACCAAAATTGAAATAGTTCTGGGAACAGCTGCTGGCGGTCTCCTCGGATGGTCATGCCGGGGCGGGGGGGCCAAGAAAGGCGATCTTTGGCTTTTTTCAGGGTATCTCTTTGCCACTGCGACTCCACCTTCGCTCCCCGCGGGGGCCTTTTTAAACAAGCCACCCAAATGAGGGCAAGTCTGAATGTGCCAGAGCACGGCCGTGGGGTCAGATGAGGGTACTTTGCTAAAACTCTACTAAGCCCAGAACAGGCTTGGCCTGCTGGCCACATTCACACAACATAAAATCACAGACTCTAAAGCAGTGTTTCTCCACCTTGGCCGCTTTAAGATGTGTGGACTTCAACTCCCAGAATTCCCCAGCCAGCCATGCTGGCTGGGGAATTCTGGGAGTTGAAGTCCAACATCTTAAAGCAGCCAAGGTGGAGAAACACTGATCTGAAGGCCGGGAGGGACCTTAGAGATCATCTAGTCTGACCCGCTGCCCCGGGCAGGGATCTGCTTCCCCAACATCCCCATCTGAGCTCTTTTAAACACCAGCAGTAAAGGAGAGTCTGAAGCCATCGGATCCACTATTAAACAGCTTTTATTACTAGGAATGTGGCCTGATGTCCAGCCAAGAACACTGGCAAAGTTTGATGTTTCTTTTCACTAGTATGTTATGCGAACCCAGCCAGCGTCTTATGTATCCAGATCACTGAGAGTCGTCTTTTTTTCTTTTTCTTTTCCTGAAGCCGGATTCACACAGCATGTGAGGCTAACCTAAAACAGTGAAATAAAGTGAATTGTGAAACCAAACCCTTAGTTAAGGAGAACAAATATACATAAGGTTAAATTCATTCTTATCTGGGGATTCGTGGGCAGGAAAAGATTATCTGGTTTTGCATTTTGATTATGTCTGAGGAAAGAGAATTGTGTCTCTGAGAACTGCCTCTTTATTCTGTTTGCTTTAGAGGGAAGTTGTGCTTTGGGGATCCTACTGCCACCATTCACCACTTCATTTGTATATTTTTAGCCTTAAAAAAGTGTAAAAAAACCCTCACATTTCTAGGGCAGAGAGGAAAGAGATCCTTTTAAAAAGCTGCCCCCCAAAAAACCTGGAATTTATTTCTATTTCTATCTATCTGTCTTATCTAGCTATAGCTATGTCTGTCTACCTACCTACATCTCTATCATCTATCTATCTCATCTCCAAACCATTAAAAGCAAATTTAAAATAGAAGTTGTGTGTGAAAAACGCCCAAAATCTGAATCAGCCAGTGCTGACAGTGCTTTGCTGGGTGAAAAGAATTGCTGATCTGACCCAGTTTGCTTTCTTCTGTTTTCAAGTGGCCAATTTCTTGTTCTGCCTAACTAGGAAAACAAGCCGGAGAGAGAACAGGGTGACCATCCTTAGATCTATAGTCCCCTGGAGAAACATTAATATAAATCAGTGTTCCGGCGTGGCTTGAACATTCATTTTGGATGACCCTTGCACAGAAAGGAAACTCCAGCTTTCTTCAAACAGGATGTTCCCTGGATTTCTTTGGAATTGGGTTGTCAAATCCAATCCGTTTTTGAACAGGCGAAAAATCCGCCTTGTCAAATCTTCCCCTTTCTTCCCCTTTCTCCACCAAAATAGGGTGGGGTTTTTTTTCTTTTTAACCCCCTTTTTCTTAGCTGGGCCATCCATCCTAATCGAACCAATTTCATGCCTTGGAATATTCCCACTGGGCACCCCCCTGCGCCCCCTCCCCATGGTTTTCATTACCAACTTTTACTCTCCTTCTCAAACAAGCCCCTTTGCCTATCTTTCAACACACATCTCACACCCGCCTGGATGAAGGAAGCCCTCCAAACCGTATCATTTGGCTTGGCAGGTTTTTAGGGAGGAAAATCCAAACACATCTGAGGAACCTCGTCCTGGTTAAGTATCTTGCCTGGGGGTCAGACAACTTTTGACATCGGTTTTGGTGGCTGATCAAAGACATGGTTTTAAAAGCAGAGCCTATCATTCAGTAAAAGGAACGGGGGATACCTAAGAGAGCTTTAAGCTTCTTAGCAAAGTCTGGAAACATCTGTGGGTCAAATAGCAATTGGTACTTACGGGCTCAAGTCGGTGGAGTGTTAGCTGTTGAACATAATAGTGCCCAAAAGCCATCTGGGCAAAACTCGTCGACATCAAGGTCCCTTTTATCAGCCATGGCAGTGCGCATGAATTGTGCTTCTGTGCACTGGTAAAACACCATAGAAAAATAATCTTGAGGCCATCATATATGAATACAGAGGAGAATAAAGCAAAATTGTGCATGACTTCTGCTCTGTAGAAAATTTGGAAATAAAAAAAGGAAGGAAGGAAGGAAGGAAGGAAGGAAGGAAGGAAGGAAGGAAGGAAGGAAGGAAGGAAGGAAGGAAGGAAGGAAGGAAGGAAGGAAGGAAGGATACAAATTACTGGAGCAGTTTAATTCTCCAAAACAAGGGAAACATTCAGCTGAGTTTTTCAGAACCAGCCTTCTTCTGTGCATGTTGCCCCAAAGATACAAAATACCTACTTGTGTGGAAGAAACCTGCTTTGTTCTAATGCCATTTTTTTCCTTCTCTCTCTTCTGCTTTCTTTCAGCGGCCACTCCACCTAATCTGGTTGACAAGCCCTGCTTAAAGTTGAAGGTTTATGTTCGACCAACAAGTAAGTAGGACCAGATGAAGCTTCCTTGACTAGGGAGGCTTAAGAAATATGATTTTTCCAGAATTCTAGATTGAATCAACCTGGAGTAATAGATGAACCAGACTGTACATTAACTACCAGCTCTCATTTTTCCCAAATCTTTTGCTGCACCACTCAGGTCAGAAATATCAAAAGCCATCTTTAAAAAGGATGTGGTTTAAGAGTAAATAGAAATTCATGTTTGAGAAAAGAGTGTTTTCTCTCTGGATATATTCTGAAGTCCAGATTTTCTTATAAATTGGAAAAATGCAGTGTTGCTGAAAGGATGAATGCTTCGGAAAGTGGGTAGAAATAGGTGATGGTTGCAATTGTGTTTCTATTGTGTTAGCAGTAAAGTCCACTAGATAAAACGAAGGAGATACATATAGGATTGTGTTAGGTTACGACAGTGTTGTCCAAACTTGGCCACTTTAAGATGAGTGGACTTCAACTCCCAGAATTCCCCAGCCAGCATGGCTGGCTGGGGAATTCTGGGAGTTGAAGTCCACTCATCTTAAAGTGGCCAAGTTTGGACAACACTGGTTACGATATGGGCATCACAGGGGGCGGGGCAAGACTAAGGTGTTGTTGGGTGCATCATGACAGCGTCAGGCAAATGATATGATGACACATTTGTGTCATTTTGTAATGTTTTGTGAAATGTTGCATCTGAGATATATAGGAAGACTAAAATCTCATGAGATTTCAGTGCTCCTGCACAGAGCTCAGATGATATCCACACTCTTGTGAGATTTGGTGATCTCACAAGGTCTCAGCCCTTAAGAAAAAAAAAATCTAATTTAAATTTGAACTGGTGGGGTGGTTTGCATTGTTTTTTGGAGACTGGATGTTGGGGTGACTGTGTATACTATATTCCCAATTTCACTGTACCCACAAGGAATAGGATCCCCTGAGTTCTTTGTCATCAAAGATGGAGCCCAAAGGATCGCTGTCTCCTCCAAACTAAGAAACCTGGGGAAACAAGTTCCACCGTCCACCATCAGCAGAGGGATCAGGGATTGTTGTGGCAGGTTCCACCAGCAAGAAACAACTTCCCTCGACCGTCACAGCCCACTTGGGTCAGGGGACAGCAGGGGGACAGCAACATCGACAATTCTAACCACAGGGATTTCACCAAAAGACATTGGTAGGGTAGCAACTGGGTGGAATCATCTCTGTTCATTAAACATTACAAGATAGACAACTTTGCCTCTACAGATTGGGCCTTTGGGTGCCTGGTGCAATGGAGGGCGCTTTACTCGTCCATAAACTTTTGGACTACCATACTATATCTCTTTTCTGTTGGCTCCATCTTTGTTGACCAAGAATGGTAGTTCACCATGAAGTTCCTTTCTGGTTACCAAAAGATGGACTTGATCCTCTCGCCCTACAAGAAGGGAATACATTCAGAAACAGTTCAAGGCACCAAAGGTCAACCCAACAGCTATTCTACAGTGCTGGTTGACTGTTCTACATTGTTCTTTCATTTTCTCATGGTCCTTGCCAATGGCAAGTTTTTGTTGCTATTCTTCAAGAAAAAAGAAGTTGATCTACATTCAGCCGGAGTCAATGCCTGCAGCTGAAGGGAGGGAGTTCCTCCAGAGAAGCAATCTTAAGCCCTGTCTTCTGGGGAGGAGAATTTTTTTCCCCTCAGCTCCATCTTTCGATAACCCTACAGTTCAGTGACTCTTTTTTCAGACATGGATGAGACTGTCTTGGGATTTGATCTTCCTTAAATAGGATCTTGCTGCTTTCATCAGAATTACAACAAAAGCAGCATTGCAAGCTCCGCCTCTTTTTGAGGTAGGTATGTGATGTCATGACTTATGTACAAAAGGTGTGGAGCTTATTGGCACCACACGTCTTTTGTCCTTCCACCCAGTGCAGAAAGGATTTAAATTGACTAACCCTGGACTCAGCATCTGGGTGTATATTGCAAATTTAATCAGTGAACGATGTACTAGCTGCAGTACCTAACATGCTAAGCTTGGTTAGTGTCAGTGCTGGTTAGGGTTTTTTTGTGACTTACTGTGTTGGGCAAACCCAGTCAGATTGGTTAGTCTATGCTTCAGTGGCCTACATTCATGCAACGCGCCCAACTTTGTGGTGTTCCTCAGAAGGACAGACGAGATCATGCACATGATGACATCATTGAACAAATGTCATGATATGCATGACATCCTTGTGGCTTCTAGTTCACCTGTTCCCGGAATTAACCCTATATGTTTTGTGCAATATGGGAACATCTCTGTGGCACCCAGATCCCTACGTTGCAGACCCCGGAGCTAGGCAGCAATCTCTCGCTTCCTGGGTTCGCCCAAACCATTAAATGCTATTCTCAGCTACCAAAACATTGCCGAGAATCAGGAGTATCTACAGCAGTATACCTCAACCATGGGAACTTGAAGATGTGTGGACTTCAACTCCCAGAATTCCCCAGCCAGCCATGCTGGCTGGGGAATTCTGGGAGTTGAAGTCCACACATCTTCAGGTTCCCATGGTTGAGGAACACTGTTCTAGGCCCTCCGTAAGTTTGCAGAGAGACCCTTGTCTTGTTGTAATGCCACAAATATTGGGTCCATGGGACACTGATGTCTTATCTGGCTGCTGGCTGTAATTGTTCCCCCTGGAATGCTCTAGAAGAGGACTTCTCTTTGACATTGAAAATTGGAGGAAAAAAATGATGAGGATCACTTCCTGACTGTGTAAAAGAGAAAAGGATGTTTTCTTGGCAATTCTGCCCTCCCCCTGCCCACTGAATTTGGCCCGAGGTTCTCCTTTGAGAAAGCGGGCTTCTACATGAAAGAGAAATAGCTGCTTTAAAGAAATGCGTGTGCACACACAGACACACACACACAGACCTTCAGATATCCAAGAAATGCACACTTTCAAAACCCAGACAAAGTCAGAGGTTCCACAACATGCGGCTTGAACGGTAGATATTGTGTCTGCCACAGATGTCAGTGTGGACTAGAACTCCCAGAATGCCCCACTCAGCATGGCTGACTGGGGATTTCTGGGAGCTGAAGTCCACACATCTTCAAGTTCCTGAGGTTGAGAAACACTGGTCTACAGGGTGGGGTGGGGGTCAAAAAAGTCAAGATGGTGTCCCCGTCCCAATACTCAGTCCTGATTACCAACAACACAAAACATATTTTCAAGCAGAATGGACCCTTGCCCTTCCTTTCACATTTTGCCCTTGAGAACGAATTAGTGAAGGCCTTTTGACACACATGCGTGCACACACACAAACTCCGGTGACCTTTCCAACAACTTTAACCTTTTGTTCTCTTGGCAAAGGCTGAAACGCTAAGCATTGGTTTGGGCCCAAGCGGCATGCAGATTTCCACCAAATTATGTTCGATTCTAGGTTGGGGGGAAGACAAGAAATCTATGAAAAGAAAAGAAATGTAGATGAACTCAGGGCAGATGGAATACCTGCTGACTTCATTGTTGGGATCAAGGGGGGAAAGAAAGCCAATTATTTTATTTAAATTGTAACAAACAGCAACAACCTTCTGCTTTTTCTGAACAGGTGGTATTTTTAAAAGAATCAAGTCATGCAGCTGTTTGGGGAAAAAAGAAAACACAAATTAATAATTTTCTCCTGTTAACATGCAATTAATGTTTGGTCACAGTTCTTCCCAGGGAGTGTGCAAATAGTCAGAAATGACAGAATCAGGAAAGAGATTGCCTTTTTTTTTGTTCGTTTTTCATTTCTCTCCGTGTGCGTGTTTGTATGTCTGTGTGATTTTAATTGGCTTTAAAACAAAACAAGGACTTTTTTTTAAGAAAGTAACCCCCGGGTTGTTATGTTGAGGGGTTTTTTTCCCCCTCCCCCAGAAAGCATGATGTGTTTGTAGTGGCTTTGCACAAGGGCTGGGACAAGTATCCGTGTTTTCTTTTCCTGTTGCAGCTCCTTGTTTGTTTGTTTGTTTACTTATTAGATTTCTGTCTCGCTGTTCACTCAGGAGCTGAAGGGGACAAGAGAAGAGACTTCTTCTCTTCTTCCTCACAGTAACAACCCTGGGAGGCGGGTTGGCTAAGATGGAGGAATTGGCCCAGAGTCCCCCAGGAGCTTCTGGGGCTGAGGTGGGACTAGAACCCGGGTCTCCCGCCTCCTAATCCAGCCCCTTCCCCACTACACCTGATTGGCTCTTGGGCTGAGAGGAGGGACTAGCCCAAAATCAACCAATGAATGTCTGGGGCTGAGGGGGATTAGAACTTGGGTCTCCCCCCCGATTGGCTCTTGGGCTGAGAAGGTGGGACTGCCCCATAGTTGGCCAATGAGCTTCTGGGGCTGAGGGGGGACTAGAACCCGGGTCTCCCACCTCCTAGTCCAGCCCCTTTCCCATTACACCTGATTGGCTCTTGGGCTGAGAGGAGGGACTAGCCCAAAATCAACCAATGAACGTCTGGGGCTGAGGGGGATTAGAACCTGGGTCTCCCCCCCTGATTGGCTCTTGGGCTGAGAAGGTGGGACTGCCCCATAGTTGGCCAATGAGCTTCTGGGGCTGAGGGGGGACTAGAAACCGGGTCTCCTGCCTCCTAGTCCAGCCCCTTTCCCGTTACACCTGATTGGCTCTTGGGCTGAGAGAGGGGGAGTGGCCCAAATTCAGCCAATGAGCTTCTGGGGCTGAGGGGGGACTAGAACCTGGTCTTCCCCCTCCTAGTGCAGCCCCTTCCCCCCTACACCTGATTGGCTCTTGGGCTGAGAGGAGGGGGACTGGCCCAAATTCAGCCAATGAGCTTCTGGGGCTGAGGGGGGACTAGAACCCGGGTCTCCCGCCTCCTAGTGCAGCCCCTTCCCCCCTACACCTGATTGGCTCTTGGGCTGAGAGGAGGGACTAGCCCAAAATCAACCAATGAACGTCTGGGGCTGAGGGGGATTAGAACCTGGGTCTCCCCCCCTGATTGGCTCTTGGGCTGAGAAGGTGGGACTGCCCCATAGTTGGCCAATGAGCTTCTGGGGCTGAGGGGGGACTAGAAACCGGGTCTCCTGCCTCCTAGTCCAGCCCCTTTCCCATTACACCTGATTGGCTCTTGGGCTGAGAGAGGGGGAGTGGCCCAAATTCAGCCAATGAGCTTCTGGGGCTGAGGGGGGACTAGAACCTGGTCTTCCCCCTCCTAGTGCAGCCCCTTCCCCCCTACACCTGATTGGCTCTTGGGCTGAGAGGAGGGGGACTGGCCCAAATTCAGCCAATGAGCTTCTGGGGCTGAGGGGGGACTAGAACCCGGGTCTCCCGCCTCCTAGTGCAGCCCCTTCCCCCCTACACCTGATTGGCTCTTGGGCTGAGAGGAGGGACTAGCCCAAAATCAACCAATGAATGTCTGGGGCTGAGGGGGATTAGAACTTGGGTCTCCCCACCTGATTGGCTCTTGGCCTGAGAAGGTGGGACTGCCCCACAGTCGGCCAATGAGCTTCTGGGGCTGAGGGGGGACTAGAAACCGGGTCTCCTGCTTCCTAGTCCAGCCCCTTTCCCATTACACCTGATTGGCTCTTGGGCTGAGAGGAGGGACTAGCCCAAAATCAGCCAATGAGCTTCTGGGGCTGAGGGGGACTAGAACCTGGGCCTCCCCACTCCCAGGTTGCAGAGCAGTGGAACTTATGCAAATTAAATGGCTGGCTTGCATAAGAACCGAGACTTTGCCAAAATGAATTGGGTAGTTGGGGGTTCACTGAGTGGGAAACCTACCCCTTTCCTTAGCATGTGTGAACCCGGCCCCTGAACGTCTCTCTCCTTGGGAGAAAACAGAGCTAAGATCTGGCTGCTGCAGGAGATTCTTGAACAAGGACCGCACACTCTATCAACAAGGGGGTTTCAATTGTCGGAAGGCTCTTGCCACAACTCTTCCACTTAGACGTCGGTGGCAGACGTGTCGCTCCTGAGAGTATCACCGTGGCTGGCAATAACTCTGAGCGTCAGTTTGGTGGAGCGGCTAAAGGCACCGGGCGAGAGGCCAAGAGGCCGTGAATTGTAGTCCTGTCCTAGGTGCAAAGCCAGCTGGGTGACTTTGGGCCAGTCCCTCTCTGGCAGCCCTAGGAAGAAGCAGGCGAGGGCAAACCCCTTCCGAAAAATGTGGCCTAAAAAACAGCAGGGACCCGTCCAGGCCCAGACCTGCCCGAGAAGGGGAAAGGCCAGCCGGTTGGACTGGAGGAATGCGACGAAATGCCAAGATGGATTTGCATCTCCAAATTTTGTTCAAGTTGCTCCTCTCTCTTCCCCCCTCCTCCCCTGGCTGTGAGTCTGCCAAAACCGCCCTTAATCTAGTAATAAACTTAAGAGGAGCCGAGCTGAGGGAATGGCGTTAAAACGGCTTTGGCTGTAATTTAGCGGATTCCCTCGAAGACATTTTGCATCGCTGGCTGATTAGGCGCCTTTTGGAAACAGGATTATTGGATCGCTATGAAACAATTGCTCTCTGACCTTCGGAATGTCGTGCTGACTCCAAGCCAAGGCCGGGGAGGGGGCGCGTGTGTGCAGGGGGGGGGACAAAACCTAACCTAAACAGGCACGGTCCCCAGAGACGTCCCGTTGTTTCAAGTTGGCTGGCAACTCTTTAGGTTGGCTTCCTTCCATCTTGCGAAAATACCGCCCACGTATTTTGAAACGGAGTCCCCGTCTGGGAAAAATTGGGATCGGGAGCCAGCAGACAGGAGCTTCTGATCTTGGAAAAAGCAGCTTGCTCTCCAGCTGTTTGAACGCCGGGCCGTTCTGCTCGCCAACCCAGCCAGCGAGGGATGGGGAAGCTTCTCGGACGGCATGACACCAGCGGCCCCCACACATTGAGCCCCTGGCAGGAAAGAGGACAGTGCAATGGAGAAAGCAGTGCGCTCCCTAAAGCAAGTCACTGATTTGAATGCTCCAGTTTCGTTTTTTTTCCTGTTGAAGTCCGTGAACCTATGTATCAGTGCTTCTCAACCTTGGCAGCTGGAAGATGTGTGGACTTCAACTCCCAGAATTCCCCAGCCAGCAAGCCTTGCTGGCTGGGGAATTCTGGGAGTTGAAGTCCACACATCTTCCAGCTGCCAAGGTTGAGCCAGAGATATCTATAAATGAGGCAGGAGCACCAAAGAAGGTGCTGATCCTGTGATGGGTGGAGCCAAAGGCTGACATGGGCGGAGTTTGCGACACAAGCCCTTTATTACTGCGTTCCATCCTGTTCCTTCTTTTGCTGCTCCCCTTCTGCATCACGGTGCAAATGTGAGCCAGAAGAGGTTCAAAAAAAAGAACCCTGGTCTGTGGCTGATGATGCTACAGGCCGTGTGGTATGAGGCCAAGGGCTGCCGGTAATGTTCAGGTCATCATCATCATAATTTATTACACTAGTATGTTGCCTGACTCCCGACAACTCTAAGCAGCTCACAACAATCAAAGAAATTGCGATAGAAGAGAAGATCTGTAGCTCAGGGTTGAACTGTGGAGTCCTTGGTGGTCTCTGAGCGTGGTTGCTAGCTTGTAGATGTTTCATTACCCCACTAGGTAATATCAGTGCAATTAGTAATTGTGAGAGCAGTTAGGGTATTGTTTTCGGCTTGATTGTGGAGAGCGCGTCCATGAACACCAACAAGCAGTCAGAAGACACGATGAAAACTCCTTAATCTCACAGCACATGGACGGATTCAACCGTAGTTTCAACTGGGAAACGGTCAGCATCTTAGACCAAGCTAAATCCGAAAATGAGAGGGAATTCCTGGAAGTTTGGCATTCAGATAAATCAGCCATCAACAGACACATAGAAATAAACCATATTTACACACCATTCAAAAGAGTCAGTAAAAAAGCTAAGAAGGAAACAAAAAGACAGAACAGTCTTCTCCAGCAACCAACGCCCAGATAAGCAGGGATTAAGACCAGGCAAACGATCCAGCAGAAAACAACAGCCTAATCAAGGAACTGCCAAGGAGAAACCCACACCCCCACCAACACTGGCAGGGCAAGCTACTGTATATAAACAGGGAGCAAACCCCACACTTAGATGATGTTACCTAGTTGGATAATGAAATGTCTGCAAGCAAACAACCAAGCTCAGAGAGCACCAGGGACTTCAAATAAATTACAGTAAGTTCAATAAACAATAAAAGATGGCAAGCACGAGGAAGGGAGGGGTCTCACTCTCCCTGGCCAAAGGCCTGGGTGAAGAGCCAGACCTTCATGGGTCTTCTGAACAGCAGAGTGGGGGTTATCCAGATCTCGGGGGCAAACCTCGTTCCAGAGGGCAGGTGCTGCTACAGACAGTGCAAACTTCTGGGTTCCTGATAGATGACATTGTTTAATCGAAGGAACCTGGAGCGTGCCAACCCTGTGGATCGAATTTGCCAGGCAGATGTTATGGGAGGCAGGCCGTCCCTCAAGTATTTATTATTTATTTATTTATTGGACAATGGGGGACTCTGGGCAGCTTACATCAAATTAAAATCATAAATACATGATTAAAAGTTATAAAAGAACCACACTTACAGAGATAAAAAGAGATTAAAGTAATCAGGCCTTAGGCCACGTAGAACTTAATAGGTAACAACCAGCACCTTGAATTGCACCCAGAAGCAAACCAGCAACCAGTGCAGCTCATGAAGCAGAGGTGTTACATGGGCATACCAAGGCATACTACCCGCACCACCACATTCTGGACCAGTTGAAGCTTCTGGGTGGTCTTCAAGGGCAATCCCACGTTGAGTGCATTGCAGTAGTCAAGCCATGAGGTGACAACATAATCGTGTTGCCCTAGTCTTATATGAAAGTGGTTTGATTTGCCATTCCATCAGGTTTTTCCAATATTTCATCTCCTAGATGCCTTGGAATATATCCCCCTGGCCTGGCTCTCATAACTTGTTTTCGTCATGGTTAGATGACTGCATGTGTTCTTTGTGGGGCTGCCCTTGACGAATGTATGGAGGCTGCAGCCAGATTGTTCATTGGAGCACAGCACTAGGGGTGGTATCACCCTGATACTTAAAGATAAGCTTTGCTTGACAATGACTTTCCATGCTTCCTTCCAAGATTGCATTTATACATCATACTAAGCTGTATTGTAAAATTGTTAGCGTTTGGCTTCGCAGGTGGTGCAAACTTGACTACTTATGGCTTATTCAACAAACCAGGATTAAAACAACCATAGCTTACTGCGATGTGGGAACCCAGCCAAACTCTTCGTCCTGGACTTTAACATTCTAAATGTCCAGCTAGATCAGTGTGCTTCACACTTGGCAACTTTAAGATGTGTGGACTTCAACTCCCAGAATTCCCCAGCTGGGGAATTCTGGGAGTTGAAGTCCACACATCTTAAAGTTGCCAAGTGTGAAGCACGTTGAGCTAGATTGCTGTGAGCCTGCCCAGATAGTAAGATAATCTGGTGGAACAAATTCTCAGGATTTCGGCCTGCACCTTTTCTGCCTTGCAAAAAGGGCATCAAGACACCATTTCTCCCTCCAGCCATTCGAATTGCTACATCTAACTATAGTTTGGAACGCCCGCATTACATTTTCTACTGTGCTTTTGATTCCTTTGCCCCACTGCCTCGGCAGAAAAAAAAATCCCCGTTAAAATCGCCCACCTCTTGTGCAAACAAACCACGCTGAGCCACAGGGAGACCACAGGGATGGCAGGAGATCTGGATAGATGGTTTCTATGGAAAAATTCCAACTCTGTTCTTTTTTCCCCTTCTCCTTCCACCAGATGATTCCCTCTACGAATCTCCAGAACCAATATTCACCAGCAATAATTCCTGCTGCAGCTTCACGGTCCCGGATGCCTTCTTCGTGGTGGTGCCGGTGTTTTGGACTATCCTCGCATCCTAGCCCCCGCGGGATAGCAGACGAGAAACTTGGGTTTTTTACAGCAGCAGCTGCAAAAACCAACGAGGGACGAATCAGAAGGAAAGAATGAGAGAGAGAAAGAGGAAGAGTGAACAGGAGCATGTTTGTTGCTGGGTCAGCAAAAGTCACTCTTGGGGAGGGGGGGTGTTACAGCGGTCTTTGATCTACAGTCTCTGCCAACGTAAGGTTAAGGGGCGCTGGGTTTCCTTTCCCAGCTCCTGAAAAAACAGACCATAGAGCCAGACCCCAGTCCGATGGGGCACAGAGGGAAGAAGAAAAAAGGCTCATTTAAAAAAAAAAAACTGACACGGGCTGAGCTGGTTTCGTATTTCCATGTTCCACAGAACCGTACCAAGCCAGCTGGTGTAAAAACACCCCTCTTAGATTAACCCCCCGTGGAGTTTTTCTTTTTAAAATCTCTAGACCAAATATAGTCATTTTTATTTTCTCAACTTAACCTTTTTTTGGGGGGGGGGGTCTGTTCTGTACTTTTTCCACAACTGGAACTCAAAAGAGACATCGTGATGGGGGAGAGACCAGAGAATGTCCTCTGCAATGGTGCCTCATTTTGGGGGGTGGGGGGGAGGAAGGGGAAATCCTTTACATTCCCTTTGATGTGTTTTGGTTTGAATATTATAATACAGCGGCGAGGGGGTGGACATATCGCGGTGACCAAATTGCATTTCATGACTGTTGAAACCGATAACTAAGAAAGCCACAAACCGTAACGAGGCAGTTTCTTCAAAACCACCCTGAGGACTAGAAAACTGTTATGCCAAAATCTGTTACTCCTTTGGATTCCTTTGCATAATATTCCTTTGGTATAGCAGGCTCCCTGCCACCTGGAAAAAAAAATGATAAACAGCATCTCACACTTTGGGGCACATTCTTCCTAGATTTCTACAAGAAGGACTGTGGAAGATGGGCCCTCCGTTGCTTCAAGATGACTCGAAGCTCTGGACTTTGTTCTGTGTGTGTGCAAGGGGGGAGGGAGGGGGGTCTGAACAGAACAGGGATTTATACAGGCCTAAAGCTGGGAAAGGTGTAATTTGTAAATCTTGTTTTTTCTGTTCACAAAGAGCTGGGGGTTCATGGGGGGGGGACGGGGGGAGAAACCAGCACAATACACTGAAGAAGCCACTGCCTGAACACCCTTGTGGCTGTGCCAGTTTGAGGGGTGCTGAGCTCCTGAGAGTCAGTTCCAAAATGCCAGGATGCTCAGAGTCCCTTGTCCTCCTTTTCCACTGCACGCTAAAAGTCCTGAATGGCCAACTTTCCCACCAAAAACCAAGGCTCAGCTTGGGGGCTTGTCATGTGTTGGATCCACTGTGCCAGTCTCCGATGAGAAGACAAATCAGCAGAAAATTGGTCCCGCGGGGTGTTGAGCCAGGCCTGAAGGAGACCCCCGCTGGGTTTCTTGGCACTGAAATCCATCAGGCGAACAAGAGCAGGGATTTGACTTGGCCCTCCTCTTGGATCTCCCTTGCTCCTTTCCTCCATCCTTTCCCTCTGTGGTGCCTGCCTTCTTGCAGGCAGGAGTTCGGAAGAGATGCCTGATGGCATTACAGGAGCTGCTGAAATGGCACCTCTGGGGGAAGGGCCATCAGTTGTAAAGCTGTGAACCCAACAGAGCTCATGATAAGGATGAGGACCAGAGAAGGGGAGCAACTGGCCACAAATCTGGGCTGAGTAATTGGATTTAGACAAACCCTCTAAACCAATGTTTCTCAACCTTGGCAGCTTGGAGATGTGTGGACTTCAAGTTGCCAAGGTTGAGACACGGCTCTAAATATGTTTGAACCCAAGCCCTCTCCTCCTCCTGACCTACTATGAATTTATCTACCTAGAGCAGGAGAAGACGAAAAGGGGCTTACAGATGCAATATTCAAAATGAGGGAATTGCTACACAAGAGAAGACGTACCGAGGGCAAGAGCTTAGTGGCAAACCAATTCGGATGTAAAAGAATTTAGAAGTGAAAAGAATTGGATCGGAGGTGTGATCTTGCAAAGAGGCTCTGCAGTGGTCCGGTTTACATGTTGCACTAAAGCACCTCTTGTTTCATCGTGGCTTATGGAATAAGCCACTCCTGACTAGCTTCACAAATTGCACTAAGCCCCCAAAGGTGGCCCACAGGCTGGAATTTCTGGCCCACGCAAGCCCGCATCGAACAAATCCCATTATGCCTAAGTGGGGCGTGATTGTTGGAAAGTCGCTGCATTTCAGTCCGAAACTGCACAAGACCCAATGCACTGAAGTTTTGGCTCCTGATCCAAGATTGGATTGTGCGCATGGGCCCTTGCAATTGGCAGGCAGGACGGAGCATCGGCATCCTCTCGGCTTCCCGTGAGACCGCACTGCAGGCTTAGCCTATCCCACAGGGACCTCCTTTGGAACACAACACAAATAATTGTACAGGGCAGCAGTAAACTTGGACCCAACCTCGGTTTAGTCGCCCCTTGGCCCAACAAATCTAATGGAGAGTTAGGATTTGCAAGGGGAGGAATAGCTGCTTGATGACAGCAATCGCTGCTGTTTTGGTTACTGCGATTTAACACAAAATAGGGAAAGTGTAGAGAGTGTGGCTTCTGGAATTCTTCACAACTGCTTAATAATGGCTCCGGTGTAAGTCACACAACTAGGAGGGAGGGGGCTCAGAATGGAGAACTCACCCACACCTCGAGCCGCTGCCCTGTGGCCTTTTCCCATCCAGATTCGCTGGGGAGATATTTTTTGAAGGCTCCTTTTAAATTCTCTGCAACTCCTGGCTGGATGCAGTCCGTTTTCAAATGCAATCTGTCTTTTGCCGGCTTCTCCTCCCACAGCAAATTTGGGCTCGCTCCATTCTGGTTTTGGAGAATTATCCTGCTGATGGACAGAGCCTTGATTTCCTCTGCGTATTTGTTCCAGCGTTCCATTGGGTTGGAAACGATGTGTATTATTACATCAGGCAGCGGGTTTGGGCTAGGAAAAAGCCTCGCTGTCTACACCAGGGTAAACATTTCAACAGCTGCTCTGCCCTAGGCAATTCTTTCCTGTCATTCGTTCCACTGATCCCCCCCCCCCCCCCCCAGCTAGAGACTTGTTGGAAAGAAGGCTGGTGCCTTATATGAGGTTCCCTTAAAAGATACTCTGCAGATGATGCTGGATCCTTCTGGGGTGAAAATGGGGAATATTTCCTCCATAAAGCAAGCAGTGCCTGTGGTGTGCCACCCAGGGGAGTCAAAAAAGTCAATCTGATGGACACAATTGTGTCGCTGAAGTTCTGCCCTTTGAGGTGGAGCTTCACAATCACCCGGTTGCAGCTGTCATCTTGAAAGCAGATCCCCCTGGCCAGTGAGCAACCTGGGTTGGACCCACAGCCCTTCCTGTCTTCCCACACACCCTCCCAACCCCATCCCTGCCTTCTGTTCTCCTTTTCCAACCATGGCAGTTTTAGAAACTTGGTAAATGGTGGTTTGGTGCACCACCCCATTGCTCCCCCCAATGCTTCTGGGTGACGCAGCCGATGGGACCAGATTGAGAGTGGGAAGAGTTCCTTCTGTCGTCCTAAAGGTTGTATGCTCGGTGCTGGTTTGCTGACTGCAGGTGTGAAGTATACAGAGGTCACTCGGGGAAGATCTGGGCTGGTCTGGATCCAGCTGGCGTTACCACTTTGGAAATGGGGAAGGGCTGGATTTCCATTGTCATGGCAGAGGAAGGAGGGGAGGCGACACAGAATACCTTCCCGAAATTCTTCACCTCTCCCTTCCTTCCACCAAAGGATTCCGCGACCCACCACAGGAACTGAAGTGCAAATTCTCCTTCCATAGGACTGTGTA
Source organism: Python bivittatus (assembly GCF_059951505.1). NCBI lineage: Eukaryota > Metazoa > Chordata > Lepidosauria > Squamata > Pythonidae > Python > Python bivittatus. Next base: position 4,574,166 of record NW_028277087.1, read on the forward strand.
TTCCCACTTGACAATCTTTCTGGGGAGGTTTTTCCAACTCTCAGCAGGTACCTGTAAAACAACAGCACACAAATTCCACTCTGCCTCTGTGTGCCAAAGGACTCAGTTGGAAGAGTTGTTGTATTTCTGTACATATTGCCAGCAGGCGTAATACTGTGATTATGAATTATTATTAATTATTATTACTATTTTTAATGCATTTGCTGAAAATGAATGAGTTTGATTGATTTTTTATTATTATTATTTTAAAGTTTTTACTTCCTTTGGGGGGAGGAATTACTGTCGATTTTTTAAAAAGGAAAAAAACACCCTAGAAATGTACCGTCTGTGTGTTTCCCGCCTTACTTTAGAAAAATGCAAAACCTTGTATTAATATCTTGATGATCAAGAACTGTTTTCAGATTTTCTGCCACTGCTTTCTACTTCTTCCCCATCTCATCTTTTCTATCTAGATCAGGTAGCATTTCTTACAAGCAAACCCACCCTCCCACCCACCCCTATAATAATACAGGTTCCAATTTGTTCTACCCCAACTTTTGCCTGTTTTTCTGTCTTCAGCGAGGGCTGATTTCGAGGTACAGCAAAAGGAAGTAAGTCAACATTTTTGCTCTGTTAACCCAAAAGTATGCTTAGTTTTAGAGTTGGGGGCTGGGAAAAGTATGATGATGATGATCCCAAGTTCACCTCTGTCTTGGAAAGCAAATGTTTCATTTGCTTGCAGGAGGAAATTATGGGTCCAAAGGAAAAACTAGTATATATAGCCCACAATTCATCCATTACCCCCTACAAATTACCTCTTCCATTTATTCTGATTCTTGATTACAGCAGGGCATCTGTTTTGGGAGTTGTCTTTGGTGGGGGGAATCCACCGCTGCAGCTGAAGTTAAGCACCCTCATGTCTGCCCTGCACACTCAGCAAATGGGGGTTGGCTGATAGACCGTCCGCTTCCTCTTTCCAAATGCCTGTATGGGGCCTGCACCTAAAACAGCAACGTCAAAAACGTCTCCCCAAAGAAGCTGACAGGTGGAGGAAACAATACTGACTTTGAATCGCTGGATGTACGATGCAAATGAAACCTATTTGCAGAGCAGCCCTTTTATTTCCCCGTCTGGCTGTGACTGAGAAGTCTAGAAGAGTTACAGAGCAATGCTTTAGCTCTCCGGCACTGCAATTCCTGTGCAAACATCTGTACACAGACAGGGATGGCTACAGCCTTAAGGGCTTGAATACCTTCCCCCAGTTCAGTGCCTTCTAGCTGGGGTGGGCTTCAGCTCCTAGAATCCCCACCCCCAAAAAGGATTAGCTGGAGCACACAATGCTTTTACAAGGCTGAAACGTGACTAGCTAGTTCGTGGCTTCAAGTGAAAGGGACACCTAGCTTGGAAGCCAAGTAGGGTTAGCCCTGGCTAAGACTTGGACATGTGAACACTAGGAAAGTGCAGGGTGGTGGGCTAGGTGGCAAAACTGAGAAAACATCCCAGAACAAGTCAGGGACAAGCCACTTTTATAGAAAGAAAACTACAGGATTGCCGTCACCAGGAGTTAAACTCAACATTTTGAATTACAGGTAGTCCTCGTTTAGCGGCTGCCTTGTTTAGCAACCATTCACAGTTACAATGGTGATGAAGTAATTTTACGACCAATCCTCGCATTTACATCCTTCGCAGATCTGTAAAGCAAAGGAAAGTTGAAATAAGATCATAAGTACAGTTGTGGTTTCACTTAGTGATGGCTTTGCTTAACGCCAAGTTGTCAGTCCCAATTGTGGTCACTAAACGAGGACTCCCTGTAGTGGCTTGGTGTTTCACATGATGTAGCTAGGATGGTTTGGTTCCATGTTGTTCCAAGAACCCAGAAAATTGGGTTAATAGCACAGACTTCATTAATTTTATTATTTGGCCAATCATGGGTAAACATCTCATGTGAATGCAGTTGCTGTGGAGAATGAACCCTGGTGCATTTGGTGAGCACCCAGCTGGGGAAACAGGTCCTAGAACTGCCTTTAGGCAAACAACTCACTGAAGAGGTTAAATTTTGCCATCGTCAGTAGCAAATGGCTCCCATGGTTTAAACCCATGTGCTATCGCTGGGCCTAGCCGCAGCTTGGGGGAGTGGGGGAGGTGGGCTCTCAGCAATATGCGTCCCCTTTCTGCAATGGAGCCCACCTTGGATGGGTCCTGAGAATAGGCTTCCTTGGAACCAGCATGTCCCGGTGGTATGCAATCCAGGTATTTCTGGGGAATGCGTCCAACAATAACACCTAGAAGTCCTTACATCTTGTGGAATGTGGTCTGATGGGGGAGCCATTGTGGATTCCTTGCCACCCCACAATGTCCAGTAAGTTATGTCACAAAGAGGCCATCCGAAGCCGGAAAACATTATCAAAGTCCCAGAACAGACGTCAGAATTGACATATGCTACCGCCCTGAGCATGTTTGGAGGGTGTTGAACAAAGCATTAGCAGAAACGCTCCCTCCTCGGCCAGTAGGGCCATCAGAACAGCGTGCAGCATTTAAAGCTCCCGTTGAGCTACTGGGCAAGCAATGAAGGAGGTGGCCAAGCATCTCACGCCTGATTCATTGCCCTGAGCTCCCTTCTGGCCAATGTGGCCCTTCCGATAATTTCTGCCTCTTCTCAAGCACCCGGTAGCTTGATCATCAGTCCTGATGTTGCAAGGCAGCTGAAGGAAACACTACTGTACTCACTGTTGATTTTATTTTCATTCCAACAGGAAGGACAGCCTAACTGGTGAGTAAGGACGTGCTCCCTTTCTCTGCTGGCATCTAACCCTGACACAAAGGTGCCTTGGAAATACCTTTTCCTACCATCCACCCATGACATCTCCATGTTGTCCCCAGCCCAAGAGAGAGACAGACTTATTTTATTCTTAGCTGTCCTCTTTTCTTCACTACCATCCAAAGGGTGAAAATTCATAAAATGAGTTCGGCTTTGTCACCCCTTTGCTAGGAGAGAAATCTGGGAATTCAAAAGATAAGGCAAGTTATGGATTGGCAGTGAGGATGGCGAATTGATTCTCTACTGATCCGAGGATGGGCGGACCGCAGTGGGGAAGCATCTGTAGACAGGAGCGATGCAGAGATGCTCAGCACTATCTTTAGCAAAGCACAATGGGGTGCAGGTAGGAATTAAAAAAGGCACGTCCAAAGTTATTGAAGAATGCCTCCATTTTGTAATAAAGGCAATATGCTTCAGGGGATGGAAATTTATCTATATTGTATAAATATGTAAGTGTGCTATGCATATCGGTGTGTTGGACTACAGCTCACATCATCTCCCCCTGGCTGGGGTGATGGCAATTGTAGGGCAACGTAAGGGTGGGGGGTGTTGCAAAAAGGTGGTGGATAGTGGCTGTGCTGGAGAAATAAGGAAAACCACTGTTTGAAAAGGAGGAGGAGGAAGAGGAGGAAGCTGTAATTAAACAAGAAAGTAATTTTTTTTTTTTTAAACCAGCTCTTTTTATTCTCTTTCCCTTCCTACCTTCCAACCATCTCTGGTTTCTGAGCTTGCAAAGGGCAGAACGGAGAACAAGTATTCCTTAATAAGGTTAATGCTAATGTTATTTTGCTTTCCGTTTCTACTCTGCCAATTAAGACTTGTACACAGACAACTTTTCCCATTAAACGTTGTGCTGATGGTGAAACTCCATTCAACCCATCTCCTCGTATGCCCACGCTTTTATTTGGATGTGGGGTTTTTTTTCCACAATAAACTTTTTTACAAAAAACAACCATCATTTCAAACTGCATTCTTTGAGAATGTTCCTCTGCAAATCCAAGTGGTTTACAGTGGCTTGAAACACAGTTAGGCTTTAATTGGCCAAAGGTTCATTTTTTGGTGAAATGGCTTTTGTAACAAAGAAGAATGCCTTTCTTTATTCCTTTCGTTTGGAATGAGGGAGGGGGACTTCGTCCTCTGTTGCAGCAACACAATCACACGGATTCTGTGCAGTATGTTTAACCCAGTTACCCACACACAATCACACTAACTGGGTCACATGGGATCTCTAGGGCAGTATTTCTCAACCTTGGCAACTTTAAGCTGCGTGGACTTCAACTCCCAGAATTCTGGGAATTGAAGTCCACACAGCTTAAAGTTGCCAAGGTTGAGAAACACTGCTGTAGGAGGTGCTTAGAATCCCATTAGCCAATCAGTGTTAGTGGCTTGCCAGGCATATGCCATAGAGTTCTATCACAGAGAGTCTTTCTTTTGCAGCCATTCTCCATCTCCAACTCTTTTGCTTGGAGGAATAGGTTGGTTGATTATGTGACATCAAGTCGTTGTCAACTGTTAGTGTGTCAGCCCTTTGAAGTAGTCCAGACAGGAAACCAAAACCATGAGTCCTAACACTACCTTTATGGTAAGGTTACAGTAACCGAATCTTGCAAGTCTGAAAGCACTTCTCCCCTCCCTTGTCTTTACTTTCCAAAGAACTAGGGAGGATCCCTTCTGAGATGCTTCCCACATCCTTATTCCTGCTGTGGGCTGAGATATCTCTTCTCTGACAGTTGCCTAGGCTGTGGCTCTTCCTCCTGTCTCCCAGGGTTATTCTCACAGCCCATTACATAGTGACCACATAGGCAGATTTTCTTCAGGAAGATCTGTCCCTAACCTGGTCTTTCAGGTCTGCCAATGGTGCATCCATTACCACTGTAACTGAACCCATCCACCCTGCTGTTGGTCATCCTCTTCTTCTCTTTCCTTCCATCTTTCCCATCTGCCTTGACTTTTGACTCCATGATCCTGTTTGCATGATATCAGACAAGGGTGGTTCAAAATAAACCCAGGAATGGATCAAAATTAACCCCTCTGCTGGCAAACGTATTTATTCTGCCTTTGACCCAGTTAAACATGCTGTGTAAGCTTGGCCGAGAACTACTGTCTCAGAGCTATGGAGAATCACACACACTCGTCCCAAAATCCTGGAATAGGGACAGGACAGATGTAGAGGGAAGAGGGAATGGCCTTGGAGGATAGGAGGAAGAGCCACTCCGAAGGCAATGGTCAGATAAGAGAGGCTTGAGCCCGGGCCAAGAAAGTAACATGAGAAAACGTCCCAGACATCCCCTCCCTAGTTCACACAAAGATAAAATGAGGGAAGGGGAAGCACATTCAGACTTGCAAGATTCTGTTGCTATAGCTGTTACGACAATAGCAGTCTTGACCTAAGCGGTGTTGGTTTCTCAGCCTGGTCTACCTTGTAGGGCTGACAACAGAGGAGAAGCTCCACTGAGGGACATGCAGGTGGTGGCACCAAAAAAAAAAAAGTTTGGATCTTAAGCACAGAAGTTTCCAAATACTTAACAAAACATAAACATCAGTTTATTACCAACTAGAATATACCACAATGAAATGCATGCCAGTACACAACTAGAATATCTAAAAGTTCTTGGAGAAACATAATTGAAATTCACCTAATAATAACAATGGAGGCAATAAGCCACTTAGATCTAGCAACACACCAACAGGCCCAGCGACTTCTTTTCACCACCATCTTCCTATCGTTGCTTTCACCTCATCCCCAGCCGACGAGGGAAACAGCCTTAAATCATTCTTAGCTGCACCAGTGTTAAAGTGGTGTTTTCCCCTTAATACAACAGCAGTCAATGGCAGCTACAAGATGTGTGCAATCTGTGGCATTCATCTCCCATTAGGTTGGAGGCAAAGGTAGGGAACCAGTAGTAGATGGGATTAGAACAGCACTTAGTATCTGTTTTGGGTTGATATGAGGATGGCCTCTCTTCTCTGGCCCCTATTCAAGCTTTTCTGCTTCTTTCTGCTCTTTTCCTCCTAAATAGCTAGCCACAGCAACATTGGGCCAGTGAATTGCGAAATACAAGTAGTCCTTGTTTAGTGACTGCCTCATTTAGTGACCATTTGCAGTTATGGTGGTGGTGAAAATGTCACTTAATGACCAATCCTCACATTTACGATCTTCGGAAGATCTGTACAGCAAAGGAAAGCTGAAGTCAGATTGTAAGCACAGCAGCAGTTTCACCTAGCGACCGCTTTGCTTAACAACCGAGTTGCCGGTCCCAATTGTGGTCACTAAACGAGGACTCCCTGTAATGCTAGGCAGCTCAGCCCACTGTACTGTGAGTGCTTCAACTCAAAGGCTTTTATTGATTCAGCACAAGGCTGAAATAGCCTAATGGTGGGACCATCTCCTGCACATCGCCTGCTGAACTGTACACGGTGGGATCGGTAGGTTGGCATTTGTTGGCTGGATAAGGAAAGGAAAAGAAAGGGAAGGCATTCAAAAATACAAGGGAAGGGATCCAAAAATAGAAAAGAAAGGAAATTCTAAATAACAGTATTGCTTGTGACAGTTGCCTCCCCTTTCTCGATGCTGAACTTTTTAAAAAACTTTGTTTAACTTTGGTTACAACAGAATGGGATGAAGGATGAAAAGTCCCGCCGCCAGCCATTCCTGCGGCCACATCGTGATGGGGGGGATGTTTCTCCCGCTGGCTGCCAACGTGCAAAAGAGGGAGGAGAGCAAAGCTGAAGGATTCAGCCAGTCACTTCACTTATTGCACGCTGCACACACAGAATCCGAATAGCCCAGTCACTGGTGAATCAGAAGTAACTTGGGCGAAAGTTGGGACTGCTTTCTATCGATGCCCAACTACAAACATTGCCATAAGCACGTTAAATACAACTTCCCTTTTAAAAAATGACATCTCAAATAAAAATCTTTTCCCGCTGGTAGAATCAGGGCCTTTTTACAGTGGCAAACAGCAGAATTGCTTCAAATCCCCTTTTCAGAAGCCGTGGCTTCTAAAATCTGGCACGAGATTTGAAATAATCAGATCTCTCTTTTTTTTTAATTCATTCAAGGCAACTTAAACGACTTAAACAGTAATCCTAACAGCTTTTCACATATTTAATTTGTTCCAACAAACGGTTGCTGAATTTTTTTAGAAGGTGAAGATTTTGCATTTGTTCTCATTCCCTGATTTGTTCAGCTTTGTAGGCAATGTTCCCCAAAATATGGGGAAATACTTTCTGGGCAAGAGAAAGACATTAGCAGACACTGCTAGCATTGCTCTAGCCAGATTTTGCCATCACTAATGTGTGCTGTTCTGTTCCCATGGTAGCTCTTTTCCTTTCTGATTAATGTCCTATTCCTGCCAGCGAACCAAAACCAGGAGTCCAATTGCAGCTTGAGAAAAAGAAAGTGAGAAGGCAGGAAACATTGATGAGAGATTTTAAAAGCACTTTCACAGAATGAATAACTACAATAACATCATTCTCACAAATGATGAACAAAGAATAGAGGGGGAAAAAAATAAAATATCCTAAAGGTTAGAATATATCTCCTTCTTTTGTTTATTAAGAGTTTTCCCTCCTTCTCTTCAATCATATTTCTTGGCGCTTTACAAGAAGGAATAAAGAAAAATATAAATGCACAAATAGTTGGGGGGAGACCCCAATCCTGTAAGAAACAGGAAGGTAAAAATACCCCCAAATCAGCTTTCGAAAGATTCAGATGGATTGTCTCTCTCAAAAGCTCAGAAAAAGAATGAGGTATTTGGCACCAAAATGATAATAATTTAGGATCCCAGCCAATCTGATGGTGAGAAGCACTCCACAACTGAACTAGCGGCAGCTGTTTTTTTTCCCAATTGCAATTAAAAAAACAAAGTTAGCTGGGCAAGCTGGCATTTAATTACCCACAGTGCCACGCCACAGCATCATTGATGCCTTGTGGGAAATTTAAATCTTAGTTGAATGCCGCCGCTTCCAAGAACAGTTCTGGGATCCTCCATGTATCTCTACCTGCAGCTAGAAGATGCCTTACTGTTTCAGTTCTGGTCCTTAAGATTCTGTCTTCGTCATTTTCCCAGCCTGTTGCTAAAGCTGTCTAACTTTAGTGAATCTGATGTTTTGCATGCACAACTTTGGGTGCATCAATTGCAACTGTGCAATTGACACAATGAGTGATCGGCTCCTCCTGGCTGCTTTTGATGGCAGCATCTGGGGGCCTTTCCAGGCACTGTCCTCAGTGACCCTTTTGGCTTCTGCTACTGGACTCCCTGGCTTCTGCAGGGAATCGCCGATGCAAGGCCAGGCTGGCACTTTCCAGAATGCAAATCAGGTCTGATGCAGACTCCTTATTAACGCATGTTCACCGCTCTTGTGAAATAGCAGTAGACCTTTTTTAAGACATGGGTTCAGCACTCTTGCGGGAGAGCGCTCAGCCTTTCTTTACAAAACCATGGCTGCTTCTCCTGCCAATTTTACCAGGAAAGATTTCCAATGGGATAATTTGCCCGCTACATCTGCCAATGAAGGGACATTATTTTCAGTTTGGAGAATGATTGATGATGGCTTGTCCCACTGCTCTTAACTGGTCCCCTATTAAAATGTAAGGAGAACAGCATTCACTGGCCTTGTTACAAGGCAGAATAAAGATTGGCTGCTGGGACAGAGGAAATTATGCTGGTTATTTTGTGTTCCTCCATGGGTAGCCGGTCAAAATGACTATCAGGGGATCCAGGGGGATCAAGATGGCCAGTGTGACTGCAGGACCAAAACCTGGCCCCTTTTTAAGTGTGTTGTGGTACACAAAGCACGGGCGGGGGCTCAGTGCTCCTGCTCCTTCAGCCAAGCGAGATCAGCTCAAAATGACCACATGGACATTGTGACACCATAATGCAAACCCCATTTCATACTTGCCTTCTGATGCCTGATGTCACCTGTTTGCATCAGGACGTCATGATGCAGATTTTGCCCTTGCCCTCCACCCACAGATGCCGAAGTCTGGCTGGACCCTCTGACTGAGCTGGATAAATCCAGGGGACCTTTTGGCAAGCTTTCATGGCTGAGCAGGATATGGCTCTGCAATGTTCATAACTGATCAATACTTGACTGTTACAGAGAGCAGTTTTAACATCAGCTTTTAAAAATGTTTCTTTTTGTTCTATTTTGAATTTTTTAAAAAAATGTACTAATCCCATGTTTACATTCAGCTTGTTTCATCATTCAGTTCCTTCCTATTTCCAACCACATTGAGATAAATGAAAGAGAAAGAAAGAAAGAAAGAAAGAAAGAAAGAAAGAAAGAAAGAAAGAAAGAAAGAAAGGCAGGCAGGCAGGCAGGTGAGGGAAGAGAGAGAGAGAGAGAAAGAAAAACAGAAAGAGAAAGAAGGAAAGACAGAAAGAAAGAGAGAGAAAGGAAGGAAGGAAGGAAAGAAAGAAAGAAAGAAAGGAGAGAAAGAGAAAGAAAGAAAGAAAGAAAGAAAGAAAGAAAGAAAGAAAGAAAGAAAGAAAGAAAGAAAGGAAAGGAAGGAAGGAAGGAAGGAAGGAAGGAAGGAAGGAACGAAGGAAGGAAGGAAGGAAGGAAGGAAGGAAGGAAGGAAGGAAGGAAGGAAGGAAGGAAGGAAGGAAGGGGAAGAAAAGGGAGGGAAGGAAGGAAGGATGGAATGAGAGAGAGAGAGAGAGAGAAAGTAAGTTACATGTGTGAATTAGGAGCTTTTCCCATGTAAGGAGTACCCCAGAACAGGTAAAGCAGAAAAAACGGCCCATGATGGAAGTCTTGCAAAATTGCAGCAGAGTGTTTTGGATATATTGAGTCCCGGATTCCCTGGTCTCTTTGTCTTCTTTTTAATGATGCTTAAGGAATTTTAATGGTCCTCATGAAACATCTCGAAGCCTCTTATTGTGTCACAGCTCCCAAAAGGGGTGGGGTGGGGGAATTAAATCTGAGTGATTAGGGAAACGGATTGTATTGGAATTGCCTCCAGTCGCGCTCTTTGTCAACCAACACTTTCCCTATGGAAAAAGAAAAAGATGAAGAAGAAAAGGGCAAAGCTTCACTACCTCCCTCCCCCCCCCCCCAGTTTGTGTGGCCATGCACAACCCGTGTTAATTTCCAGCACTGGAACACTGAGATGTCAGCCTAATTAGCAGAAGGGAGATAATGCAGCGTTCATTAACGTAGCATAATACAGCTGATCAGAGGCTCTGAAGTTTGACCACATGAAGTCATTTTACTTTGCTTTTCCTGCTTTTTTTTTTTTTTAATGAGGGCCAGTTGCATGCCAAATACAGGACAGAATTAATACTCAGTGGGTGGGTGAGTATAGATGGCTAGAACCACCCACAGTCCTAGTCTGGGAGGCAAATGGTATTAATTTCTCAGATCTAAAAGCGGAGAGCTGAGCTGTTAGGCTGAGAAAAGTTGACCCACGGGAAAGTCCATGGGGAGCCAAAACAGGGAGGGAGGCCCGGGCAGGCCACAGACTCTTTCTGAGTAAATCCATCTCTCCAGGCCAGATGAAACAAAGTTGAGGGCAACCTGCAGATTCTCCCCCCTTGATTTGGATCAGGACTCAGCAGAGTTCTGGATTTCAGTGTCCAGGAGCTCCAGCCACCTTGGTTAGCCCTGCTGGGAACCAAGGCAGTGTCATCGACAAGCTCCAGAGAACGGCATCACCTCCAGAGTTTTGTCCCAAAGGCACTAGGGTGGGATTATTCCATTATTTCCACTTTTGTACATTTTATCCCAGAAGATCAGCCGCAGGTGGAGCAGGACGAGATTTTGGGGAGGACGTTGATACAGGAAAATCGGGTCCTGATCTCGATTGTGCCATCTGGAGTTAAATGCTCACCTGGCAGTTAACCTAAATCTCATCTTTAGCAGGAGGAAATGGCTAAATTCTGGAGTGATTGGAAGTCAGCTCCTCAAATATTCTCCAGCACAAACACTGAATGGCCCTCACAAAACCTACTTGCATAAGACATGTCATTGTGTCTTGTTATTAAGCATTATAAGAGGGTTAGGGCAACCTTGGGCTGCATCAACAGGTGTATCATATCGAGATCACAGGAAGTGACAGTTCCATTCTCTGCTGCATTGGTCAGACCACATCTGGAATACTGTGTGTCCAGTTCTGGTCCCCACAATGCAAGAAGGATGCCAAGGAACTGGAAAGAGTACAGAGGAGAGCAACCAAGTTGGTGAGGGGATTGGAGGCTACATCCTATGAAGAATGGTTAAAAGAATTGGGTCTGCTTAGTCTAAAGAAGAGAAGGTGAAGGGGAGATATGACTGAAGCCTTCTAATCCTTGAAGGGTTGTCCAGGGCTGAAGTGATGCGTTTATTCTCCATAGGGTAAGACAGGAACCAATGGGTAGAAGGTCTGCAGTTGGAGATCAAACCTCAAAATAAGGAGGAATTTCCTGACCACGAGAGTTATTCAGCAGAGGAACAACCTGCCTTCTGGAGTTGTGGGGGCTCCATCGCTGGAGCTTTTCAAGCAAAAGCTGGAGATCCATTTGTCTGGGATGGTCTGAGGATTCTTGCCCTGGACCTGAAGACCTCCAAGCCCCCTGTGATTCTACAGAAGCATGGTGTTGGGTCACCTTGTCTTAGAGTCTTTAACTGAAAAAGTCCTAATGAAATGTCTGGGGTGGTGGGACTCACCCATGGCCCCAGAATTGGAGTGTCTGGCCCACGCAGTCCCATTTCTAGCAAGTAATTATCTCTCTCTTACCAAACAAAAGGCTTGAGGCTGTTATGTGCAGTAAAATTTACTTCTTATTTCAGTGTGTCTGTAATTTTGGAGTCGTATGAACTGGGTGGAAAGGGTCTTCTTTTCCTGCCGTTGCAGCAGATAAAACAAATTCTCAGCCCTTCTCTTCAAAAATCAAGGAAGCAGAGGGTAGCTTTCTTGCACAAGGCTCCCCAAAGTCTTTGATTAAGCAATCGTTCTCGTTTGATTCTGGCTCCAGCCAAGATAGCATTGATGATTCAACCAGCTCTGGGTCGCTAATTTACGAAATTCAAATACTGGGGAATATTTACTGTATTTTAAGACTTCTTAGAGGGACTTTCTGCCAGCGGAGAGGCACAAATTGAAAGGCTGTCTTCTTATATCAAGCAAAATTGGGCTTTAATGGAGTGTGGTTGTTTGTGATTCAACAAGTTGTGTGAACCTGATTGTCCCATTAAGCAGGGGCATCCACGTGTGTGTGGGTGTGGGTGTAAAATGTCAAGATAGTGGCCACCAATTTGACCCCTCCCTACAGATGCCCCTGACATTAAGCGTGGAGATTTGTTAGCTGGCTCAGCATTGGGTGAGATGTGTGCAAGAACAGCGTGGGAAGAATTTAACTTGACAACTGGATGTGGGAGAAGGCGAACAATTGGCCTGTCCTTCTTCCCACCAAGTCGAAGCAGAGAGAAACTCTCGGATGTTTGCACGGATACCAAACTTCTGCAGAAAGGCGGTTCCAGAAAGGAAGCATCCGTCCCTCTTTACGATTCATTCGAAGAGGCAGCAAAGTAGCCCAGCGCACTCATTTGAAGATGATCCTTAAGTGATTAAAATTTGGGGATTAGCAGGCGAAGAAAGCCAAGATTAAATGCTTTGCACAGCAGAGGAAAGAGTTTAAAGCTTGTCCTGAAAGCCGAACGGATGATGGACTGGCATTAAGTAAAGCCTTCACGCCATCCATGTTGAGCTCTTGTCTCATCAATGGGATCGTCCAGATTGAGAAGGACATGAGAGCTTTCCAAAACTAACTAGCTAGCTAAACGTTCCCGGGGGGGGGGGGGGGGATGTCTTCCTACTCAATAGGGGAAATGACCACATTTGCTGGGGTGGGGGCTGAGAACTGGCCAGGAAACAGGAGGGGCAAATTGTGTGGTAGCGGGAACAGACTGAAATAATGCTATATGTCGCATTATTATTATGGTTGGTCACACAGCCAGCCAGGTGATCTGGCAACTGTATCTGAAATATTTTGGGGTCCCCAGTTCTGGATAATGCATGGAGGGGGGTTCAGATTAATTTCAGTTCTCTTAGTTTCTCATAAGGGCAGGCAAGGCACTGTCAATTTTGATTTCCCTGTTTCTTCTTTTCGCCATGTCGCATTCAAGTCATCAAAGTTTTTTTTTCTCTTTTTAAAAAAGTTGCATTTGTATGCATTTTGGGCACACTTCTCCGCACATGCATTTTGATTGCTTTTTTGCCTAATCTAAACAGCTTTTGCAAATAAATTTCCCTAATGCATTGTACTACTGTTATACATTATTTTCATGAATATATGCATTTATGTACAGCCTTGTCCCCAATGTACATTCTAAAATTATTATTGATGAATTGATTTGCAAAATTTAGAAAAATGCAAATTTTGAGTAATAAGTAAGTTTTCTTCATATATCACAGCTGTCCCAATGCAGGTGTTCTTTACATGTGCAGACTTCATCTCCCAGAATTCTTAGCAATGACCCTGGAAATTGACACCCACAAATCTGGAGGATGGCCAGATGAAGATTCTCTTGAGTCAGGAATAGTTCCTATACCTTACCTGACTGAGAGGGAGGGACTGGCCCAAAGCCAGCCGATGAGCTTCCGTGGCTGAAGGGAGACTAGAACCTGGGTCTCCCCACTCCTAGTCCAGCATCTTCTCCCTACACCTGATTGGCTCTTGGATTGAGAGGGAGGGACTGGCCCAAAGCCAGCCGATGAGCTTCCGTGGCTGAAGGGAGACTAGAACCTGGGTTTCCCCCCTCCTAGTCCAGCATCTTCTCCCTACACCAGACTGTCACTCTTGTTATGGCTGAAGAACATGATGACACGATTCCAGCTGTCCTTTTTCTTTGCTAGAAGAAGTTGGAGAATGAGGGGCAAACAAACAAGCCCACAGCCGCCCCATGGCTGGGCTTAGAAGCTAAGCCGAGTCCAGCCTTTCCCAAGCACGGCTTATGGGAACAGCCTCCCCAAATCACCAGGAATAGGTGAATCCTGCTTTGGGGCATGATGAAATGGTTGCCACATTTATCCCCTACCTGCTGGGTTTGAAGCTAGTTTTCCCCTAGAGTGGTTCCCCTTCCCAGGGAGCAGCCCAGCTTGGAGAAGGCCTTTTGAACTCCTCTCCCCTCCCAGCCATTTCTGGAGAGAGAGGGAGGGAGGACCCCCATCTAAGGACCAAAGGGGCATCTGACTGCCCTCCTCCCAGAGCGTTGAGGGCTGCCCTGGGAGACGTCCAGAAGGAAAGTTATTATGCTGGAAAATAATGCCAGGATGAAGCAAGTCCTGGGCCTGAGCCTCACCGCTGGTGATTTCAAGGAGACGGGTCTCCAGTCTTCTCCTGGTACTGTAGTAGTTTATCCTTGCCTCGTTCCAGGCCATTGTTTTGAATTCCCCCTCTACTTAAAGCCCTGGCATTTTCTGCTGGTCTCCCATCCAAGGATTAACCAGGCCCAATGCTACTTAGCTTCTGAGCCAGACAAGGCCAGTCATGTGATGCCTCCTGTTCAATAAAATTAAATTAAATGCAGGCTTCGTCCCATTCAGTCCTTGGGAAGGGCAGCCTAGGCCACCCCGCTCATCACTGAAAGGCCAAGAGTGGCCTCTGGCCCCAGAAAAATTGCGCACCTCTGCTATGAGCTACACAGTTATCAATACCATTTCTCAATTTCACACTAGTTCACATATAGTCAGCATTTGTATTATCTATACAATCTTCAAGGTGATTAATCATTCTTTTGTTCTCTTTTTCTTGTCCTCCTTCCTCTCTTTCTTTTCTCTCTCCTTCCTTCCTTCCTTCTTTCTCTTTTTCTTTCTCTTTCCTTCCTTCCTTCCTCCCTCCCTCTTTCTCCTTCTCCTTCTCCTTCTCCTTCTCCTTCTCCTTCTCCTTCCTTCCTTCCTCCCTCCCTCCCTTCCTTACTCCTTCCTTCCTCCTTCTCCTTCCTCCCTCCCTCCTTCCCTCCCTCTTACTCCTTCTTCTCCTTCTCCTTCCTCCCTCCCTCCCTCCTTCTCCTTCTCCTTCTCCTTCTCCTTCTCCTCCCTCCCTTCCTTCTTTCTCTTTCTCTTTTTCTTTCCTTCCTTCCTCCCTCCCTCCCTCCCTCCCTCTTACTCCTTCTCCTTCTCCTTCCTTCCTTCCTTCCTTCCTTCCTTCCTTCCTTCCTTCCTCCCTCCCTCCCTCCCTCCCTCCCTCTCTCCCTCTTACTCCTTCTCCTTCTCCTTCTCCTTCTCCTCCTTCCTTCCTTCCTTCCTTCCTTCCTCCCTCCCTCCCTCCGTTCTCTTCCTTCCTTCCTTCCTTCCTTCCTTCCTTCCTTCCTTCCTTCCTTCCTTCCTTCCTTCCTTCCTTCCTTCCTTCCTTCCTTCCTTCCTTCCTTCCTTCCTTCCTTCCCTGAAGGAGTGAGAAAGGGACTTCCTTCAGGGCTTTAAGTTCACTGGCCTTCCTGCTGAAGCAAAACCAGCCCTGGAGGTTTCCCACCCGTCTTTAATAAAGCAGAATTGAAAAATCTGAGCACCTCCATCCATCACTCAGGTACAGAGGTGTTGGGGGCGAGAGAGCAGGGAACTTCTTGAGTCCAGCTTCCCCTTCAACTCCTGGCGAAAGACTGTTGTGCAGAAGTGGAAAGCAGAAGAGAGAAGGAGGGGGAGTGAATTAACTTAATGAAACTTCTCTGTTCCATGTTCACATTAGGATTGAGTAGACATGCCTTAAAGAATGAAAGTGGGAGAGCACGTTGGCATGTTTCCCCCTTCAGAAGGGGTTTTCTGGAATCCATCAGAGGACTCAGACCAGGATCCAGTTCAAAGGGGCCTTCCATCGTCTCCTTCTCCCTTACAAGAGTAAATTTAGGGCAGCTTTTTGGCTGGTGAAAGCGGTTTCTCTCTTACTGCCTGCATTTCAAGGGAACCTACAGGGAAAACGAATGGAGAGATATATTAACATTCCCTGCCTCGTTTGCGCTTTGCTAGGCTGCCTTTCTACTCAGAAGTAAATCCCAAGGAGTCCACTTCCTCCACAGTAAGCAAGCGAAGGTACTAAATGCCCGGTAAATTTCGGCATGGCCACCCTGGCTCGGCTGCAGGGTTTTTCAAAACAAAAAAACAAAAACATCTCTTCTTGCAAGCTATTCCAGACCTCACAGGATCGCAGCTGGATCGTCGCTGGCAATATTCTGTCTGCAAAGTAGCCGACTTTGCAAGCCTGTCTGTAGAAATGTATTCGTGCTGCCTTCGCGCAGCCCGTTTTGTTCTTTTAAAAGCAAAATAGATGCCTCCATCCACTTGAACTCACTACCCAGTGGCTCCATGATGAACATCAGGGATGCATCTGCATTGTTTTCTTGGGAATAATAATAATAATAATAATTATTATTATTATTATTATTTATTAAATGTATATGCTGCCTGACTCCCAGCGACTATGGAAAATCTATTGCCTTTTCCAAAAGAGTTTCTATTTTACTTCCCAGTCTAGTCTCAATCTCTGGATTTCCTTGTGGTCTCCCATCCAAGTACTAACCAAACCCTGCTTAACCTTTTCAGAGCAGCCAAGCTTGCTAGGTGCTGCCACCTAACTGGGCATTTATGACTGGGCCATAGGTACGCCGTGTTAATTTCACTAGTCAAATCACATCTTTTTCAAGTCAAGCTTTCCTGGTAACTTTATGGACACCGCCATGCATTTTTCTTGGCAAAAGCAGGGACTTCAGCTCCCAGAATTTCTTCCAGATTTTTTTTTTTTTTTGGAAACTCTCAGTTCTAGCTCACATCCTTGGGATCCCCTAGTGGTCTCTCATCCAAGTTGTTGTTGTTGTTGTTTAGTCGTTAAGTCGTGTCCGACTCTTCGTGACCCCATGAACCATATTGCGCCAGGCCTTCCGGTCCTTCACTGCCTCCAAGACCCTGCCGCAAATTGCGTAATTCCTCAGCATATTAGCCTATAGTGGAGCAACGTTCCTAGCTCTTACTTTCTGCTCCGAGCCCATTACTCTAGTCCAGATTACTCCGTTCCTCAGCGGACATGGGTTCAGGGGGGGAATGCCTTCTCCTCCAGAGAAAATCCCAACCCTGCAGCCAGGTGGGAGAGCCTCTCTTGGTATTTGCACATTGATCTCCAGCAGCAGCCCGGTCTGCGGCTGGAAGCCCAACGGCACCCCCCCCACCACCATCGAAATGTACAATAAAAACGATGTAGCTGGGTAATCTAATTGTTCTCTGACCACAAGGGAAGTCTGGCTGGGGAGGGAGCAAGGGCAGCAGTGGGGGCGAGGATGTAATTGACTCATCCCGACGCGAAGCTCCTGTCTCATTAACTGTCCTGTCTCAGGCTGTTGCTAATTGCTGTAATTAGTTTTCCGCTGACCAGCTGTTAAGCCCTTCCGTGAGGTTGTCTTGTTTTCTTCCATCTATGATTGAAAATCAATAAAGTAGAAAATTGCACGAATACATATCGGGGAGGGTCTTGGAGGAGGAAAGAAAGCAGAGAGGGCTGAGCCGAGGTGGAGGCACTGAGCGTCTGGTGGGTTATGATCCCGGGTTGCAGGGATGCCTTTATGAAAGCTGAACTGGCGAGTGGCTGGTTGAGCAGGGTCTGGAGTGCAGATTTGGGCAGAACAGTTCAGTTCAAGAGACCGTGTGGACTGGTCATGACAACAGAGAGGCTCCCTGAACCAACAGATTTGAGAGGAAAAGAAAGAAACCATCTGGACATATAGATTTCACACTGGATGACCCCAGTGGCTTCAATTTAGACAATAATAATCGAAATTCCCTTGTCCAGAGCAAATGTCATCTTTCAGATTATGCCCATCTCAACTTCTATAGCCGCCCCACGGATTATGAAATTCTTCTTCTCACATCAAAGTTTCATTAAATTTCCCAGTTCTGACCTTAGTTCTATCTATCTATCCATCTATCTATCATCTATCTTTTATTTATCTTATCTAATCTGTCTATCCATTCTATCATCTATATCTTATCTTATCTATCTATCTATCTATCTATCTATCTATCTATCTATCTATCTATCTATCTATCATTTATCTTATTTAATCTATCTATTCATTCTATCATCTATATCCTATCTATCTATCTATCTATCTATCTATCTATCTATCTATCTATCTATCTATCTATCTATCTACTATTCATCTTAACTAATCTATCTGTCTATCCTATCCATCCATCCATCCATCCATCCATCCATCCATCCATCCATCCATCCATTCTCTCTCTCTCTCTCCTATCTATCTATCTATCTATCTATCTATCTATCTATCTATCTATCTATCTATCTATCTATCTATCTTCTATCTATCATCACAAAGCTTATCTTTTCAATCAAATATTTTTCTAGTTAGAATTAGTGCTATTTCTCCTATCCTCCTCATCTAAATATTCATCCAGATTTTGAAGTTCTGTGCATTGCTGGTTCTTGTTTTTGAAGTTACAGGTATGCTGCTTGAAATCTCTTGTGGTGTCCTTTGATTAAGGACATTGGGTTGCTGCTTTGTTCATTAAATATATTTTTAATTTTTAGGAATGCTTGCGGCCAATGTGCATTCCTAAAACACTACCAAAAAGCAACCTCACTGTAATTTGAGGTAGTCTCGTATCAAGATTGTCCCGTGCTGTGTTTTAACTAGTAAGCTGGAGGACAGATGTGCACCCAAAAGAATCACAAGGCAGAAATGCACACAGTCATATTACTATTTACCTTTTTTATGCAATATTTTGTCTGTGAACAGAAGCACCTCAGTAATCCCAAAGTATACAACTAAAACACTACACAATGAGCAATCAATATAATCTTACGGATAATTGCTTCAAAATTCTTTATATGTCGTGTTTTTCAGATGCCTCACATCAGAAAAATGTTAACACAAGAACTCTTGGGGTGGTTTCACATATGATCATAACAAACACTGCTTTTTGGTAGTGGTCTATCAAGCAGAGGTGTCTGTTCTTAAATAAGAGAAAAGAGATGTGAAGAGGAAGGGGTCTATAAAGTTCAGAAATATAGGATGAAATGGTAAAGCATTCCTAAGGCAGCGGCTGTTTTGGGAACCAGACCAGCCAATTTGAAAGTCCAAAATGCAAGAAGACCAGTTTACCATTCATTCAACTCTCTACATCAGTGTTTCTCAACCTTGGCCCCTTTAAGAGGTGTGGACTTCAACTCCCAGAATTCCCCAGCCAGCATGGCTGGCTGGGGAATTCTGGGAGTTGAAGTCCACACATCTTAATGTTGCTGAGGTTGAGAAACCCTGCTCTATATCATGTGTGCAAGAATCGCTGAACAAAATTATAAATTGGGATTATATAACCTGATTCCTTTTTACCGACCCCAGACACTGAAAGTGAACAACAGCATAAATGTGTCCAAATCTTTTTGGTCCTGATGGGAAAACTCAAAACCTTTTGGCCTTGGGGAGCGACTTCTTAAAAGATTTGATCAGAATGCAGTCTATCCAAGACTAAGATTTCTTGCAAATGATGGATGGATCAGGAGCCAAACATTTATTCATTTAGAAGACTTGTAAGATTGCCCGACACCATGATGAACTCTAGGCTAGGGGTTGTCTGCAGGAGGGGGGTCAAATAAGTCAAGATGGCCACCACCCCTAGCCGATGGAAGCTCCACCCTTTTTTATATGTGTTGCAATGCACGTAAAAAAGAGGTGAGCTTTGATGGCATTCTTGTGGCTGCATTCCGATTTATTTGACACACACACACATCCCTGCTCTGGGCAATTTACAACAATAAGTCTCACCGTGAGCATTTAACAGGTTCTAAGTCCCTGGTTTTATTGAACATATATATTAACTTAAAACCATAACAATAACATGGTGGCTTTGAGTCCAAGATTCTAGCATCCTTTCTAAAAATGCCTCCGAGTGCCTGAGAAAACCGATTGGAATTTTTAGAAGCTCCAGCCCTGTAAACAGAGATGGGCCTTAAAAGGTTTGGTTGTTTTAAGCACACTGATGTAATTCACATTTCGGGGACTAGCCGCAGGTCAGAACACAGGCAATCTTTTTCCATTTCTCAGCTCAATATGGGATACCAGATATTAGGAAAAGCTGCATACAAAAAGATGTCGATTAGGGACGCCACGTGCAAAGAGGCATGTATTAGAAGAAAGATTCATACATTGGGGAAAATGCGTACAAAAGACGTTAGGAGAAATTGCATGCATACATACATACATACATGTATATATATAAAACTACATGTATGTAAATGTGCATGCGTGCATGTGTTTAATTGTGGAGATGTAGTCATTGGATGGAATGGACTTAGAAATGAATAAATGTGAAACTGAGTGTGGCCCAAAATGGATCAGGCACTCATCCCTAACTAAAATATATTTCTTCATACCAGTGGGGACAAGCTTAAAATCTCCCAAGTTCTCGGATTGAGAATGCCCCCATGCCTCTCCCACCTTTCTTCTTCTCTCAGTGTTTCCAGCAAACCACCATCAGCCGCGTTGCCCCGATCCAAGCCACCCCAGCAGGCCATCTCCTCCACCAGGGCTGGGTTCCTTGTTTCGGGGTTCCTCTTACTTTTAGCTGTAACCTCCCCGTGGAAAGCCCAACCCTAGGAAACGCTGCGCCATGCTCCTCCAACAACCCCGCCTCGAAACGCTTTTCGTCCTGCCCAATCAAGTCTGGGTGGCTTTGATGGGGAAGTTCAGCGGAGAAGGCAAGGAAGAATTATGCCTTTCTGCCCCCTACTCCCAGACAGTCCTACCATCAATGAATATTCTTCTCGGTAGTCGGATAAATAGGTGTTTGATATGCAATCTGTCATGCAGGGACATGGAGAGGGGATTCTGGATCGCGGCTGCCGCTGAGAAGCTAAAAACGCTCAGAAAGGACAGGAGAAGGTGATGTGCAAGGCACATGTTTGTAGCAGACAGCAGGGAGTGGCAAAGATGTTGTTGTCCGTGGTCTGAGGAGAGTTTATTATCCCATCTCTAACAGCGCATGCCGAGAGCGGATGCGTCGGACCCCAGCATTAATCTGCTGGCAAAAACATGCAGGCCGTCTGTCTAATATTTCATTCATCTGGGGAGGGGGAAGCGCCAATGGCGAATATGAATCGTTGCCTTTTAAAATTCCCCAAGCGAACGCTGCATCTTTACAGAGAGAAATGGTCTGAATAAAGCAAGCGTTGGGCCTGGAGGTGGGGAAGAGCAGCAACTTGATGCACATTTAACCCACTGGACAAAACGGGGTGGTGGTGGGGGGAGTGGGGCTTTTCGAGAGGAGTTGGGGCAGCCAAGCAGGCACTTAGGAGGGCTTGGAACAGGCCACTGTTGCAGGAAACCAGGTGCCGGCAGAAAAAAGGATCCCACCTTTCTCTCAGCCGGCTCTCTTTCAACGGGATGAAAGTTTTTGTAATATCTTTTGGAGGAGAAGAAAATACTGGAGAAATTCCAGGGGGACTGGGGTATTCTTTCACTTTTGGGGGGACAAAAGGACCCAGGGCTGTTTTTTAAGGGTGTGCAGAACTTCAGATTTGAAGGGGAAGGTGCTACAAAGCACGCAGGATCACGCTGTTGCTGCGTAGGGTAGATCTGCGATTCCGGGAAAAAGCGCAACTCTTTCAAGGTGTTGCAGAGAGCTTCCAAAAGATCTCTTTGCCTTCCGATCCAAAGTACTACACAGGTGTATTGTGTGAGTGGTGTATCTGGGTTTCTGTGCCTCCAATGATCCACGACTTCCCTGACTTTCCACCCTTCAATTAAAACCCAAGAATGACCTCCAGAGTGAATATCTCCCATGGCCAGCTAGGTAAAGTGATGGAAAGATGCGTTCCAGAAAAATACTCCACCACCCCTCACGGTTCGGCTCAAAACAGCAGCCAGAGGAATTTGAGAGACATGCTCTACCGCCGAGAATAAAGTAGAAAAACGGAAGCCTCTAAAGCAAAGGCAGAAAGCATTTGGGAACTAAAAAAGGGGTGAAGATATGGATAGAAACGTGGTGGAAAGTCAGGGCACTGACTTATGGACACTGCCACTTATGAGACAGTTTGTATATCTGACTTTCAACCTATTGAACCCCCAAGACAAATTTGCCCTGGGTGTCCCAGAGCACTTAATTTGCTTCTTGACATAGAAGCCTCTATGATGTCATGCGCATCATGATGTCATGCACAAAGGGAAGTTTGCAATGGGAACAGCTGACACCAACTGCATCATTTACATGACTTATGCAACCATAACGATACATGTGACGTCACACACCCTCCATAGACGAGGAAACCCACTGAGCGTCCTGTCACAGGTTTTCCCCAACCTGGGGTCCTCCAGGGGAAGGACTTCAGCTCCCATAATCCCTAGTCTGTTCAGGGAAAGGATGCCTGAAAGTATTAAGCCGAAGTGAACAGAATATCATAGAATTATACAGCCTGGACTTTTTATGGTGCTTTGAGCACATAAAAATAGATAATTCTAAAAATTATCTAAAGCAGTGTTTTCAAACTTGGCAACTTTAAGATGTGTGAACTTCAGCTCCCAGAATTCCCCAGCCAGCCATGGCTGGCTGGGGAATTCTGGGAGCTGAAGTCCACACATCTTAAAGTTGCCAAGTTTGAAAAACACTGATCTAAAAGTTCATAACATGTTCTTACCGTGGCAACAAACCAGGACTGGATTCCTGCATCAGACAAACATTCATTTGTTCTAAGATCCTTTTTCTGTTCAGCCTGTAGCCTCTGAGGAGCTCAGGAGCAGAAAAGACTCCCCTCTTTTGCTTTTACCTGTCCCTAGCACCTTGCATCAAAAGATACAGTATTCCTGCATATGGAGGGTCTCTTACTTAATTGGCTTGTCATCCATCTATTGCATTTCCTCCTTTAAGTGACTACAAAGGATGACCCAAGAGGACCCAGCGGGCTCTTCCCTCCAGCTGTTTGCCTTCCAGTCCTGCCCCCTGTCTCCTGCCCTCCACCCCCAAACCTATACACTTTAGATGCCATTAAATAGCTGCCTAGGCTGGTGGGGGGTCAGATGCAATCCCCCCCCCCAAACCGCTGCTGATCATCTTAGCCCAGGTTCTGTTTTGCTCCTTGGAAGAACATTGGCCCAGCCTCTTCTGCTCTGGAGGAATCAGAGCATTTTCAGCCTGGAACTCTTCAAGCACATTCAGAATTGCCCACGTTGGCAATCTGGGCCTGGGGGTGGGCCGAGGATGGCAGAGGGCCAGGGCTTGAAAAATGCCTTTACCAAAGGCAGCCTGCGTGGCAGGAACTGGAAAGCGAGTTGCTCACACCCAGCTTTCACGGAATTGCACAGGGGATGACAGGAGCGGTGAGCCGTCGATAAACAAGCGAGCCACACGTGGCGGAGAGCGGGGAGGAAATGGACGGGGAAGGCCAGTTCCTGCAGGTTTATAGATCCAAACCCAACAGTAAATTGAGGATTGGGGATCTGACGATGGCTTAATGTCAAGAGGCTTCCGTTAGCATCTCCAGGTCTGCGGGGTTGAAGTTCCTCCCAATGTCTTACAGCAGAAGAGCAACCATTTCTCTGCTCTCACAGCTGGGCGCACGTCTGTGTGTCTCAGGGCATGTTTCTATCGGTGTTCTGGGGACGCCGCTTGGCACAATGGTCTTCCTAGGCTGCTCCGAGTCTCGGGGCTGCTAGCAAGGCAGCCAGTGCTGCTAAGGGCAAACTAAGTGGCTAGTCCTCAGTATTTGGAGGTAGACTGTCTCTGAGTGGGGAGGAGTTGTCCTCTGCTAAAATTTCAGTGAAAGTGCTGGACTAGGAGGGGGGAGACCCAAGTTCTAGTCCCTCCACAGCCACAGATGCTCATTGGCTGACTTTGGGCCAGTCCCTCCCTCTCAGCCCAACCTACCTCATAGGGTTGTTGTGGAAGATAAATAGGATTTATATGCTCTTTGATAGTACACTACTCAATACAACTGCCAGTCCTCAACCAAAGCAATATTAAGTGTGCCTTGCTGGGTGCCTTGCTGGCAAAGTGTGCCTTGCTGGGTGCCTTCACCACTGTCTCTTTGCCCCAGACAAAATTACTGAAGCTTTTAGCAACATTGACACATTAATGCCCCAATTATATTGGGGTGTGGTTTTGTAAATATTTTGTTCTATTTTTTTCTTGCTGTTCAGCAGATGGTTTGCTCTGATCTTTCCACAGCTTTGCAGAACGCTCCGAATGTTGGGAGGCTTAAAAACAAAAGAAGAAAATTCTGTAGTTTGCAGACAGACATCTTCACAGACTTCACCGCTCCATTTCTTTTCAAAGGCCACACGTTGGAGAAGTTCACAGGTATCGACTGAGCTCCAATCCTCAAGGCAGTTCTCTTACTCCCTACTCAGAAATAAGTCCTGGGGAATTTGATAGCCATGTGTATAAAACAGTGGCTCTTCTGCATAAAACAGAGAAGCCTGGAGGAAAAATACCTGCACACTGATGGTGTAAACCCTTTTTCTTCAGTCATTGTATAGTCTAAAGTTTCAACATGGTGCCCAAGGATGGTGATGGCCCCAAATATCTCCAGTGCCCCAACTTGCCTTTCTTTTGTACAACTCAAGGTGACATAGAAAATGCTTTCTCTTTTTATTCTTCCCATTGCAACAACCCTGACTGACAGATGGATGAATAAACCAAGTCCCAAAATCCTTTACACAACTGCTTTCCAACTGGGGTGTCTGTGGGGTGTGCATGTGTGTCAAAAAAGTCAAGATGAAGGCTGCACCTGCACAATCAAAGCTATCTTGGTTGCACAGTCTTGGCTGCCTGTTGACTTTTTTGACCCCATCCCTGTGGACGCTCTGATTTTAACATTCCGCCGGGTCCGCTGAATAATAAGAGAAGCTGTTTTCAGCCCCACTACGCTGACTAGAGCAGGAGATCAACTCCACCAGAAAGCTAAAACTGCT
Organism: Python bivittatus; assembly: GCF_059951505.1. NCBI lineage: Eukaryota > Metazoa > Chordata > Lepidosauria > Squamata > Pythonidae > Python > Python bivittatus. Next base: position 4,598,851 of record NW_028277087.1, read on the forward strand.
TTTATTGAGATTGGCTATGATAATAGAATTTGGCAAGTCAGATTGTACTGAACCTCCTCCCCTTCTTATACTCCTGTGAATCAGGGAGGTGTCTGCCCGAGCCACTTCTGAATGTTATCTGGACATTCTGGACTTAAAGAATGTTTCGGCCCCTTTTGCCTCGGGAATGTTCCTGGGTATCTCCATCAAGGTCGTCTTCCTTAATCTGTATGGCTGCCAAGCGTCAGAGCAAAGTCCCTGCCTCTAACCTAACCTGTATAATCCAAGATGGTGAGGTTAGGTTACATCTGCTTCTGGGCCCTGTGTATCCCTTGGAGTATCTTCAAAAGTAAATATGGCAGGAGCGCACCCTCCGGTGCTGAGTTTGCAAGCGTGCCTACCTCCATACCTGTGATGGAATGGAATTATGAAGGCCAGGCTCAGGGAGATAAGCACGTTCTTAGTTCACGGCAAGAGCATGGGAAGTGCAAGAGGATGAGGCTGGCACCTCCCTGAGGAATTCACGGTGTTGTGACTGGCTAGCTTGGGAGATAGGGTTCAGTCTGGGGAGATTCTTTCTAGAGGTTGGAGCTAATAAACACAGCAGAACTGAATTTGCATTGTCTCTTGGAGTTCTTTGGGCTAAACCTGACATTAATCTCCCCAGACTCAACCCTAGCTCCCAAGCCAGCCAGTCACAACACCGTGAATTCCTCAGGGAGGTGCCAGCCTCATCCTCTTGCACTTCCCACGCTCTTGTGGTGAACTAAGAATGCGCTTATCTCCCTGAGCCTGGCCTTCATAAGTCCATTCCATCACACTACCCCTGAAGAAAGTTGTAACGGTCTGTGAGAATGTCCTTGAGAGACAGGAGGAAGAGCTGCAGCCAGACCAATGGTCAGATAAGAGGCTGCTCAGCCCACAGAAGAAATGGAGGCGTGGTAAACATCTCAGAAGGGACCCTCCCTAGTTTCTGGAATGGCAAAGGCATGTGGGGAGAGATGGGCTTTCGGACTTGCAAGATTGATGCCAGCCCTTCAAGGCAGTCCAGACAAGACAGGCCAACCATGAGTCCCAACACTACCTTTGTTGTAAGGCTACAGTAACAGAATCTTGCAGCTCTTCCTCCTGTCCCTCAAGGACGTTCCCACGGACCGTTAGAAAAGTTAAAGAGAATTGAGGGGGGAGACCAGGGGTTTTCTAACTTTTTCAGGTTGTTTTTTGTGAAAACGTCTACCCAAACCCCTGGTTATGGGGCTGTCTGCAGGATATGAGCAAAAAAGTCAAGATGCAGTGCGCATAAAACCCAGGCTGAGCGTCAGTTGCCCGGCTGCGGGTGCCATCTTGGCGTTTTTGATCACATCCTACAGACACTCCTGCCTGATTGGGCTAAAGATTGATGGGGAACCATCTAACCCAGTGTTTTCAAACTTGGCCGCTTTAAGATGTGTGGACTTCAACTCCCAGAATCCCCCAGCCAGCCATGCTGCCTGGGGGATTCTGGGAGTTGAAGTCCACACATCTTAAAGCGCCAAGTTTGAAAAACACTGATCTAACCTATTCCTCTTTTTGTAAGAATGCTCTTCCCACAACAATCCCAAGACAATCCTATCCTCCAGCTATAGACAGCATGCCTAAAACAAGCCCATAAAAAGAGGCCACCATCTTGATTTTTTTGACCCCCATGGACCTTCCTGTGGATAGTTCTGCACCGCTGGCAATATTGAATCGGAGGATGGACAAAGCTGCTGCAGCTGCATTTTGTCTGGCAACGTCTGCATCGAGCAGGGGGTGAGCAAGTGGGGCTGAAGTCCCCTTTCCAATGGGGCCGTTCGATGATTCGATTGTTCCTCAGGCTGCACCTGAGCTTGCTACGTCCTGGCTGTTAAAAGCACAATTTAAAAAAAAAAGAAGACGGAGAAAAAGAAAGAGCCACTTTGCAGAACATAACAGTAAATCTTATTGATCCAACAAAAACCTTTGTATCTTTTCCGCAGCATTTAATGCTCTCGATTAGCTAATCACAGATATATCAGCCGGCCAATTTTAAAGTGGGCCTGTTAAACATCCAGGATTCTTTGGAATTAAAGAGGTCAAGATCCCTCTTTATTTTGTTTCTTTAAAATCTGTTTCTCTAGCTTTAATGCCCTTAAAATGAAAACTCTGTTTTCCCCCTCCTGTCCTTTTACTCCCTTTCTCTATTCTCTTGGCAGAGAGAGAATATCAAATGCAGAGCTGGAAAACTGTAGTTCTCCAAAGGCCGCCGGGTGAAGACTTCTGACCATTAGCTGCCCCGAATGGACGATGAAGGTCCAAAGAAGGATCTTAACCTCTTCGGTAATGTCACGTCCTAAGCCGTGATGGGTCCAGAAGATGTGCCTGGTTCTAATCCTTCCCAAAATGATGTGTGGCTAAGTAGAAATGCAAGATGGCTTTTGGTAGACATCCAGAAGACGTTCATGAGGAAGTCCACCTCCTCCAACAGAGAGAACTGGGGTTGGTCGGTGCAGAGAACAGGATCTGGAGCTTGTTCCTCTCTGGTGGATGTATTGAAATTATATGGCCTAACAATGGTGCTGGTCCTCATGACCAGAGCCAATATATTGTAGAGATTAAGATGTTCAACTGGGGAGCAGATGAGGTTCAAATCCGTATTAAACCATTGATGGAGTTCCTTGGGTGACGTGGGGCCAATCATGGTCTCTCACCCAAGTGACCTCACAGGGGCTGGTTGGGGGATAACATTTTGGCAGCTTTGGTTCTGTGGCAGAATAGGATTCAGCAAGCAGGGCAGCAAGTTTTAAGCTGGCATATTTTTCTGCCAGCTCAAGGACTGCCAGATAGCACTGGAATACACCTATCTCGCTGTACCTTTAGGATCTTGTTTTCATTGATTAGCTTGACTACCTCGAATTAAATATATTGATCCATTGGGCTCCTTACAGAATCATAATTTGGCTGCTGATCTTTCCAAGTATGGGGCCTGGAACAATTGCCAAAAAAAAAAATCTGAGCTGGAGCAAAAGTAATAGTGGGGATTCAGTGCAGAACACCATCGCTCCTATCCACCTTTCATGAGGACTAGAAACTTGCAACTTCTTATCTAAATGAAAGTTGGGAATCTTCATCAAGATCTACTCACAGGATGGCATCAGCTCTCCCAACACACATGGCAAAGAGCCTAGGCTTTAAGGCAGTGCTTCTATGAACAAGTATAATTAAATTAACTGAAAGATCACCCCTCCCCAGCTTCCCTCTCCCCCCCACTTCTATTTTATTCTCAGCAGCCTGGAGATCTTAGCAGGTCTCTGTGCATATTACCATTCAGAGCTTTGTGTTTTCCATCCTCTGCCCTGCATTCCCGACTCCCTTGGTCTAAAGACAAAGCTGGAAGCTATTTCGGAATTCTAACTGGGTGGAAATGGTGCCAGGGGGATTCGCCCTGGAGAGCCCCTGTACCAGTTGGGGAGAATAATCATTTTTCTTCCCAGCTCCCCTTGTCTCCAAGTCTCTTTGCAGGCCAGACAGGCCCCCATGAGTGGGATTCAGCAGAGAGGCCAAGGCTGGCTGATTCACTCACAGTGCCAAAGGTATCCCATAATGCCTCGGTCAGGGCTTGATTTATTCTGCAGGTTCAAAGCCACCCTAGATTTGATCCTATGTGTTAGGATCTGTGGAAGGGAGGGAGGGAGGGAGGGAGGAAGGAAGGAAGGAAGGAAAAGAGGAGGGGAGAAGGAAGGAAGGAAGGAAGGAAGGAAGGAAGGAAGGAAGGAAGGAAGGAAGGAAGGAAAAGAGGAGGGGAGAAGGAAGGAAGGAGGGAGGGGCAGGCGGGCAGGCTACCACTAGAATAGCAGATGGGTAGTAAGATGAGAAGAAGATTCATTCAGAGGCCAATTTTGGCAATTATGCAGTTTGCCACAGCTTTGAAACCAACTTTAAGAACAATTGGATTTACTTTTCAACAGAAGAGAATATCCGCAGCTCAGGGCTGAACTGGAGTCCTTGGTGCTCTCTGAGCTTGGTCGTTTGCCTGCAGAGGTTTCATTACCCAGCGAGGTAACATCATCAGTGCGAGTGAGTGTGGGTTTTGCTCCCTGTTTACTACTGGATTTACTTTTTCTGAGCAGAGAAGTCAGAGATGCCACATTAGTACTAATTCCTGACATTTTAATCAGCCAAGGAACGTGTGGGAAGCCTAAAATGATTTAACGGGCCATTCGGGGAGATCCATGTATAGGGGCAGTCTATCTTACATCAATAAACACTGGGGCCAAAGAATGGGGGGGATGAAATGCCTCCAGGCTTTGCTCATGAGCTTCTCGGTTAGAAACGGAGGAAAGCAAAATACTGAATTACGAGGACTTTTGCTCTAATTCCCCAGCGATCTATGCCTATATTCCACCTTACATTGCCTGGATCACAAGCTGAGCCTTAACATGGCTTCATTGCTTTTAGCTAAATATGTTGTGTGAGCTCAGCCACTGAGGTTGGCAAACCATGGTTTGCCCTGTGCATAATGCAGCCCCAGCCAGTGGTGTTTTTTTATCACTGTGCGATGAGCAAGCAAATCATGGCTTGCTGCAATGTGTGACTCCGGGCATTGTTCATCTAAGGTGGAAATTGTCGGGCAAGAATCCTTTTTCCCTCGGGTATTTACATTGTAAATTGCCATATAGGTAGAACTGTAAAATATAAACACATCTCTAGCATTTCAAACATCTCTCTAAGATGCATATTAGGAAAAGCCCTATTTTCAGCCCCACCTTGGCCCTTCACAAAGTTAGATCATTGCTCTTGCTGCACAGACAGACGTGTGTGTGCGCACACAGACACACACACACACTCCTGCAGCATCTGCGTGGGTCTGCCCTTCCTCTTTGTCAATTCACTGCACTCCTAGGAACAAATGGGTTTAAACTACCTTAAGTATTTCAGCGGGGAACAGTCACTAGCTGCATAACGGTGTATTAGCACAGCATTACGAGTGAGGGATCAATCGTAATCCGTTGGTTCAAAAATAGGATTATTTAAAATAAAACATACCGAGGGGAAAAAGCACCAAAACCCACCAGCCCAAAAAACATAGGAAGGTAAGCGTAAAGGAGAAAGAAAATAAAACACCTCATTCCACCGAAAGAGCAAACATATACCCAGGGTGTCTGCAAAGGGAGTCAAGATATTCAAGATGGTGACTGCGACTGTGTGATTGGGCCACCCGTTTTTGCATGCATCACGTGTGTATCACACATGCAACACGTGGTAGCAAACCCCCCACTCTCCCTTGCCCTGATGATGCTACCTAGTTGGGTAATGAAACGTCTGCAAGCAAACAGCCAAGCTCGGAGAGCACCATGGACTCCCTACATGCGATATGCATGAAAAAGGGGAGGGGCTTCACATAGCCAGGGCCACCATCTTGACTTTTTTGACCCTGTAGACACTCTTGTAGAAACCATCTGAGATTTTCTTTTTGGGGAAGATAGGGTCAGTGTGATTGTTATGGAACTCACACCCATGGAGTGGGCATTGCATGAAAGACTGATTGATTGATCAATTAATCTGATTAATGGGGAGATGTCAACTGTTCTGTCATTGGCCTTGATGGCTAAATGAAACCCCGTGTGGAGAGGCAGTCTATTGTAACAGATAAGCCATGATACACTTTTTCCAGACAGGTCCCCAGGTGTGATGGTAATGCTTCAGTTCCCATCTTCCCTGACTGTGAGCCATTCTGGCTGGGAATGATGGAGCATATACCTTAACTGGCAGCCCCTGCCATTTTTTTAAAATTTCATTTTATCTTGTCTGAGCAGTTATCTTTTGTGATGCTCTGCTTTTAGCTGTGCTTTCATTATATATTGGATATTTTCTAAGCCACCAAGGGTGTACGGGGAGTTGGGCGGCCTTAACAAACCTAAATGTAAAATAATAAAAATAAAATAAAATAAAATAAGGGAATCTAAGATTGAAAAAGACTATAGAAATGTCCCAAGGGGTGTGTGTGTGTGTGTGTGTATGTTATGCAGTAGTTTATATATGATGTAAAGGAATAAATGCGGAGTAAGCATTCTGATGAAAGGGAATTTGTTTTAGAAATAAAGGAAAGAAACTCAGACAGATTCTCATGAACAGCCTGTGATGTTCTTTCACTTATGATTAATTTATTATTTAATGACAAGATGGCCAAAATGGATGCGTGAATGGGCTGGAATGACGAATGCCTTATCCTATGTGCACGTGCGCACGTATCTACTGTTTTTCGTTAAAACTTTACTGTAATTTTAATTGTGATTAAACTACAATTACATTCATTACATTTTAATTTAACTTAATTTTTTGCAAAGCCACTTGGGCAAAACCTTTAGTTCTGATGGGTAACATGATATTTAAATATGTCTACTTTTTTTAGAAGAAAACCTTTGGGTTCCCCTTTGTCCTCTTTCCCCAAACCCTCTGAATGTCCCATTTTGATACCTGCAAAGAAGACACACAGATTTGGAAGGGGGCATGTGGCCAGCTGGGGGATCTGAAGGCTGGCACTTGGGGTCGGTGGGTGGGAGAGTTGAACAAACCCATCATATTTGTAGTCCTGCAAAACAAGCATTGCAGCCTGGGGGATTCTGGGAGTTGAAGTCCACTCATCGTAAAGTTGTTGGCTGGGGGATTCTGGGAGTTGAAGTCCACACCTCTTAAGGTGGCCAAGTTTGAAACACACTGGTCTAGACTATCCCTGGCCTACAGCAAAAGCTTTCCTTGAGAACACAGGATGGGGAGGGGGGCGTATCTGCCTTGTACTAGCACAAACACTTTGTGGTTGATGGAAAATCTGGAGTACCTTTGTTGGAAATCAGGCTACCACCCAGCAGAACTGGCTTAGCTGTAAGATATGTCCACAGTCATCTTGTTTAAAAAAAGGAGTATTGGAGGAGCACAACATCTACAAGGTCCTGTCCTCTCCCTCCTCCTAGTATTGGTGATCTGAGCCTTGCAGAATACACCAGAGCCCTTAATAATCCAGATTTTTCCCTTTCGCTGCAATGCTTGGGGAGTGCAGAAAATGTTCGCCTTCCACCAAAGAGTTTGAAGCCACTTTTGCCAAGGTGTCGTGTTTTTGAAGTTCCCAGTTAATAAACGGAAATTGACGTGGAGGCTTTGTTGGAAAGGAAAAAAAGAGAGAGGGGAAAAAAGAGAGGAAAAGTCACCGTGACAGGCAGCTGAGGTGGGGGGGGCGGGGGGAGGACATGGCGGCAGGCCGTGGCAGTGGGGAGAGAAAGAATTAGAGATGCGAGAGAAGTTGGAGTGGGATTTGGGGCGAATGTAAAATATCATAACAGGATTCCTCTTCCTGCAAATGAGGGTCTGCTGTGTCTCTTCGTATCAGTGATCTCAGCGTTAGCTGTTCCATTTGATTTCATCTCCTGATGCATATTTCCATTATCTGAATCCTAAAAAGTCATCCACCAATCAATACTGGGCCGGGGCGGGGGGGAGCGATGGAGGTTTTATTACCAGCAGCTGCAAAATTCCCATTTCCCGATTGATCGGCAGATACAATGATGCCTGGTGGGCTGAGTTGGTTATACGCTCCCAAAGTGGAGGAATTGAGGTTCTCCTCGCTCCCACCCCTGCTCCAAACACAGAAGACAAAAGTTGACGGTTTTGCAAATAAAGGACCAGGATTCAGATTCCGTAGCTGGGACAGGCAAGAATTTGCAGGAAGCGTCACAGGCAACTGGACAGACATATCAAAATTATGAGAGGTGTAAACCTATCCTCTCCAGTTTTTATCTCAGCCAAGCGCCAACCCAAAAGGAAATTTACCTATAAAGATAGTTAACTGGGGACTTTTATCCTTTGGGGCAAAACAGAAAAATCCTTTATTTGCAGTTTGTGTTTATAGGGCTTTGGTTTTTTGGTTTAACTAATAGCTGGGCCTAGCCCACGGCCCGCACAAGGGGCTAGCCCTCAGTGAGCAGATCAGTCAGCAAACAGTAAGATGGTTTTCAATTTCACCACAAAGGATGTCAATCAAGACAACTGTCCAAATTGCAATTGGATTTTTGCTTCTTTGCAGGCAGATTTGACCCAGGGTATGCCTGTCCCACTTAACCAAATGTGTACCGGTAGTCCTCAGGTTAGGAATGCCCCCGGTTACAGACAACCCATAGTTAAGAACAGAGCCTATTGTAGCAGAATCCGAGTTAAATACACAGTAATTTGAGTTAAATACACAATGGTTCAAGTTCATTACACAATACTACGTATTATACTGTTCCGGTTTACATACAAATTCAACTTAAGGACAGACCTTGGGAACGGAACTCGTTCTTAAACTGGGGACGACCTGTATCTTAACAAGCCTACCTGAATACAGACCTTTCTCCAAGTAAAACATTTTTGACAGCTTTTTCCTCCCCGAGAAATGATGATTAAGTCTCTCTGCAGCAAAGCTTACCCTGTTCCATCTTCCAACACCCACAGCCCAAACATCAGCAGCTTGGCACTTTTTTCCACTCCCTGCCTGGGGAGGAGAAGAAATTTAACTCCTTAAGTTGTGGTTTGCTAATTGTGGATTGTCCAGAAATCCTGACCCCCGTCGTCACACTCTTGCTTGTTCATCGGCTTATGTGGTTATCTTTGGAGTTTTCTAGAGGTTGGGTGCCCATTGGTACATTAGAACAGTGTTTCTTAACCTTGGCCCCTTGCTGGCTGGGGAATTCTGGGAGTTGAAGTCCACACCTCTTAAAGGGGCCAAGGTTGAGAAACACTGCATTAGATGGCTATTTGACAGCCTGGAGAGGGTTTAGAGGGGAAAGATGAGACAGGGTCTGGAGGATCCACCCTATGAAGACAGGCTGAAGGAACTTGGTTTGTTCAATCTGAAGAAAAGAAGATGTAGGGAACACACAATGGCCACGCTCAGGTATGTAAAGGGAAGCTAAAAGGAAGGTGTTCAGGAACACTTTTCTGTGGCTACAGAAACCAGGTCCAGGAATAACATCATCATCATCATCATCATCATCATCATCATCATCATCATCATCATCATCATCAACTTATATGGTGGCAGTAGGATCTGTACCAAAGTGGAAACAGTCTGTCTATGGAGGTTGCGGGTTCCCCTCACTGGAGGTTTTAGGAAAATGCTGGACAACCATCTTGTTTAAGTGCAGAGGGTTGGACTGGATGATCCTTGGGGTCCCCTCCAACTTCACCATTCTGTGATTTGAGGATAGGGCCACACAGATCTTTGCAGGAGGTGCTCTGCCTTCACAAAAGTTGGAGCGAGGCCCCCGGCGTCTTGTCCAGCCTGCTTTGGAAAAGAACAGACATCCTTCGCTTCGCTCTGCTTTGTGCCCCATAACCTCCCCCGGAAGTTGGACATGGTTGGGGAGGCTTAGAGGGGACGGCAAGGTGACCCAAAATGCCTCGTCAGCTCACCTTCATGCTTCTGTGTGCAGCACTCTGAAGTTTTCATTTTTCCAAAAGTGACGGCTAGGAAAATGGGGGTGTTGGAATGCAAGCAGCGGCCAACTCACCTGCAGCTGTTGGTGGGAGTGGGGTGGGGGTGCGCGGAGGCCTCTTCCCCGTGGGGGAACCTTAAAAAAAGAACCATAAACCAAAGAGTCAGCATCATAAGGTCCTCGTGCAAGCTGAGCATCAAGGAGATAGAAGCAGGAAATGCAGCTTGAAGGTCGGACAGGCTCCTGCTCTCGGCCTCTGTTCTGAAGGGACCGGGGCTCTGCAGGATCAGACAGGCACCCGCCCCAGCCAGGATCCTGCTTCCCCCGGGACCATCCAAGGGCCACGGGAAGACGTCAAACGGGCCATGAAGTCGGCACCCTATTCACTTTCCTCTTCCCTTCCCGCAGGCATAGAGCAATCCCAGGTACGGAAGATGGTTTTGAGGCATGGAGGTTCTGTATTTTGCTGCCACAACAGAAATGGGTAAGAATAGCCATGCTGGAACAGAGCCCAGGCGTACCCCAGAGCAACAAACCAACCGACCGACCACTTGGGAGATGGATGAATCCCACAGTCCATCCTTCCCCTCCCCTCCCTCCCCTCCCCTCTAGTGTATGTGTATGTGTAAGAAGGGAGGGAGGAAAGGAAAGGAAAGGAAAGGAAAGGAAAGGAAAGGAAAGGAAAGGAAAGGAAAGGAAAGAGGGAGGGGGGAAGGGGAAGGGGAAGGGGAAGGGGAAGGGGAAGGGGAAGGGGAAGGGGAAGGGGGGAGAGTGAGAGGGAGGGTGGGAGAGAGAGAGGGAGGGAGGATTCTTGCCCATCTATGCCAACCATTTACAAAGTTTTTTTTTCATTCCATTTAAGAAAAATTATGAATTTGGGGAAGTTCTGGAGGGGGGAAAATCCCATCGTCCGACTCAGGTGCCTTGGGCAAGCCCACATCCACGGTTTAAGACAAGCCGCCGCTCTCATCACCTTCCTCAGCAGCCGATATGCAGAGGACCCCTGTCCTGGACAGCTGGCAGTGAGCTAGAGGTTGGCTTGGGCTGATCCCCAAAGCTCAGCAAGGCAGCCTTGGAGGAGGGGCCACCAGGACATCCCAGAGCCAAAGACTGGTGAAAAAAAACCTTGGAAGGACCCAAGGTCAGATTACATCCACATCGTGCCAGGAAAACTACATGAAGGTGTCCATGTAAGTCAATGGAAGCTTTGTCTGATTTTGACCATGGTGGGAGGGTGGTTGGAAGCTGTTTAGTCCAGCCGACATGCTTAACATCACCTGGATTCATTCATCGCCTTAAACCATAAGATGGGTTTGGTGGAGGGGGGAATTGTGTTCTTTGATCCCAGTGTTGTCATTTGTAAACCACGATACGTAGCTTAGCATGAAACAGGAGCCACGCTCTTCTGCCTTGCTCAACCAACCTGGTTCAAGCCAACCCCAACATAACCTATTGTCTCAGCCTCACCTGTGCATGGGACTCCATGGAAGGAGGTCTTGGGACATAGGAGCAAATGCAAAACCCCGTGGTGAGGCTGCTTGCTCAGACTGTCAATGACGAACGCTCCCCTCTCTGGTTCGCCAAACTGCAAGGGCTTCTAATTTATTCTAAAGGCTGGTGTGATTTGGTGCTTTGTTCCTAACCTTTATTGCCCTTCACAGCTTGCACCAGGGTTATTCGAAGGACCAATTCTCTATTCAGGCGCCTCCTTCAGTCTCAGGTCTTCAACAAAGCCCCTTTTTGGCTGCTGTCTTCCAGCAAACCGTGGCCAGCACAGAAAGGTCTCACTACTCAGCGTTGGCACCCTGGCTGTGGAACAGCCTCCCCCAGGGAAGCTAGCCTGGCCCCTCTCTTGATGTCACTTTGGCATCAAAGAAAGCCTCTTTTTAAAAAATAAATAAATAAAAATCTGAGATTTTTCGACTTCCTCTGTATTGCTTTTAAGCTGCTTGGCATATGGTTTTAATAAGTCTTGCTTTGATACAGCTGTTTTATCTTGGGGATATTCTTGCGTTAACTTTTTTTAAGGGCAATTTTAACATGGTGGTTCTCTGAAGAGGGCCTGGCACAAACGTACGGGCGTATATCAGGCAGATTGCATGGAAGCAACCTGATTTGTTGCTGAACCACAATATCCATACGCCCCTGAGCTTGTTTGGAGGTTCTGGTACAAGGACTTATGGAGTTTGTAGTTCAGCAATCAATCAGGTTGCTTCCTGCAAACCATCTTCCTATCACATCCATTCGCTGCTTCATGCATTGCATTTGTTCTTAAAGTTGTGTAAGTTGTCACTTGTGTTACAGTGTAAGGACTGTAACAACCACGATGTAGGACAGACAGGCAGAAGGCTTGCAGAGCACATCCATGAACAACCAGCAGTCAGAAGACATGATGAAAACTCCTTAATCTCACAACACATGGACAGACTCAACTGTAGTTTCAGCTGGGAAACTGTCAGCATCTTAGACCAAGCTAAATCCAAAAATGCGAGGGAATTCTTGGAAGCTTGGTATTCAGACAAGGCAGCCACCAACAGGCACATAGAGATAAACAGCATCTACACACTATTCAAAAGAGACAATAGAAAAGAAAACAAAAGACCAGAACATCTCCTCTCCAGCAATCATCACCCAGATAAGCAGAGATTAACACCAAGATTAACACCAGACAAACAATCAAGCAGTAAACAACAGCCTAATCAAGGAACTATCAAGGAGAAAAACAACACCCCACCAACACTGGCAGGGCGAGCTACTGTATATAAACTGAGAGCAAACTCCACTTGATTCCAGCACTGAAGATGTTACCTAGCTGGGTAATGAAACATCTGCAAGAAAACAACCAAGCTCAGGGAACCCCAAGGACCCCACAGTTCGTAAACTTTGCTGCTCTCTTTCTCTTTGAGGATCTTCTCAGCACCATTCAACCACGACTTTCTCACTCTTCCTCTTCCCCTCCACCCATTCACTCTTCCTTCTTTCATTATCGCTCTGCAATACAACCCAACCACCTCAAGGTATTTCTTTCATACCCTTTCATTCTTGCTCCTCTCTTTTCTTGTTTTACCCCTTTTTAAGCACCCAACTGCCACTACATTCAACCTCACCGAAATGGGCAGGAGAAACTGATATTTTATTTCATTTAATTTTTTGTGTGTGTGCCTTCAAGTTGGTGTTGACTCCTGCTGACTGCCTGGATGAGTCCCTGCAGTTTCCTTGGCCAGGTTTTTCAGAAGTGGTTTGCCATTGCCTCCTTCCTAGGGCTGAGAGAAAGTGGCTGGCCCAAGATCACCCAGCTGGCTTCATGTCCAAGGCAGGACCAGAACTCACGGTCTCCTGGTTTCTAGCCTGGTGCCTTAATCACTACACCAAACTGGCTCTCACAAAACTGTGGAGTGCACTGATGCTGTTACCTAGTTGGGTAACAAAACATCTACAAGCAAACAACCAAGCTCAGAGAGCACCAAGAACTCCACAGTTCACCCTGAGCTACAGATATTCGCTTCTATCGGTCTCACGAAACTGATATACATACAGCCATTTTTGTTTCTTTCAACAAACATCCATTCTTTGCAACAGCCCACATACTGTCCACTGTCTTTCTACTTGCATATCTTAAATTTCTCCATCCCATTTTCCATCTTTACTTATATTCTGCCAAGACACACACATTCATCTGCTTGCTCTAGCTTTAAGCCATTTCTGTAAAACTTGCAGTCTTTCACTCCCTTTTCCCCATAAAACCCAATTGTGCTGGACTTTGATACATTAATTCCCAGATCCATGCTCTTTGTTGCATCCTACAATCTCTTTAACATCTGCCGCAAATCGCTTGAGTACTCAGCCAACCACGCAGTATTAAATAACCAAGAGGACATCCCACATTTATTTAATTAAGCAACCCACCTGCAAATCCACATCCCCGTAAAACATCCCATTACTCAAGCTTATCCATACACGCTTTAATCAACAAACGCACACAATGAACTTTCTCAGATTTGTACATTGCTCAATGACCTGCTGATGAGCAAAAATCTGATCTACATATTCCCCACCCAGTTTTAATATGAGCTTCTCAAATTTTGCTCCTTGTCCCTTTTCAGCCAGAATCCAGCCAAGGACCTGCCTAGACACACTTGACTATCATTTCTGCATTCGCTCTTGCTACCTTTCCATTTACAAAAGAGGTCAATCCTGCACTCTTCCAAGCTTCGCACACATTAAACAGACGCAGTTTTCACACACACATTAAACAAACTGCACAGCCGCTATATAAGCACACCTATTTTAACACTTTTCCAATTGCACTATCTGCCCTTGCAGCCTTCCCATTTTTTCAACATGATCATAGCATTTGTGGCTTGCTTTTCGTGAGTTTTTACTTTCGCACGAACATTTGGAGCGTTCATTTCAACCCTACTGTTCCACATGTCACTGTCGCAAGGATTCAGTGGGCTGGGGGAGCTGATGGGTCTTGAGTACGGGTTTAGTGCTCTTCCCAGCCGTGCACTTGCTAGAGCTCACTGCTTTGCAAAGGTGGATGCTAACCCCACACTCAAAACAAGCCCACTCAACACCTGTTTGGTGGGCTGGGGGTGGATTGGCATGTTTGGTGGGCTCGGGGGTTGCCCCCCATCTCCTGCTTTGCTGCACGTGATAAAGTCAGAGAGCTCCCTTGTGAAAACTCACCCCCTCTCCAAATCTCCCAAACAGCTGTTCAGTGGGCATGCATAGCTGGTGAGGCTTGTCCTCTCACCTGCTTTACCCCAGGGGGCACCACAGGAGAGGTGCTCAGCCACCTGTCCAAACTCACTATAGCTAGTCCTCGTTTAGTGACTGCCTCGTTTAGCGACCATTTGCACTTTTGACAGTGATGAAAAGTCACGTTGCGACCAATCCTCACATTTATGACCTTTGCGGGTCTGTACAGGAAAGGAAAGTTGAAGTCAGATTGTGAGCACCATCATGGTTCCACTTACCAACCTCTTCGCTTAACGATTGAGTTGCCAGTCCCAATTGTGGTTGCTAAATGAGGACTACCTGTATTTCCCCAAAACCAGTCCTCACCCCATTGCACACCCCTGTCTTGACGGGCATCGCAGGTTACCAGTTGCCATAGAATTTAAGCAAGGGTGCTGCTTCTCGCACATCCTGTCTGGGACTTGCCAGTGGCATCTCCTTGCACGCTTTGCAAGCAAAATGTGGGACTAGATGTGTGTGTGTGCGGGGGGTGTTTTGATCCAGCAGGACTATTCTTATATCCAAGGCCTGGGATAACATTTTCCCAAATATCTCTGTAGGCAATGAGGACTGGACACTTGCTTTTCATTGGAATGATGTTCCCAAGGGAGTAGCCCCCGACGGGTCTCTCTGTTGCAAGCCCTGAAGAACATGCTGGAGCAGAGGGGCCCCTGCACGAAGAGGCCTTCATTTTAATATTCTTGTCAAGAAAGCCGCTTCTTCCTCTTCTCCCTTCACGAGGAAGCATTCAGTTTCTGAACTGAAAAGATGCCCCAGGACCCCCAAATGATAAAAATGATTATTCAGTCATGAAAGGAGAAAATAGATTTGCACAAAACCACAGTTCTGGAAAGCCACAAGGACTGGGGTGCCTCATTATTATAGATTAAAACATACAATTCAGTTTGACTCCTTGTGGAGTTTCTGGATTCATTCCTCTCTTAATTTTCTTTCCTGTATCCCGTTTTGCATCACATTTTTGTAGCCACCTCATCCTCTATTCACATCCTGTATCTTTGTGTGTGTGTGTGTAAGAGTGTGCATTTTTACCCTCACCAAAACTGTGCAATAGCAGGACGGGGGAACGCTTGTTTCAGCAGCTGCCCAGTGAATTTGGGGCCGGGAGAGATTTGAAGCTGGTCTTTTTACCCTGGATGGCGTGTTGCTCGATCCTCTGCAGCTCCTAGCACCCCTTGGCATGCAATGGGTGTAAACTCTATCCCCACTTTCACACCCCAGTTGCACCCTTTTAAAGAAACAGTGGAAAAAAGGTGCCATGTGAAACAGCAGAAATGGCCATTTCCTGAAATAATGCACTGTGTTGGACAAATACTATTTTTCCAAGAAACCCCTAAGGCAGTGTTGTCCAAACTTGGCCACTTTAAGATGAGTGGACTTCAACTCCCAGAATTCCCCAGCCAGCATGGCTGGCTGGGGAATTCTGGGAGTTGAAGTCCACTCATCTTAAAGTGGCCAAGTTTGGACAACACTGCCCTAAGGGTCCCGTTAAGGTTGCCTCTGGAGAGCAGGAAATGAGAAGAGGATCTCCACCTGCCCCAGTCCCTTCTCACTTTGGATGTCCACAGGGCAGGGCAGGGCAGGGTTCAGCAAATCCCATCTTGTGCACCACAACATCAACCCGAAAACAATGCAAAGAGAGTAATTTGCGAATTGCACCCTTCCCATCTTTTGTGCAACGATGCAGAGATACATGAGGCCTCGTCGTGCCTTGCGCCGGATGCCTCGGCCCCTCATCTTGGCCCGCCCAGCTCGTCTAGAAGATGAAACTGCCCGTTTACCTCTCATGTCTGTTCTCCAATTCAGTCCCAAGTGTCCCACCTGCAAAATCGTAAAACTAGTAGAAAAATAAAAGAAAGCGGAGAGAAAGCGTCCCTTCTCTGCATTTTGTATCTGAATCTCCGTCTTTTTCTCTATCTACAGTATATGCATTTTCTATCTCTATCTATCTAATCATCTATCTACGTACATTTTATATTCCTGTCTATCTCTCCAAAGCGCTGCTGATGGATGTTTTGTGCCATCTTCTTTTAATGTCTTTCCTTCCTTCCTCCCTCCCTCTGTCCCTTTTCTACTCTCTCTCTCTCTCTTTCTCTCCCTCCCTCCCTCCTTCCTTCCTTCCTTCTTTCCTTCCTTCCTCTTTCTCTCTTTCTTTCTCTTTCCTTCCTTCCTTCCCCCTCTCCCTCTCCCTCTCCCTCTCCCTCTCCCCTCCCTCCCCTCCCTCCCTCCCTCCCTCCCTCCCTCCCTCCCTCCCTCCCTCCCTCCCTTCCTTCCTTCCTTCCTTCCTTCCTTCCTTCCTTCCTTCCTTCCTTCCTTCCTTCCTTCCTTCCTTCCCCCCTCTTTCCTTCCATCTTTCTCTTTCTCTTTCCTTCCTTCCCCCTCTCCCTTTCCCTTTCCCTTTCCCTTTCCCTCTCCCTCTCCCTCTCCCTCTCCCTCTCCCTCTCCCTCTCCCTCTCCTCCCTCCCTCCCTCCCTCCCTCCCTCCCTCCCTCCCTCCTTCCTTCCTTCCGTCCTTCCTTCCTTCCTTCCTTCCTTCCTTCCTTCCTTCCTACCTTCCTTCCATCCTTCCTTCCCCCCTCTTTCTCTTTCCTTCCATATTTCTCTTTCTCCATCTACATCCTCTGCTGCACCCCCGTCAAAAGTGGCCCTGGCCTTGGGCTCCCTGGGTTTCTGACCCGGAATTTCCCTCCGCTCAGACGGACAGCTCCATGGCTGGCTCTCGCCATCGGTCAAAGAGGCCAAACTGAGGCCTGTTTGCCTGCTGAGCCAGCCAAGCCACCGCCACCCTGGCAGGCACGGCCATCCTCTGCGCACTGCCCGTTTTCCACCCGTGGCTCCATCTTCCTGGGAACAGGCTGGCCAGCGTTGTCATGATATATAATTTCCCTTCCCAACTGACTGCCTTTGAATCCAGTTCACATTTCAAGTCCTAATTGCTGCTTAGTTTTAATCCTCTGTCTTTCTGCCTTTTCTTATGCGGGTCTGATTTTTCTCTCTCTCTTTCTCTCTCCTCCTCCCTTTGCCAGAGACAAATTACCCTTAATAATGTTCCAGAAAGCTATGACACCTTGGTTATGCCTGCCCCCCCCACCTCCTTCACTTCTTTGTCATCCTTCGCTGTGCCACGTGAAAAGATAATACAAAATATGGCACTTATCTCCAATTGAGAAGCAGGAGAACGTGCTAATCCTTTAATCATGTCACATTGGCAAACTCATTGGCTGGCTGGGGGCAGGAGGGGGGCCTTTGTCAGCCGCATATTAAAAACTTGACATCCCTTGGGGTCCCCTCATCTTCCTGGTGGCCCCCATTCTGCCTTACATGCATGCACATACTCACGCACAGACAGACACGCATACATCATGGCTGTTTTTCAGAGGCATCCATGGGGATGGGCATCAAAAAAGTCAAGTCAAGATGGCAGCTATGGCTGTGGAATCAAAGCTCAGCCCGGGTCTTAGGTGCATCCTCCATGATAAGAGGGGAGCTGTCACAGTGTGGTTTTAGGAAGTCATCAGCAAAGAACGCAGAAGTCCACTGTTTCATCATCATCTAACCCAGCTACTTTAGACCAGAGTTTCTCAACCTTGGCAACTTGAAGATGTGTGGACTTCAGCTCCCAGAATTCCCCAGCCAGCCATGCTGGCTGGGGAATTCTGGGAGCTGAAGTCCACACATCTTCAAGTTGCCAAGGTTGAGAAACATGGTTTTCGACAACAATCCTCCAGTCTCCAACCTTGGTTGAAAAGATGGTTGGACCACAAAGAACCATGAATGAATGACATTATCTAGATCTTGTTTCATCAGGATTCAAGACTGAGTGTGGGACCAAAGCCATTGGTCACTCTTGTTGGTGACCTTTGGTGGGACCAGAATGGAGGGAGTATGACTGTGTTTGTCCTGCTGGACTTCTCAACAGCCTTGGATACCCTCATTCAAGGTATTCTTCTAGATTGGGTGTCAGGATTGGGAGCGGAGGGTCCTGATTTTCAGGGGTTCTGCTCCTTCCTGAGTGAAAGTCCTGTCTCAGTCATCATGCTTTCTCTGAATGGTGGTTCATCAGCATCCGATCAGTTGATTATCATCATGTTACTTGATTTTTGTTTTTAATCTTACTCTATTAATCTTTTAGCTACTTAGAGACTCCAGAAATGGAATGGCTTCTATGTCAAGGTAAGAAATAAGAGATAACAAACTTTTTTTATAAAAAGGAAAACAATAATCCCAGCCTTTCACCATTCACCTGGTGAATTTGTTAAAAAAAAAAAAAGGCAGACCAGGGAAATATGGGAGGAAAATAAAAATTCCTTGTTGGTCAGCCCAGCTCAAAGTGGCCACAGAGGGCAATGACCGGTAACCGAAGAAGGGACGTTCCTGGCACAGCACACAGGACATTCCTGCCACGGCCAATTTGAATGAAGGTATTTGCCTGCAATGAAGGAAAACACAGCAGCTAAATAAAATTAACTGGACAGCATCATTGGAGCCAGCCCAAGTCAGAAAGCATTACTTTTTTTTTCCTTTTTAAAATATATTTAAATGTATGAACAATTAACAATACAGTGCAGCATACATAAAAAAAAAGCTGGCTGTATTACAGAAACACAGAAAATGATTTTAACCTCACCAGGATGAAACTTTTTTTTTAGATTTTTTAAATCCCACCTTTATTATTTTTATAAATAACTCAAGGAGGCGAACATACCTAATACTCCTTCCTCCTCCTATTTTTCCCGGAACAACAACCCTGTGAGGTGAGTTGGACGGAGAGAGAGGGACTGGCCTAAGGTCACCCAGCCAGCTAAGGTGGGACTAGAAGTCACCGTCTCCTGCTTTCTGGCCTGGTGCCTTCACCACTAGACCAAACTTATTATTTATATGCAAGAAAAGCAAAATGATTGTCTCCTACCCTCTTCCAGGTTCCTAGATAATCTAATTGAATATGTATTTTGCTTCTACAGATGCTCCAGTGTGTTACCAATTATTAAATGGAAAATATGACTTTTGGTGCATACTAAGTGAAGCTAGGTGGGTGTTGGCTTCCCACTGGGATAAGGAGCAGGTGGAGGACAAAGTCGTGAGTTTCTACCTTTGAGAAACAGTCAATAGCCCATGCTTGTACTGGGAAAACCTGGTCATGCAGATCAGCCCTTAGTTGTCAGAACCAGGCCAGATGGATCCGTGAGCTTCAAATATTCCTATCCTATCATTAATCCTTTCATTTATTTGTTTTGTAGCATTTGCTCTGTCCACATGTGTTCATCTGTAATCTAGAACAGGGTTCCTCAACCTTGGTGACTTGAAGATGTGTGGACTCCAACTCCCAGAATTCCCCAGCCAGTCATGGCTAGGGAATTCTGGGAGTCAAAGTCCACACATCTTCCAAGTCACCAAGTTTGAGGAACCCTGCTCTAGAACAGACTTCCATAAACTCTTCCCAAGATGGAACATCTGCTCCCAGAATTCTCACTTGGATGGAGCCCAGGTTGGGGAAGACTCATTTTAGAGAGAGAAGATGCACATTTGATCTTTCAGAACTATGGCAGACTATAGGTCCAGATTCTGACTCTAGAACTGATGTTAGAACTTATGGTTAAACTAAAGCTTAGAAGGAGTGAGGGATGGAACTGGCAAAGGGTTCCCATCTTTCTACATCAAGGAAAGAAAGAGGCCTCCAGAAATAGTTCGCTCCCAACTAAGATTCTGCATCATCTTAGTTGGGAGTGAACTATTTCTGGAGGCCTCACATCTGGTAGATGTGCCGTAGCAGCCTCCCTTAACCTAAGGCTTTCCAAATGCTTTGGATTCCTACCCCCACTGTCCCAGCCAACAAGACCAGCAGCTACATAGGCAGGTGTGTCCTTCACAGGAGTCAAAACATCCAGATGGCACCCGCAACTATGTGATATAAAATGTCATCTCTTTTTTAAAGGTGCATCTTGACTTTCCAACACCGCCTCCCTGCCCCTGTGAACATCCCTGCACACAGTGGCAGTCTGGATGGAATTTGTGGATCTAATTTAATTCAATACCCCAATGGATGGAGATCCAGCCTAGGGTAGATCCAGCAGGCAAAAATGGCTTCCTAATTTCTACCTCTTCGTTCCCTCCTACCCCCATCGTTCCTCGGCTTTCTTATTTATGGCTCCCCGGAGTAACCTCAGAGACATAAACACTTCTATTTGTCAGCTGCATCCTTACAGCCCAACTGAGTT
The DNA here is from genome assembly GCF_059951505.1 of Python bivittatus. NCBI lineage: Eukaryota > Metazoa > Chordata > Lepidosauria > Squamata > Pythonidae > Python > Python bivittatus. Next base: position 4,619,266 of record NW_028277087.1, read on the forward strand.
GCCTCCGACATAACATATGACCAGCATTTTCCCTTTCCTATTAGCATTAGTAACCTTACATATTTTATAAAATAAACCCTTCTCCCTTGATCTTTCACGATAAATCATTTTAACTAGGGGGGTCTCTATTCTTCCTTGCCTCCCTCCTTTGCTTTTTCAGATGGGATATTTCATTCAGAAACGTGGGGAGGATAAGGGGGTTGTCTGTCAACCGTAAGAGGCCTGTTGTTGGGGATGGCTACTTTTGCAAAGGACGCACCCCAGATGTGCATAAAAGAAGGCATGGTTTTTATAAACCTGACAGCATACGGGTGTGAAATACACCCACCAAGCAAGGGAATGTTTTTTGGCGACACATTTCTACCGAACCTGATAGAATAATGAGTCATGTTCTTCCATTTTCTATTTCTTTCTTGCCCTATCTTCGGATGCGTCCTTCCCTTCAGCCTCTACTTTAGATGGGAGAGAAATAACAGTGCAAAAATCCAAAGTTTCAGTTGACTGTTAAGATCATCTCTGAATTAACTGGATAGGTTTTTTGGGGGGGTTGTTGTTGTGGTTTTAGGTGCCTTCGAGTCAGTCTTGACTCCTGGCGACTGCCTGGATTAGTCCCTGCAGGCAAGATTTCAGAAGTGGTTTGCCATTGCCTCCTTCCTAGGGCTGAGCGAGAGTGACTGGCCCAAGGTCCCGGGTTGCCCAGCTGGCTTTGTGCCTAAGGCGGGACTAAAACTCACAGCTTCCCGGTTTCTAGCCTGGTGCCTTAACCACTACACTAGACTGGCTCTCAACTGGATACTAGAACTGTTTTAAAAAAAAAACTAGGGCTAATTTTAATGCAAAGACTTGAAAAAACCTGGCTGGTCGACCTCATCAGAAGAATGGCCTGTCTGCCTTCCACATTACGGAATGCCTCTTCTACGATGGCATCTACCGCTGTAGAAATCAAGCTCTGTTAATGATGGGCGCAGCCTTAAATGCCTTTAGGCATATCTCCCGATCTGCCTCTTCTCTCATACAAGAAGGAATGCTCTTCTAAAATGGCATTGCCAATCTCTGACGTGGCACCATGATGTGTGGTAGATGGCAGCAAGTGTTATCTTGGAAGAGGCATACCTCATCCTTCACAAGCAGATGGGAATGCCTCTTCTAAGTGCCTTCTGGGTGATGATGGATGGGTTGCAACTGGTAGTGTTTAGAAGGAGCACGATTCTTTCTCACTTTCGTGGAGGGGGCAGCCTACCTATTCTTCTTCCTTCCCTAGCGTTCGGTTGGGAGTGCATCTTCAGAAAGAGCATTTGCAGCCATCCTCGCATCATGCAAAATGTAATTATTTTAGAACGACTGATTGGGAAGGAGATGCAGTTTTGACTGACCAGCGGGCAATCTTTCTGATGGCACATCTGGGGGAAGCCATGTTGGGGGGGGCACGGTCTCACAGCTGCCGTAGTGTCCGGTGAGCAGAAATTCCATACTCCAACCTCCTTCTAGCAGAGGCAGGTACAAAATGGTGGCTTAAGGGGTGGGGTATTTCATTTACGAAAAGATAGAAACGGGCCCATTTCCATTAACAAGGGCCTTAATGGGCAGGCAGGAAAGGGTTCTTAGAAAATAAGCAGAGAAATCAAAGGGATTTTATTTAAACTGCACTGATAGTGCCCTCTCTCCCTCCCCCCGCAAAAATATCTGTAGAGCCGTGTTTCTCAGTCTTGGCAGCTTGAAGATGTGTGGACTTCAACTCCTAGAATTTGAATTGAGAAACAGTGCTCCAGAGCAGTGTTTCCCAACCTTGCTGGCTGGGGAATTCTGGGAGTTGAAGTCCACACATCTTCGAGTCGCCAAGGTTGGGAAACACTGCTCTGGAGCCTTGCACATTGTGAATGATGCTTCTCCCCAAGTTTGATGGGGCCAGATTCAGGCTTCAGAGTACTGTGTAGTTGGTCTGATCATGCAGGACAGGGCTTTCTCGGTGGTGGCACCCAGGCTGTTGAATAATTTGAATCCCTTGGTTTTTCTTTTACTTCTGTCTTGCTACAACAGGTCAGAGCAATGTTCTTTGGCCATGGATCGGCTAAGGCCAACTTTCTTCAACCTGGTGGGTCAGAACTGCAATTCCCAAAATTCCCAGTTCACACGGCTTTTAGCTGGGAATTCTAGGGATTTCAATCCTAACGTATCTGGAGGAAGTCAGGAGGAAAAACGGCTGTTGATTCCTTTAAGGATTTGATGTTATTCTGACTTTTAATAAAGGGGATGGGGGGGGGGGGACATTACTGCTCTTATTTAAACATGGTTCAGTTTTTAATTTTGGGTCATGAACCACACAAAGGCCCTACTGGGGACCAAAAAGCAGGTTACAAATATTTTAATGAGCAAATGGCTCTTGTAATGTTCCTTAATAAATTCTCTAGTGGACACACAAGTACATCCTCTCACACAGACACACATCATCATGTTTTTCTGCAAGGGTCTGATAGAGGAATCGTGATTTATTCAATTTCCTTTTGTCATCAGCAAGATACAGCAAACGTGGCATGGGGCTGTCCCCCCCGCCCCCCGTTCCATCTCTTTTCTTTTTCCCTTTGCTCCTTGGCGAACAGATGGACTAAAAATTTTTTAAAAAGGCTCTCACAGTCCTCCGTATATTTTACATACCACGCTGTGCAACATTCATAAGGCTCACGCTGGAATTACTGGTCCGAATATAATATAGGTTACCTAGAGAGAAGCAATCATGAAAGGAGAATAGAAAGATCCTCAATGCTCTGTGATTCAGAGACTCGGCTCTTCCTATTAGAAATCTCTGGCTTGGAAAAAGGGACGTAATCCAGCAGCTCAGAGTTTAAGAAGGTAGATACAAATGGAGCCTTTTTCTCGTCTATCCTTTTCCATCTGGGAAAGCTGTCCCAGCTGAATGACGCGATTAAAGTCTTCGAGAGTCTATTAAAGTCTTGGAGGAGGGTTCACCCATGGTTAAAAGCACAGCCGCTTTGACAAACGTCTCTGCGAAAGTTCAGGGCCCTAAGAAAGCACAATTTCCTCACTGGGACGGTCTCTACGTATCAATGGAAATCAAGGGGAAAAAAAAGGAGAGAGAGAAGAACAGCTGGTTCTCCTGGTTTTCTGGAGGCAGCTAGTCCGGTGACGTTTACAAACCTGAACCAAAACTTGTATCGATAGCCCGAGACTTCTTTTTAGCTCAACTTTGGTTAAAGGAAATCAACCCTGATTGCTCATTGGAAGGATTGATAATGAAGCTCAAGCTCAGATACTTTGGTCACCTAATGCGAAGAGAGATCTCTTTGGAGAAGACCCTGATGCTGGGAAAGATTGAAGGCAAAAGGAGAAGAGGACGGCAGAGGATGAGATGGTTAGATAGGATCACTGAAGCAATGAGCATGAAACTGAGCCAACTCAGGGAGGCAGTGAAGGACAGGAAGGCCTGGCGCAATATGGTTCATGGGGTCACGAAGAGTCGGGCGCGACTTAACGACTAAACAACAACAACAACAACAACAACATTTGGCCAGGCACGGTGCCCTTCTTCTACAAGAACTTCCCAGACTCTGGGGAGTTTCTAAAAGGGATTGCAGATCAGGACTAGTAATTTCCTGTCGTCTCCAGATCTCTCAGCGCATTTGTAGATGTTTCTCTTCTCCATAAATGTTAGTGATGTAGATGCATATATAAATAAAACGCAATGGTAAGAGCGCTGTGACTAGCAACTCACCCTTGCTATTACAGATATAGGCAAATCGAGATTTTTTTGTGCCCTGCAGTGTTTTATTACGTAATCCTCTGCTTTATCAAAGCACCGTCAAGAAGGTTCCACCGTAGATATAGTTGTAGTAATAATTGGTTATTCAATTCGTTAGTAGCCTGAAACGGTCTCGCGACCTAGCGTCTGTGTTGGGTTTCACCTCCCTGAATTTCCCAGGGCCATTGACCATACCAGAGGAGATTTTTTTTTTTTTTTTTGAAGTTTACTACATCTGAAAGGCACCAAGTCTGATCGAATGAACCGTCCGAGTCGTCCGCAGCTGAACTCGACTTGAGCGATCCCCTTAAACCTTCAGAGAATGCAAATCAATATTTGAGTCCATAACGTAAAAAGGAAAGGGATAAAAAAAAAAAATTAAGGAAGCAGCCCTAAGATTTCTTCGGTTTCCTTTTTAAAATATTGGATAAGAGTATGACAAAAAAGAGCGGGGGGGGGGGGATTTCTCAATCATTGGAAGAACTTCTTACTTCAGACTCCTGTCTTGGCGAGCAGACTCCAGCTGATCCAGGATCAGGAGCGAAAGCCGTGATACGTTTGGAAGCCTGGGAACTCACCACGACAAGGTGATACTCGTCGGAGAGCAGAATTACATCTAGAGCATCAGGCCCGGTTTATTACGATCAGCATGACTGTGCAGACACACACTTCATCAGTTAGAAGGAAGCCGCCTTGTCCTCAGTGGCACTTGGCTTTGACTGTAGGGAATCAACGTGTAAAACATGTTGAGCTCCGACAACCTTTACATTTTAAAAAGAAATCAAAACCACCTTGGGGGATAAAAAGGGGAATATTACCATTTGCTTGTTTAGATTCTTTTCTTAGTTTTCTCTGGATTCTTCTAGTCTGACTTTCCTCCACGAGCTTCAGCTGAGGGAGAGAAATTTTTTTTCAGCAGAACCATAACCTTGCAAACGTCGGATGAGCTGAGACGGGGGAGTGCACGCGCGCGCGTGTGTTTAAATTAGTTGCAGCCAAGGTCACTGCAAGATCACAGCATTCTTGCGTGGAGAGGGAGGGACTGACCAGACTCCCAGGGGAATTCTGGGAGTGGACGTCCATGCACCTTAAAGGAATTCTGGGAACTGAAGTCCACGCGTCTTAAAGTTGCCGAGCTTGAGAAACACCGCCCTAGGGGACTCTGTGGATGAGCGGGGACTAGAACGTGGGTCTCCCAATGTTTAGTCCAGCACCGTCCCCACTGGACCACACTGGTTTTGGGGCTGAGAAAGGGGGGGCTGGTCCAAAGTTCTGCAGGGAGCCTCCATGGTTGAGGGAGACTGGACCCTGGGTCTCCCCACTCTAGTCCGGCACCTTCACCACTGCATCACAGTGGCCCTTAGGACAGAGAGACTGGCCCAAAGCTGTTCCTTCCATTGCAACACCATCAGCACGGTCCACATAATGCCACCCTCCTTAAGTCCCACTTTCCAAGTACCCCAGACATCCAAGAAAATGGGAAATGTGATCATTCTCTTTGATTACCCCAAACCAGTGTTTCTCGACCTTGGCCACTTGAAGACGGGCGGACTTCAACTCCCAGAATTCCCCAGCCAGCATGGCTGGCTGGGGAATTCTGGGAGTTGAAGTCCGCCCGTCTTCAAGTGGCCAAGGTCGAGAAACACTGCCCTAAACAATCGTCCAGCTTGAAAGCCTTGTTCGTAGCAGATTCACTTACCAGAGCAAAGATGTTTCAAACGTTTTGATCGGCTTGATGATTTGACAGTTAACGCGATTCTTTCTCGTCTGAAGCGATCCCGGAATTGTGCTTTTTTGCATTATTCCTCTAACCCACCATCATTTGCAAAGCAAACCCGCAGCAGGATTTCCTGGAAGAGGAGCGATCCAGTGACCCAAATATGTTTTTTTCCCCCTTTTTCCAGCAGTGCAGTTTCCAAGTCTTCTGTACCATAGACTTACATAAGTTGCTTGTGGAAAAGGCCATTAAATCTTTATAACAAAATAGCTGAAGGGAAAACATTAAAGTAAATTAGTGTAAATGCTTTCCTATATCCCTGCCTTCTTTTTTTTTTTTTTAAACAGTGATTTATCCAAGTGTGTAAGACGTGTGATTTAGACAGGGATATGAGAATGGAAAATTTAGAAAGTTTTTTAAAAATAATTTTTATTGAAAGTTTTTATTATAAGAGGAAAGACACATACAGACTAAACTCAGAAATAGAAAGAGAAATAGAGAGAATAAAGAGTGCAAAGAAAAAGAAGAAAAAGTGAGATAAAGAAAAAGAAAAGAAAAATATAAATAAGTGACTTCCGATCTTCATCATAATAAGTATAAATAATTTTGATAACTCTTCATCCCCTATAAGGTTACAAACAAATATCTCTTCTTCCCATAACCCATCCCTTATCTACATGCCAATCCATAAATCATCAACTTTTCAGTCCTGGTGTCAGCAAAAAGGGTTACCAGAGCTTTATAGAAGAAACGTGTCTTATTTTAACCTTGGTCAAACCAACCAACATTATATTCCTTCTTTTTTACTTCTACCAATCTTGACCTTTAATTCATTCAGATGTCATAGGATTTGGTCTTCCTTCAATTTTTCTTTTTCCCATCCCAAAGGCTTCTTCGAGGCTTTAACAAACCTTTTTTGTAAATCCAGTAAAAAGTCATTATCCATTTAGAAAGATTTTTTTAATCATTTAGAAAGTTTTTTTCCAATAGAAGAGAAAGTTTTTTTGGTTTGTTTTTTAAAGAGAGAAATACTTCCTAACACATTGCTTCCACTTAGGAATTTAGAGGGGGGATATGAGTAGGAAAATTTTGGAAGAAATTCTACAAGGACTATCCTACCCCTCAGGGAGACCCATTAAATAAATGGAAATTCAGGCTGCGAAGATGGGCATGGCTCAGTTTTCCACGCAGTTTGGAATAAAACTCGATCCTAATTTTTCCACACCACACAAATAGAGTTAAATGAATCATTGTGAAAAAACCTGCAACGCTTTGGAAAGTTCTAAAAAAATGAGCCAGATTAAGCCCTCACCCGTCTGCACCAACCAAATCCAACAGGTGCAGCCTTTTCCAATGAAGGTTTGTGCTGTATCCGTCTGCCACGTGGCAATTCAGAAGTGTCTTGGGGGAAAATGGATCCAATCTGGATTTTTAAGAGCTCTGAGTCCTCTCTGATGGGATGGATAGATTTTTCCATTCTCCTCTGTTTACTTTTTTTTTTTTTTTTAAACGATATATATTTTTCTCTATCACGTTCAGGAAGAAACCTGCAAAACAAAAAAGAAATCCCTAGATGCTGCAGCAGCAGCAACAATAACAGAAAGAACACTCTGCCAAATATATTAAACTGTAAAAATATGCATTTTATAATCAACCTTACACACTTGAGCTCACCGATAGTCCTTCGTAAGGAGGAATCTTTGCAAACGGCTAATCCCTTGATAAAAACACAAGGACAAAGACACTTTTTTCCCCCAGAGTGCTGAGTTTATTCTTTTCCTGATTCATCTATATTTGTCCTAAGGTCCTCCCCTGAATTTTTGTTCGGGGAGAGCGCAGGGTTCGTTCTGTTTTTCTCGGTTTCCTTGATTTCTTTCTGTTTGAAAACAATAGGCGATGTTTGGCAATGTTTTGTTTTAAGCATCCCCCGAAATGAAGCGCCCGAGACTCTTGCGTACAGCTGACTCTTGCTGCGATGCGGTCTTCTGCAGCAGAAAGGAGACGGTGGCGGGATTTTTCGGCAAGGCCAGCTCGTATAAACTCTCAAGTTGAGAGACAATCTTGAAAGCGAGGCGGATTCCCAGCTTTTCTGGCTCAGGAGAGACCAAACAGTTTTGCCCCTTGGGGAAGAGCACGGGAAGAAAAAGAGTGCCTTTGACCCAGCTCTCTCTGTGCCGTTTACAAAAGCTCCTGGGCCTCTCGGGAGAACCGCCACACCGGCGGGTAAAACAAAACCCCACAAAAAGGAGCTCCTTTAATTTTGTTCCATTTGGTTTCTGCGTCCTTTCGGAAGGATGTGGGCCTCCTCTGCCTCTTAAGCCCACCGTAGCGGCTGCTGCCCCTCCCACCTCTAGTAACGGCTGGGAAACTGAGCACCAGGAGCAGTTGGGGATGCAAAGGGGAGAGTAGAGAGCATTAGGATGGTTTTCTTCACCCTGGGGTCCTCCCGATGAGTTGGGAACAGCCAGAATCCCCAGATGGCACGCTTACAATTCTGGAAGTTATTTTCCCAGCACAACTGGAAGGCCCCTGTCAGCCCTTCGAGGTAGTCCAGACAAGAAACACCAACCATGAGTCCTAACTCTACCTTTATTGTAAGGTTCTATTAACAGAATCTTGCAAGTCTGAGAGTATTTCTCCCCTCCTCTGCAGAGTAAAACTCGGGAGGATCCCTTCTGAGACGCTTCCCACGCCCCTTTTCCTTCTGTGGGCTGAGACACCTTTTGCATGACAGTTGTCTAGTCTTCTCTTCCTCCTATCTCCCAAGGTCATTCCCACAGACTATTACGGCCCCAGATTAAAAAAAGCTCTTTTGTGGACCCATTCTGGACCGCGAGTGTGATTCTGGGAGTTGGCAACTATCTGGTGTGGCCACTGGTAGCCCTTGTGATGAGGCCAGTTGAGAAAGAAAGGAGCCATTCCCAGTTGGTGCCTTGCTGCTGGAAAGTCCACTGGCCATTAGCCTGCCTTGGCCTGACTACTGTATCACTGTTGAAGCTTGACAACTGGTTTGCCTTAGGCTGGGTTTGTTTTGTGAAAACCAACTATCTAGACCTTAACATTGCAAAGAATACAACATTTCACTTGGTGTAAGAGGGCAGCAAAGATTAACCGTGCATCAAAGGGCAGAGCCCAAGCAGAGAGCAATTCTCACTGGCATAATCGCTATTTATTTTAACAAGGAATAATAACAACAATAAATAATAATAATATACACACAGTCTACCAGATTGTTCTTCCCAAGGATCTAGGATAACTAAGATCTAAGTTATTGTTGTAACATAGGTATACGCTGTTCCAAGTCATGCAATTTTTTGTAATTGATGAGTTGAAATTCTATCCGTTCCAAATGCATCCGAGGAGTTTTTCAGATCTTTTCGCACGGTATCCTCGTCACCATTATCATTATCATCATCCTCGTTTAGCATCAGCCTCATTCAAATTAAGCTTTTCATCCCTATTGTCAAAATGATTGCAACTTGGGCAGAATCAAACGAGAGAGGCCTTTCCAGGAGGCGGTTTTTGTTTTTATTTTTTGTTTAAGCATCATTATAATACTTTGGGCAGACATTCCCCTGGAGAAAGGAAGAAAAAAGGAAGCTGATGAGAAGGTGGTGTGTGAAACAGCCCTCTTCCGTCCGAGTCAGCACATCCTTCCCTCCCCACATGGATTGGAGACAGTTGTGCTGACTTGTCTGATAACTGGTACGGTTTGGGTCTGTTTCTCCCCCCATCCCCGATAGGTTGTCACCACTGCAGAGCAGCTCGCCCTTCTCATCTGCCTGGGGAAAAAATCATTTCCTCTGTACAACATCACCAGATGGTTCAGGGCATCCCCCTCCAATTTAGAGCCTGTCAGGTAGGTGGGAACACAATTCCCATCTTCCCCAGTTGGCACAAGCGGTGGGCACGAAGTCTTCCTTTTTAAGGCACAAAACCCTTGACGGGGGAGCCGAGCATGGGGAAATATGCTCCCTGCTTTTCAGGGGAGGGAAACCTACCTGCTTCCTGAGGAACAAGCCCACCTCTTCATCCCTAGAAAGCTACCTGTGATGTTCATAGGCTGAGATTTTTAGAGAGTCGGGTAATCATAATAATCATAATAATCTTAATCATATCTGCCAAACCCAGCTTAAATAACTGGCTGACTGTGCGGCCAACAACATCTGCCCATCCCAGGTCCTTGGGAAGGACTCGAGAGGTGGATAAAAAGGCCAAACCCAGTCTAAACACCCGGCGGACTGTGCGACCTACAGCAACAACCAGAATAATCATACGCCCCCATGGCTAACATCTATTGCTTTATTGTGTCCAATCAAGGCCTCGTTTTAAGCCGTCGCTCTGCATCATCGGCCGTTCGAGGAACCCATTAAGGATTGCAATGCTATGTAGGTACCCATAAATGAATGAAGAAAAGAGGGGGGAAGGGGGCGCTTGCGAGGTCTGGGACCCCCGTTCTGAATTCTCTCATTTCTATTCAGACGGCAGTCCTGGATGCGAGACCAGATGGGGGACATCCCCCATGTGTTCTTGGAAACCAAGTTCACGGATATGTGTGTGTGTATTTATCTGGGGGGGCGGGTGTCGGTTTTTCTCTGTGTATTGCAGCTTGTTTATTCAGTCCGGCGCCCACGACTCCCCCCTTTATCTAATCTCTAATGCCGTGAATCCACGTCTCTCTTAAGCCAAATCCAACCTCATGCATGAAAATGGCAGGATTTTTTTTTAATGCATGACTTGTACGTTCTAGGTTAAATCCTCATCGGCATTCTTCTTTAATCAAAAAAATGCCACTTGGCATCAAGTAAACGTCCAGTCATGCCAGCCTGGACTTGCAGCAGCTTTCTACCTCCTCTCTCCCGGCCCCTCCCTGGCAAGTTTAAAATGCTTAATTAAAAGCTGGAATATCTGATAATAACCTTCTCGAGATTTATTTAAAAATTACGTCTATTCTGAAGAGCTTTAGAAATGGATGTAAAACCGATGGGCCACAATTGGGGGATTAGAAATCCAAATTTTCATTTTTTTTTTTTTTACTTGCACAGGGAAAAGCGGAGAAAATCTTGTCTGGGTGGATAAAAGAGGCATTGAATGGGAGGGAAGGAGCCAACACCGGGACGGGAGAGAAAAGGTTTGGGAGAGGTTACCAAGATGAAAATTACCTTTAATAAAAAGGGAGGGGGGAATAGCTACCCAGAATGATAAAAAAAAAAAAAAAATAGAGATGAAATAGGAGAACTGTAGCATGAAAGAAAGCTGTTCAATTTTCGGTGGATTATTTTCTGGAGGGGTAGAGATCAACTGTCTTATTCAGAAACTTACTTTTAACTGTAATCTTTCTTTATTTCCGCTCTCATCCAGGTCAGGAGCCTCTGAGTTTCACCCATGAAAAGAGGCTGATTGTGCACTAATGACCTTTGTGTTTGCAGAAGTGATGGTGGGAGAACAACCATTTCCTTTGCCCCTGAATGCTGGGTAACTTCACATCACTGACAATCTAAGATCCATTTTGGGGTTCTCGCTGATCTGCAAGCTTCATGGCTGAAGTGCCTGGCTAGAGTTTTGGAATTTCTTGCTTCTAGGGAATTCATTGTCTTGCATATGATTTAGGTTGGTCCTAAGTCCAGAGTTCTCACTTGGGGCACAAATGACCAAGCTCAAATGATCATATTTTGGATACCTTATGGGAAGACCCAGCTCCCTTGAGAAGTCCATAATGCTGGGAAAGGTGGAAGGAAAGAGAAGAAGAGGATGTCCAGCAGCCAGGGGGTTGGACTCAGTTATGGGGGCGATGGGTGCACCGTTGGGAGACCTGAGGACCAGGTTGAGGAGAGATCATCATGGAGAAAATCTGTGTGGTCACTAAGGATTGAGACCGACATGATGGTACATTATCAACATCAATCAAAAAAAGATAATTGCCCAGCTATAAATACTACATTTTTTCATGGTCCAAAAAGAGATATATATATATACACATATATATCTCCTGGGCATATTCTCTGGATGTGCAAAATAAGTTCCATTAGCCTGTCCTGGTACCTGACGATGGATGTTGGAGGGTGGGGGAATTATATCCAGTATACCTATTGGAATAGATATGTCCCAGATCTGTACAGGTCAAGACTCTATGAAGTCATCCCCCCCAAAATACCACTGCCTGCCCCATATCTTTTCTAATTGCCTTCAGCCACACTTGAATTAACCTACTTCCGATTCTTTAAAAAAACATGGAAAAACCATCAACTTCTTTTTGCCTCCCTTACCTTAATCCCATCTGCCACTAGGAAGACATAAAGTGGGGGAAACGGACAGACAATTATTTTAAGTAAGTTTTGTTCTAGAGTTCACCGAATTCTATTCCCCTCTGTCTAGAAAAATAAAGAAAGAAATAGCACGAAAAATGCACACCTTCTGCCAGAGAAATGGCTACGGGGGGGGGGGGCGTTGTGCTCTTTGTTTGTAGTTTACTAGAATATCACAAGGAAGGAAAAAAACACAACACGTGTGTGTGCGCACACCAGCACACACATATGCACGTATAGAGAAGCATCACCATCCTTTGCTCCTATCTACCTGGGAACACACATCCACTCCAGAGAATTTAGCATAAATGTCATTTTTTCGTTCAGGCCCCCTGTCTGCTTTTCGCTTTATTTACAGCTTCGTGCTTGATAAGTTTGCCCAGAAAACACCAGGTGAACCTGGCAGCTACTCAGGAAAGATAATTGTGCAAGGCCGAGAGAAAAGTTAACCGTTTCCATTCGGGGAAATGGACTTTCTTAATTTTTAACTGACCCCAAGGAGGACCGCTGCATGAAACTGTGCACAGGTGCCAAAGAAATCCAGAAATGTGGGAGTTGGGGGGCCAGAGGAAGGAAAGGAAGGTGGGGAACACAAATGGAGGTGTTTCTCTATGCAAGTCGGAGCAGGATAGCCCAGCCTTCTCCAACCTGGCGCCCTTAATCTGGAGAATTCTGGAAGCTGCAGCTCGAATTGGTCTGGAGCAGGGTTCCTCACTCTCTGCAACTTTAAGATGGGTGGACTTCAACTCCCAGAATTCCCCAGCCAGCATAGCTGGCTGGGGAATTCTGGGAGTTGAAGTCCACCCAGCTTAAAGTTGCCAAGGTTGAGAAACACTGGTCTGGAGGGTTCCAGGCTGGAGAAACTACAGAACCAAAATTGGAAGGAATACTAAGGAAGGAAGGAATAACTGAATGAATAAAAATCCGCGTGCAATGAGTTAGACAATGATAAGACGTTTGGTATAATGAATAAGGTGTTGGAGAAGGACTGGGAAACCCAAGGCGAAGTCCACGGAAATTCACTCCCCGCCTTGGAGACATCCCTTTGCTTCAGGTTCAACCTAAAATTGTTATGAACAGCCCTTTAAGTTCCTGGAGAAAAGGCTGCTGCAAATTTATAAAGAAGACAACTAATTGGCTTGGCTTGTCCATTGCAAAATTTAAATACACACTAATCATGTCTTATTTTGCATGTGTGCATGTAGATTAGCATATTCAGGATTTTGTTTTCCAGGCGTAACGCCCCCCCCGGCTTTTGTCCCCGAATCTTTTAAGCATCGTGTAACTCCACTGTCCAGCCCGCTAAAAATTACATTGAATAACAGCCCTCCAGAGTCCCACGTGATGTGATATATCCAAGAGAAGACTGAAGTAATGAGAAAAAGGGAAAAAAGGAACCATTTTTCCATCTCTTTCTGCAATAACAGCAGCTTCAACTCCGCGTTGCACATAAAAAGGGGGTGGTTCATTGATTACATAGTCACAGCAGCCATCTTGATTTTTTTGGCCCCCCCCATGGACCTTTTGGGGCAACTTTACAATCAACTTCTCCAGCATTTGGCACTTTTTTTACAGCGCCACAGGTAACATGATAGGAGATGTTGGGGGGACATCCCTGCAGAGGCCTGCGAATTACTACCTCATGAGAAACGGTCTGCCTGGGTGCTAAAAAAACATCCATGACTAATCTGGGGCACCACATGAAGATTTTGACTTGGAAAAGGGTTAGTGGTTTGGGACAAGGTGCTTTGAACTCTCACAAGCCATGAGGACTCTGTGAGAGACCAAGGATAAAAAAAGAAAATCCAATAGCTTTAATATAAAACCTTGTATAAATCAACCACGACAAGCGCGCATTACATTCTGTTGCCCGTCTTCCATCACTACAGCAGTGCATTACAGCAGTAACTTTGGTAACTTTAAGACTTCAACTCCCAGAATTCCCCAGCCATCACGTGGTTCCAGAATTCCCCAGCCAGGGGTGGTTGTCTTCTTCTTCTTCTTCTTCTTCTTCTTCTTCTTCTTCTTCTTCTTCTTCTTCTTCTTCTTCTTCTTCTTCTTCTTCTTCTTCTTCTTCTTCTTCTTCTTCTTCTTCTTCTTCTTCTCCTTCTCCTCCTCCTCCTCCTCCTTCTCCTTCTCCTTCTTCTCCTTCTCCTCCTCCTCCTCCTTCTCCTTCTCCTTCCTCTTCCTCTCCTTCTTCCTCTTCCTCTTCTTCTCCTTCTCCTTCTTCCTCTTCTTCTCCTTCTTCCTCTTCCTCTTCTTCTCCTTCTTCCTCTTCTTCTCCTTCTTCCTCTTCCTCTCCTTCTCCTTCTCCTTCTTCTCCTTCTTCTCCTTCTTCTCCTTCTTCATCATCATCATCTCCATTTGTATCCCTTCATTCTGGTCACAAGTCGATGCCCCAATTGCTATTCTGATATACCTCGCTGATTTTTATCGCCGCTATTTTCTCTTCCTCCTTTTTATTGTGAATCACCGAAAACCCCTCTGGAGGTAACAGGAGGATAGAAATCTTCTAAATCAACCAATAAGCATACCTTCTGTGGGAAAGGACGTCATTTGCTATTTGACTCCAGGCAGCAAAATACCTCGGATAGGCTCTGTCACCAGTCCCAAACTGCTCGGTGTGATCCGTCAGTCATCTGCAAACCTGGAGGCGGGCGTGAGGATGGAATTTGTTTAGCCTGGGTTGGAGTGTAAACTTCTCTCATGTCGTGTTTTTAACAGCGAGGCAAAACAAAACTTAGCCGTTGCTTGAAATCAGCCCTTTCCTGAATTTTGCAGAGCAGTTTTCCAGTGGTGGAGGGGTTTGTTCCATAGATTATTCGACACCTAACCAGAAAGGCATAGATGCAGGAGAACGACCGACAAAATCCCTCCTGTTTAGAACTGTTTGCCAAGCAAAAATGCATATTGTTGCAGAAACAGGCCGCCAAAGAGGTCCCAATTTCAGGGTACGCTTTTCAAGTTGGACAACAATCAAGTTGGTGAGGTTTGCAAAGACACAGAGAGAGAGAGAGAGAGAGAAGCCTGCATAGTGAAAACAAGAAACCAAAGGAAATGGATCTGTTTGCTTAACTCTGCCCAATACTTATACATTTATTTGTGTGTTTGTACATGAGAGAGAGAGAGAGTATGCGCACTTGTTTGCAAAAAGCCTTCTTAGTGCGTGCAAGCCGGCGCTCGTGCCTTGCAGGCTCATATTTACAGCTTCTTCATGAAGCTCTCAAGAGCTACAGAGAGGCCTTCAGGAAAATCAATCGAGTGCCTGAGTACATTAGGAAGTTGCAAAGTACTCATAGCACAAACAGCTCCTATCCATCGAGTGGGAAAAAAGGGGAGCGAGTGCTGAGGAAAGAGAATCTTTCTTTCTTACGGGCTGGGCGTCTCGAAAGCCTTTGCTTCTCGGTCCTTCGGGGGCAGTCAACATTTCTGGTGTCAGCAAAATCATCAGAATTATAGCCGTGAGTGGCGGTGAGAGCAGCAATGTGTAATTCAGACAAGGATGAGGTGCCAGTGCTTAAACTCTCTGGAAAAAAAAATTTTTTTTTTCCACCCGACCAGGAATATCTGGGATGCACCCATGAAGGAAAGGGGGCCCCGTGACTGAGGCCAGAGTGAACATCAAACGGTCACGCGTTAATCAATACAGACAAGTTTTCTTTTTGATGTGGAATAAGTAGATGCATTTCCAAGGTAGAAAACAAAGGGGGCAGAATCCCCAGATGTCAGAGGGGAGACACATTTGCTCATTTTAGTTCTCTGAATGAGGAGTGGCTTTGAATGCCCCTCCTTGGCCTGAATGAAGAATTCCTAGATTTCCTTTCTGCGGGGTATGCAATTTGCAGCGGTCTCTCGGTCTTCCCCGATTGTTCAGACACGTAGGGAAGAATTGCGGAGATGTTTTGATTGCATTAAGGCTCCTTTCCAGCAGAGTTTGAGCAGTGATTCGGGGTCCTGGAGATTGGCAAAACACCACACCGAAGAACGCATCAATATGGCTTCTTGACGCACTGTTTATCGGGGTACATGGGGGTGCCCTTTGATCCACACAAAGGGGGACAGACATACTCAGCCAGCAGGTGGGTGCGGAGAGGGCTCTCTGTACAAGACTTAGCTGTTCAAATTGTGAACGACAAATTCCTACCAGATCGATCAACACTTTGCAAACCCAGTTCAATTATCTTGCATCTCCCTGATCCAGAGAACCTGACTGGGGAGAATATCCCCAGCATCGCTGGCAGAGGCAGAGGATTAGTAAGGTCAGAAGGCCGGGAATGGGGGCAACTTCATCCTGGCAGCGCCACATCCTCCAGGCAGGGCCAGGAGCTCCTTTGAGCTGTGCGCACCACTCCCATACAATGAATGAGGAAACTGCAAATGATCTCTTCTCACTGCCTTAGGACCCTGACTGTTCTACCTATTTCACAACCAGAAGACAACAGTCTAGTTCTTGGTGCCCTCTGAGCGTGGTTGTTTGCTTCCAAACGTTTCATTACCCAACTAAGCAACATCATCAGGGCGAGGGAGTGTGGAGTCTGTTGCCCGTTTACACATAGCAGCTCGCAGGGCCTGAGCCACAGAAATTCTGTTCTATTAGAAAACCATCTGAGGATCATTTCTGGATCCTCTTGGCCAGGCAAAGGACCATACAAGGGACTTTTCCCCTCTGTTGACACCTTCGCCCTTTGTTCTGATTAATGGCGATGCCCACTGTTCCTGGCTTGCTGTCAACCCTTCAAGGTAGACCAAACTAGGAAACCAGAGTAATGAATGCCGATGCTACCTTTTTATAAGGTGACAGTAACAGAAGTGTGCAAGTCTGAATGCGCCTCTCCTCTCCCTGCCTTGACGTTCAAGAGAACGAGGGAGGGTCAAGTCTGAGATGCTTTCTCAAATTACACTGCTGCCCGGACTCAGGCCTCTTTTATCTGACTGTTGCCTTGGCTGTGGCCCTTCCTCCTGTTCCCCAAGGTTATTCCTACTGCCTATGACACTCACCTAAGGCAATGGCCGACGAGGACCAAGCCTTGCAACCAAGCCTTTGGCTCCGAAGCCGTTCCTCACGCTACACCGCTTCTTCATGACTTCTGGATTCAACACAGTTGTCTCCCGTTACTGCATCTGACACATCAACATCTCTCTTACTCCCTCACTTCCTCACTTTCCTTCCCCCCCATCCTTAATGCACCACCTCCATTCATTCTGCTCCCGTAACTGTAAAATTGATTTTTCCTTGCCACGAGGCGTTTGTCGTTTGCTACCAAACACGCTCTAAAGGTTCCGACGTAGGCCATTTTTAATTAGTTTCTCCTCTTCCTTTCCGGAGCAAGCGAGCAGAGCCCCAAACAGGAGCCAGCGAAAGCAAGACGCCGCGAAAAGCAACAACAGGCATTGGCACAGGAAAGGCGGGCGGGGGGGGGGGAGTGTTAGATATGATTAGCTATAATAGAAGGATTTGTACCCAAACAAGGCAAACAAGAGACATGAGAACTGGAGCAATTAATGGCCCGAAAGCTTCAGTGCTTCTGTGGTAAATGAGGCATTGAGGGTGACGTTTTGATTGTGCCAAGAAAGGGGATAATTTCTTGAGGGAAATCTGTTGAGGGCTGACTGCCAGTTCTGCAGAACAGCCAACACCAAAACTAGCCAAGCCACCTTGCTTTCTCTGTCTCTCTCTCTGCTCTTGCAAATGTTTGAACAGATCATGTATGGCTTCACCGATGCAAGCTAGCCATCCGTTGGAAGGTAGGGAAAAGTGCCTTTGATGAGTTTAGGGTGAAGCTGTCAACACTTGTGCCTTGGAGGGATCTTCTTCATCTTGGGAAAGGATAGGCGAAGCTGAGGTCCACAGACTAGGCGTCGTTCCTCCAGATGATCTCACTCTTCTCTGTTTTCCATAGCAGCAGCTTTCCGACCATCACAGCCACAGATCAATCTTGTATGGAGGAGATCAAATCTCCTGCGATTTTTTTCCCTTAACAGTTCTTGTTCATTCTGAGGAAAGTGGGTTGGCTTTAGGAATGTTTTTCAAGGAGGAGAAAATCTTGGAGACATTCTCTTGGTAGAATATAATGATCTCGGGGTGGATGGGTGCTCTCTTACATTGTATGATCTCTCGGCTGTTTGGTGAGGCTCTGGTTTCCCACCATTCAGGGACAACCCTAGGAAAAACCTCTCCAGTGGGACTTTTCCAGAAGTGGTGTTACCATCCCGTTGAGAAATTACTGTATTTGAGACCTTCTTCTTCCCCTGGAAAAATCCAAAGATATCACTCAAATGGGGTAGAACGTTTCCAAACTTGTGGCTTTGCTCATGGCTTGATTGTCCAACTGATTTTTTTTTTCAATTTCCATTTGTTCCATTTTGCCATCCTAGTGGAGCAGGATCTGACACTGCCCTAGGAGATGCCTCTTCATTCTTTCCAGCCCAGAAGAAAGTTGGAAAGAAGTTACAGGCAGAGGCTCAGGACTCAATCTGTCCATCTGCAGGTAACTCTTGGAAAACAGGACCAAATTTAATGGGATGGGAGCAGCTGGCCAAAGAAAAAGATCAAGTCTGAAAATAGGCCAGACCCATTTGGGGCTTCAGAGAAAAAAAAGATGACCCCCAATTCCTCCAGTGCATCAGTATGGAAGAAGCTACATATGAATGGGACTGTACTGGACCTGCCTTTTGCCCCACCCCGGCACTTCCAGCAGTAATTCCTGAAGCAGTTTCCACTGCTACCAGAATAGTTCAGCATCCTTCCTTTGAAAGGGGCATACAATTGCATGGGAATTCCATGGAATATTCCCATTCCAACCTCGATCCACTTCTGGACAAATAAAAAAAAAGAGATGGGACACCACATCACCCCCTTGAGTTTAATTATCCATTTGTCCAGGAATTAATCTGTTTATTGGATTGATAGGGCTTTCGATCTCAAACAGTGTAAGCCTGGTTGTCATACAGCAACAACGAACAATACACCAAAAAACCCCCACACAACATTTAAAAAGCTACCCAGTATATAAAATATAAAGATGGAAACTGAACACGATGATGAAACAATGACACCAGATAATGGACAAATCTCATATAAAAAGGAAGAACGGGTTTCTCTGCTAAAGCAAATGGCAAAGCAAACCGGAGGCACGTGGTGAAAAACTTAAATGAGCCTCAGAGCGTCTTCATACAGTGACTTGAACCCGGTTTGAAAGTGATTCCAGGCCTGTCGGATAACGTGGTATCAGCATCAACTGGCTTTTTGCTGGCTCTGAGTTGGTCTAGTTAGAACTGGAATGAACTTGGAAGATTTGTCATGATCTGCAGCTTCTGGATAGTCTATCGCGGTGTTTCTCAACCTTGGCAACTTGAAGATGTGTGCACTTCAACTCCCAGAATTCCCCAGCCAGCCATGCTGGCTGGGGAATTCTGGGAGCTGAAGTCCACACATCTTCAAGTTGCCAGGGTTGAGAAACACTGCTCTATCTTTTCACTGGCTGCAGCTTTGCTTCACTCTACTGTACAGTAAACCATAACCAGGTCTGGTTGCCATTTTAAATTTTATATATTGGGTAGTTTCTTTTCATGGTATGTGATTGTATATATGCATATGTGTTGTTTTTGCCGTACGCCACCCAGAGCCAAGTTGTCTGGGTTGGGTGGCCCTATAAATGCAATAAACAAACAAAAAAACAAACGTTTTCCTTCCCCCACCGAAGAGTCTCAGCACCCAACTTTGGAATTGGAATTATGTATTCATCTCCTTGTCCTCCCCACCTGTTAATAACCATGGTTGGTGGTACTCGGAGAAGTGGCTGGCCGCAAAACTATTTGCAAGGCTGCACCTTTGGTTAAGAACAGGCTGTCCTCATTTAGCGACTGCCTTGTTTAGCGACTGCTCGCCGTTATGACAGTGATGAAAAAGTAAGTTTGTGACCAATCCTTGCATTTATGATCTTCGCCGGTCTGTAAAGCAAAGGAAAGCTGAGGTAAGATTGTAAGCACAGCCACAGTTTCATTTAGCAACTGCTTTGCTTAACAACCAAGTTGCTGGTCCCAATTGTGGTCACTAAATGAGGACAACCTGTACAACAAAGGGATGGGACAAAGATGACTTTTTTCATTCTCTTGCAGATTAGTCTCCCTGATGTTCCTATAACTTCTTACCACAGCAGCATGAATGGAAAGTGAACGCCAACTTTTATTTCTTTCCTTTTTGCTATGAACTAAGAAGAGAGCATCAGTATCCATGGGGAGAAAACAGGGCAAACAGTGAAGCGTGCATGGTGATGTCACAATGCAAACCGCGTGACGTCCATATGTGTGCCTGACATTGGGACACAAGCATGAACAGCTGGGGGTTCCCTTGGTGAACTCATGATGTTCATCATTTTTGCAACGTTGTACCAGATGCCTGGGAGAAGAGGAATTTTGTTACGGTAGGGACTGTTGTAGTTCAGGTGGAAAGGAGATGACTCAATGGTCATTTTTGCTCTCTCATAAGAAAATAACTAGCACCCCACTGGATTGGACCCCTGGCCCATCTAATCCTGCAGTCTGTTCTCACAATGGCCCACCAGCTGCCCAAGGAAGCCCACCAGTCTCCCAGCAGATGGCCTTCAGAGGCAGTCCCATGCCATCACAGTTGGCACCCGTTGACCCCAGGACTTCCAAGAATTGGCCCAATTTTTGAAGCCAGCCAAGCTGGAAGCCAGCACCACATCTCCTAGTCCTGTTGGTCAGCTGGAAGAAGAGAAGTGATTGTCTCACAGGAGCTCTTCATTCTCCATGATTGGAGGCTGGAAGCACCAAGTATTTTCCCTGGTCCTAGAAATCATCTCTTTTTTCTTCAAGGATGATTCTCAAGTTTGGCTAAATGTTATGTAGAATGACCCGGCAGGCCACCAAATCAGGAGATTCAGAGCAAGGTGCCTAATGGAAAACAATCCAGATTGAACCAAACACCTTGCACCTAGAGTTAAGGGTGGGACTGGAAGTGTGTGATTTGAGGAGGAAGGTTTACTGAGCACGTACGGTCAAAGCCACTGAATTCAGGGGCGCCTGGCAAGGAAATGGCGCAGCACTTTCCTATCCACATTCAGGCTCCCAGCCAGCCGTATCCTTCCCCAGAAACTCCATTCTGGTCCTCCCTAACCTGAGAGGTGTTGAAATTTAATTCCTGTCATTCATCTTTGACCATGTTGGCTAGAAATTATTGGAACAGATTTCAAAACTCCTGAAGGGTTGGGAAAGTTGCACTGTTTCATTTCTGCATCACCACCTGTTCATCCCTCTGTCTATACTGAGCCATAACTGTCATATATAAATAATTTTCTCCCACGTATATTCAGTCCTGCAGATTCTAGTTTTCACCCAAACAAGGATATTTCTGATGGGGCCCCTCTTGTCTACAACCCTGTCAACATTTACCATCTAAGTTGCCCATGATACAAGTCACAAAAGAGGGGTCTTGGCCGGGATGGTCAAAAAAGTCAAGATGGTGGCCATGCTAGTGTGATTGATGTTCCACCTGTTTTCTGTGGGCATCACATGAGCTTCAATTGCACCATCATGGGTGCCATGTTGACTTTTTTGACCATACCCTGTAGACAAAAATAAATTATTCTGAGATGATTCTTGGCATATCCTTTTAACAACAAGGGCCAAATCTAGATTACAAAACGCACTGTCTTCCCCCCTCCCCCTTATACATACATAAACACATACTTTTGATGAATTTGGGCCTCCATATATTTATTTAATTTATTCTAAAATAGCTTTCCAAGGGAATTTAATCCAATTTTAGTAGAAATACGGAGCAAATGTGTTGCCAAGGTTGTTGTCTGAAAGAGAAATGTTTCAAAACAGCGTCCAAAATGCTAGAGATACATTTTTACAAGTAATCATAATTACCATCCCGTATTTACCTACTTCTAAGTAAGCTCCATTGAACTTCAGGATTTACTACTGAGAAGACTTGCAATGAAATTGCGCTGCTAATCTAATAAATGAGTTTGCATTAATTGTTCCAATTATTTAACGTTGTAGACTTAATTTACAGATAGGAGATGGGGGGGAAAAAAATCAAAGTTGACCGTTGTAAGAACCGTCTGCTCAAACAGGCGTTTTTTTAAAAAGTTGCTTCTGTTTTTGTCATAAAAAAACACCGTATTTGATCGCACCACGTCCACTCACCTCTGTTAAGGTCATTAATTTAAATTGCTCACAATAATTCCTTAACCTCTGTTTAATTGCTTCACAGAACAGTTGTATTAATTTTGCTACAAAATAGGGCTTCCTTTTTTCTCAATGCATGGATATTCCTCCCCCTGCAGACAGCTGCGGGTTAATGCACTTTTTAAGCAAAATATGACAGTTTTCAAAAAAAATACTAATAACGAAGGAGCTGGAATAAAAGGATTAAAATCTAGTCTTCTGCTCGTTTCTGTAATAGCCCCTGGAGGTTGTGAAACCTGCACAAGAGTTCAACAACTGGTAAACTGTTTCCTGAAAAACTTTGCATATCCTAAAACAGTGGGAATGGCAAAGTTTTTGAAATGCTGGTGTCCCATATTGTTAAAAGACTGTGTATGTGTTCTTTTTATGTACGCTAAAAATGGCTGAGCTTTGTTGATTTTCCTTCAATGACAACACAGTCCATATACGTTTGGGTTCAAACAAGTTACGAATGCGGCCAAGTGATGGAAGCCCCGCCCCTTTTTACACGTGTCACATTGATGCACAGAGAAGGTCTTCTATTGTCGTGGTTGCCATCTTGACTTTTTTGACCCTCCTGTGGATGTCCCTCATTAAGTCCTCTGGGCAATTTACTTGGCTTTTTAAAATTATTTGTTTCATATTGGGACTGATCCCCCGAGAATATATCATGAATTTTCTGCTTTCCTTCCCTAAAACAAAATGTGTTTCTAATTCATATAGAAATATAAACAAAACGTGCAGGCACATTTTAAACATTTACTTAATAAAGTCCTATAATTCGCTCTGCCATTGGAAAACCTTTGACTTCAGATTGATGGATTATATATAAATCAGTGTCGACTCTTCGCGTCCACATAGATAGATTTTCTCCATCCTGGTCCTTCAGGCCTTCCAAGGGTGCCCCCATCGCCACCTTAACTGAGTCCATCCCCCTGGCTGCTGGTCGTCCTCGTCTTCTCCTTCCTTCCACCTTTCCCAGCATTATGGACTTCTTCAGAGAGCTAGATCTTTGTATAATGTGTCCAAAATAGGATAATGTTTGACGTCTTCAGGCCTCCTCTAAGTAAAATTCATGAACGATTCTTAGCTTCAGCTTGATCATTCAAATGAAGGACAATAAAATAAGACAGTCAATAGGCCTGCATAGGCCCTACTTGAACTTAAATGTTAGGTCATATAAGTTTAGTTGATCTTAAAAGCCAGGCTAGCACACTGCAAGTCTTCAAATAAAGGATTGTCTGATGTAAAATCAACCTATTTTTTGAGGATGCAGCAAGTTGGCTGTTAGGGCATACTACTATAAACTTTGCCCAGTTGGATGGCAGGCCCTAACCTACCTGGACTGATACTGGAAAGCTAATGTGGACCTGATGTGATCATATCTTGGTTGGGAGACCAGCAGGACAATCCAGGAGAGTAGATTAAATTGTGAACATAAAGAAGAAAAAAGACTCCTAGAAGAACGCAGTGGAAAATCATGTCCATTTTTCTGCTAAGGAATGTACACGGACATGTTCTTGAGGTCACTAGGATTGAGCTCAGTTGGGAGTAGACTGTAAGGTCTTGGAGTCTACATCCTACGAAGAGCGGTTCAAGGAACTGGGTCTGTTTAGCCTACAAAAGAGAAGGCGAAGGGGAGCCTGGAAGGGCAGTCTTCCAGTCCTTGAAGGGTTGTCCCAGGGCTGAAGGGGTGGGTTTATTCTTCATAGCGTCCAAGGATAAGACAAGAACCAATGCATGGAAGCTTAATGGAGCGAGATCCAAACTTGAAATAAGGAGGAATTTCATAGCGTGAGAGCTATGAAGCAGAGGAACCATCTGCCTCCTGGAGTTGTGCAGCCTTGGAGGCTTTCAAGCCTTTGTCTAGGGGGCTCTGAGGATTTTGCAGTGCCTTGGACCAGAAGACCACCAAGATCCCCTCCAAACCTGTGCTTCTAGTCCAATGTACTGTGTCAGACAGTGGCCAATCAGATGCCTCCAGAAAGCTCAGAGACCCACCACAATATCAGGAGAACGTTGAGGAACTGAAAAAAGTGCAGAGAAGAACAACAGAGATGGTCAGAGGCTTGGAGGCTAAATCTTATGAAGAACAGTGGGAAGAACTGGGTCTGTTTAGCCCAGTGTTTCTCAACCTTGGCAGCTTGAAGTTGTGTTGGCTTAACTCCCAGAATTCCCCAGCCAGCATGCTTTAAGATGCGTGGACTTGAACTCCCAGACTTCCCCAGCTGGCATGCTTTAAGATGTGGAGGTAGCAACCAAAACAAATTAAAGGCAGAAGACAAAAAGGGAAAAAAAATCTAACTAAATCTAGTTTACATAGGTTACCAGACATGTTCTCCTTTTTGTCTTCATGTCCTCTGTCCAGAAGGCATAGCCTTATAGGTAGTCCTCAACTTATGACCCCAATAGGGACCGGAAAATCCATTGTTAAACAGCACAGTCGTTAAGCGAGGCATCACATGACCGCACCCGATTTTACGTCATTTTTTTGTGTTGGTTGGTAAGCGAATCACATGGTTGTTAAGTGAATCACATGGTTTCCCATTGATTTTGTTTGTCGGAAGCTGGCTGGGAAGGTTGCAAATGGTTTTCACGTGACCCTGGGTTGCTGCAACCATCATAAATACACGCAGTTGCCAAGCGCCCAAATTTTTATCATGTGACTGCGGGGACGCTGCAATGGTTATAAGTGCAAGGACTGGTCATAAGTCACTTTTTTCAGCACCATCATAATGGTCGCTAAACAAATGGTCATAAGTAGAGGACTACCTGTAAAATCAAATATTGTCTCATTTTTTGAGGGTAGTTTTTTGTTTTGGATTGTTTTCATAATAGCAGCCATTCAAAGTTTCGTATTTTGTGACCTTGTAAATTGTCTGCTTCTTTTTCCCTCGTCTGTCAATAGACTGGACAGCCTAGAGTTAAGTTATTTAATTTATTTCCTGATTCCAGCCACCGGCTTCAATCCAGCCCCTTCAAAGATACAATCACTGTAGTCTGTAGATCGCATGACTCGTCCTACCTTTCTATGGTGAAATTTGAAAAGCATGTCGCTAGCATATGTTCTTGAAAATAATGATTTGTTGGGAAAATATTGTGATTGAAAAACCAGTCTTTCTGATACTGGAAAAAGAAATTTCATATACGGGTAGGCCCAAGTACACTTTTTTGTCCTCCATTACCTGTTCAGATACGGGTAGTCCTCAGTTAATGACAGTAATAGGGACCGGAATTGCCTTCACTAAGCAATGTGGTTGTAAAGCGCAATGTCATGTGACCATGCAGTTTAGCCACAGCAGTTCTGGCAGTCCCAGTTGCCGTCATTAAGCAAGGACCTCACATGATCGTGACTTCCAACTTCCTGCTGGCTTCCTCACTGACTTTGCTTGTGGGAACATTGGAAATCGCGATCACATGACCCTAGGAACACTGTGACTGCCGGAACTTCCAGTCGTAAGTCCCCCTCATTCAGCGCCGTCACAAGTTTGAACGGTTGCTGAACGAATGGACTTAAGCCGAGGACTATCTGTTATCTGGTAACCTTAAGCTTACAGCAACACCATTCACAGTGTTTCTCAATACCATCTTACCTTGCAAATCCTCCTTGCCTCCACCCATCCATTTACCCACCCATACGTTGCCTACAGATTTCTGCAGATTTCAAGTGAGAATTCCCACGATGGATCTCTGCCAAAATACATCAGAAGTTCTCAGAGGCTCTTCTGTTGGGGAAGGTCCTCCGTGTGCAGAAATAATGCTGGAGGTTTGCAGTGTCCTTTTCTCCCTGCCAAAAATAAAAATCAACCAAACGCTTCCCGGGCTCCAACCTACACACTCCAATTCTCTCTCTATAAATAGAGTAGATCTTTTGGAAGTTGGCCATGTGCAAATAAAGCAACCTGTTGCATAGAATTGTTTCCAAGTGCACTTCCAGGAATATTTTCAAAGAGTTGGCAGCTAAGTTTATTGAGACAACTCAGGTTTTCACTTCCACTTTGAGTGCCAGCTTTGCCTTTTAGGGTTAAAAAGAAAAACAGTTAAAAATGGCGGGGGGACCCTTAGCCCTTCTGGGAAGAAAGAAGTGCTTGTATGTGAATGTTTCTACACGGGCTTTAAAATGCTCCCCCCCCCCCCATCGTATACCTATACTGTAAACCAAAAGTACTGAACGAGACCGACATTTTGGCAAAGGCCTCATTTTAATATGATTCATTATTTAAAGATCTTGAATTTCAGAGAAACTTCTTGGATTGCTAGAGAATAATTTCTCCAGGGAATAAAACACCCCATTATTGCCCCTTGCAAATAGTTAGGGTATGGGATCTGAGAAAGCCATTTTTCCAGACTGAAGAAGAAATTCATGTGAATGTATCAAACAAACACTCCAATGAAGTCACACGTCTCTGAATATTTTAGTACATTTTGCAAAATAAACAAAAAGTACATGGAGAAAAGGTAGTGCAAAATGTGTAGATAGATAGATAGATAGATAGATAGATAGATAGATAGATAGATAGATAGATAGATAGATAGATTTTTTTCAATCCCGCCTTTATTATTTTTATAAATAACTCAAGGCAGTGAACATACCTCATACGCCTTCCTCCTCCTATTTTCCCCACAACAACCCTGTGAGGTGGCTTGGGCTGAGAGAGAGGCAAAATTGCAAACAAAAATGTTTATGTTTAGGAAAATTATCCCCCCAAAGGTATTCATGCTAATATTAATGTTGGGTCTATTCATAATATATTTTCTCTTATTTTTTATGATGTTCAATTCTGGGGTGACATTATATTATTAAGACTCTCATATGTGTGTATATTTCTTCCTTTAATTCATTTGATAAAATAGATTAAGAACCTTTTTTTAAAAAATAAAATAAAAGCCAAATGAATATAGGAATGGAGTTGACCGAACTTATGAATGGAAAAATGAGACACCAGGTGAAACCAAAATGGACAAATTCACTCATCTCTTCTGCTCCTTTTGTGGTATAGCAGCGTAATGCTAAAAGGTAGATAGAGACGGATCTTTGCAGCCAAAATTCGGTAGTCAGCCCAAAGAAGGAGTAAGTTGGAGGTTTGGTGAAACCTAAAATTTGCAGAAGTACAAAGATTCTCCGGAGGGGGGAAAAGGGGTGGGATGGAAGGAATAAACTTGAAAAAAATAGTCTGAAAAGGAGTAGCATTGTGGAGTTGCCGTAAAAGCTAGAAACAACCCGGAACGTGAAATAGAACAGAGTGTTATCAAAACAGGCATTGCTGATGGCCTCCTTGGACTGGGGAAAGTTGAGGACGGAGTGGAATATTTCTGGGGGAAAAAAAATCTTGAACTGTTCAAAGGAAGCCCTCGGTCCCAAAACCAGCATTCTGGAAAAAGGCATAGCTACTAACTGGAAATTGGAGCTGCCTGCTCGCTTGCAAATCCCACCGCTTTAAGACCTGCGTTTGAAGGGTCTCCGTCGCTCAGATCCTCAGCGGAAGCTGTTGCATATCCTATCTGGAGAGGTGGAAGTGGGGACGTACTTATTCCCATCCCCAGGACCAGTGCCCGGGGCTGCACCCATCACCTAATTGGCCCAGTTTAATCTTCTCTATTTGGATGCACTGACATGGTCTCATCTGCCAGGATTTAAACCTCAAAGCAGCAATATTAAAGGTACATGGGAGATAAGGCTTTGTTGTAGGAGAGATCAAGGCTGCAAAATTTATAAGAACTTCGCAATAGCTATTTATGGGTATTCATGAAGGGGGGAGCGCACCAGCTAAAGAACAGGGCTGCCTCAACTCACAAGCGTAAGGCTCCCAGCCCCCTTTTCGTTCCAGGCTGATGACCTCCAGGTTGTCGAGGGGCGACACCCAGCCCCCTAGCCGTGTGGTTGGGAGTGATGGGAGCTGTAGTCCTATAGGGGAAGCATCAGCTCGGGAGAGGAGGCAGAAGGGGGCATATCTGTCCACTGAAGAACTCAGCCGGTGTGGCATGGTATACGAAGGGCAACACCCTCGATCTGTAGGGGCAAGATAAATTTTAGACTCCTGCAAAAAACTTCCCAATTTTTTTTTTTTGAAAGGGAGGGGGCTGACAGCCCTGTACACTTAAGTCTTCAGGGAGGAAAATGCTTTCACCAGGGACTCTGCGCTGCGCATTTAGTTATGTCCAAGCACACCTGCCCTGCACGTTTATATATGCGCCCTACATAAAATCTGCCCTGCGGTCAGAAAGTGAAGTTGAAGAAATGCTGACAAAGGATTTGAGGTCTGGAAATGACAACACACTTATGCCTGGGAAGTTTTAACAAGGTTTCCTTAAACAGCAAGCTTAGGCTGGACAGGGAAAGGCCGTGGTCCCTCTTAAATAATAGCCGTGTGGGCGAATGTCAACTAGCGAGAGCCCAGGGCACTGTTTATACCGCAGGATCTGTTTTAAAGATGAAAGGTGGAGGGACAGCTTGCATTTGCCTGCAAAGTTCGTTTTTCCATCACCTGGGAAGTAGGAAGCAGGAAAAATAACCTCAGGAATATGGGAATATGGGAAGATCCCCTACACCAGACTGCATCACTGGCCTTTGTAGCTCATTTTGTTGTTGTTTAGTCGTTAAGTTGTGTCCGACTCTTCGTGACCCCATGAACCATATTGCGCCAGGCCTTCCTGTCCTTCACTGCCTCCCTGAGTTTGCTCAGTTTCATGCTCATTGCTTCCGTGATGCTATCTAACCATCTCATCCTCTGCCGTCCTCTTCTCCTTTTGCCTTCAATCTTTCCCAGCATCAGGGTCTTCTCCAAAGAGATCTCTCTTCGCATTAGGTGACCAAAATATCTGAGCTTGAGCTTCATTATCGATCCTTCCAATGAGCAATCAGGGTTGATTGTAGCTCATTAGCGTGAACTAATAAGAGTTACCCAGGTTTGGGGCAGGAATTTTCACCTGCCCCACCTGGAGATGCCAGTCAGTTGAACTTGGAAAGTTTTGCATGGAAAGATCCAACCTCAACATGGAAAACTTGTGGCCTGTCACTATGCTATTATTAAATTAAGGTTCTAGACCTCACGGTTTTGCATATACAGGTAGGTCTGATTTTTAAAAAGAACATAAGACTCTTATTGCAAGTCCGATTTCTGGCCCACCCAGTCCCGTATTTGCTCTGCTAATGACTTTCCAGAGTTTTACACCCCTTTGCCTAGATGTACAGACTTGAACCTGGAGCCTGCTCCTTTCTGCCATCCTCGTGTCTCACTACTGAGCTGGCCCTCTTCCCCTTAATTTATCTTTGGGGTGTGTGTGTGTGTGTGTGTGTGTGTGTGTTGTTAGAAGAGGAAATAGGGCCAGTGAAGGATGTCATTGTCCCTACATACGGCAGAACAGTGGGGTGTGACCTCCCTCCCATTTCTCCAAGGTATCACACATGTTGTCACGCAGGGGGCCTTCTGACCTCTGCTCTCCCAGTTTCAGTCGAGGTGCGTGTCCTTCCGGCCTGAACTGCGTGTTCCTTGCTCAAAAGATTGGCAGAAAACAAGGCCATTTCCCACAAGGGTGCACCCGGAAATGCATTCTTCGCTCCTGGTGGCAGGCATAACATGTCAGCTCTCATTTGCACTTGTCAAACAACCGGTAAATCCAGGAAGGGTGTGTGTGTGCGTGGGGGGGAGATTAGATTGGAGAGAATAGGGAGACCACAAAATAAATCACTTTGAAATTGGCTTCAATTCACTCATGCTTAGCACTTTTGGAGGGCCAAACATAGACCCCTCCCAAGGTATGCCAGTTTTAGAGGGAGGGAGGGAGGGAGGGAGGGAGGGAGGGAGGAAGGAAGGAAGGAAGGAAGGAAGGAAGGAAGGAAGGAAGAAAGAAAGAAAGAAAGAAAGAAAGAAAGAAAGAAAGAAAGAAAGAAAGAAAGAAAGAAAGAGGGAGGGAGGGAGGGAGGGAAAGAGAAGGAAGGAAGGAAGGAAGGAAGGAAGGAAGGAAGGAAGGAAGGAAGGAAGGAAGGAAGGAAGGAAGGAAGGAAGGAAGGAAGGAAGCGGAAGAGAGGGAGGGAGGGAGGGAGGGAGGGGGATAGGTAGGTGGATGGATGGATGGATGGATGGATATGAACTTCCCCTCTTCCTGCCTTGTCAGTATGGCGTCTGCTGTCACTCACACCCCTCCAAATTCTCCTTCAAGTTGTCATAGCAAGACTGGTGGGGATTATGCTAACTTAGTGTCCAGAATTGATTCAAGTGGAACGCATGTTTGACTAGCGGAACCGCTGGTGTGAGCGAGAAGCGTTGAGACCTACAATTTTCCCACCTTCTGGAAACAATCCGGCATTGTGTGGTGCAAGGCCTGGTGATCTCCGTCCTGCAGCTGTGAATGACAAGCACTTTGAGGCTGGGGCGCAGCTATTTTGAATTTCTAAGACCCTCTCAGGAAGTCCCCATGGCCTCGTTCGCCTATTGTCTTCTTCGCTCCCTTTTGACTCCCTCTCACCCATTTTTCTGCCCTCTTTATCCAAATTTCAAGCCTTTCGATACTTAATGTACTTTGCCTCGCCTCGCTTTCACCAGCCAGAATTTCCACACAGTCTCTACCGTTCCAGGCAGCCCCCCTTCTTTCCAAAGAGAAAAGGAAACCGCCAGAAAAATTACTTTCGTGGCATTCCATTGACAATGGAAATTTCTACTGGGGGTGTGTATTTTTCAAGGGCTGGCTAAAAAAAATCACATTTGAGATCTGAAGAGGGTGAGCTGCCAATGAAAGGCCAAACAAGTGGGAGAGGAAGAATCTCAGCGCACCCCGTCTTCAAAAAGGCAAAGAATTGTGTCAGTCTGAAGCCGGATGGAGCACAGTCTATCCTGTAATCGTTTTTGGGGAAATTGCTTTCCATGTGAGATCTCCGTGATCGTTTTGGTAGAATCTTTCCAAGGGCAACTCAAAGTTAGGGTGAAGACTTTGAGCTTTGCAAAAAAAAAAAAATTATTAGAATCCCCCAATCAACAGACTGCTAAGATTCCATTAAGCTAAGCTTGATTCCATAATCTCAGGACAATAATACAAAAATGGCTTGCTACTGCCTTCTTTGGGAAATTTTTAACATTTCCCATCTAGCCTACAGCCCTGGCATCTCCAGTTGGTCTC
Organism: Python bivittatus; assembly: GCF_059951505.1. Classification (NCBI taxonomy): domain Eukaryota; kingdom Metazoa; phylum Chordata; class Lepidosauria; order Squamata; family Pythonidae; genus Python; species Python bivittatus. Next base: position 4,650,356 of record NW_028277087.1, read on the forward strand.
CCATCCAGCTCCTAACAAGGTCCAATCCCATTTCACTCTTTTGAGATCTGCCCAGGTTAGCTAGGTGCTGTCACCTACTGGAACGATGACAACAAACATTCGCTCAAGTTACGTTCAACTCAAGGATACCTCCCTGTTGTTTTCTTGGCAACAATATGAAAGTGGTTCACCATTTGTTTTCTTCTGGGATATTGCTTTCTTCTTTCCAGCCTAACCAACAGCTCCAGAATTTCCTGGTGGTGTCCCATCCAACTATTAACAACATCTGACTCTGCTTAATTTGTGACCTATCAAATGCACTCTGCAACAAGCAGGGACGTCTTTACTGATAGACTATCAGGGGAAGGTCCAAGGTGTCACACCCTGGAAATTCAGCCCCGCACCATTAAAAAAAAATCAAAACAGGTTCTCTCTTGCGCCCTTCACCACCTCTCTTCTCCCCAGGCCCCCTAGAGCAGTGTTTCTCAGCCTCAGCAACATGAAGATGTGTGGACTTCGACTCCCAGAATTCCCCAGTCAGGATGTGTGGACTTCAACTCCCAGAATTCCCCACTCAGCATCTTCAAGTTGCTGAGGTTGAGAAACATGACTCTAGGGAAACATAACCATTGTGCTCCAAACATTTTTAAAGCTAAGGGAAAGAAAATACAGTTCTTAACTGTACTTAGAAGCATGAGGACTGGGATCTTATTTTAATATTTTGGGTGGGAGACAATATTTTGGTGATAGAGGCTTGCTTTGTATATACAAAGTCCCAAGTGTAGTCTAGAAGCAATGGAAAAATTCAGCCTTTGGAGAGCTATAGCCGTCAGTATCAAAAGGACTAAATTAGATCAATTAAAGATGTGATTCGGCATAAGGCAGACCCCTTTCTAGTTTAATGTTTAATTAAAGAAGGCAGATTCTCTCATTCTTTCCAACCTGCCCATCTGATTAATTTCAGTTGCATTTCATATGCATCCTCCCATTCCTTTTCTTTTCTTTTTAAAATTAGGATCAGTGCTACATGTCACAGAAGGGATCTTTAATCAGCTTTCCCCATTTATTTAGTTTTTTATCATAAATGTTGCTACAGAGAGTTTTAGCCTCGGAAGGTACGAAAGAAAGGCCCAGGAAGCTTAGGATGAAGGGGCCACATCAGATCCCCAACTGAAAAGCAGAGGGGTCCACGAGGTGTGGTCAGAAAAGTCAAGATGTCGGTCGCAGCGGTGCAGCTGAAGTCCTGCCTGTTTTTTATGGGCGAGGCACACGTGCAGCACACACAAAAAAACAGGCAGAGCTTCGATCGCACTGCTGTGGCCCCCATCTTGACTTTTTTGACCACACCCTGCTCACATTTCACTCTTTTGGAGGAGACATTCTTAAAATAGTGTCTCGCCGTTCCTGGGGGCTTAGCCCAATACCAGCTGCTTTATGAATAACATCTAGTCCCCTTCTTAATATCCATAATACAAAACTTGCTTTTCGTCCTGCAGACGCACCCTCGGCTGACATTTCGATAGAACCATTCACCGTGACCCCGAGATCTTTTTCCCGGGAAGGAAGGAGAGAACAGTATAAATACACGAGTGCCGAGGGGACGAATGTCCCCCTTTAATCTCCAAAACTGAAAAAAGAAAGGAGAAAAACAAGTCTGTCTCCAGCTCTCCAGCAGCCAGCTTTCCGCTCGCTATCATGTTTTCTGCAAATATAGAGCTTATAAATATATGAATTTATCAGCTGGGAAAATCCATTCTTTTACCTGGAGCAAAATGCTAACCAGATGCCTTCTCTGCTGCAGCTGACAATTCAAAAGGGTTTTGAATCACACATGAGACAACTCACTTTTCGTTAGGAAGAGCCAGAGAGGAAGTCGGGAGGAAGAGCACCCAGAAAGAGGGGATCTTGCTAGATGGATCCACCGACAGGATCTCTGCTCTCTGAGTAGCTCCGAGCGAGGCCAGACTTCTTCCCAGGACTGCCATTCCCACAAGAACATTGCTCTGGGCAACTCAGGATGAATAAAATCCACCAGGATTTGATCTCCTTAAGACATATTATTTTACCGTAAACTAGAGAAACTAAATTGGAGGTGGGTGTGCGGGGGGTGGGGTTCCCCATCGTTTCAGGGGTGTTGCAGGGGGTGGTCCAAAAGTCATGATGATGACCGGGAGAGTCGGACTGAAATTCTGCAGGGTTTTTAGGGGCTTGATGTTTTGGACCACAACCTGCGAACATCCCTGCATCGCTTGAGATACCGTTGCAATCCAAACACGGGATGAAGAAACCACCTCCTAGCTCAGGGTTCCTCAACCTTGGCAACGTTAAGAGGGTGGACTTCAACTCCCAGAATTCCCCCTGGCTGGGGAATTCTGGGAGTTGAAGTCCACCCGTCTTAACGTTGCCAAGGTTGAGGAACCCTGTCCTAGCTGACTGTCATTTTAGAAATCTAGATTTCTCAAGCTTCCAAAATGTGCTGCCCGCTGCAAAACTAGACCAAATGTTTTCCTCTTTTTTATAGGCACACACACACACACAAACACACACACACAACCACACACAGGGAGGGCAATAGTTTCTTCTCAGTCCTGGACACTTTCCCAGCGAATGTGCCGATATTTGGAGAACTTCAGAGTAACGTAAAGGCTGATTTGATAATTAAGGGAGCTTTCTTGGGTTTGTTGCCCAGCAAGACAAAACCGTATAGGACTCTTGTGTGCGTTTTGCTCCAGGTAAAACGATAGATTTTTTTGCAGCTGATAAATGCATATTTCAAGAAGCTCAGCAATGGCAGAAAACAGAGTCGAGATTTGAGCTCAAGAGGTGAGGGAGATGGAGAAAAAGATTTCAAAATCCACTTCTTTGAATTTTGTAACAGACAGGGCAGCAAAGAAATTAAAAACTTTATTTGTTTAAAAAAAGGGATGAAGAGGAAAAAACAAGGATATAAAGGGAACTCTGGAAAGAGATTTTATAATTCCCGCTGAAAAGTAGAATTTATTCCAAAGGAAGGAGGGAACCAAGTAATTCCTCTTTCTAAGACAAAAAGTGAACACACCGCACTTATTAGGTGACTTAATGGGAGACCGCAATTCCAGGATTTGGGAGAACAGAGTTTCTGGGATCCGTATTCCAGGATTTGGGAGAACAGAGATATTCTTGGATGACAAGGTGGCAAAATGCTTCAGGGCTTCTCTTCTTGGTGGACGGCCACCAAGGAAGGCCTGATCCTTGCCTAAGATCTATCACGGCAGACCCCCCTCAGCAACTCTAGCCAAGTCCTAGAACCCTAGAGTTGGAAGGTCATTTGGACCTTGGGGTCTTCTACTCTAACCCTCTGCCCTGTGTAGGAATCCTCATACCAACCAGGGCAAATGGCTGCCCAAACTTTTCTTGAAAAACTCCAGTGCAGGAGCACCCATGACTTCACCTCACCCCACTTCTCTGTCCCCAGCTCTCTAGCTTACCTCTGACCACAGAATTCGTGGCCAAAGATCAGATATCCCTCCACAGGGTCCCTCACAAGGAATCACGGGCAGTTATGTTTTCTGCACCAGTGGCACCACCAGTGCCTCAGCCTTGGGGGGTGTTACAATGATATCACAATGCAGGGCTTGAGGATATTACGGGATTGATGAAGTAAATTCTATCTTTCCAGCATTGCAAAACCTGAAACTGGAAGAGGTAGGTCTGGCAATGGTTCAAAGTAGGGCTCTGATGTCAAGAGCTGGGGAGGGGTGTAGTGACATCATTAGGTGATGTCATGAGTTGACACTAGTGAGATAAGAAAAAGGTGGTTATGAGGATGACCTTGGAAGATGGGGGAAGAGATGCCACCTAGGGAACGATCGGATAAAACTGAAGGGAGTCCACAACAGAGTAACAGCCAGAGCAATAAACTTAGGAAGGACCCACCCTAACCACTCAGGTGGAAAATAGGGCGGGTGGGAGATTAGTACTTTCAGACTTGCAAAATTGATGTCAGCCCCCCCAGGTAAACCAGACAGGAAACCACAACTGGATGAACTAATTTATTGTAAGGCTACATTAACAGCTCCCAGAAATCCTCCCAAAGTTGTCACCAATTATTCTTTCTAATGTGACAAAAAGGGACAACATTATCCCATGAGTGAGGAGTGATCATATTCACTTCATTTAATTATTTTGATTTAAAATCCAAATCAAATTTAAACTCAATCCATTTTCATTTTTTTAAATGACTTATACCCCACTTCTTTATCCAGAGGGCACTCAGGGTAACTGTCTTCAATTCTAATTTACAAAATGACTAAAACCCAGCTTAACAATGCTAGCCTTTATTAATCAAAAAGTCTACCTGAACTGAGACTTTGTCCTGGCCTTGCCCACATTTCCTCTCTCTGCTCCCGTCCTCCTTTTTGTCGACACGTGACTCGCAACCCCGGCCACGTTCCACCCAGGACAAGCGATGAGCCTTTGTATGAAAGAGTAGCCAGCTCTTAAATCCCCAAAATACAATGTCCACTTCTCCAAGGTAAAAAGTCAGAGTTGGCCATGTCACAAAAGAGGGTTTGGTGATGTCAAGAGGTGGGGTCTTGGGTCTGGACAGGATGGAGCAGTGATGATGGAGGGAAGGGGCCCGATGGGCTTCCAGGGTTCATGAACGTGAAAAACAGGACACGTGTCTTGGAGGGGCTTCCTTTCTGCCCCCTGGTCAATGGCAGTGATTAGAAGAAACACCAGCCCCTCCAACATTGCTGTCACAGTCCAGGTCACAGATCTCTGGAAGAATAGACGATGTGCAAGGAACTTGGCCATATGTATTGATACAGTGCAGTTTCCTTGGAAATATAGACGCGAGACTTCAGCTGCTTGCAATGGCTGCTAAAATCTTTGAGAGCATTGGCAAACTGAGTTTGGGCCTGGTGTTTGCTAGTGGAGTGGTCAACTCTATTCTTTATAATGTGGAGGCAGGTCACCGGGCTGTCATCTTTGACCGATTCCAGGGTGTTCAGGACAAGGTGGTCGGAGAGGGGACCCATTTTCTCATCCCCTGGGTGCAGAAGCCCATCATTTTTGACTGCCGCTCTCGCCCTCACAATGTTCCAGTAACCACAGGGAGCAAAGATCTCCAGAACGTGAATATTACACTCCGGATCTTGTTCCGGCCAGTGATAATGCAGCTTCCCCAGATTTACACGATGATCGGTGAAGATTATGACAATCGAGTGCTACCATCCATCACAACCGAGATCCTCAAATCGGTGGTGGCTCGCTTTGATGCAGAGGAGCTGATCACGCAGAGAGAGTTGGTCTCCAGGCAGGTGAGCGAAGACCTGTCAGAACGGGCCGCCAACTTTGGCCTCCTCCTGGATGACGTTTCCTTGACTCATCTGACATTCAGCAAGGACTTCTTGGATGCCGTAGAAATGAAGCAAGTGGCCCAGCAGGAAGCCGAGAAGGCTCGGTTCTTCGTGGAAAAGGCCGAGCACCAGAAGAAGGCCGCCATCATCACAGCCGAGGGAGACTCGAAAGCAGCGGCGCTGATTGCCAACTCTCTGGCTTCGGCAGGGGATGGTCTGGTTGAACTGCGCAAACTTGAGGCTGCTGAGGAGATAGCAAAACAGTTGGCCAGGTCCCACAATGTTACCTACCTACCATCATCTCTGTTCCCACCACCTCGATGACTCCTATTCCCTTGCCGATAGCAATTGTGGACATTCCTCAGCTGTGGAGTGTCAAAACAATGGTCCATATGAAAGGTGGATTGGAAAATCCCTCATCTAATAAAGACAATGTCTCTCTCGGTGTCCAGAAGGGTTATCTTCATTGCGTCAGGAAAGAAAGCGCAAAGGGGGGGACCTGCAAAGCGAAAGGAGTCAGTCTCTGCTACCTGCAAAGATGAGTTTGCTTGTACATTGGTTTATTATATCAATTTATAGAGCCACCCATCTCAGACAGGACTACGGGCGGCTGGCAAACCATTCAAAACAATACAAAAACACCAAAACAATACCAAAACGACAATTTAAGAGCAATAGAAGATATTTTAGAAAACCATACGATGGATACCTTTGGACGAAATGCAGAGATTAATGGTATCTGTACTCCCCAGAACTGTAGGGTGATCCAGAGGCTTCCCAACATGGTTACCAAGTTGTATAATTTTTTTATGTGACAGAAAATGGAAATGAAGAACATGAGGAATCATAGATACTGTCATGTGGCGGCTTTGGCTGCCACAGCTGAATTGGAAGGGGCTGGAGGTTCTTCTAATCCAGTGTTTCTCCACCTTGGCAACTTTAAGATATGTGGACTTCAACTCCCAGAATTCCCCAGCCAGCATGGCTGGCTGGGGAATTCTGGGAGTTGAAGTCCACATATCTTAAAGTTGCCAAGGTGGAGAAACATTTTTCTAATCACTGTCATTGACCCAAGGAGCAGAACAATTACTAAAACAACCTTTTAAAGACGATTCCACGTACCCTCAGTTCAGAATTTTGCCCACTTAAGATTCCCAGAAGCATCAATTGGGTTCACACGACACACTAAATTCAAAACCTGGGTGGACAAAATAGAATAATTGTGTTCAGACCTGCCCCAAAATAAAAAATAAACCACATTCTGCTTGAATATTGGAGACTGCTTCCCACAAGAGCTGGATAATCCCATTTTAACTAGACTAGTGTGTTGTGTGAATCCAGCTATATATAGGGGCCCAATTCTCTGTTCAGTGCAGCAATCCACATCTCAGCAACCCAGACAGATGGCTTTCCAACATCTGCTGAAAGAATTCATCATTTCCTTCAGCAATTGGATCTATGGCTCTTCCTATAACGAAAATTCATTGTTCTATGTCTTGTATTCTTACATTATAGAAAAACAGAAGTGGCTTTTTTCTCTGCGACATTTAGCAATGAAAAGGCAACATGGGAGACTGTATTATCTAATCTAATCTGGGGGGATTTGATTCCAGGGCATTGTGGAAAATTAGATCTCCTGAAGGTGCAAGGAAGGTGCTAGTCTGATTTCCCACAATGCTCCTGCGATATGCTGGGGCTCCTGGAGGCTGGTAGTGAGTGGGAACAGGGGCAACGGAGGTGGGAGAGAGATTGGCAATGTGGACAGAAAATTTCATGCTGTTTTGGTGTTCTGCCAACTCAAGGATTGATTGATTGATTGATTGAATTTTTCAACCGCCCATCTCCACCCAATGGGGGAACTCTGGGTGATTCACAACAAACATTAGAAACATAAAATATATAAATACATAAAACCTTAATTAAAAACATTACTAAAGGATGCATGAAAACTAGACAGCACTTCCTTTCAGCCGTGGGGAAATGCCCCATATCAAGGACATGGTCCATAACCCAATGGAGGTTCTCCAAACCCAGTTGCTTGGGGCTGGTTGAAGGACCAAGGACCTGTTCAGGATCAGTCTTCCTAGAAGACTGGGACTTTGTTGATGATTCTATCCGTAGTGTTTGCTGAAATGAGACAGTAGGATTCATGTGTGTAGACCCACCTACACACACACTCAAGTCACAACTTGTTGTGAAGCAGGAGGGCCTTCTTAAGATTCCTTCTACCCCTTCTGTTGATGAGGTATGGCTGGTAGAGTGCAATGCAAAAGGTGTATTTCTTCCCCCAAAGAAAACCACTGTCCAAATTCAGTGGCTCGTACCCAACTTTTGGGTCACATACCACACACACACACACCATATACACACACACAAAATACACAGACCAAAAAAACCCCCGTTTCAATACCCAGGAGCCTTAGAAAATGCAGAATATTTTTCTCCTCTGTGCAATGATGCCAGGCTTTCTCAATGTTTTCTCGCTGGCAGTGACTCCTTTCAAACAGACTGGCCCTCTTTTTCTTCTCTTGTTTTCTTCTTAGGCAACTAGAATACATTGACTTTATCTCATGTCCTTCTGCTGTCCTGTTATGTTCCAGAGAGAGAGAGAGAAAGAGAGAGAGAGAGATGGTCAAGGATAATGACTATTTTTCCGTTTCATCTCGGCAACCTCCAAGCTTGCTGTTTTATCCACAAAAAATAGATAAATATGTTTAAACAGAGGACACAGCTGGCTTGGTTTGCAAACAAAAAAGTGACTGTTTTTCTCCTCGTTCTCCCTCCCTCCCTCCTCCTCCTCGATTTCCCTTTCTAGTTTTCCCCCCTCTCCTCCATTAGGAGCAAGTATTTTATAGGTCATTCCTAAATCTTCTTGACCTTCTCATCTCCCGTAATTTTGTATGATCAGATATTCCAGCACAGTGGGACAATAACAGTTGACCTGCAGCTTTTCTCCTTTATTTAATTTAGGGCAACTTTCCTCCGAACTTTGGGCCTGTAACACACAGCAAGAACACCTAGCATGGCCTGAATTCCAACCTGGTTAGAAATGCTGGGAGGTGCAGTACCAATGTATCTACTGCACAGTGCCAGGTTATGGAAATGCAGTTTAGAAATTAGATGACCGTAGCTGTTCATAATGTTGCTGTGTTGCAATCTGTCTCTCTGGCTCACTCCTCCAGAATTCTGGTCTTGCTAAACGATTTGCCAGAATTATATTCTAGAACTGGGAACTCTGGAGGTGTTATAGCATGTGGGAATGACCTTGGGAGACAAGGGAAGAGATGCTGCTTAGGGAACGATTAGATAAGAGGGGGCATAGCCTGCAGCTACATAATGGGCAGAGAAAGAAACTCAGAAAGGAACCTCCCTAACTTATCAGGCTGTAAAAGAGACAGTGGGAGATTTGTACTTCCAGACTTGCAAGGTTATGTTAATGTAGCCTTACAATAAAGTAGAATTAGCTCATCTGGTCGTGTTTTCTGTCTGGTCTACCTGGGAAGACTGACAGGAGGGCACAAGAAGCTACTGCCTGTTTAAGCCCACAGAAAGCAGAGGTCCCATCATCTCCCCAAAATGGCCCTTGGATGAAGATGGGAAGCCTAGATAGATCTGAGCTATAGGCAGGTATTACAGAGACACAGCCAGGATCAGTGTAGTCCAATGGGGAAGATGATGGACTGGAGGGGAAGACCCAGGTTCTAGTCCCCATTCAGCCACGGAAGCTCCCTGGATGACTCTAGGGCAGTCCCTTCCTCTCAGCCCAAGTGACAGGGTGGTGGGGTGGTGAAGAAGCAGAGAAACCCAGGTTCAAGCTCATCAAGTGGCATTGGACCACTCCTTCTTTCTTAACATCACCACTCTCACGGGATGGTATTGTAAGGAAATACGGGAGGAGGGAGAGCTATGTATAATGCCTTGCGCTCCTGCATGAGAGGTGGGATGTAAATCTAATGAATAAATAAAGTAGATAAAGTCAGGCAAGAGAGCAAAAGAGAGCAGCACAGGCCCATAGCTAGTTCCATACGACAGCAACAAAGGAGAAGGTTGTCATTTGGGCTCCATCAGGTGTTGAACATCCCAGTTTAATACTGTTCTGAATGGGAGAGCAGAGAATGTAAACAAGCATCTGTCATTTACAGACACGCCAAAGGCTGGAGTTAAGAGGATAGGCAAGCTTCCTCTTCCACAAGGGGAATGTTGCAAGAGAGCATGAAGGACTGAGATCTGACTGGGTATAAATTCTGAACTATCATTCCTGCTTGCTCAGAAACTGCCAACTATTGTATAAGGCAGTGTTTCTCAACCTTGGCAATTTTAAGATGTGTGGACTTCAACTCCCAGAATTCTGGGAGTTGAAGTCCACACATCTTAAAGTTGCCAAGGTTGAGAAACACTGGTATAAGACTTTGAGTCACTTCTGGGTTCCAGATATTGGAGTTAGCACTGAGGTGAGAAAGACAGGAGAGACAAAAGTCAGGAACACCTACAGGAGAACTGGAGCCAAGATTGAAGAGCAACGGATTATAGCCAGCTACAAAGGATGAGAACCGGGAGCCAGTGCAGAACTACAAGGGCCAGGAGATACAACAGAGAGGCTGGACTCAGTGCTGAAGGACATCAATTGGAGCCAGTACTAATGGGCAGGAGCCAGAAGTCAAATAGTAGTAGTAATAGTAATAGTAACAGTAATAGTAGTAGTGTAGTAGCATTACCAGAGTTAGGATGATCATCCAAGCAGAATTCTCTTTGATGGCTGGTGTGGGTCTTCCTTAATGTGGAGACTCAGGTAGCCAGAACCAAGCCAGAGATTCAGGAGAAAGTTGTTTGTTTAGCTGCAGGGCTTCCAGGATGCTCCACTCAATCAAACTGAGAGGCGTGTAACTGCCCCAATCCATTATTTGGATTAAAACATCATAACCCAAATTAAAACCTAAACCACACCATATCCTTGGGAATCAGCTGTTCCAAAAACCTACTTAAAACTAATTACTTATCCAGAAGGACAGTTCTAGTTGCTCACCTGCTGAGGCTTGGTGAAATAGTCAAGTCTTCACAGACTAAGATCAGGACGTCTCTAGGTCAGGGAGCCCTATTCTAGAGGACAGAAGCAGGGTTGGAAAAGGCATGTTAATCTTAATCACTGACTAAGGGGACTTATAAAAAGTCCAGCCTACTGGATCTTATTGGGTGGTGCCAGCCCCACTAGGTGGACCAGACAAGGAAATCCACTCTACAGGAAGACTAAAACTACTTTTCCTGAGATTGGCTCTAATAACAGAATCTTGAAAGTTGGATTATACTAGACCTCTTCCTCTTTCTTATACTTCAGTGAATTAAGCAGGTATCTGCCTGATCCGCTTCCAAATGTTATCTCATTTCTCTGGACTTCAAAATGTTTCAGCCTCTTCTGCCTGGGTAACAGTTCCTGCATATCTCCATCAAGGTCCTCTTCCTTACTCTCTACAGGTCTGAGTAGATGCTATTGGGAGAAGGTAGCCCTGCCTCGAACCATGGAGGGCTTTAAAGGTGACAACCAGTTCACTGCAGAGATTGATGCTCTAAGTCAGAGATCTAACACCCCATAATGCAACAAGAGTCCCTAATCCCATTCTTCTGTTCTTGATGCAACCAACCCAGCTCCTCCACAGAGGAACATTCTTCTTATTACAACCCCACTGCATTTGTCTCATAGTTCTGCAGACGTTCCCAGGACCAATTGCTTGTCTCAAAAGTTGGTGTCTTTTCTGGAAAATTAATTGCTCTATATAGCACTTCCAAGCGAACTTTTTAGAAAAAGCTCCCCCCACACACACACATTACTTTACACAGTTCAGTGAAGGTTGGTGGCCAAGTGCCAAGCTGGTGTCATCCCTGGCCCAATCTTGCTTTCTTCCTGGGAGAACTAAGTATCGAGAAAGTCAGATTCAAGTTTCTAGCTCTGCAAAGACATGCGTCAGCCATGCCAGAGATGTAAACTTTAAGCCTGTTGGGGTGACATTTGACAGTTGGGGTAGCCCAGTGGGACCACTCGGACAGCCAGAATCTCTGATGTGGACCAGTTGCTTTTAAGTTTGGTCTGCAAAATTCAGAGGGAATTGCAACAAGGAGGAGGGGAGAGAGGGCAAATCTGTCCCTTGATTCCTCACTAACCAGGCAGAAGAAATGGAGCGTGTTATTAAAATCCCATTAATGCACATTTTGCATATTCAATATCCAGAATTCTATCAGAGGAAACCGTGGCAAGCCACGGCTTCATGCGTTGCCCCTGCTGGATCACTAATTCCCTGCCTTGTAGGTACAAGAGACCGATCGTGTTAGAATTCTTTGCTAGTGCGAGCACATTGTCTGTCTTTGGAAGCTTGCAAATGGAAATTCTCACAGGCAGCATGTGCCCTTGCGCTGGCAGAGAATCCTAACATCATCTTTAACATCTTGCAAGGAGGCAGCTTTAAAAAGCCTATCTTTGCAGACGGACTCTTCCGGAGCACGAGAGATGTGGAGAGAAAAGGCCGGATTAAGAGCCGTGCCAGAAACATGGAAGAGTGAAACAGCAACAGGTTAAACGTGTGCAAGCTTCAAAAGGCCTGCCAACTGCTCTGGTGGATTCCATGGTCAACTTGGAGCAATGTCCTGCACCGTCTAACTCAGAGTTTCTCAAACTCGGCAATGTGAAGATGCGTGGACTTCAACTCCCAGAATTCCCCAGCCAGCATGGCTGGCTGGGGAATTCTGGGAGTTGAAGTCCACGCATCTTCACATTGCCGAGTTTGAGAAACTCTGATCTCAGGCTTTCCCCACCTTCTTGTATGAACATCAGTCTCCAGACTCCAAAACAGGAGGGGCAAGTGGGGGCAAGCAAGGTCCCCACCTTTCTGGGCTTTCATAAGGCAACAAAAACCTGGATGTTCCCCCAGGCATTCGGGCTGGGGGGGTTAAGCAGACCTGTTGGTGGATTTGTGGATTTGGTCTGGCTGGATTGAAACTGGATCGTTTTTAGACCCAAGCCTGTTATTTTTTATCATTATGGTTTCATCCGGTGTATTAGGTTTTGTTTGAAGCTTTTATGTGCCCCCCACCCACCCCAAGTTCCTGTGGTGGCTATCTGAGTTGCTTAAATGAATGATGCAAACAAATAATTGCCACGGGGTCCTCACCCATCACTTGTGGGTCACTGATCAGATTGTGACGCGAGCGACGTCACTGGAGCATGGCTTCCTTGAAAGAGCAAGTCAGGAGGAACACTGGAAAAGTCCCCAAGATCTTCTTCTGTTTCTCTTTGTCCTTTAGATTAAATCCGTTTCATTCACTGTCCAGCTAGTAGCTGGGTCAGACCTGATTAGTATTTGGAAATCCCAGGATTGTAGACTAGACTGGGAAGTCAATGAAACACCCTGAAAGATGACAAGGACAAACCACTTCTATCTTATTGCCAGGGAAATGACTGGAACCCTCTCTAAAGTCAATAGGAATCAAATCAGCTTCGAGGGATTTTTAAAATTTTGCTTAGCATCATCAATTCTGGCAGAGAAGCCCCTTTCCATAATGCCTATCCCATAATGCACAACTTGTGGGCCACATAGATCCTTCCAGCATCTCTCTGCTGGGGCTCCCAGAGGCTGGTGTGGCCAATGTTTTCAGCCTCTGTTGGGGACCAATTTGTCCCAGATTTTGGCTGTTTTAAATTGTTAGGGAAACATTAACGCCTTAAACTTCTGCAAGGCTAAAGATGCCCATTTGGCCCCTCCCCACAAGGTGTCTGCGGGGGTCAAAAAAGTCAAAATGGTAGCCTTGACCATGCACCTGAAGCCCCGCCTCTTTTATGTGCATTGAAAGGGGGCGGGGCTTCAACTGGATGGTTGCTTTTTTAACACCTCCCCCTCCCACAAATGCCCCTGACTTCATTCCCATAGAAAAGAAAAAGGCCCGTTCACGCATGACGTCATTGCCCATAGCCAAATTTTCAAACACGAAAGGAATCCTGGATGCAAGGAAGTTCACCCTGCCTTAGCTGATTCCTGATTCCTGATGACCATTGCCATGCCATGAATTTTCCCCTAAAATTAAACTAAGATTTCAGCCTTGACCATCCTGAACCCAGAGCAATATTAAATCCCTTGCCCCAGTATTTTGGCTCTGATTCATTTTTAACTGGAGATGCTGCAGACTGACCCTGTGAGTGACCTTCCTGACACTAAGCAGATACTCACTGATATTCACTCTGACCACAAGTTGGTGCCTGTAGCTTTTCTCTCCCTCCATTGATCTTGGGGAGTAACTAGACCAGTGTTTCTCAACCTCGGCCGCTTGAAGATGTGTGGACTTCAACTCCCAGAATTCCCCAGCCAGCATGGGAATTCTGGGAGTTGAAGTCCACACGTCTTCAAGCAGCCGAGGTTGAGAAACACTTAGACTGACATTTGTAGCTGCTATAGCCCAATCTCTCTGGTTGTGATTTTTGGAGGATTCTCCCCTTACTTACTCTCAGATTCTGTTTTTTTAGAGGAGGTGGCAAGATCGGATCACTTATTCCACGTAAAAACCTTTAGGAGACCAGCTTTATAAAAATCCACTCCTCTCTGTTACATCATTGTCATCATCACCATTATCCTCATCTTCGGTCTCATTTAGAAGGGTAGAACTGGAAAGTCCCTAGGGGTCATCTAGTCCAGCCCGTTCAATGCAGGATCCACCACAGCCTGTCTGATGGATGACCATCCATCCTGGATCTGAAGATCCCTTGTGAGGGAGAGCTTATCACATCATCTACAGTCTGTGCCACTGGCTCATAGCACAATAGGATATCCTGTGGATCAGCAGATTCCTCCTGATTTCTAGTATGAACCTGCTTCCTTGTAATTTTAACACTTCCCCTCTTGAGCAGTGTTTCTCAACCTTGCCAATTTTAAGACGGGCAGACTTCAACTCCCAGAATTCCCTGCTGGCTGGGGAATTCTGGGAGTTGAAGTCCGCCCATCTTAAAATTGGCAAGGTTGAGAAACACTGCTCTTGAGTGTAACAACGGCCTTCAGAGAAGACTGCTCTCACATCCCACCCCCCAGTCAAAGGATCCTTGTAAGTTTCATCATTTCTCCACTCCCTCTATGGTTTCATCCTTAAATTGCCTTTTTTCACAAAATTCCAGATACTTTCATATGTCTTCCCTTTTACAAAAGGTAAGATTTCAGTCTTCATGGTTGAGGAAAGAAAAATGAATTGAAAGAGGAAAATGAAAAGCATCGCCCGAGCCAACAACAGTTCCCCAGGGTTTCAAGGGGGTCACTTTCTCAGTGCAACCTGGAGATTCTAGGTATTGCTTTTCAATGGATCCCCTTTTTCTTTAAAATTGCTGATGACTGGAATTTAGGCTGTGAACCTCTTTTCCTGGTGTGGGAATAAATCCCCACTGATCTCAATGGAGCCTATTTCATACCAGGCATTTATAGCATTGCACGGTTAGCCTCTATGTCTTTTTGACCATTTAATTACCATTTGGTTTTCAAAATGCATTTTAATTAATGTTGTAAATGGGACTACAGAAAATGAACAGCATTTAGCGTACAATTAGCAAAACAAAGTCATCAAATGATTCATGTCATCTTCCTACAGTGAAATTTGTACTACGGTGATAATTACTGGTTTGTTCATGCTCAGAACGTGCAAATGAGCCTTGTCCAATTTCACTCCCTTTCTCATTTTCACAACCTTAAGTTGGTTTTGTTCCGTTTCATAACAGTTTAAAAAATCCACAAAATTCATATGTACTGATTCTTACATATACATTTTAGGAAGTGCCTTTTCTTTTAATAGCAATGTTTAATGGAGTGCTAATATAATATTTTATATAGGTAGTCCTCGCTTAACAATCATTCATTTAATGACAGTCCAGCCTTGGGAAAAGTGTTTTACAATCCCCACAGTCACGTGATCACGATTTGTGACCTTTTTGTGATGGTCATTAAGCAAATCACCGTGGTCATTAAGCAAATTCCAGCAAAAAGCATCCATTGGGGAAGCTGAATTCCCTTAACAACCATGTGATTTGCTTAATGACCACAGTGATTCACTTAATGGCCATCATAAAAAAGGTTGTAAAATCAGCTCCAATTCACTTAATGACCAGATTGCTTAGTGACCTAAATTCTGGTCCCTATTGTGTTTGGATAGTGAGGACTACCTGTATGCCTTTTATTTTAGAAAACTGGCTAACTGTGGAACAAAATTCAAAAGTGCTTAAAAGGAAGATAGAACTCCATTCTGGTTTGCATATAGTTTCAAAAACAGTGAACTGAGTAAGATTATAGCATCCTGAAAAAGCTGAATTAATTTCTCACCCACCTCTTAGAAAGATCTTTGAGGCTCTGGAAGTCAGTCTATTCATTTATTTATATAAAGCCGGGCTAGAAAACTACATTTCAATACTGATTTGCTTTGTTCTTTTTCTAACAAAGGCCGCTTTGAAAGGTTAATGGGGTCTCCAGTGTTTTCGAATTCTGCAGTCTTATTTTTAAAAAGATGCATGTTTTTATTTTGCTGCATCTTCGCCATTTGCTGCCGATAAAGCTGGCTATAATCATAAATTAACCCAACTAAATTCTACTGGTCTGGTAAAAGCTGCAGAGTTGCTTAAAAAGAAAGCAACAGCCCCAGTCTGTGGGTAGAACCTGCAATAGCAGCTGGCTGTTAAATGGCGAGGAATGCTGGGAGTTGTAGTTCAGTCACTGCCAGAAGCCCACAGAGTGCCCAGACCTGGGGCAGAGAGGCCTCTGAGTCTCCATCCACCCGGCTTAGCAGGAATTCCCAATAGCTGTTAAGCGCAGCCAGTACAACTTTGGTTGGGTGGGATGCATCTGTTGAATTTCTTTCCTCTCTGCTTGTTTCTTTGCTAGAGCCATGCTCCACAATTCATAGAGAAGCTGCTGAGATCATGGTACAATTCAGTAACTTAGACTTTAGACGTCACGGGCTTTCAGGAAACCGTCTTTCGAAACCCTGTTTAGTCCCTCCTGTCAAAAAGCTATAATCCCGGCCTGCTGTCTTGAAGGGGCCTCTTCCGTTACGTTTCGATATAAATTCCCTGCAATTTTATAAGCATAATTTTGACTTTACTTACCAGCTGGCTTAAAGCAAGGGCACTCTTCTGAACCAGAGGCACCCTTGGATTTCGGAGAGCGTGCCATGGGCACACTCACAAAATGGCTGTCCCAAGAGACTCATCTGTTCACAAAATGGCTGCTAGGGCTGGGACGGCCAAGCACAAAACACCCACGAACCAGAACGCCCAGCAGATGTTCCTCGGGGAGGTTCTTACTTTCCAAGTGTGTGAAACAAGCACCACAAATCTCTCTGGGTCAATCAGAAGTAAAGTTTTATTGGAAGCGTTTGCAAAGGCTGGTGGGCTTCGTTCCCCTTCTTACAGATTTCGGCACATTTTATACCATCCTATCCCGATGCTCATTTCTCCCCATTTCTCCATTGGCTGAGGGGCTCTCTGAGGTTACAATCTTTAGCCGCCCGCCTACTTCTTGTTACCCCCCTCTCTACAGACCCCTACATACTACATACTACATACATGACATGTTCATGGTAAATAGGGGATTAGCTATGCAGGGTGTGGTTTTTGTTATGGAGGTTGGGATGGCAAGAGTTCACTCATTCCTAAAAGATCTCTGCTAACTGTCACTTTAGACAGGTCAAACTGCTCCAGACTGGTTTTCTCACCTCAGCTCATCCCAGAGACATCTCCCCCTCCTCATTTCCTGTGGCTCTTGGGGCCGCTTGGTTACCATGGCAATGTCTCCTGATCTCCTCCTAGTTTGAGGCAGAGCGTTTGGCAGCTCGGTACCTAGCATTGCAGCTGCACTCTTAGCATGCTCAAGTTACTATTTCTTTGTCAATAGTAACAGATATTTTATCCATCTCTCACACAAGCGGGACGCAAAGCCAGAGCTACGAATAAATATAATAGAGCTGTGCTGTGCTCTGCAATATATCAATATACTCTTTAGCTTCTTTTATGAAATGAATCGCCTATCTTCCCATCTATCCATCCATCCATCCACTCATCCACCCCCACTCCTCTATCTATCTGCCAAGTCATTCATCCATTTATACATCCACCCACCATCTATCATCTATCTATCTATCCACCCACCCAGCCATCTTCCCACCAAACCAACCACTCACTCACCCTCTCTCCATCCCTCCATTCACCCACAAATTCTTTCTCTCTCTCTCTCTCCCCCCTCATCCACCCATCCACCCGTTCATCAATCTGCTCATCCTCTCATCACCCACCCACCCATGCCCAGCTACACGAGGTTGGGATTTTCAAGGTTTTTGTAGAGGGCAAGATTCCATGTTTAGACCAAACGTCAGATGGTGCTAAATGATGGATGAATCAGGCCCTTTTGACTTTGCTTGCTCTCTCATTTTTCCAGATCTAGAATCATATTGTTTCTGCTGCAGCTTGAGAATGTTTGAAAACTTCACAGAAAAATTAATATCTATTTTGGCTTGCATTTCTTTTTAATAGCAGAGATGTAAAAGACGGGGCAATCTAACAACAGAACTGTCTGCCTATCTCCCAAAAGGGTGCCAATCCAAGGGTTCCTGGGGTCATTTGTGCAGTTCCTGAATTTTATGAGCCAGAATAGGAAGTGGTTCATGATCCTGTTTCTTAGTCCCCTTTCTGCAGCCAGACCACCCCGCTTTGCATATTCCTGCTTAAGAGATGCATTATTGTTCACAGCTTCCCCCAATAAAATACATTTTTGGGCAGGCATGTCGGGCACCTAATTTTGAGCACATTTCTCCATAACGTGCACTTTTGACTATGTACAAAAAACTGGTGGAAATTTTGAAGGGTAACTCAGAAAAACGGCAGCCTCCTTTTTCAGCTGTGTCTCCATGACGTTGCCTTCATCTCATCCCCAGCCCAAGAGTGAAACAGACATATGTTGTCCTTGTACTGGTATCAGTGTTATATTTTCCTCCTTATTCTGACACCTGGGAAGGGCAGCCTCAAAGGATTTCATATTTTAGAGTGTATGCTCCCTTTGGAACAGGAGCATCTGAAGTGTGGGGAGGGTTTAAAAAAGTAAATATGGTGGCCACCACTGCCATTTGACTTTTCTGACCTTTCGGAGGGTGCCCTTGTGTTGGAGAGACATCAGCGATCTGGGACTGACTAGGAACCGGGTCAGATAAGCAGGACAGGGATCAGCCATTTAATGCCAAGTCGAAGAGGAGCAGAAAGTGTTTCCATTCCAGCAAACGGGACGCTACCCATCGCCAGGTCTTTCTCTTGCAGCAACAACCGGTTCATCCTCCTGAAGTTAAAAGCAGGATCCATTGGGGGGCAGGAGAGAACTGGATTTGCAAGGCAGAGCAGAAAAGCCACGCTTTCCTGAATAGAGGTCATGGGATGTTATCTCAGTCGGGCGTGGTGCCGCCGTGCACCGCCAGAGCATCACCCGGCAGAACCCAGGAGCCTCCAGGGAAAAGATCTGGACTGACAGGGAAAACTTCTTTGCAAGACCAAACCTTCCTTGCATTTGGGATCTACCAATCCATCTGATTCAGATGTCCGTTATTGTTACTTAGGGTAAACGATTATCATTGGGCTGCAGCAGAGAGGGCAGAATCCTCAACCTGGAGCCAACGATTCCTAACTTCTCACAAAAGCTCTCCACCTCAGGATCTTCCTGTAAGGATTTAAAGCTGCAGGGAGGGAGGAAGGAAGGAAGGAAAGGACCCCTGGAACGGGAGGTCTTTCTGGCTGGGCGAGCCTCCCTTGAAATAACTGCCATCATCCATCAGGAAGACTGCGCTGGAAAGGCAGTGGACTATACAGCTATACAGAGGCAGGTGGAAAGTTGACCTACTCTGTTGGGTTGGTTTTGCAAGGCAACCACAAGTGCAAAGGAAGGAAGGAAGGAAGGAAGGAAGGAAGGAAGGAAGGAAGGAAGGAAGGAAGGAAGGAAGCCATTTGCCAAGAAGTAAAAAAGACAGGTAGAAGATCAAGAGCTGGAGAGAGAGTGGTGCAATCTTTACCTCCAAGGGCTAACCCTTACCCCTAAAATCCTGTTTTTAGGAGGCCATAGGGACATTGGGGCTATGAAGATGCAAGCACCCCCAGCATGGAGCAGCTGAGGAGCTGAACTGCAGTGCGCCCACCGTATATTCTAGCAGCAGCAGAAGAAGACTTGGACATGCTATTGTGATCCTCCTGGATAATCCTGGAAATTGCTTCTCCAAAGCCCTCCCCACCCCCTTTCTCTCTTGCTCTTTTTTATTCCTCCCATCTGCAATGTGATCGGGGGAGGAGGAGGAGGAGGAAGAGGAGGAGGAAAAAAGACAGACAGAAAGAACAAGCAGACCTCCTCTCTGGAACAGAACAGAGTTTCTGCCCCAGGATGCTCACTTGCAAACCTCTGGAGGATGAATATTGGATTGAAGGATCCCAGAGAGAATCAGCTTTGCAGGATTTCTATCTCATGGGACCGGAGTTGGGCAGGTGAGGCGGGGTATTTAAATCTCTTTCAGGCCTTCGTGATGCTGATTGCTCTGGATAATGCTTTGCAAAGTGCCAAAAGCAGGGTCACTGCCCGAAAGAAATGATCATCTAAAAGAATGATGATTTCTTTCTGCTCAGGAAAAGGAGGAGAGGCATAGGATCTCTCTCTCTGGATTGCACCTGCAGAGTTTTAACTAGATTGCAGTGCTTCCTGGAAACATAGTCAGCAGAGGCAGGTGCAATGGGGCTAAAGCAGTGCCCGTGCAAAAGGAATAGAATTTAAAATATTTTTAAAATATGTCGAGTTGCCTGGTGTTTTTGTTCTGGCTGTTCCAAAATTTCTGGCTTCAATCTTCTGTTTTTTGAACAGTCCTTGGTAAACTTGTATGCTTCGATCGGTGGAACCAGCCTTAAGAGGCAGATTTCTATAAATGTTGGGGATGACTTAATCCTCATAAACCTTGAAAAGTCATTACTCAGTTGTCATCTTTAAGGAGGTAGAAGAAGGGGGTCCACAGGGGTCAGAAAAGTCAATGTGGCAGCCACAATTGTGTGACTGAAGCCCCACCCCTTTTTTACATGCACCAACTTAGTTTAATCTAAATTTAATGAAACAAGCTAAATTACAATGACTATGATTATTTGTTTGTTTGTTTATTATTAAATTTATATGCCGCCCATCTCCCCCAAAGGGTGACTCCCCTCCATGAATTTAATATTCTTCCTTCCTTTTGTGGGTCCTCTTAAAAATCGCAATAGGGTGGCAACTTTTGAAAGAGCTCCAGGGTTCACCCCACTAGTTGGGGAAGAGAGCAGAGGGGCCTTGAAATCTTGCATTAAATCCCCAATCTGAACCCCTGGCAGGTGCATAAAAGACTTATGGGGATGTCCCTCTTTGCAATTTTCCAATGCTCAAAGGTAGGTGGAAAGATCACTATAAAAACTGGATGGAACTTCAATCACAGCCACCATCTTGACTTTTTTGACCATACGCTGTAGACACCCCTTGGCAGAATGCAGATGTGCATACAGTATGTCTTACCCTAATCTCCTTGGCCTGATCATCCCATCAAGGGTCTCTACATCCCCACGTAAGGCCTTTATTTTGTTTATTTTACAAGGGGACATTTGGAGTAACTACCCCAAGTCCTGTGTGCAAGGAGGAGGTCCCTTCCATGCATGATTTGGTATTTGAAATAATCGGACGGGTTGAACCCTTATCTATTCCTGCATGCGATTCTGCCTGGTTTTTTACATTCAAACACCCTACCCAAGCATTGGAGGCAGTCCTACAAATCAGTGCAAATATAACACTCAGAGCTGTTTGGCTATTTTGAGCAGCCCCACGTGCTCCCACTGCTGGGCCATGGACTTCAATGAAGAAAAAGGAGGGGTGGGAAACTGTATTGCTCCAAGATGCTGTGCAAAGAAAGAAGGAGGGCTGTGGATGAATGTTCGGCCTCTTCCCAGCGCCTTTCAGTTTGGAAAAGGCCCTGTGGCCATATCGGTCTGTATGCACAGCTCTTTGCGATAAATTAGGAATGCTGGAAATTTGGGAGGGGGTAGAACAGCTGGTGATGGAGAAGGGGTGCAGCCTCAAAGCTCATTGGAGATATGGGGGGACAGCCCCATGTGCTTTCTTGATAACTTTTCTGACATCATCTCCTTCACCAAATAGGGGGTCTAGAAGCCTCCTATTATTGCTCTGTGGAATAAAGTTCGTTCCTCCCCCCCACCCCCATACTTTTGTGCCTCAGTATCTGTTTCAGAAGTGCTGTTAGCATTCAGTGCAGATTGCTGAGCTATTTAGCTAATCATCAGGTCTCTGTTTACTTGAGATGCAGAATTTAGCCCTGGAACAGTTTCTGAGCATGCACAGAGAACCCTGCCCTCAGAGCTGCATATTCATCACCAACCCTCCCACCTCCAGATTGAGGGGGAAGGAATAGAGAATTCAAGAAAAGGGAACTTTTTGTTCGGACCTAACTGATTTCAGGATGGTTTCCTTCCACACTTGACCTGGTTACTGAATAAACCCATTTCTTGAATTCTCACAGTATATTGTCCCATGAACTAATCAGGCTGGCTTCAGGCAACATGCAAAGAAAACCTAACCAAGGTCACCACTAACCAGGTTTAAAACGTTGTGTTAATTGGGCCTTTCATTGATCTAGTTATGCAGTCGTGTGAATGCAACAGTCAAGACTATATTTTTAAGACAGGGAACAGGCTACCTTTCTGTTTCTACAATCGACCATGTTTGCGGCTGATGGCAACAGTAAAGCAAGTCCAAAACTCTGTCCAGCTTTCTCTCAAACACCGTTCTGGATGCTGGCAAGCAAGAAATGCCCAGGGTCAAGTATCCAGCAGAATGTTGCATTGCACATAAGTTAGGGGAAAATTGTAAGACGGTTGCCTGAATTGCTGCTGGTTTTTATTTAAAAGCAAAGGATCGGGACAGGCTCTATCCTTGATGTTGTTGCTTTGCTCAGTTATTTATTTGATCTGTATCCCACCTTTCATTCGGAACTCAAAGAGATTCACACAGTGCTCTTGCTAGAGAGATTGAGATGCAAGTCACCCATAGTAACCAGGGAGATGCTGTGGCTGAGGGGAGAGTAGAACCTGGGTCTCCCTCCTCCCAGTCCAGCATCTTGCCACTACACCTGATTGGCTTTTGGGCTGAGAGGGAGGGACCGGCCCAAAGTCAGCCAATGAGCTTCTGTGGCTGAAGGGAGACTAGAACCTGGGTCTCCCCACTTCTAATCCAGCATCTTCTCCACTGCACCACCTTGTAAGTCATTTGAGGAACTGACACAATGTGAAAGGTCACCAGGTGAGATGCGCGGCTTAACAATTTATCTGCAGTTCAGTTAACCCTGTAAGTACTGTATGCTTCCCCCAGTTATCTTCCCATTCCAAGTCCAATGGGCAATGTGGAAAATAGTAAGGTTGCCAAAATCACTACGCTTTCTTACAAGTTTTTATGTATCTGGTTTTTGCTATGGATGGAGGAGGAATTTGTTTAGCTTGCATTTGGATGTGTAATTCTGCATTTTTGTGTAAGAATTGAGTCTTACACAAAAGACTCAATTATTCAAAATTCACCTTTCTCTGGATTTTTCACTGCAGACTGCTAGCAACCATCACCTGGGTTTAGAAACAGAGCATCTATTCCAGAAATTAATTACACACACGCCTTTCACAAAAGATTTTTGTTTTGCAAAAACTGTACATGCCAAACAGAAATGCCCATGTTTGGAGAAACGGGCACAGGAATGTAATTTCATTCACATAATTGAATGTGAAGTTCTTCAGTTTCTGAAAGCTAATTTGATCCATTCACAAGAAGAAAGTTTGAGAAAAACTGAAATTGAGAAGTCACAACAATGAAAAATGGAGAGCAACTGAAATTGACCAATTCCCCCATTCCTTGTGTTCATCTGGGATGTGAAAATGAGCCGGGATAATAAATGGGAGCTTGGTGAATCTCAGGATGGAGACAGAAATGATATAAAAATCAGGGTGTGGTGTAGCTGGAGAATTAGATTCAGGTCTAATTGTGGTTTGATAAACTGCATATGAATGCTCATGTGGAGATTTTTTAAAAAGCAAGCAAACAGATGTAGAAATGGCCTCAAATGAGTTGAACATGAAACGTGAGAAACTGATTTTCCATAGAAGTGTATGGTGTTTCTTTCCATTAAAGGGTTATTGGTTTGTGGGTTTAACTTCACACCAACTTGTGCACCCAGCTTGTCCCTTAGATTAACAAAATACCCTTTGCAGTGGCAACTGTCTTTCTGTTTTTGGCCAGCTCTCTTTCAGCCTCATTCCTGCCTCTTGCTAAGCCCTGAAAATCAGGCTTGTTTTCTTATTTAGCACCTTTCCCGTGGCTTCATCTGTCTAATCAAACAAAAGACATCCGTGATCTTTGTCCTCAGCGGAACCTGGATTTTACAGAAGTTTTCTAGCTGTCTTACGTCAAGGGAAAAATCAAATCAAATCTAGGACATGGTTTCCATAAATGGATCCCCCGTATGTTACATCAGCAAAGCAACTGGCAGGATTGGTGTGGGGGGAGAGTGAGTATCAAGAGGGGGTGTATCTAATTTTGCATTCCCCTCTGATCCAGATACGGCTGCCTTTAATGAAGTTTAGAAGAAGCAAAGGTAAAAAGCACAATTATTCTTAGCAGGCAAGAACAGAACATATGTAGCGTGGACACTATTGTACCATAATGATGCTATTTCAGTCTTCCTATAGGGGAGTGTGTTTCTTTGAAAGTGCTGCCAAAAACCTGTTCTCAAATTAAAGTGGCTGATTTTTCCCCCAATCCTCTGATCTGGTTTCAGTGCTTTTAGCAATGGCAGGATAGATAGATAGATAGATAGATAGATAGATAGATAGATAGATAGATAGATAGATAGATAGATAGATAGATAGATAGATAGATAGATTCCCAGAATCTGCAGATAGAGTGAAACATGATATGAAAAGCTGGGATTAGAATTCCCAGAATTCCCCAGCCAGGATGGGCTTCTCCTTATGTCAGTGCAGCTAGGAATTCTGGGAGTTAGTCCCAACACACTGCTGGAGAGGAAGCAAGTTGGAACGTACTTGGTTGAGAAATTTGCTGAGGAGCAGGTTTAGGGTCAAGGACCCCAAAACTGTTGACTGGGAGCTGGAACTGTGATTTCTCCCCTCCAAATACTTTGTGATTTAAGCATAATTTTAGGGGAGATACATTAGTGGAGGTGATAGAACCTAGCCTACCTTGGCTGATCTTAATAACACCAAAAACAGAGACAGAACTGGTGAGTACTTGGATGGAAGACCACTAAGAAATCATAGAACTGTTGGCTAGACTGGGAAACTTAAAAAAAAAACCTGGAAAAGAATGGGAACCTACTTCTGTGCCACTGCCAAGAAAATGGCATGGTCCAGGAAGTCACCAGGAATTAAGTTCAATTCAAAGAAGGTGAGATTGGTCCCAACCCTACTGATCTTCCGGAAGGCCCTGAAAACTTGGTTTTGTCATTGGGCCTGGGGCTCCCATGGAAATATGGAGTCCGAGAAATGGCTGTATTGAAAATAAGATTTTGAATGCATTCTCCTGTGGTTTTTTGTTTGTTTTCTATTTATTTATTTATTTATATTTATTTTATTGGATTTCTTTGCCGCCCATCTCCCCCACAATAGGGGACTCTGGGCGACTTACAAAACCATTAAAACTATAAATAGATCTAAAACACATAAAACATCCAAAATTTAAAACAATACTAAAGAAAGGAAGATCCAAGCAGATGGCAAATCAGACTGCGGAGAGCTGGCCACTACGGGGCTAGCCATCCCCCTGCTTGAAGTATTCCCTCCCCGCCCCAGGCCAGGTGGCAGAGCCAGGTCTTCAAGGCCCTTCGGAAGGCCAGGAGTGAGGGGGCCAATTGGACCTCTAGGGGCAGGATGTTCCAAAGGGCGGGGCTACCGCAGAGAAGGCCTGCCCTCTGGACCCCGCTAGATGGAGTTCTTTTACTGAGGGTGTCCGAAGCATGCCCTCTCTGTGCGATCGGGTGGGATGGGTTGAAGACATAGGGGAGAGGCGGTCCCTTAGGTAACCTGGTCCCATGCCATGTAGGGCTTTCAAGGTGATAACCAACACCTTGAATTGGACCCGGAAGCAAACTGGTACCCAATGCAGCTCGCGGAGCAACGGTGTTACATGGGCCCTTCTTGGGGCTCCAAAAATAGCCCGTGCAGCTGCATTCTGGACCAGCTGTAGCTTCTGGATAGTCTTCAAGGGTAGCCCCATGTAGAGCGCATTGCAGTAGTCTATCTGGGAGATAACAAGGGCATGAGTGACTGTTCGAAGGGCATCCCGATCCAGGAAAGGGCGTAACTGATGCACAACCCGAAGCTGTGCAAAGGCCCTCCCAGCCACGGCTGCCACCTGCTCTTCAAGCAGGAGCCGTGAGTCTAGGAGGACCCCCAGATTACGCACTGGGTCCGTCTGGGGTAGTGCCACCCCATCGAGCACCAAAGATGACCAAGTCCCAGATACAGAGGAGCCATTAACCCACAGCCACTCCGTCTTACTGTATTACTCTATTTATAGTTTTTAATTGTTTTTGACGGCTTTATTCTAATCATTCTAATTGTTTTGATTGTTTTTGGTTTCTCTTGTTTTAAATGTGTGCGCCACCCAGAGTCACGTATGCGAGATGGGCAGCTACATAAATCCAAATAATAATGATGATGATGATGATGATGATGATGATGATGATGATTTGAGATTTATTTACAGTTTTCATTTATATCCTGCTTTCAATCCCAGTCAGGGAGAGCACCTAGCCAGTCGTGGCTGAAGTCCAAAAACTAAGCAGGGTCAGACCTGATCAGTTGGTTGGGAAAGCACCAGAATAAACCAAAGCTGTGAGATTCAAGTTGAGCAAACATCCCCTGTGCATGGAAGAGCAAGCCCCTTTTACCTGTTGCCAAGAAAAGTCACGTCTACAGTATGTCTACTAAATTAATTACCAAGCATCAACCTTGAATGGAGGGACACTTTTGAACCGAGTAAAAATACACGCAGGTATTCATGCAAAAGATGTCCTACACACAGCGTGAGGGGTATGGCGAAGAGGTGCTTCTGAAATTTGGAATTCTAATTTACCTGCTCTTATTTCTGAAGCAGAAGACATGGGTTATGATTTCAGTGACCTAATGTCCTTTATTACAAAAGACAGTCCTTTATCTCAGAAAGCTCTCCTTTTGATTTATTTATTTTTCAAAAACTCACCTTTGTCCTTTATTTTAGTCATTCAACTTTTACTGTATAAATGGTACCACTGACTGCACAGTCTTTCACGTTCATGTGAAAAATGTGGAAATTGAATTGACTTTTTAAAATAAATTTACACACGCCGTTTGTTTTAGGATATTTTTAACAGAATATGCATTCTTGTAAAGGTTTTTGGGGTTTTGCTCTTGAATTTTCTTTTGTAAAGCAAAATTATAAACATAAATAATGATTTTTTTTACCCTTATGAACCTCTTTCAGGTTTGCCCCCTTTATTTTTTCCCAAGAAAATACGGTCACTGTAGATAGGGTATATCTATGGCCCATTTTAATTTCCAGGATTCAGTTTTCAACATCTCTGAGGGGTTCTTCAGCTGCCTGGGCCTGTCAGGTGTGCTAGCTGTACCTTGTATTTTACCCCAAAAAAGAAGTGAGGTGATTCTCTGTTCAGTTCTTGGCGTGGCACTTAAATAGTGTACAGGTCCACCTGCAAGCATTGTAAAACACCTCACAAAAAGTATCATGCTGCAATCATATTTACATTTAGATTGCCATATCATCTTTTTAGTGTTTTAACCACACGCATTTATTTTTTCATGTAGTTCATGACATCTGATACTCTGCTTGGCGCACTGATTGTAAATTAATTGTGCTGTTGAATTCAGATTACCAATGTTTGGGGATGTGGGGAATATGTTTCACATCTCTGACAGCTACCTGGTAGTAGGGATTATTTATTTAATTGGTTTCTATTGTTCATGTTTGATTATTTCTAAATTTTATTTTCCCCATTTTCACTGGTTTGTTGTTGTTTTTTTTAACAATCTCACACAATCCACCGAGCCGACCTATATTATTTTCCTCCTCACAGGAACTCAGAGCAGTACTTTCATTATAAAATACTCTTCAGTAAAACGATCTACCATGAGAAAAGAATCAAAAAGTTGAGGCATGTTGGAAATGTAAAATACATTTCCTTGTGGTCTTGGACCAGTGAAAGCAGAAGCAGGTGTGAATGTGTCACATCAAACTGGAAGAACATGCCAGGAACCATAAGAACTTCTAGAACCAGGGTGCCACCATCAAAAGGTTCCTACTTCTAGCCAGAGGCACCCGTGGCAGTGGGGTTGGGTGGGGAGAGACCAAAGCTTATTTTGTTGCTTTGGGTTGCTATGATAGCTTGTTTTTTTCTAGAATTTTCATCTTTTTTCCTGTCTAGAGTCACCATGGGTGGCTGGTGGATGGCTATATAACATTCCTTTGACAAAGATGGGTGCCGATATAAAATAAACAAACATAAAATTCATGAAATGCACAATCACAGCCTCAAGGCACGTGTTTTTATGATGCACGCCAAAAGAGGCAGGGCTTGGATCCCAGAGTTGTGAATGCCATCTTGACTTTTTTGACACACACACACCTGTGGGTGCCCTGGTTCCTAGCCCCTGGAGTGCAGAACAGGCTCCTTAATGGAATTATGAACAATGTGTCTCCATTTGACCTCAGATGGGTGATTTTGGAGAAGGCAATCTTTTCAATGTTTTTCAGGAGCAACATGCTTCTTTCCGAGTTGGGAACAACTATATATGGTCCATTTTTAAACAAAAAAAAGAACTAACCAAATTGCATCAGTTTCTACTGAAATGGAGTAGAGAAGGATACTACATGGAGCAGAAATGAATTGTGACTGGTTCATGCACTGTATCCTTTGGGACATGCAAAAAGGAAAGTTTTGCTCCATGAATGCAAAAGGTATTTTCTGGGCCCCTGAGAGAATTTCCCATGCTTGAAGTCGGGTCACTGCGGTGACTTGGAATAGAGGCAAGGGAGATAGGGGGGAACCCAGGGCCAGATTAAGGCCAACTGATGCCCTAAGCACAGCCCAACAATGGTGCCCCTCAGCCCTTCCATTGCTTAACTGTAATAGTCTGTGGGAGTGACCTTGGGAGACAGGAGGGAGAGCCGCAGACCGGGCCACCGCCCTACAAAAGGTATCTCGGCCCACAGAAGGAGGGTGTGGGGAGCATCTCCGAAGGGACCCTCCCGAGTTTTCCGGAGAGTAAAAGGAAAGGAGGGGAAGAATACTTTCAGACTTGCAAGATTCTGTTAATGGAACCTTACAATAAAGATAGAGCTAGGACTCCTGGTTGTGCTTCTTCTCTGGACTACCTTGAAGGGTTAACATCCATCTTGCAAGTCTGAAAGTATTCCTCCCCTCCTTTCCTGTCTCCCAAGGTCACTCCCACAGACCATTACGTTCACTGACAAGATGTTAAGACTCAGTAAATGCCGAAAACTAAAGTCAGGTGTGGCAGTGAAAGAGTTAAGGGCATGATAGTGTTGTCCCAAATCGGGTCTTAGCTTGGTGTCGAAGCCAAAAGACTTCCAAACATAAGGTGTAGAACACAAGGTTGCTTTTATTAAGGTACCACATACTGTACAATCTTTCTTTCAAAAATATCACATTCTTATTTGATCTAATAAAATATTTTCCTTTAAGAGCATTATATAAACCTTTAGCTGTTCTATATTTAGTTACTAGTGGACTTTCATGGTCTTCTATACAGGTATATAATATCATTAAGACTTTTGCTTCTTTCATTTTATACTCCTTTTGCTCTAATTGGCTTTCAGGCATATCTTTATCTATGATAACTAAACAGTCCTGTACCTGAAGGGAAACTCTTAACCTTGCATCCCACATTTGAAAGTTATTCCTATTTAACTTTGGAATTACAAATACACTGTTATAACTTACACCCTGTTGGAAACTTTGAGTAGATATAATAGCTTCATCTGTTAAAGTGCCTAAGGTTACAGATATTTTAAAGCTACTCTATACAAACTCCTCTGCTAAATTCTCCTTTAGTTTAAAAGATTTACTATCAATATTTCACTTACATAAATCACCTTATCTCTTTACAAATTTCTTGCCATCAAAAAGAAAAAAAGGGAAAAAGGGGCTCTTTGCTTTGCTGTCTGGATCAAAAAACAAAAAACAAAACTTAATGATAACTTTTAATGTCTTCTCTTAAAAAAGTTTTATCAGCTTCTCAAGCCCAACCATCCTCTGCTACCAATTTGTTGGGTAATAAGATTAAGACAAGACAAGAAATACAAATATCAACCTTTATTTCAAAATATACAAAAGAGAAAAATTAGGCACAAAATATATCTTCAACAATACATAAAAGTAACAACAAACAAACAAACAATATAATACAAATATACCAAGACAGCAGGGAATTAAGCAGTGAGCCTAAAAGGAAAAATCAGAAAAGGCAAAACACATAAGAAGTAGAATACTTCTCTTATACAGAGTTTGCACCTGATTCAATTATGTTCACAGCCAAAAAGCAATCTCTTGTTAACTTTATAGTTAATTCTATTAAAGCTGTAGATCTTGCAAATATCCAACATCCTCAACCTTCTGTAACTTCACCCTAATGTCATCTGCCGATTGTCCAATGAAAATCATATTGACCATCCTCTGATTTTCCGCTGCCTCTGGGTCTAGATCAATATATTGGTGGAAGGTCTGGTAAACCCACTCTAGGAATTCCCCTGGACTCTCATCTTTCTTCTGTTGGATTTGGTAGACCTTAGACAGGTTCTTAACCTTTGGAACTCCATGCTTGAGTCCAAGTAGGACTTGGTTTCTATAATTTTTTAATCGTGGCGACTCCGGTTCCCAGTTTGATCCTTGTCAGGATTAGTCCAGTCACCATCATCTGAACAGTCCCTTTCCCTTATCTGGTCCATCTTCCCCTTCTCCCTACAGTACCAGACACTATTTCATTCCAGGGATTTACGGCTGGGGGCCATCGAGACATGGAATGGCCTGGGGACCATTCATCGCCGGCGTCCTCAGTATGAACCAAGGGAGGGGCACTAGGTTTCTTTATCCATACACTCTTCCTTTCCTTACACATAAACACTCAACATCCACTTTTTTACACTCGACATTCACATTCTTCCAGCAGCATAGGACTGTTAGCTAACTTCATAAACAAGCCCAAGTATTGTACCTCGGTATCCCTTTTTCCCTTTTCCAGGACCTTCCTGAGTTCTCCAGTTAAATACATGTCCATGGATCCTTGGGGTGGCCCGAAAACAATGGCCTGTGACAGTTTCTCATGAGGCCATACCGACATACAGTAGTCGGACAGAGCTGTTTTTCTCCCAATTTCACTTCCTCCCAAGTCCTGGAAATTCGCTAAAACGCATCCTATCGGAGTATCCATGAGCAACCGTTGAGCCTCCAGAGCCGACCTCCGGGTCCCCTTGCTCGACCTCCCAGGATGTTGCCCATCCTCTATGGCCTATTTCTCAAGGTGGTTTTCCGGAAAGGGTCTTATTCCCATGGGACACCCCCCCCCCACTGTACGGAATCTCACACCCCTTCAACCCCTTGGGAGCATCCTCCGAGTAGCTGTACCTGTAACCTTGAGGGAGCCTCCTGGGTTACTCCGATATTCTTCTCCGTGGACTTCAAGGAGAAGAGAAATTGTTCACACCTCGATTTTCCTTGGGGCTTCGACCTTTGAGTCCAACACTGATCCGAGGGGCGTATTCCGGGGCCAAGTCTGGAGTTGGGCGGCTTTCTCACACCACCACGATGAGACTTTCTCCCATCAATCAGTCCAGCCGCTTCGTCTATCTGGCCGTTTCCCTCGTGGGAGAACGGAACCGCAGATCAAGACTCCACGCTCACTTCGTGTTTCCAAAGGCCCAAGTGGTCTCCTAACACGTCTCGTACATTCCCCAACCAAGTCTCACACTCTCGCAGTTCTCTCTCTCGACCGCTCACTCACCTGACTTGGAGGCCTCCCCATTTGGGACACCTCCTGGGCAGTGATGGATCCAAGCGGAAGATCCCGGATGAGTCCCCAAAACTGTTGTCCCAAATTGGATCTTAGCTTGGTGTCAAAGCCAAAAGACATCCAAACACGAGGTATAGAACACAAGGTTGCTTTTATTAAGGTACCAGAACAAAACGACTCCAACCTATAAAGTGGTCAGAGCCCCGAACACAATTTGGCAACAGGTTTTATACTTCCGCAGCTCCCACCCTGATACAGACCATTCTACTTATTGGCCAGGCTTATAGCAGTTCCCACCCCTTGGCTCCCCTTTAGCTATTTTCTGCCTTATTTGGTTATAGCTCCTGAGCATACATAATCAGCTGTCATACTTAGAACTCTAGTGCTTCTATTCTTACCACCGCGAGCTTCTTCCTGCCCTCGCCAACTAAGCCTCTAGCTATCTGTCACGTATCCTCTTTATTGAAGGCTACGGGCACTCTTGTGCAATTCCAGCTGTGCTAAGCTAACCACAAACAGACCACTTGCCAGCTGCCTAAGCTTCTTAGATTCATTATGTCTCTTCATCATGGGCCCCACAGACACACAGCCCAGTTTCTCCAGAATGGTCATGGTATGGTGTTAATTTTACATATGACCCTTCAATAGCTAAGGGAAAAGTCTCTGTAGTGCCCCCTTCCCCTGGTGCCCGCGACTCATGCTTATTTTGCTTAAGGGTTGATCCAGGGTTGAGGGAGTTGGTTTTTCTTCTAGTTGAAGAATGGATGGAGGGTCCAACCCAGCGGCAGGAAGGATCCTGCGAAAATCAAGCTAAAAGCAGATATCTTCCAGGGTTGCTTATAACAAACCAAGATAGTAAAAATGCAGAGTTATGATGGAACTAAGATTTTATTTATTTTGGGGGTTACAGATTATTATTAATCAATAATAATAATTTTTGTGTGCGTGTGATTCCAATCTCAGTTTGGGGCCAACGCTTCTGATCCTTGTCGGTTTTAGGGGGGCTACATCTGTGGTTTACAGCTGCGAAGAGAGAGGATCTCAGGTCCAGTATGCTGCCAAAATATTGAAGAAAACGGTAAGTTAAATCTCTTATTTTCATCACACATTTTTTTTATTCGTTTTATATCCTGCCTTAATTTGTACGAAGACAAGGCAGCGTAAAGAATGCTCCCTTCTCCTATTTTCCCGACAACCACAACCCTGTGAGGTAGGTGAGGCTGGGGGGGTGTGACTGACCCAAAGTCCCCAAGCCAGCTTTCATGCCTAAGGGAGGACTAGAACTCACAGTCTTTTGCAGTGTTTCTCAACCTCAGCAACTTAAAGATGTGTGGACTTCAACTCCCAGAATTCCCTAGCCAGCATGGCTGGCTAGGGAATTCTGGGAGTTGAAGTCCACACATCTTCAAGTTGCTGAGGTTGAGAAACACTGCTTAGATCCGAGCAGGAGCCATTGTTGCTAGAGCTTCTTGAGCCAGGAAGGGCCACTAGTTGGTACATCAGCAGCCTCCACCTGCTGGCTAGCAAGAGCTGTGAATCCAGGAGGACACCGTCAGAGTCCACTTGTGACCCTCAAGTCACAGAACTGCTCCTTTTAGGGGAGCATGACCTCCTCCTCCTCCTCCTCCTCTTCCTCCTCCTCCTTTTAGGGGAGCATGACCTCCTCCTCCTCCTCCTCCTCCTCCTTATTATTATTATTATTATTATTATTATTATTTAAATTTATATGCCGCCCGGCTCCCAGTGACTCTGGGCAGTTTACAACTGTTAAAACATTTAAAAACAAAGAGCAATACAAAACCCACAAAAACAGCAGAAGTCAAAAGAACAACAATGACAAAGAAAATAAATCCAGAGGGGAACAGAAAGGAAGAAAGGGGCCAGATTAGCGTCAAGATGTTTCTGAACAAATGGAAATCTTGGGAGGATTTAATTTGAACTCATTTTGCCCCTTCCGGTTCCTCGCTGCCTGCAGGCACCAGATCAAGACCTCCACAATACCAGCCAGCGTCGTATAATTGAATATCATCCTAATGATAATTCAATGCAGGCCTACGAATGAGCATGGGGAACGTGCTAAGCTCTGCAGAAGCATTTTGGGGGGGCAGGGGGTTAAAAACATCAAAATGGCACCCACAACCACACAATCACAATCACCATTTTTACTTTTCTGACCCCCACCGTCCTACAGATGCCTCTAAAGCCCTGTGTTAAGTTCCACAGGGTACTCTGGTTTTAAACTTCTTAAAAAGAAAGCAAAATTAATTAGCACAAGAAAAGCACACAGGCTTACAACAGAAGTAACAGAATTATATTCCGTTAATGGAATAACTTGAAAGTTAATACTTTTAAAAAAAGATGAAAAGGGCTTGGCAAATTATATTTGAAACAGAACAACTGCCAGAAGGTTGTCCATATTGCTCAAAAATCTTCTTCCTTGCCCCCTTCCTGGAAAGAAAAGCCTAATGCACATGTTGATAGGCCAACAATCCGTTCTGTAAATCATTGATAGATTTCTTCTTCTAATGTTGTACAAGACTCAGCCGATCTCCAGGAGTTCTCCATATCTTGATAAATTACAAATACAGTACAGATCAGCCCCGGGTTAAGAATGCCCAGGTTACAGATGACCCCTAGTTAAGAACGGAGCCTATTGTAGCAAAATTCAAGTTAAATACACAATGATTTGAGTTAAATACACAATGGTAGAGTTCATTACACAATACTACTGATATAGTATTATACAATAATACTGTTCTGGCTTACGTACAAATTCGACTTAAGGACAGACCTTGGGGACGGAACTTGTTCTTAAACTAGGGACGACCTGTAATGGAGATATAGTATAGAGAACCACAGAGATGACCTCAGAGAAGGTACATGACAGCAGTTAGCAAAACATGATTTAAGCCCAGGACAGAAATAGAACATTAGAAAGAAATTTAAAGTGACTCCATCTTAACCTTGGTAGAAGATGAGCGGGAAGGGGAAATGCTGCCAGGCTACCAGGTTTCTGTTATTATAGCCTCAATCAATAAAGCAGAGTTCTAGCACTTCTCATGGCGTCTGTTTCCTGACCTGGCCTACCTCAAAATGCTGACAATAGCCAAGAAAAGTGCATGATTTTTAAAAGGAGGCATCCTTGGGGAGGCACCAAAAAAGTCAAGATGGCATCTGAAACTAGGTGATTGAAAGCCATCCCTTTTTCTATATCTGTCGTGCCTGCCAGCTTGACTTTTCAGCCTCCCCTGATCTTTAACAGAAAGAAAATGATCCAAAGTCATATTAATAGAACCTTTCCTATTAAGTAATGCTAACTTCCCATATAATACTTGTATTTATTGGTTGGAAGAACAACTAATCATGGTATTATTGGTGGTGATGGTGGTGGTGGTTGCACAGTCAGCCAGTTGTGTAAACTGGATTTGGCATTTTTTTTCCAGCTGTCGAGTCCTTCCCAAGGACCTGGGATAGGCAGATGTTGCTTGATAGTGTAAAAGGGATCGTCACAGGATAGAAGCTGTTCCAAGTAAAGCTGCCTTTTGCAATTGACTGATGCTGATTTTGTCAATGGTGATGGAGTTCAGGTGGTGGTGGTGGTGGTAGTGGTGGTGGTGGTTGTTGTTGTTGTTATTATTATTATTATTATTTTCAGATTGACAAGAAAATTGTCAGAACTGAAATTGGAGTTTTGCTGAGGCTCTCACATCCAAACATTGTAAGTAACCAGTCTCTGTAGTATTTAAAGTGGTTAGCTCATGTTAGTAATCACATCTGGTTTGCTTTCATGACTTGCTGAGTTTTTTCATCTTCTGATTTCCTGTTACTGATCTCCAGTTGGGATTCCGCATGTACCTTTGCTTCAGGCATATTCTCTTTATAGGGACAAAAATTGCTTGCTTCCCATTTTACCAGACCAATCTCATTTTTACTTCCCTAGCTAGTATGTGAATTGGAATGCTGAATTTTACAGAGAGGTTTTCTGATCAAAATGTACCTACAAAATCCATTCTTCCAAGCTTCCATATGTAAACCCATATAATTAGGGAGGTCTCAGCAAAAAACGTTTATGCTCAGAAAATCCGGATACAACAATACGAACAAATGTTCTCTTGCCCAAAATGTCCATAGTGGAAATGTATCTGAATGTGCAGGTTTCCAAAAAAATCACAAGTGTATAAACAGGATAAAATCAGATTGTAGTGAAAGAATGCAAACTTTCTCTTAAGAGAAGTACAGATTCCTCCATCTCCAATTTCGAAGCCAGACTTCTTCAATCTGTACCTCCCAGATTTCCACATCTGTCCCAGCCTATCTTGGTCAGCTGGCTCCTCCTGGCCTATCCCATTTCACAAAGCCCTATAAATCCCCACCCTCAGGTATTTGCTCCTTAGTTCATGCATCTCATTCAGACATGAGGACCCTCCTAGCATCCCCTCCTTTGCATCTTGACTTCCTCTTAGATTCTGCTTTTAGTTACTGTGGTGCTTGTTTGCCGCTGGAATTCCAGTTCCTGTCTTTTCCCAGCACATCTGGAAGAGATAGCAGTTGAAGAGAACTTGACAGGCTTCAGACCAGGATTTAGCTGTAAATCATAGCCCTTCAGACACTTCACTGGTTATTCAGGAGTTGACTTACTCATCAGTAAGCTCTCAGATATGACTTGGCTAGATCAGATTAATGGTCAGTTCACAGATGGAGAAGAATTCAGGAGATGGTTTTGTAAACAGTCACCTACAAGCTCTTCTGTTATTAATGAAAAGAGCTGCCTCCTCTCTGTTTCATAGGAAAGCTGTTAGAAGGAAACCATGATGGTCTCCACACTAATGTACTGGGTCATAAATTGGTTCTAGGAAATAGGTCAGCTGTTGGAACTCTTGGAACCTTATTCCTGTCATCTCAATAAATCTTATTAAAGAAAACTCTGTGAGAATCTTACTTGGAAGATTTTGGCTTTGGGAAGAGGTCAAGAGCCTGTAATTAGTCAATTGCAGACAAGAAATGAAGCCCTGTACACATACAAGATTTGCCAAAAGTCAGAACATTTAGGTAGGTCTAACTTTAAACTTCTGTCTAAAGTCTTCTTTCCCTCCTGCATTTCCAAGGGAATGAATACATGTTCTCTTGATGGCTTTGGGAGGCACCTGTTCCATGTTGACCCAAAGGTTTTTTCTAGCCTGGGAACCCTTGGTTCCTGCCTCCCCAGCCTCATTCCTTACTGAACTGCATGAAAATAATCTTCCCCAGTCTGTGCATTTCCTGATGATGGACTTCCAGAATCCTCAACAATGGCCATGTTGACGGGTGAATTCTGGGTTTTGAAATGTAAATAAAACCCCCTAAGATGGGATTTGCTGCCCTAATAAGTAGGATGGGACAAACACTTTCAAGCTCCAGACTTGCTTTGGGCCCATCTTGGCTGATCCACAGCTTCCATGGATCTAGTTTCCTTGGAGCTTGATATTTGATGTGCTGAAGCAGGAGGCAATGCCAGTGAGACAGAACCGCTTGAAACACAGCAACTGGGAGTCCCCTTTCAAAATCACTTCCAAGCAGAAGTTTATGTCATTAAATGCATCATTGGAAAAAGAGGAATCTTCAATATTGTATTCATGCAAAAGCTAAGCAAACTGCATTATGGCTTGCCTCAAGGTATAAGCGCAGCTAATATTTGGGACTTCTGCACACATTTCCATTTATTGCGGGGGGGATGTTCAGAAAAGTCAAGATGGCAGCCATGACCATGCAACCAAAGGCTTTTTATGTGCAATACATGTAAAAAAAAAGTGAGGCTTTGATTGCATGATCACGGCTGACATTATGATTTTTTTGACATGCTCCCCATGAATGACCCTGACACTAAGTTCAAAAGGCAGGTTTGGAAAACCTGCAGAATCTGACCCGTGGAATTTTTTCTAAACCCTTGTGTATGTGTATGTATTTCTGCCCTTCCTTCATGTGTGTGCATGTGTATGTGTGTGTACTCATGGAGAAGCATGGGTAGGCTGCACATCCTCCATTCTGGGTCACGTGACTAGGAGGGAGGGGCACTTAGAATGACCGAGTCAGCAACATCTGCCTCTCCCATCAGAAAGCACTGGGGATTTTTTTTCCTGGAATCTTTTTCTCCGTAGTCTTAAGCTGATCTGTCCCTTTTTGCTGACTCCATTCCCCACAGCAAACTTGATCCCAGTTTGGACAGTTAACCAGCTGATGGATTGGAAGAAAGGGTGCTTTATAAAAAAAAATCTTTCCAACCTTCCTTTGGGTTGGGAGCTAAAAATGGCATGGACGTATTGTTCATCAAATATATCCTGCATTATCATTTTTTAAGAGCAATCTCCAAGGATAGGCAACGAGAAGAAAATGCGTGTCAGTGGTGGGGAAGTGGGATGTCAATATGCCACTTCCAGTCTTTAAAAAAATGTGTTTATGTGTGTGAGACAGAGTGTTAGTTCAAGATAGGAAAATCATAATTGGGCAAAGTTCAAGCTAAAAAAGTAATACCATGAACAACTTGGTATGACATTGCATCTTAAGAACATAGAATCACAGAACATAAGGGATTTTGGAGATCCTCTAGCTCAGTGTTTCTCAATTTTGCGAGTTGAAGTCCACACATCTTCAAGTTGCTAAGGTTCAGAAACACTGGTCTATGCCATGCATATTTTTATATACCCATCTACCATACCCTCCTTCATTCCAAGCTGAAGCCCCACAGTTGCTTTATACTTTCTAAAATATTCCTCTTAAGGCAAAGAGACCATAATCTTCCCATATCATGGCACTATTAAATTAACATTTCCAATTCCAATTCCCTTCTTAATGATTCCAAGCATGGAATGCTTTTTAATAGCAGCTGTTCATTGGGTTTTCATTGAGATGTCCACCATGACACCAAGATCCTGATCTCTCTATCTCTATCTCTCTATCTTTTATCTATCTGTCATTTAACAACCATTCATCTTCTATCATTTTTCTGTCTACATCTATCTTTCTCCTATCTATGTATTAATGTATTATCAGATAGATACATCACCTCTAACAATCATTTATCTTCTATCATTTATCTATCTATCCACATCTATCTTTCTCTCTTCTATGTATTAATGTATCATCAGATAGATACATCATTTATCTCTCTAACAATCACTTCTATCATCTATCCATCTGTCTATCCCTCTATCTCTATCTCTATCTCTATCTCTATCTCTATCTCTATCTCTATCTCTATCTCTATCTCTATCTCTATCTTGCTCTATCTGTCTGTCTGTCTGTCTGTCATCTACCTGTTTCTCTTTCTTACTGGAACTTCTTTGCCAGTCCAGTCATACCAGCTCTGATCCATTTGCCTTTGTGAAGCCAGGTCACCAAATGTGGGGAAAACCTTTTGGAGCTCTTCACTTTCCTCGCAGGAAGCTGCTCCAGCCAATGACTCTTTTTGGTTGTCCTTTTCACACCTCTTCCATCTCTAAAATATTCCTCTTAAGGCACAGAGACCATAATCTACCCATATCATGGCACTATTAAATTAACATTTCCATTTTCAATTCCGTTCTTAAAGATTCCAATCACACAACAGTTGCATCTTGAACAGTGTTTCATCAACAAGCAAACCCTTCAACTAGCTTTCCCCAAGGTGGTGCCCTCCTACACGTTGACTTCCACATCCCAGAATGTCTGCTGCCAGGACCTTCAATGGTGTTAATGTCATGCATTAAAAAATAAGGGTGTTCCTCCTTGGGTAGGGATCAACTTCCCTTGTCTAGTGGTTATCTCTATCTGACATGAAAGTCATGGGCATTCTATTTGCTAAAATCATTGCTCCCCTAATTATTGGAAGACAGCTGTTTTTGTAAAAGAAATGGCCGTAACCTCTGGAAGAGCATTCTGCTCCCACCAAAGCAAGACTGTGCCATAGCAAAAGGACTGATTCTTGGCAGAGCCACCTAGAATATACTGAACAGTAGGAATTTCTTTTTCCTATGTGATTACCGATCTAGTTTCTTTCCCTAACAACAAAGTCTCAGCTTTTTTTTTTTTTTTAAATCAGGGTAGTTTTCTCTTCTCTATACAAGTTTCTTTGTTTGCTCAAAGTTCCATTAAAAAAAAAAGACGGCAAATTTCATTTCATTGTTTACCCTTGCGACTTGTAACCTTGCCTTCTGCTGCTAGCGTTCAGCTGATAGGAAGTGATAATAGGATTGCAAACTTTTGAAGTTAATAAGGAAAAGATTGCACAGCTGTGTATTAGAAGAAAGCCTTAAGCCTCCTCCTGGTGTGACTAGTGTAGGATCACAGAACGAGGCATCCTGAGTTGGGGAAGTAATGATTAAAGTGGTGTGAAATTCACAGTGTCACTAACATCTTAAGAAACCATGACATTTTCAGGGGAGGGAGGGACAGGAGGAGAGAGAAAATTTGAAGAGGGGTTGCAAGTATTTCCCCCTCCCAAAATAGGCTCTGGGTTTCAGATTCCCTGTGTTGTCATCAAAAATACAAAAAGCTGTGATTGATTTCAAGTTTCTTTGACAGCTGGGAATCTTTCAATAATCTTGTGATTTACTTCCTTTGTGGCTAAGCCTAGGCTTGGGTCAAAAGGGAAAAAAAGTCAAATCTTTTGATTTGTGTTTGATATGTATATATTTGCTTGCTAAAAATTCATCAAAATTGTTTTAGGCAATGTCTTTTTAAAAAAATGATGGCTTATCCCTTCCACTATTTTTTCCTGAAGAGTTGCAGTTATACAGTGTGTATAATGCTTCCTAGAAGATGTGTGTATGGCTGTTTGGTTTCAGTTTTAGTGTGTCTTTTTTTTTTCTTATTTACATGTTGCACTTTCCAACATCTTGCAATGATCTATAGCTGATGCTTTGATTGATGGATTATATGCCATCAAGTCGTTTTCAACTCTTATTGACCACATAGATAGATTTTCTCCATCTGTCCCCAGCCTGGTCCTTCAGGCCTTCCAATGGTACCCCCATCACCACTGAAACTGAGTCCATCCCCCTGGCTGCTGGTCATCCTCTTTTTCTCTTTCCTTCCACCTTTCCCAGCATTAGAGCCTTCTCTAGGGAGCTGGGTCTTTGCTTAATGTGTCCAAAGTAGGATAATTTGGTCATCTGTACCTTGAGTGAAAACTCTGAATTGATTTGTTTGATGATCCATTTATTTGTTTTCTTAGCTGTCCACAGTATTTCTCTAATGGCAAAGTTGAAAAGCATCAATACTCTTCCTATCCTGCCTCTTCAAAGCCCAACTTTCGCTTCCGTAGACGGTCACAGGGAATACTATTGCTTGCTTTAGGCCTTTATAAATCCCTCACCTTCCTAGGCTGGATATAGACCTTCATTTAATCTTCCACTATGCCCTTGACTTTATTTCCTGCAGCATCTCTGACTTACCATTGTTCTGGGTCAGAGCAGAGATTCCACCGAAGGACATATTATTTAGAGAAGGACCCAGCTGGCAATTCACTTTGGACTTTTTAATAAAAATTAGCATTTAAAAAAAAAATCAAAACAGCTTCTGTGTCTCAATACTTATTGGTGAGAAATTAGTGTAATTTGCATTTGAATGAAAACTTATCTAATTTCAGCTTTTTGCATCAAAATTCCCAAACTAAAACCTAATTATCATTTTAAATTCCCAGTTCTCCAAATGTGCCAGGTTACAAGAGCATTTGAGAAAAAGGAAAAAGGCTTGTTAGGGAAAATTGTTTGCAAAAGAAAAAAAAGGCAAACAAAATGTGTATATCTGGGGGAAGTGCAGTAATATGGATACAGATTTTAGTACAGTTTTGAAAATGTCCTCAATTTCAACCAAAAAGGCATACATTTGCAAAAACGAGAAACCTAAATTAAAAGATTTGTCAACCTTTAATATTGATGAATATAATGACATAAATCTGGCAGATTAAGGTTTCCTTCTAAATCTTGCATTCTGGACGATACCTTGGAATGGAGAGTTTTGAATTGTGTCTGGGCAGATGGGCACGCAAGAGTGCAAATGTTTAGAATTCCCCAATTCATTGTTTTTTCCTCATTTCTACAAAGGTTTAGATCAAAGTTATTCATCCTTCCCAATTTCTTCCCACATTCTTTTAGATCAAACTGAAAGACATCTTCGAAACCCCCACAGAGATCACACTTATCCTTGAGCTGGTGACAGGTGGTGAGCTGTTTGACAGGTAACACAGGAGAAACCTTTGCTTAATTGGCAGACTCTTAATTAAAGGTGACTAATTGAACAAAGGAAAGGAGAGTAATTTGTTGCCATGGGGAAAAGATGTGTTTGGGACACAGAAAGGGCGACTGGTTAATCCACAGCCATCAGTGTCAGAGTCTCTGGGCTGAAATCTTCCTTACCATCTCTTCCACCCTGTTCCCTTCTGGCTTCAGTTCTGGCTGAAAATGGAGGTAGTTGAGTTAATTCCTTAGAACTGATGGGAACAAATGTGCCTGCAGGCCACCTGCACCAGCCAGCCTTCCTAATTGACCTTACTTTAATTTGTTCAGATTGTTTTCGTTCTTTACAAACAGAGCTAAATGGGAAGCCGGCCAATTGCAAAGGGAAATGAGAGATTCCAGCATTGTCTATGTTTTCAAATAGCTTGCAGCTTCACCTACAACCTAGAGGCCTTCTTGGGAAATAAATACAATGGGTGGCTGTGACCCACCAGGACAGGGGATTAATCATGATGTTTGAGAATAGCCATTGCAAACCAGGCATGAAATGAAGGTATGAAACAGATGGCATTAAGAGGAACAGCTCTGTGGAAAAAAAGGCCAAGTCACTGGCTAATTTTATGAGAAGTCAGATAAAACCTCCTTTTCCATTAATATCTAGTCATTACTAGAGATTATGAATAACTAGCAACAGCAATTGCTAGGAAATACAAGTAAGGAAAGGATTTTTCCTTCGTGCCTGATCTTGGCTGATTTTGAAAAGCTAACCAGGATCAAGCCTGGTTAGCTCTTGGATAGGACACCAGCAGGAAATCAGGGCTGTAGGGCAGACTGGGAAGTTGAAAAAGTATCCTGCCAAGCAAATCATTTCTTTGCTAAGAAAATTGTATGGCTCTGGGCCTGAGGTCCCCAGGAGTTCAAGGAGTTCCATTTAACTTGAGGGGGTCTTTCTCTTTCAGGCACTGGGGATTTTTTTCCCTCTGTTCCAAAATGTGTGGTGCTGTTAGACCTTTGAGGTACTCCACACAAGAAACACCAACCATGAGTCCTAACTCTACCTTTACTGTAAGGTTCCATTAACAGAATCTTGCAAGTCTGAAAGTATTCCTCCCCTCCTTTCCTTTTACTCCAGAAAACTAGGGAGGGTCCCCTCTGAGATGCTTCGCATGCCTCCTCTCTTTCTGTGGGCTGAGATACCTTTTACACACCGGTTGTCCAGCCTGCGGCTCTCCCTCCTGTCTCCCAGGGTCATTCCCACAGATCATTACAGATGCCCACAAGTTAAGAGGGCTACCAAATCTGGGCTGCAATACTTTGGGTGAACATTAGATGGTAGTGAAGAGACACAGAAAGCTCTAACCCTTGGCTGCCCTCTAGTGATCCCCTGAATTTCTGCAGCCTTCTTTTGCTAGCCCTAGCAAGACAAACCTTTCGTTCCCCCCTTCTTTTATTTATTTATTTATTTATTTATTTATTTATTTATTTACCAAATTTGTCACTGCCCATCTCGTTAAAAAGCAACTGGGCGGTTTACAGAGGAGATAAAATCAATTAAAATACAATATAAAAACAGTCATAAATAAATAATACATAAATTCCAAGAATGATGGGATTGGCAAATGGTTCAGGGGCGCCAGCCACCCTCAGGATTGATTAAAACTCTTTATCACCCCATGCAAGCTGGCAGAGCCAGGTCTTTAACCCTTTCCAGAAAACCAGGAGGGTAGGGGCCCGTTGCACTGCTGGGGGGAGAATATGCCAAAGGGCAAGGGCAATGAGAGAGAAGGCTCTCCTCCCGGGCCCCGCCAGCCGACATTCTCTCGCTGACGGGGTCCGCAACATGCCCTCTCTGCCTGTCTGGGTGGGACGGGTTGATGTAATGGGGGTGAGACGGTCCCTCAGGTAACCTGGACCCATGCCATGTAGGGCTTTAAAGGTGATAACCAACACCTTGAATTAGACCCAGAAGGAAACTGGGACCCAGTGTAGCTCACGCAGCAAAGGTGTGACATGTGCCATCTTTGGGGCACCCCCAATTGCCCATGCGGCTGCATTTTGAACCAGCTGTAGCTTCCGGATATTCTTCAAGGGTAGCCCCATGTAGAGTGTATTGCAGTAATCTAACCGAGAGATGACCAGGGCGTGAATGACTGACTGGAGAGCCTCCTGATCCAGGAAAGGGTGTAACTGGCGCACCACATGTAGCTGGTGATTCCACACAGCCTTGCTCTCAACGCTATGGTGGAATCACAGCTGCACAGCTGCAACCTGATTAAAGAGAAGTTAATCCATTCATCACATGGGCTTCCATTGGTTTATTTTGGGATTAAGTTCAAAAATGGTTTCTCTAGCCAAGGCAGTGGGTTTCTTCATTCTTTGACGATGCGCAAGAGTGTAGGAGCGCACGGCATCGTAGAGGCTCTGCCTCGTGCAGGAAGAATAAGAAATAAAGAGGATTGCTTCTTTCAAAATGATGCTCATTGGCATATTT
This sequence comes from Python bivittatus, assembly GCF_059951505.1. Classification (NCBI taxonomy): domain Eukaryota; kingdom Metazoa; phylum Chordata; class Lepidosauria; order Squamata; family Pythonidae; genus Python; species Python bivittatus. The sequence goes on from NW_028277087.1 coordinate 4,694,495, forward strand.
TTTAAAAAATATTTGAATTGAACAGATTGCTCTGCTAAACCATGCAGCCCTGGGACAGAGAACAAGGGAAGGGGAGTAAGGCGAATGTGTGAATGGTTGCCTAGCAACCACTGCAGCCTTCTCCCTTTTGCATCTCCCAGGAAGAGGAATGCTCTGGTTGCCTAGCAACCTGCCATTCCTGCCATCTCTTCTCCCCTGCAAAGCTTTCCAGCCTCCCCCTTCTTGTACCACACATTAAAACAGCAGAAAGGAGGCCAGAACACCCACCTGATTATTTATTTTTAAGTGTTTTCCCCAAGAAGCAGATTTACAGGCAGGCAGGCTGACTGTGCAGGGTGAAGGCATTCTTTTAAAATTCTGCACACTGTTTCTTCTTCACAGGATTGTGGAGAGGGGATTCTACAGTGAAAGGGATGCGGCCCACGTGGTGAAACAGATCCTGGAAGCTGTCTCCGTAAGCCGTTTGAATGTTTCCTTCCCTTTTCTGGGCCCTGTGGCCTTGCATCTGTTCCGGAGGGTAGGATCTTCATGGCCAAGGAAACAAAAATCTAAATTCTGCCACCCTTCAAAGGCACCTTTTCTGCAACTGGAATTTCGTAGGCAGATGTGCAATTGAGGTCTCTGCTTGCGTGGCATTCCTGCTTCCTGTGGACCTGCGTAAGAGGGCCCCAGCCTCCCATCACCCTGATGGTGGTGGGCCCACGCAAATGCACACGTGTGACTTCATTTTTTCAATGATCATTATCTCTGAAAACTTCTCTTGTCAAATCTCTGAAATCTGCAGACTCTGAAATTAACCTGGGCACTAGCAGTTTCCGTAGGTAATAACAAAAAAAAACAACAACCACAATTTATTAAACTTGTATGTTGCCCGACTCTCAACAACTCTGGGCAACTCACAACAATCAACAAAGAAATTGCAATCGAATCAATGAAAGATAAATATAAAAGATAGCAAGTGTGAGGAAGTGAGGGGACTTGCTTCCTCTCACCAAAGGCCTGGGTGTGATGGAATGGTTTGATGAAGGCCGCGCTCAGGGAGATAAGCATTTCCTTAGCCCCCAACAGGAGCGTGGGAAGGTTAAGAAGATGAGGCTGGCACCACCCTAAGGAATTCACGGTGTTTTGGCTGGCTGGCTTGGGAGGTCTAGATTCAATCTGGAGAGATTGATGTCAGGTTCAGCCCAAAGAACTCCACAAGACAGTACAGATACAGTTCTGTTGCGTTTATTAGCTTCCAACTCAAAGACAGAATCTCTCCAGGCCAAATCTAAACTTCCCAAGCCAGCAAGCCAAAAACACCGTGAATTCCTTAGGGTGGTGCCAGTCTCATCTTCTTAACCTTCCCACGCTCCTGTTGGGGCCTAAGGAAATGCTTATCTCCCCGAGCACGGCCTTCATCAAACCATTCCATCACACTGGGTGAAGAATAACAGTAATGTGGTTTGCCAAGCATCTGTTCTTGGTTTGGGCAAGGGGAGCAATTTAGGATTTCGTTTTGCAAGACAGAATGAAGAGCGAAAAGAAATCAAGATTATCCTGCCTGCGTTTGTCTTCCTCTTGATAAGGGAGAGATCCAGAGAAAAAGGCAGTAAAGATGTAGAATGTGCCCCAAAAAGGTAGCTGGGGATCCTCTACATCAATGTTTCTCAACCTCAGCAATTTTAAGATATGTGGGCTTCAACCCCCAGAATTCCCCAGCCATAAGCTGGCTGGGGAATTCTGGGAGTTGAAGTCCACACATCTTAAAGTTGCAGAGGTTGAGAAACACTGATCTATGTGGACTGTGAAAATTAGCTGGTTGTCCAACTGTCCTCTAGTCAAAGTATCTAAAATCTATTGACATTCTATTCACATATACCAATGTGTACAATATTTTCATTATAATTGCACAAGGTTGATTGGGAGTAGGATCTCAGTATGCAGGAAGAGGAGGGTGGACATTTTCTCCCCTCAGCAGCTGAAAACCAGCTGTTCCTTCAATAGCTAGCAAATGGAGGAGAAATTTCCCACCAGCGTCAGGCAGAAAAAGGCAAGGATCGAAAGATGAACTCTGAAACAAAGTCCAAGAGTCAATCAAGTCCCCCGTCTGTCAAATCCTGGAATTTTCTCTGCTTTGAGATAAGGCTGTAACGTCAAATGCATCCAGTAAGATACCCAGCTGTACAATTTCCACTGTGATTTGATTGGGACTGAGTGCTGCCTTGGAAAATTACTGAAGGTAATTTCCAATTTAGTTTGGCCAGAGTCGATCCCGATATCCAGATCAGAGCAAGCACACGCAACACTCAGTTCGGAGAGCCAAAACAGAGCTTGAGGGTTATTTATAAAACATCAGCAAAGGTTTTTTTAAAAAGTTAACTGGCAAACCAGGATAAAATGCAGGCAAATGCAGTGAGAGAGAGAGAGATGTGAAGAATTGACATTATCTATCTGTACATCCCTCTGCATATCAAAAAGAGCAGAACTTTCCGGAGTCAGTGGAAATAGTCCTAGGGCTAATTAATTTGGGCAGTAAGGGAGTGGCCTATAGGTATTCCAACCTTAACACTTCTATGTACATCACAGCAGTAGAATTGAGATGGAAAGTAGGACACCAGGTGATCCTCCCTCTATTTTACACCATCAAAGAAATAATTTGATGGACGGAGATGATGTATCCAACGTGCCACAGGCAAATTCTTTGCAGCTTAAAGAACAGTCTTGGGGGAGAAATTGGAACAGAAAAGAAGTACTTGAACAGATTCAAAAACACACTAAGCCATATATTTGGATTTGGCTTAACGTGATCTAGAAATCATGATTTACAGCATAGGGTGTTGTGTGAGCCTAATTAGTAGCTGTTTATTTGACAAACAGATTAAACTACCAAGTTATGGCTTGCTCAACCAACGTGTGAATGTACTTTGGCTTTGTGAGTAGATGTACGTGTGGAAGCTGTCGGCAACAGGGGTTGGAGAGAATAATTCACGAGCAGGGAGAAGGTTGCTGATTTCACCTTGTAAATCATACATTAATCTTGGTTTGCAGTGACACCCCCTTAAGGGACATTCTTACTTGCTCTTAACGTGTAATTCTATTCAGCAAATGTTTCATAAATAGCATTCCAGAATCCTTTGAAATGCACAGAATTCCATATTTGGTATTCAGCCCCCTCCCGCCCGCCCCCCAAGGAATTGCTCCCAAAAGAGAAGCAGCTTAAAAAACAGGACAGGCAGAGAAGAAATGGCAGCGGTGTATTTTTTATTAAGCTCTTTCCTGCGGTCTAAATTTCAGTGCAGCATAAAAGAAAGAGAAGAAAGATATAGCTCTTAGAGAGAATATTAGTAGGTCACTGTTTCTCTGTACTAAAGGTCAGTGGAAGATGGTTTCCAAGGCAACCAGAGGTTTTAAAATATGAGAGAAATTCATATACAAAAGTAGTCCATCGTTTGCTTTGCAGAAAAGTGAGAATTTGGCTCCATCACTCTGGGCTGGGAAGGAAATGCTACCAAATGGCCAAAGATTTTAAGTAATTCACAGCTGAGCAAATGAAAGAAATAAAAGAATGGAGGGAGTTACAGCAAGATCCAGATTGGTTCTGCACAGTCTGAGCAGATGTGTCCACTCTTTCGATATTTATGTCTGAATCGTAGGTGTCCACGGGGGAGCGGAGGGGACCGACCCCTCTGAAAGGCAGGGAGGCTTCCATTGCGATGCTCCGTCTGCCATGCTGCTAATTTGCAGCTCCCCCTGCAGACGACGGTGGCCTGAATATGGAAATCCGTTGCACAATGCTTGTGTTTTGCAGAGCACATTTCATCCCCAGCCAGTCCTACATCCAGCCACAGGGTTGGATGTTGGCTCACTACAAGGGCTCCAGGATGGCAGTGGGCCCTTCTCAGACTGCCCAGAGTCATCGAGAGTTGGATGCCATACAAGTTGAATAAAGTATTAGTGCTGGTTACACAGTCAACCAGATGTTTAGACTGGATTTGGCATTTCTATCCACCTCTCGAGTCCTTCCCAAGGACCTTATTATTACTATTATTACTATTATTTTCCATTTGCCCGGCAAGTAGCAATAGATATTAACCAGGCTCCTGGAGCCAACCAGGATTTGGGAGACATATTCAGGACCTTGGCAGTGAGTTTGGAATGGAACGTCTTGTGTTTTTCTGCCACTCTAAGCCTTCAACTTGTTTACTTGGAGGACTGATTAGGTAATACATGGCCACTGACCCCAAAATTACCACATTTTGGGGTTCACAAGCACATTGAACCTAGAAATGATTCAGTAGCCACGTTGCAAAAATGCAGCCAATAGTTGGGCTCAGGCAACTCATAAAGCTATGATTGGCTTTTATTGACTTTTCCTAAATCATTGAAAACTACAGTAGGGAGCAATGTGCTTTTGCTGTGGCTAAACTCCTGATATAATATTTATTCAGAATTATTCAGAAATAACTCCTGTTCAACAAAGGCTCCCTGCTGTTTTTAAGCAGAAGCTGCCTGTTTGTACTTTCTGCCTGTAATTTGTTCACAGCGAAGAATTGCCTATTATTTGGTCAGCTTGTGGTTTCTGTGTAATATGTGAATATATGTGCCTATTAATGATTTGGGGAAAAGCAATAAAATAAAAAGAAATTAGCAATTAAAATAAATACTGTACTCCAGTTGTTTGGAAACTTGGACTTTTATCTGAACAAAAGTTGAGTTTTGTCTTAATAATTCAGAAACAAGGCTGTAACCACCCTGAACAGAAAGCAAATAGAGTAGATATAATGGTATATTGGTCTTGAAAAGCCTCAGTACCTGTAGCACCTTGTTGGTCTACACTGGACATGCTACTACTACTACTACACGGTGTTTTAAGCGGTGGAATAGAATTGCCACAGGTCAGTTTTTGAAAAATGTGAAAAGCAGACAAATGGCACCTAAAGTTGCTTTGTCAGTTGAGGTGGCTAATAGCTTGATTAAATACATTAAATAAATAAAAATAATTAATTGGTTTGTGCCAAAGGAATCCTTTTTGACAGCATGCAGAGGTAAGGGACTTTTACTACAGAAATGTTATATGCTTTTCTGTCTTTGTTTCCTCTAGTATCTGCATTCAAATGGAGTAGTCCACCGTGACCTTAAACCAGAGAACCTGCTCTACGCAGATCTCTCCCCTGATGCTCCTCTCAAAATTGGTAGGGTTGGGATGATGCAAGCAGAAAATATTATGTACTGAAATCTTGTTTTAGTGGACTAATGGTGGGGGACCATTGTTTGCAAATATGCATTAAGTGGAAAAATACATTGTGGCAATTTACATCAAATGTGTGACGATGCCATTCTGCAGATGTTGCAAATTATGTCCTTTGTGTCAATTTATGCCACTTGCACAAATGACATAAATTGACATGAAGGATATAAATCATCTTAGAAATTTTGTCCAAAGCAAAAAAAAATATGATACATTTTGTTATGTTATATAATGTGACATTTGTGTTAATTTACATGATTTGCATTATGTCATTATGCAGTTTGTGCAAATAACAGAATTTTGAATTTAACAGACATTTGGGAGAAATGGGCACTCTTTCCTCCAGATGATCCATTAAATTAAGGGTTGACTAACTTAACAAGACATTCATAGAAGCACAATTACTTTCTTAGAATCACACTGTTTAACAACATTTTATGCTCTGTATAGAATTCCCTCCTTACAAGTAATTTTGTCTGTAACTATTGGTAAGAACATAATGTCAGTATCATTCTGCATAATTCTATTAATTATAGGTAGTCCTTGAGTTATGACCATTCATTTAGTGACCATTCAAAGTTACGACAGCACTGAAAAAATGACTTATGACCAGTCCTCACACTTATGACTGTTGAAGCATCCCAGCAGTTACATGATCAAAATTCAGGTACTTGGCAACTGACATATATTTATGACGGTTGCAGCATTCTGGGGTCATGTGATCACCATTTGCAACCTTCCCAGCCAGCTTCCGAGAAGCAAAATCAATGGGGAACCATGTGATTCACTTAACGACCGTGTGATTCGCTTAACGACCATGTGATTCACTTAACGGCCGCTGCAAAAAATGTTGTGAAATTGGGTGCGGTCATGTGATGCCTCGCTTAATGACTGCACTGCTTAACGATGAATTTTCCAGTCCCTACTGTGGTCGTAAGTTGAGGACTACCTGTACTATAATTTTAATATATGGGAATGACTCCTCCAGTGAGGACCAGGGAGACAAATCCCAATTAAGTCTCAAGGGGTGGGGGATGGCTTATGAATCAACCATAATCTACCTAAAATTCATCCCACAAAGAATACATATCCATATTGGCTTCATCTGAGTTACACCCACCCCATCCTTCTGTAACATACGATTGTGATGGATTCATAGAGTTGATTATCTAAATTTGCTCCAGTTTCTTGATGTACTGGAGCAAGTATTCCAAATAATCCAAATCAAAGTAGAAGCTCAAGTTTAATGTCTGTTAAAGCCTAGAGTGAGTCTGGGGAAATAATGTGTTGAAGGTGGAGCACAAACAGATTATGCTCAGGATATTAGCTGTTACCACCAGCTCGTTCGAGCACTGTTTGTGAGACCTTAACCCAGAGTATCTTAAAGGGTGGGTCATAACCCTGAAGGTGATTGGGAGACAGTGGATGGAGGGTCACTAGACAGTGTCTTCTGAGCAACGTCTTTCTGAGTAAGCCCAGGACTTTGATGCAAAGGATACTGAACACCAAGCAACAGGGCAGTTCCAGATTCTGTGGAGTCCTAGGTGCTCTCTGAGCTTATTAGTTTGTTTGCAGACATTTCATTACCCAACTAGGTAACTGTGCCGATGATGTTACCTAGTTGGGTAATTAAATGTCTGCAAGCAAACAACCAAGCTCAGAGAGCCCCTAGGACTCCACAGTTCAACCCTGAGCTATACATATTCTCTTCTATTGGAGTTCTACATTCCTATAGGAGTCCTGAGTGTTCTTTTTCCTTTTTTTTTTTTAACACACCATGTTTCCTTTTCAAAGGAGGAACAATCATTCCTAGAGGGCACAAGGCCTCTATTGCAAAGCTTCAACCCACAGGTTTTCACATTTTTTCAGGCTACAGAACTTGTGAGTTAAAAAAAAGAGTTCTCAAAATCCCTGATCAAGAGGCAAAGCTCTAGTGATAGAAAATTGGCTGCATTCAAGGGAACACAGTTGGAAAAAAACTGCTCTAACCCTCCCCTGCAGCGGGAATTATGATGGAGGGGAAGGGAGGAAAGGCAGTGAGAAAACAAATTGCAAATTGCATGCAAGAATGGGACTTTAAAGCACCAAGCTGGAAAGGAACGAGAAGGGCAGGCTGGAATTGTTCAGTTCGGTTATGCTGGGAGAAGAAGCTAAATGAATTTACAACCAGCCTGGGTTGTTGTCATTAAATACAGGTTGGATTCACCCAACACCCTTAACCTAAATTACAGAACAAAATAGCTGTGCTCAGATCATATATATATATCATATTGTATGTCTGACTAAAGAAACCAGTCTCCAGGAGTCAACACTGACTTGAAGGCATCAAAAAGTAAAAAAAAAATAAAAATTGAAAATGGCTTACTGTGGCATCCAGGTTCGCATTCTATACTGAACCACAATTACCCAACTTTGGCTTAAGTTAGCCTCGTGGCTCCAGGATGTGGATTGCTACATGACAGCACAGAAATGCAGAACATGTTTGCCTTTTCCTGCTGTCTAGCAGTCATCTGGATTTTTGCAGCACAGATCTGGTGGCCTATCAAACTAGATTGGAGAACAGAAATCCTTTCCTTTCTGGTTCCAGAAGAAAGGAGAACTTAAATACACACCCAGAACACACACATAAAGACACACGTATCTCTGTTTTCTCCCAGGTGATTTTGGTTTATCCAAAATTGTGGATGAGCAAGATACAATGAAAACCGTATGTGGCACACCAGGATACTGTGGTGAGTATGTGATGGAGAGCAATGTGGGAATCTGTCCATTTTAAGGGGACTTGGGTGCCAGAGAAAGGGAGACTCAATATTCTGGGCCCTATTTCCAAGAAGAAAGTGCAGAGCTCTGTCAGCCACTGTGCTCCCTAAGAAAAGACCTTTTGCAGGAGTTCTATATCTCGGGTGTGAAAATCCAGGTGTCCACTAGATGCCAGCAAAATGTTAGTTTCTTTGACTCTCTACTGCTCTTATGGTTGTGTGGAGATTTGCAACTCAGATCTGGTGGTTCTTTCAGCTTAGTAACCAACACCATTCCCTTCCTATAAACTCCTGTTTCTTGCCACTGTTGTATGTAAATGTGTGTAAATGACAGAAGGCGTCATCCAACTCAGATATTATTTTATTCTATAAAACAGTGTATCTCAACCTCAGCCGCTTTAAGATGGGTGGACTTCAACTCCCAGAATTCTGGGAGTTGAAGTCCACCCATCTTAAAGCGGCTGAGGTTGAGAAACACTGCTATGAAATATTTCAGTTTACCTCTTGTTGCCTTTCTACCCTTAGCCTTATTTAATGATTGTTCTGGCAAATTTTCCCTAGAGAAAAGGGTGCAGCCTGTTTACCCTTCTAAAGACTATAGCAAATCTTTGTAACCTTTAAGCATTCCTGCACTGAGTTACCAGATCTCTTTCTACACCCATAGAGATATGGATATTTTGCTTCCAACCTCCCATTCCAGAATGGTGGTGATAATATCATGTTCGTTATGGAATTCTTAATTTAGCCTCACCCACTGTCTTCTGAACATCAGCTAGCTACCTGTAGGAATTTAGTTTCATAGAAGAAAGCTTTCCCCTCATCAATTTTTTTGGGGGGGTGGGGGGTGCCTTTGAATTACTGTTGACTCCTGGCAACTTCCTGGACTAATCCCTGCAGATTTCTTCGCAGGATTTTCAGAAGTGGTTTTCCCTTCTTTTTCTTCCCAGGGCTGAGAGAGAGGGACTGGCGCAAAGTCACCCAGCTGGCTTCGTGCCTAAGGCAGGACTAGAACTCAGAGTCACCCAGTTTCTAGCCTGGTGCCTTAATCACTACACCAAACTGGCTCCCTCATCAGTTTACAGGTCCTGTAACACTGGGTTCTCAAAAGCCAGGGTGATTTAGTGGTGACGGTATTGGACTAGGAGTGGGGAGATCCAGGTTCATGTCTCCCATAGCTGTGGAAGCTCATGGGGGATTTTAGGCCAACCCCCCCATCCCAAGAGCCAATGGGGCCAGTGGTGAAGGAGGTGGACTAGGAGTGGGGAGACTCAGTTTCTAGTGCCCCCTCAGCATGGAAGCCCCCAAGGGGGGGCAACTGACCTTCCACATCCCATCTCAGATCAGCCATTCCTCTGCCCATTCTCTAAGGAGCAGAAAACCTTAAGGAAACTTTCCTGGAATAAATATACCTATTTATACTAGGTTTCCCCAACTGGAGCATCTTCCAGATGAGGGTATGAAATTCCCAGAATTCTCAGCAATGGCCATGCTGAAGTGTCCACCTCTGGAAGGCCCATTTGGAGGAACATTACAAAGCTGGTGGAAAGGTGCCTTAAACCAGTGATCCTCAACCTTGAACACTTGAAGATGTGTGGACATCAACTCCCAGAATTCCCCAGCCAGCATGGCTGGCTGGGAGTTGAAGTCCACACATCTTCAAGTGGTCAGGGTTGAGGAACCCTGCCTTAAACAAGGTAATGTCTACCTGGCCTAAAGGATCTGGGCTGGAAACATTCAGACAACCACTAGATGGCAACCAAGAGAGTTTCAGGACCTTTTCTACCATCTAGTGGTCTTCTGGCTTTAGCATCCCCATTTTGGTAGCCCTACCAAATATCCTGACCCTGAAGAAGGAGGCATCTGTGCAGATAATTTGGGCTTCAGCTATGTTCAGCTTCATCCTTCCTGCTTCAAAGGACCATCAGGGACAAGTGGCCAAATAATAACATGCCACTCTCTTCTCCTTTCCCGTGAGTTTGCAAAAGCAGGAGAACAAGTGTCAGGTTGGAAAACACCCAGGAAAATTGCCAATCCCCCATGAAGGAGTGTGAATTTTCACTGATAAAAGTTGCGCTTAGGGGATGAGCGGGTAAGAGAGTCACAGTGGGAGAGGGAAAAAATATGTCTGCCAACTCCGTTCTCTCGATTCTGACTTCTGTTTATTTTTCAAATGCCTTTAGCCCCTGAAATTCTCCATGGCTCACCATATGGCCCTGAAGTGGATATGTGGTCTGTAGGCGTCATAACATATATCTTGTGAGTAACGTTAAAATACTTCAAAAGAAACTCCTCTCGCTGTGCTTTGCTCACTCGCACCCTCCCCTTCAAGCATGGTCCAGCAAACGAGCATGGTGTAAAATCTCACCCACCCATGATTTCTGCCGTTCTCCACTTCCAGACTTAAAAATAAATTAGATGCTTACCACCACCATCCCTTTACCTCCCACTCTCTTGTTTTTTTCTCTCTCCAAGTAAAACCACAAAATTATGCTGCCTTCTCCCCCACACACACGCTCACCAGCATACTGTTTTCTTTATTTGCTTTCAGTGTGGTTGCCAGAACAAAAAGGAACAGGCAAAAATATAAGAATAAGAGGGGCCGTGTTTCAGATCAAAGGTTGATTTGGTAGAAAACACCCTTTCCTTTCCTCACCCACAAAACTACAGAGCATAAAAACAGTAGCCCTCCATGCTGGTTATCTTCAGTGTGTAGTAAGATAAAGGTAGAGTACCCCTCCACATGGAGGAACAGTCATAATATATGTATTTCTGGATTCAGGTCAAAGATTCATCCATTTCCCAGAAGGCTAAGCAAACGAGGAGGGGATCCAATGGGGGGCAATTCCACACTATGATTTTGCACCATTTTACAAGCAGCTCCAGGTCTCTAGTTTATTTATTATGCGTTTTATAGTTTTGGTAACCTGCCCCAGTCTAAAGATTCTGGGTGGCATACAGCTGAGTTGTAGAATTCCCTTCTGATGACATTTAATACATTTGAGTCCTTGATCACTTATTAATGATTGTATCCATTTTTCGCTAGTATAATTATTTTGTCTTTGGTTTTTATATTAGTTTTTGTATATCACCCAGAGTCACATTGTTGTAAATAAATGCTTTCAATGAATAAATCATAATATGCCAAATAAATTAGAATTCTTTTCCCAAACAACGTCCCCAAACATTAAACTTAAGTTTAAAAACCCAACGGAATAGTGCTTTATGAAACACTAGAAGTGTCATCCCTACCAGGTAAACTAGACCAGGAAATCAACTCCACTGGAAGGCTAAAACTATTTTTATTGAGACCGACTAGAACAGAATCTTGCAAATCTGATTGTGCTGGACCTCCTCCTCTTTCTTATAGTTCAGTGAATTAGGGAGGTGTCTGCCTGAGCCACTTCCGAATGTTATCTTGTCCTACTGGACTTAAAAAACGTTTCAGCCCCTTTTGCCGTCCTGCATATCTCCATTTTCCTTATTCTGTACAAGGAAGAGAGCTGCATGAATTTCTGCAGGTAAAAAAACTCCAGAGCATGGGGACATGACAAAGAGGCCTCCTCCCCGGTCCAGATTCCTCCGATTTCACGTAGGGTGGGAGCAAGTCTCAATAGACCCTCTTGAGATGTCCAGATGGGCCGATTAAATCCTGACCAGGGGGAGTCTGATACAACATGACCCTACCACCAAAGGGGCTCTGTCGGCAATAACCAGCATTATGAATCAGGGTCAGAAGCCCATCAGTAAGCATGTTTCCTCAGCATCGATAGTGGTGGATCTACAGTATCTCCTTTTCAGCTGGGGGGCAGACATGTGGTGGGTCCATTTTCTCATTAGAGAGAACTTCTCCCAGTTCTTGAGCTTCCAGTCTTCTAAGGCAGTGTTGTCCAAACTTGGCCACTTTAAGATGAGTGGACTTCAACTCCCAGAATTCCCCAGCCAGCATGGGAATTCTGGGAGTTGAAGTCCACTCATCTTAAAGTGGCCAAGTTTGGACAACACTGTTCTAAGGGAAATAAGTGCTTCCTTGAAGGCCCAGTAGCCCAAATCAGTGTTCTCCAAACTTTTTTGACTGTGCCCCCTTATCAGTAAAACATTTTTGAGCATGCACTCTGAAGACACTGAGGCTGATTTAATTATCAGGGATATAGTTGTACTACCCTATTAATATATTGCGTACATGATCTAAAACGTAACCCGAAAATAGTTTTCTTTTTTTTTAAAGGATGAAATTAAAAGAAGGATAAGATGAAAGTGAAACAAACCATACTCTAATATTTTTTTCCCACACCCTAATGCAGTTTTCAACCTTGGCAACTTTAAGATGTGTGGACTTCAACTCCCAGAATTCCCCAGCTAGTCCTGCTGGCTGGGGAATTCTGGGAGCTGAAGTATACACGACTTAAAGTTGCCAAGGTTGAGAAACCCTGCCCTAATGGATTGTCTTGCGCACCACGTGGGGTGTATGCACCCCACTTTGGAGACCACTGGCCTAGTTAAAAGGAGTAGAGGTTAAATGTTATCAATTTCTCTGCTCAGCGTAGGACAAACTGGCTGCAAATTTGCAGATCACTGGAGATGTCACTTTGGAAGCAGACTGTAAGTTAGAAGAAAAGAAGCCGATCTCCAACGGTCTTCCCACTGCTTCTGAAAGTCTGGAATATGAAAACAGTGACTAGGATTCTACGATTCTACTGGACAGTCTCTTTCCTCTTAAGTTGCCCTGCAGACAGCAAATATGCACACCCCCACCTGGTGGCAGATTGGCAATAGGATTTTGCACCATACTGTTTTCTGCCAGCAGAAGGACTGATGAATAGCCTGGAGCCCTGGAGAATAGTCCTCACATCATAACTACTGCATGAGGCTGATAAATCTGTTGCTAACAGGTTTCCAGGTACAAATTGAAGTGCTGGTTTTTACCTATAAAACTGTGGTTGGCTCAGCACTGAGATGCCCTAAGGGCCACCTCCTTCAGCTAAGAATCAACAGCCCAATAAGAACATTTCAGAAAAAATGATTTGTAGTTCCCCCCTACCATGAAGTGAGGGGCACTGAGGCCAGCAGGAAATGTTTCTCAGTCATGGCCCCTCCTGAGAAGCTAGATTAACCTAAGCATTATTGTCATTCCAGAAGCATATTAAAATGGAGCTCTTCCAGAAGTCTTTTAAAATGTAATTTATTGAAGGAACACCATATCCATGTTTATATTGCTCTAAGTTCTTGTTTTTAACTTCTGTAATTCGATGACTGTGGATATCTTATATGCATATATTTTGCAATTACCTTTCTGCAATGCTAAGAGTTGCTTGAGCACAGTGGCAGAGAACTCTAATACACAAGCCCTTCATATATTTAAGGCAGTGTATGCTAAGAAAACTCTCCGCTGCAAGGTAAACACAGACCCTACAGCGTTGCAGGGAGGAGGAAGGAACTGCTGGGTAGGAAGGCAGGGGAGGGGGACTGGAAAGGAAAACCAGTGAATTAACCCCCTCCCACATGAATTGATTGATTCAATTTCAAGGCTGCCTGACTCCCTAACAACTCAGAGTGGCTAACAGATAAAAGTAGAAGAAAACAAAGTACATCAAGAGGGAAAAAAAGAAGACAGCCAACCAGAACCAAAACCCCAAAAATAAGCAGCCAGTAACCAGCTAACTACATACTAAATGTACACACACACACACACACACAGATCCCTTTTTAACCCAGGGCCTGGACCAGTTCTCTTCTGCAAGCGTGTCCTCTCTCAGCATACAGAAACCAGTCGTGTGAAGCCCAGCTGCAATGGCGACAGGCCTTCAACAGGGCATTTGCAAATGAGAGAGCAAAAGGGGGTGACGTTAAGACCCTTCCCCTTGCTGTTTCTCCTCTGTTTTTGTGTCCCCAAGTGGCATTCGTGTTTGGAGGTAGGAGGGAACCTCAGTTGCGGAGCAGATGGATTTGCTTCTTAGAAGTTGGCTCCATGCAAGAGGATGAAGGGGGATCTCAATGGATAACAAGGAGGTCCAAACTCCAGCAGGATCTGCATGGGGCAGAATAAAGCCAGTTGCTCCCCATGTAATCCCCACAGACTGATGTCCTTTTTTTCCTACCCCCCCCTTTATATTATTTAATGACTTCAATGCAGTGTTTATTTTATTTATCAACTTGCATGAAACAGATGGTGATTAAGGACAATTAGTATATATTGGTAGCTGATTTTTTTTTTTTTTTACAATCTCCAGCCAAGTTTAAAGTAATAGGGCCCTAAGCCTTTTGGTAAACATTATGATAGCAAACAGATCTTACTTTTCTCTGCCTCTCTCTTTTTCTCTCTCTCTTTTCTACTAAATAAACATTAGCAAAGTGGCATCTGGTCTGGGGTTTTATTTCTTTTTTATGCCTAATTTGCAGAGGCAGTAGAATTGAATTAGAAAGCCTGCTTTCTCCTGCAAGCAGGATGGAAAAGCTGCACCATTCAAGGTTTGGGACTCCTCTTCCCATCATCCTGAGCTCGCATGACCAATCATCAGGGATTACATTGTAGGAAATTGTAGGGATTACAGAAATGGTAGTCCAGCACTTTGTGGAGAAGGTCTCAGTTAGTGCGGTTAATGAATCCCATGAAATGGTTGCATTATCCGAATTCGCACTATTCAAAGTGATATTTCTATGGAAAATAGGGTAATTGGTTCCAGCTCGACAGAAATAGGCAATGAAAATGTTTAAACCTAAATTTTATATGTTTATTAATGAAATATAATAGTAAAAGATAAAAAGAATATACTTACCACTTAAATTTATTTTTAACAAAGTTACAGTATTAAACTTGTACTGTTTTCCTCTGACGGAATTTTCCTTTCCTCCATTTTGCACACATGAAGATTAGCAGCATCTAAAATCCCAACTGCAACTGCTCATGCACTAGCTTCAATTGCACATGTCTCACATTAGCTGAATTTTGGGCTGCATTAAACACGACCTGATAACAACTACAATTTGCACTAAATCGAACATCGCATTATTCAAACACGTGCTAATTGCGACCTACCTGTATGGGTCCTCTTGCTGTATAACTTCAGAAACATTCATTCACCTGAATCTTTAATTAATATTTAGCTGAAGGTTAATTCAAGTAATGGAGAAGGTCTTTGAGTGCTTTGCATTCATAGAAATTTGTCTTATTTCATAGCAATCCCGTCATAGGCCTCTGATTCTTCCTTTTTTTTCCAGGCTGTGTGGCTTTGAGCCCTTCTTCGACCCAAGAGGAGATCAATACATGTACAGCCGAATCCTAAATTGTGACTATGAGTTTGTCTCTCCTTGGTGGGATGAAGTGTCTCTCAATGCCAAGGACCTGGTGAGTTATTGTATTTTGAGCACTGCCCAGATGGATGGATGGCCCACGTCTGCACTTGCATGTTCTGGCATGCATGAAGGCTTACACTCGTGCTCCTCGGGCACCATGGCCCCTCAAACATTATACTGCAAATGAAAGTACCGGGCTCAGCTTCCATTTTTCTGCAGAGATGACCTTGGGTCTCCCTGGGATGGGAGAGAGCAGTGGGAGAGAGCAGTGGGAGGCTGGTTCCACAGCTGGCTGGGCCCACACCATGGCCCTCTTTTGTGAAGAGAACAGTCTCCTAGTAGATCCATTCTGTCAGTGCACTGATCACACGCTCTCCAAATGCCAAATGTGTTCCTAGCCCCAAGACCTTTCCCTACTAGAAATCCATTGCCCCAATGTACTAAGAGATAAGGCTTTGATTGCAGAATCAGGGCCATTCTCTTGGCTTTTTTGACATCCTCCCCCTGCCAGACACCCCTGATTGGCCCATTCGCATCCTTTATGACACTGGAATTGTCACACTAAACCCATCTCTGGCCCTTGTAGGTCCGAAAGCTGATTGTTCTGGATCCCCAGAAAAGATTAACGGTTCATCAAGCCCTGGAGCACCCTTGGGTGACTGGGAAAGCTGCTAAGTTCGCACACATGGACAGTACGCAGAAGAAATTGCAGGAGTTCAATGCAAGGCGGAAGCTAAAGGTAAGATTCGGTGACTTTGCTCTCCCATCTGGGCTCCCAAATGGGGATGAGAACCAGGGGCCTGAGCTCAGGGCCAGAGGCTCAGAATCAGGGTGCAAGGCAAGCCACACAAAAGTAGCCTAGCCTAGATGCCTTGCAGGGGGCAGGTCAAAATTCAGTATGGCGGCTACGACTGGGTAATTGAAGCCCTGCCCACACATAAAAAGAAGGTGTGGCTTTGATCATTGGTCATGGCTGCCATTTTGATTTTTTGACACCCCTTGCAGCAGCCCTCTTGGGGAGAGGTGTATTTTCACATCCAGGGCCATGTGGAGAGGGGAAGGGTCATACCATGATATCACAGATGAGCGGGATTGTCTTTTAGTGGCTTTTAGGGCAGGGGGAGACTTCTGTTTCGGCTTTGTTTCTGTTTTACTGCAGTCACTAAAGGAAGCCTACTTCTTCTCAATTAATATACCCTTAAAATGGGAGGATTTATGCAGTAACAGAGAGCGATGATTTTCTTCCTCTAATGTTCCCTTTTGGACAGAGGGTCATTTCAAACCCAGGGATAACTTTCTTTGGGATAAATACGGTGCCTGAATTTTCCCTCTTGAGCAGAAAATGTCAAGCATGTGATTCTTGTGGGACTGCAAAAGGGGACTCCAGGATGACATGAACACCTGTGGCCAATGACTGGCTTTGGTGGGTGGGCTCTCTTGCACTTGAGGTCTTATAATCCCTGGGGAGATGTTTGCAACTGTGATCCAGGCACTCATATTAGTTCACTGTCCAAGATTTTTGTTCCATCAGCACTCAGTCACCTGGGTTTGGTATTGGAGAACATGGTGCTGCTGAGAATTAATTTAATTAATTAAAATAAATGTATACAGATAAATAAATACATACATACATACATACATACAATAGTTCTCACTTAACAACAGTAACTGGGACCGGGAACTCCACTGCTAAGCAACACGGTCATAAGGTGCTATGTCATATGACCGCACCGACTTTCAATGGCAGTTTTGGCAGTCCCAGTTGCCCTCATTAGGAGAATCCCACACAGTCACAGAATTCCACAGTTATGTGATTGCCATTTGCAACCTCCTGCTAGCTTCCCCATTGACTTTGCTTGTCAGAAGCCAACAGGGAAGGTTACAAATGGCGGTCATGTGACCATGGGATGCTGCAATGTCATAATTGCAAACTGGTTGCTGAGTGCCCAAATTGCGATTATGGGACTGCGGGGATGCTGTGACATCCACAACTATGAGGACCTGTTGCAAGTACCCCTCATTCAGCGCTGTCATAATTTTGAACAGTCACTGAACAAGTGGACATTAAACAAGGACTGCCTGTATGCCATCCATCTCATGGGGCAACTCTGGGTGGCTAACATAGAATTAAAACTCACTAAAAACAACCAATAACTACAAATAAAAATAAATATACATAAACCGTGCCAGCCAAGGACAATTACAGTCACTACCAACAATATCCCCCTCAAGGGCTCCATTATAATAATAATAAATATGTACATTCAAACCAATGTCACTCTTTGCCATGTGTAACACACACAGGCTGCGGTGAAAGCAGTGGTGGCATCCAGCCGTCTCGGCAACCACAGCCACCACGAGGGATGCAGAAATGAGCGCCATCAGGATGCTGCCAAAGAGGACAGCGCAACTCCCACAGCGGAAAGTGACCTCATTCTCCAAGGGAACGTTTACAAGGAGAAGAAGCCGGAGACTGGTGGGGAAGAAGCGATGACCATAACCCCTTTAGCCATGGTGGAGAAGCTCGACAGCTTCCAGAACGAGAGTCCTGTTGCCCCGGTCGTGATACTTAACGGTTCCGGCTGCAAGACTTAACCTTACAGAACGCCAGCGCGTTGCTCTTGTCGGCTATTCAAGGGGTATCAAGTCTATCGTCCCTGCTGATAGACCAAATTATAATAATGACCATCCAAGGCCATGAGAGAGCAATTCAGATGAAGGAGCGCCAAAGGCTAGCTGAAATTATGAGAAAGTGCTGTGGTGACATCTTCTGCAACCTGGCACGCTCTGTTTGTATGGGATTCCTGCCCTTGTCATCTTCAGCCACGGATGATGGGAGCTTTAATCCAAACTTTTTGGAGAGAACCAGATTGAGGAAGGCACTAGTGGCAGGTAGCTATGTGAAGAGCAGTTTGTCTTATTCTACAGAGAAATCTGTGTTCTTTAATATCCTCTTGCTCTCTGTGTGCGTGTCTGTACACACAAACATACAGTGAAAGGATAAGAATATATACATTTGTATGGGAGTCAGGCAGCTTAGAAATTGGATGAATAAATAAATATATAAATATTCTTAGTTGTTCCCTCGGAGGCAAGGCTAGCAGAAGACAGCAACTTTATTTGTTCTTTTCTATTTGAAATCCCATAGTAATAACCCAGAGAAAAACCTTCTCTTTTAATGCTGCATAAGATCCCTTTAACTGCAGGCGCCAAGCTTTGAATCTGGGGTTTTCTGCACTCAGAGTATCTGCTTTAAGCTGCTGCAGCCTGTCCATTCAATGGATAACTTTGAACCATGTATACCCAGAAGCATAAGGGGCTTCTCTACTAATTCAGTGATTTTTCAAGCTGTTTGTGCCGTGAGACGTAGCTAGTGGGCCAGATGGAATACATTAAGGAACAGCAGTCTCCAAATTCACCCTCCAAACAATAAATAGATAAAAACCTCACCCCCGCTGTTGCTTCTCTGAATTATGTCTCACTCGTAGGCCAAATTTTTGTCTCCTTCCAAGAGCAAGGAATCGCGGCAAAATTATCTACCCACAGAGCAGTCATTTCTCCATGCAGAATTGCTCTGGACTTGCCTCTGCTCTGCCTCTGCAGAGTGCATTTGCACTGTTTGGTCTGGACATGCAGCAGCATGACCTCCACACAGTCAAAAATTGGTACCCCAGTTCCCTGCCAACTGAAGCAGGGAATTCACCAAATGCTTGCATGAGCATAAGATTTACCACCATTCAAGAGAGAAAAAAAATCTGGGAAAAAGTGCTTCACTCCTTCCCCAAAACTCAGAAAAATAAGAACATTCTGACTCTGCCAGGGTATAATATGGTGTCATCCGCCTTGCATCATTATCCCAGACAGAATGGCCCATACTCAACAAAATTAGGTGTATATTATGGCCCCCAGCTATTAAAAACAAAAATGACTAGCCTAGGGTCACCCAGCTGTCTTCTTGCCTAAGGCAGGACTAGAACTCACAGTCTCCTAGTTTCCAGCCTGGCACATTCAACCACTATACCAAACTGGCTCTCTCCTGTAACTTAAACTCCTTAAATTAAGTCTTGCCTTCTGGGCAAACAGAAAGCAAGCATTTGCCTTCTTCAGGGATTTGAAGAATGTGATCCGATCTGTTCCCATCTGCACTCTCTTCTTTTTCTCCAAACTCAAGATATCCATTTTTTTCAACCATTCCTCACAGGACTTGTTTCCATACTTCATCCCAACTCCTTTGCCCTCCACTTGATCTGGTCCCATCGAGCTACATCCTTCTTAAAATAACTCACCGGAAACGGACTCAGGAGTTTTGGAAGCAGTTTTTCTGGCTTTATAGACAGTGTGCAGAGCCCCTGACAAGAGGGTCATCAGAAGATCATTCATCGCCTCAAGGAGCTTAAAATATGAGCATCAGCAATGCTGGTTCGACAGAAGAAAAAGGCCAAAGCAGTAAATAATATTTCTGCCAGTCCGACATGGGGTAATAGCAAACCGAACCTGTTGCTTTGGAAGACTCAAATTCAGCATATTGGCACGAATAGCTTTGCTTCCCAGCTGTTCTGCAGGAGACATTTATTTTATTCTAGTTGCCATCACTTCACAGTTTTGTATTTGAGCAACAAACAAACAGAAGGTTTGTTGAAAGTCTCTGCAATTACTAGTAACATCCAAACAATTTTCAGTTCTGCGTTGCTTCTCCAAAAGTCAAGACATTCATAGAAATGGCAGAACAAGTGACTCACCTTTCTTATATTGTCTCCCAACTTTTCTAGACATTACAATCTTGTGAAAAGCATTTAAAATTGGGATGTATGTGGCAAACCACCAGGACATCAACCCATCACTAGGGCTAAAGGGATGGCCTTCTCACTTCATAAGAGGCACCTTGTTACACATTTGGAACTCAGTGTCCTCTTTGAGAAACAGGTCAGCATCCTTTTCATCCACCTACTCTCAGAAGTAAATGTTTTGAAGTGTTAAATTACAGCTCCTTTAGAATTAACTAGCTCCTATTAAAGACATCTATTATTAACAGACCACTGACACTCCATTTTGGATGAAGATTGCCTTCAGTCCAACAATATGAACTACCAGGGGACATATTTTGGTTTACATGTTGCCTCAGTTCTGATAATATGTACTAACAACACAATATTTTCTATTGTAATATTGCCAGAAATCCAAGGGCTAGGCTCTAGTTCAAGTCCATTGTTTAACACTGGACTTAACTTCAAACACAGACTTGTGACAGCTATCCAGACCCAGAAGGTGGAAAAAACAGTTTCTGCTCTCCCCAAAAACCAGTTGAAAAGAGTCTGGTTTGCAACTGTGTGGGTGATGCTGTCATTGATCTTGAAATATTTATCTAAGTTGTGCTGCTGGACAAGCTGGAGATCCCTGGAAAGCAACCTATATTTGATGATACTCAGCTACGCTGTAAGCAAATGTATGAATGGGAAATTGAGAAGGAGCTAACCATGGAAGGAGGCAGGTAGCTAATGAGTATATTGATCAAACTTGGTTTTGTCAAGTATATGAACTGGGATACTACAAGAAATGCGATATTAAAATATTAGACTGGATCTAGGGAAGTGTATAGTTTCCCTCCAAGGCAGTGTTTCTCAACGTCGGCAACTTGAAGATGCGTGGACTTCAGCTCCCAGAATTCCCCAGCCAGCAGGGCTGGCTGGGGAATTCTGGAAGTTGAAGTCCACCCATCTGGAAGTGACCAAGGTTGAGAAACACTGCTCCAATGCAAGCCTTAGTGAGATTAGGCTAGGCCCTCTCACCAATCCTACTGCACAAGCTTGCTTTAAAGATAAACTTGGGTTATGAATTGCTGATTGGTAGAAAAGTGTGGTATAAATGTGGTAAATGAAAAGATTTTACATGCTATTTACATGGGTAAATAAAAGGTTGGGAAAATACATCTCTGAAAATGTATGCTTCCTATGAAGACCATAATCTTAAAGGGCTTGTGAATAGAATGATGTTTTCAATTAACCAAGGTACTTCTTTCGTGTTGCAGTATGTGTTAAAAATAAATACATAAATCCTAGAAACCCTGTGAGATGAAAATTGTGGAAATGATTTAAGGAAACTAGGTGGGTTTGTGGTGGGTTTTTTTGTTTGTTTTGGAATAGACATAGCTGGGTACATGGTGCCAGATCAACCTGGACAAAGGTGCTTCTGATCCAGCACTGGTATCCTCCACATACCTGCAAGGAGCTTCAGATCCAGACTGAACGCCAGTTCATACATAGTTCATCAGAACATGGGTGTCATTCTGCTTAATGGCAGGAGAGAGCACCAATCACCAATCTGTTTCTTTCAAACTTTTGTTTAGTCTCTACTTGGGAGCCTTCATCTGCAGAGGAGGGACCTTGGATTTAACAACTAGTTTTTGTCCTTCCAGAACTGTGGGAATCAGTTCTTCTTTTTCACAAGTTTAATATGATATGTGCAACATTTATGATTGATTATGTACCATCAATATGTACCATCAAATTAGTGTTGACTCTTAACAACCACATAGGTAGATTTTCTCCATGATGACCTGTCCCTAACCTGGTCCTTCAGGTCTTCCAACGGTACCCCTATCGCCCCTGTAACTGAGCCCCTCCATCTTGCTGCTGGCTCTTCTCTTCTCTCTCCTTCCACTTTTCCCAGCATTAGAGCCTTCTCCAGAGAGCTGGGTCTTGGCATCATCATCATCATCATCATCATCATCATCATCATCATCATCATCATCCACATTACCAGGTACTTAATTTTTCAATCAGCAACCTCCATTCTCTAAATCGCAGGGTTCATGCCTATTTCATAATTACTATTTCTTTTCCTACCTTTTGCTTGTTGCTCAGTTTAGCCTGATAGATAGTTCTGGAGAACTGAAAAAGCTTATTCTCTTGGGTGATATTTTGGCTGATCTTTAAAAGGGGATGGTTTACCCTTGAATTTTGGATTTTTTTTCTTTGTGAACCACCATGGCTATCTTTGTTATTTATGTATCTAGGCTAATCAGAAAAGAAGTAAAAACACTGCTCGATATATTAGGATCCCAAATGATTGGAGTGTGTGTGTGTGTGTGTGTGTGTGTGTGTGTGTGTCTAATGGGTGAGTTCACAAAGGTAAAAAAAAAAATAGCAAGGAATGTTAATTCTGGAGATTTTCTACACATCAGTAGAAAGTCATGAACTATTTAGTCACAGAATTATGACTGAAGCCTGATTCTAAGACTTGAGCCATAATTCTTAATAGACAATAAACCCTGTTCAATACAATTCCTATATATTTATACAGAAAACATGGAAGATGATGCTGTAAAAAAAAATGCTTTCTGTGAGGAATCTCCCACCTCTGTCCCACGATGGTGTAGGTGGGAATATGTAGTTTTTTTGCAAATTTATTTTGTTTTCTAATTAATTTGTGATGATCTTGCCCTGCACACAGAACCTATCTCTCTGTTATACAGACATGCATTTCATCCTACCAAATTTAGATGCAAAACACTGAGAAAATAATGGAGGATGCAGCACCCTGGCTTTTCTCAGTGCTTGCTGGGAGTGATGGGAGTTGTAATCCACCTCAGCTGGACTGAGAGAAGTGCACATTCTGAACCCCAACAGTTAAAAAGAAAAAAGAACTTGGTAAAATTTACCAAAACTTTTTTTTTTTTCAAATTGTATGTTTTAATGAGAAGCAGGGGGGAATTGTTAAATGTGTGAACTGAAACCAGTAATTAACTATATAGAGTTTTAAGTCAACGGACAATGAAATGAAATGAAACTTCATTGTTGAAGTTTGCAGAATCCCAGAAAAACAGTGGAATTCCTGGCATTTCACTTCGAAGCCAAGTGTAACTTTCAGGCCAGCAAAAACTGTACAGCTCTGCTCCAGAACTCTTGTGTGTTCATTACCGCTTTGGCAAAAAAAGGAAAAAACAAGAAACAATTTTCTGGTCATTCTTAATGGCTGCCTGTTGAGTCATCTATCACTAACACTTTGGGGCAAAAATAGGGAAAATTGGGCTTCAAAAAGGCAGAAAAGTGGTGATTGGTTTATTACATATTCTGGCGAGTCTTTCAGCAACTCTGTTCACTGCTCCTGTTTACACAATGTATGAGTCAATCTGAAGGCAGCCTTGATCTGCAGATGTTTTACAGATCCCTTGTTTTTGCACTACTGGGCAGCCAACCCCAATAGCTCTCCTGGATCTCCACTGAGGGGGCCAAAAGTGCCTGCAATCAGTTTGGTCTGCTTCCACCGGACAGTCTGTGTGCACAGAGGAGTATTGGCAAGGTATGGTCACCAAAGTCAAGATGGCAGCCATGACTGCAAATGAAACTCCACCTGTTTTTATGTGCATCGCACAGCAGAGCAAGTGGCCAGATTATCTCTTTTTCCTAGTGACAAAACACTGTCAGTTTGGTACTCAGAAGGGGATTCTTCCTCCTTTTCCTTTCTTTTACACTCCAGATGCAAAAGAATGAAAAGGGTATCTTGAAACTACAAGAGTGTGCCTTCTCCAGGAAACTCCATTGTGCATCCATCTGGCGTTCTGCTTCCTTCTTTCGCTGCTCAGCACACTCAGTCTTCACTGGACTATTTCTTGAGTTTGTTGCCTTTAAGAATAACCTTTTTCCTCTCCTTATCTCATTATTCCTGCAAACTGCAGAGCTCCGTTGGGCTGAGACCCTCTACTTGGGCATAGACCATACCATTTTAGCTAAAGCCGCATTGGCGCTGCAGCTCAAACATTAGAAGTGTAGAGAACAATGGCCTTTGTTGCTGGAAAATGTCAGCTATTGAGTATGTATGTACCCGTTGGTGGAAATGCCTGGTTTACCTTCAGATCCTTTTTATAACTTGTACTTATGGACTATCTGGTTAAAATCATGGTGGTTATGTAAGTGTGATAAATACTTTGGAAGAAATAGGACTGACTCTATAGATGTGTGTGTTTCAGATGAAATGTTTATGATAATACAGCAATTCAACATAATAAAATTTTCAACATCTGTCTGGAATCAGCCTTCTCCAATCTAGTGCCCTCTAGTAACAACCCAACTCCAGCACAGAAAAACGGACTATAAAAGTACAGTATACTGTATGTTGAATAACACAAATCCTACTTTTTCCCATAACAACATCCCTGCAAGGCAGACTGGGGTGAAAGGGAGGGACTGCTCCAAATATTTATTCAAAAGTATACAAAATAGTCATGTTGAGTTGGCCCAAAGGCTTTCAAAACATTCCTGACATTATTCCTTCAATACTGGTACTGATACTGGTCACTGTCTCTAATCATTGTCAACGAGAGCTGGATATGATGGGAGTAGCACTCTATCATCTACATACCCTAATTTCTAATCCTCTATTCCAGTGTTTCTCAATCTCAGCTACTTTAAGATGTGTGGATTTCAACTCCCAGAATTCCCCAGCCAGCATTCTGGGAGTTGAAGTCCATACATCTTAAAGTGGCTAAGATTGAGAAACACTGCTCTTTTCTATTACCCAAGGTGTCCAAATAATAATGGGTGGGAACATTTGGCTTCTGGACTACAGTTCCCAGCATTCTCCTTATATGCCATGCTGCCAGGGGCTCCTGGGAAAAATGAAACACACGAGTATCAGATGGAGGGACCTGGCTTGGCAATAGTAAATATGAAAAGGATTTGGGTGGATTTCTCATCCACCACAGGCTAAACATGAGCGAGCAGTATGATACAGTTGTTAAAAGGGCTATTTTGGGGTGCATTAACAAGGTTCATATCATATCACAGTAAATAATTGTTTTATTCAGAGCCCACCTGGAGTCCTGTGTCCTGGGCACCACCGTTCAAAAAATAACAAATTGAAGTAAATTTAGGGGAGAGCTACCAAGATGGTAAAGGGTGTGGAAACTAACCCCTACAGAGTACAGTAATACCTCGGTTCACGAACGCTTCTGTTCACGAACAATTCGGTTCACGAACAGCAGCATTCGCAAAATTTTGCTTCCGTTCGCGAACTCCGCATCGGGTGACGAACACGACCCGCGGCCATCTTCCCTGCTCTGACACGTGGTCGTGGCTTCCTCTAGGCGAGATCACGGTCGCAGATAGACATTTGCTGTGAAGCTTTTTGGTGTCGCCTCAAGCAAGGTTACTGTTCTCTCTCTTCATACTGTACTGTACTGTACTTTGTTTCATATTTTTGTGGTTTTAAAAAAAATACATATGGTTCAGAACGGATTAACCTTATTTACATTGAACCTTATGGGAAAATTTGATTTGGTTGGCGACCAAAATCGATTGGCGACCACATTCATAGGGGTCAGAACGGATTAAACTTATTTACATTGAATCTTATGGGGAAATTTGATTCGGTTCGCAACCAATTCGGTTCGCAACCAGAATCGTGGAACGAATTAAGTTCGTGAACCGAGGTACCACTGTATTGTTAAAGGATCTGGGTACGTTTCACCTACCAAAGAGATACGATAGTAGTATTCAAATATCTAAAGAGCTGCCGGATAAAAAAATGGATTCTCTATTGCTGCAGAGGGCAAGCCCAGAACCAATAAGTAAAAACTACCAAGGAGAAGGTTTAAGTTAATCATCAGGAGGAATTTTGTGCACTCATCTTGGACATGTACCTGTATTGTATTTTAATCATGATGATGACTTTGGAAGGGAAAAACCCTATGTTTGGTTCCAAGTCGGGAAAGAAAATGCTAGATGACCCTTGTGGAGAATCAGATTTTTCTTTATTTAAAGTAAACAGGATTGGGCAGCGGATGTGCCGGACCTCTGCCAAATATCCCCCTTTATGCTTTACTTTTTATCATTTTAGCCTGCGCATATCAGTAGGCCTGTGCTTGTTTAGGAATGTCTTTGTCTATTTTCAAGCTGACTCCTTGCTTCTTTATCTTACATCTGCTCAAGCCTACATGATCCTCTTGCTTGCTCAAATGGTGTTTCTACCCCTTCCGTCCTAAAACGGCATTATGTCTGCTAAATATTCTAACTACGATTATTAATTTATACGTGCTTGTTCCTCCCCAGAGTCCTGAGTCCTGGCCAATCTACAAATACTGTGTAATAAATAAATGAAACAAGTTTATCCTGTTTACTGAATTATGTTCTCACCCTATATGGAAGCCAACACGGGGCTGGCTTCCTACAACTTGCAAAGGGGAAACATTACATAAACCTATTGTAATATGGATCGCAGCTCCTCGGTTTTTAATTGGCTTGTGTTTAAATTGTGTTTAAATTGTGTTGCGTGAACATAAACTCCATGGATGGGCGGCATATAACTTTAATAATAAATAAAATAAATACAAAGCTCACTGCGTTCCACTATTAGTATTTCTTCCCTAGCTGCGTGGGAAAATAGAAGGGAGAACAAGGCCAGCAAAAGAAAAACGAAAGTGGTAGGGTAAAGCGGGTGTGACGGATTCAGCGTCCATTCAGGAGGCAACGCAGAACCGAAGGGCTTTTGTGATTGGCTGCTCCGTCTCGGCCCGCCCCCGCAAAGCGCGCGTAACAGCGGTTATGTCTTCCACAAGGGTCGGGACGGCCAGCCGCGAAGTCGTTACGGAAGCGACGGTAGGGCAAAACTCAGCCCGGGATCGACATCTCGCTTTCGATTCTGATTGGTGGTAAGGAAGGGGAAAGAAGGAAAGCTTCGATCTGATTGGCTTGCCTCTTTATTGTCAGACGCGCATTCTGTCCCTGCAGCGTGCCATGTGTTGTGGCGGCCCGTAACCCGCCCCCTGCGTTCTACCTGAGCTCTTAGGCAAAGATTGGGGGGGAGAGAAAGGAGGGAACCCACCCTTCGAGACGATTGGCCCAGCTCTAATCAATGGGCGGAGATCTCAGTGGAAAGGAGGAAAAAACGGAAGAAGTCAGGAAGCGCCAGAGAGGGGCGGAGCTGGAGGGCAAGGGCGGGATACGCGGCCCCAATGGAGAGACAGAGTGAGGTTCGAAGAGGCATGGCCCGACTAGAAAAGAGGGAGGGGCGTGGCCAGCCCCCGTTCTTGGCAGCAACAGCCAGGCGAAGGAGGCGGGGCGATTAGAAGGGGGCGTGGTTATGTGTTGCAATTTCCAACTGCGACCGAGGAGGGAAGGAAGAGGAAGTGGCTTTGGGTGTGGTAAGTTCGAGTCCCGCTTTCCCCACCTTGATGGTGGGAGGAACTGAATGATGATTTAAAAAAAAAGAAGGGGTGGGGGTGGCTGGTCTGGATAGGGGGCTGCTTCCATGGGAGGAGGGGAAGAAGATTTTCTCCCCCCCCAATATGGCTAACCTGTGGTTATCTCCCTCTCTGCAGTGGGAAAAACCAAAAAGAGGGGGTTACCTCTCTTTTTTTAAGAGGTACCTTGGCCCCATCTTGGGGAGGGCAGCCCCTTTGTACCCTCCCCACTTATTTAGCTTCACACTTAGTGGATCTTCCTTTCAGCTTCCCCTGATGTGGGTATACATAGCCCTTCTGGCTGGGAAGAATGAGATTTTTTTTAAAGTATTTTTAAATGCATAAACACCCCCTAGTCCCAGTACTAACATACTGTACCTCTTTCATCTGCTAATGAAAACTAGTACAGGCTGTCCTCGTTTAGCGACTGCCTCATTTAGCAACTGTTCACAGTTAAGATAGGGATGAAAAAATAACTTTGCTACCAATCCTCCCATTTATGACCTTTGCAGGTCTGTACAGCAAAGGAAAGCTGAAATAAGATCATAAGCACAGTTGTGGTTCCACTTAGTGACTACTTCACTTAACAACTGAGTTGCTGGTATCAATTATGGTTGCTAAACAAGGACTACCTGTCTATATTTATATGGCATGATATAATTGAAGGGTAAGACAGGTTATTTTGAAATGCCCTGCTGCTTCCCTATTTTTTAACACGCGAACTAGCTTACCTAGTGCAAATTTGAGCAAATTTTCTTCTTATTTATTTGGTAAATTTATATAGCCGCCCATCTCACATACCTGTCTCTGATGATCCTCCAGTGGGGGCTCCAGCTACAACATGCTGGTTTCAGAATGGAAGAGCATTGGAGGGTGCCCTCCCAGTTATCTAATATCAATTAGTGAATTTAGCCATCAGCGTGGCTGGCTGGGGAATTCTGGGAGTTGAAGTCCACACATCTTTAAGTGGCCAAGGTTGAAAAACACTGGTCTATCCGTTCAGCCTTCTGAGAGTTTCTCCCCTGTGCCCGGTAGACTAAGGAAGGTTGTCTTAACAAAAAGGATGGAGGCTTAATTCTGTCCCTCTCTGCTTAGAGAGGGGGATAAATTAATATCTTTGGGCCTCCTTTCCTTATCATTTCTCCCCTGCTAAGCATGTTTTTTCCCCATGGAGTGGAATTGAGAGACTCTGCTGTCCTCAGTCAGTGGTTTTGTTGGGGACTTTCTGCTTCTCATAAAAAGAATCCTCTAGGGAAAAGAACTATGACGGGAGAATTGATCCTCTTTTTCTTGCTTAGACTGATCTTTTTCCTCTGCTTGCTGACAGGGGAGAGAGAAGAAACTGCCAGTGGTGAGTTACAGCAGTTTTGTTGACAGTAAATAGGTTGCTCAAGGCTGCCTTCTCAAAATGGGTTCGGAACCCTGGCGCAGACCATCAGTCGGATCAAAATCACCCATTTGAAATTCTCCGGTTCCATCTAAGAAATGAACTAGCTAGTGTGTACAAGCAGACCCAGAGAAACAACAAAGCAGTCAGTGCAAATTGAACTGATAATAGTTTTAAATGCTGCCTGGAAGCATAAGGAAAACTTACAGTGCTACTCTCATTCCACTCCTCCTGAAAAGTTTGCAGACTTCTGCCTAAAGGATTAAAAAAAACTGAACCTTTTATAAATTCACACTTTACAGGCAGAAGTAACCTACTCAAATGTATCTGGGTACTGTCAAAAGTACTGATAACTTACAAAGGTAGATCCTGCTTAGAAAACGTATCGAACTCAGTGGGGTTCCTGTTGGACATCTAAACATTAACAAGATCCTCTTGGTTTTCAAACCAGCCAGGTTAGGTAGGCACAGTTCTCTTGATGCTTCTGACTGTTACTTGGACTTGTTGCCAGTGTAATGAGTAACTGCTGCTGGTTTAGAATGTCTTCTCTGGTCCACGATCCTGCGTCCCAACTCGGCCAAACACACTGATGCTAATGGGTTTGGGTCAATCACTTCTACCCCAGCCTAACCTCCTTTGCTGGTCTGTGGTGCAGAGAAGATGGGGAAATATTTTCTGTGCATATCAGCGCTGAACAAAGGATAAATATTTTTTATTAGTAGACCTCCTTGAGTTTGACCTAGAAGAAAAATGGGATGAAAATCATTGTTGATACTGGAGTGATGAATATTTTATGGTACGGAGTGCAGTCATTTATCCTGTTGTTACTGTAGATTAGAACATCCCTGGTAGCAAGCCTGTAACCTGGATCCCTGGCTGACATCCATCAAGAACCATGATGGGTGAGGGAGAGTATGTCCTCTGCAAGTGGAAAAAGCGGCTGTGGCCAGCACAGGTAAGTAATGGGACAACCCTTGTTATTTGCGATTTGGGAAAGGGCCATATCTGGATGGGGTAAAAGTACCTTACCCGTCGGTGCTGAGCTGGCATTTGAACTGTAGTTGGTCTTAGGTTTTGTTCGTTCTGATGACAAACTGTACTCAACCACAGTTTGGCAAAGGGTGAACATGTTGTATTAGAGGGATTCCTCCCACCCAAAGGGTGTCACTTCCAGCCCTCTTGTCCATAATTTGGGAGTGGCAAATAACATTGGAATGTAGGAGACGCACCGCTGCTTTTGCTGCAAACGCCACCGAGTGTAATCATGGTTTGCAATAGCTTAATTCAAAGATTCCCTTGAGTCAAACATGACTCTTGGTAGTTTCATGGTGGCATTCGCATAGCCTTCTTGGCAACCATACAGGTGGTTGGCTGTTCTGCTTTTCTGGGATATTTGTTTGTTTTTTATTTATTTATGTACTTATTTACTTCTTTGGCTTCCAAGTCTAGACTACAGTCCTGGGATTTCCCATCTCCCATCTAAGTATGAACCAGGCCTGACCCTGCTTAGAACTCTGCAAAGGCCAGCCAGCTGCTGCCACTGGCCAAGATGTGGGGGTTGTAGCAAACCACATCTGTATTGTTGCCAAGAATACTATATGGGTGTACCCATGGAGTCCCCAGGCAAATTTCCTTGTTTTCTACATTTCCACTCATGTTGGAATGTCAGCTGTAATTCAGAATCTGATTAAAGTGTCCTGTTCTCTTCCCCACTCCTTGATTATTTTCTCACGATGGGCTGTCAGTTTTCAAGTCTTCTCTTCCACATCCACATTGGAAAGTAGAATTTCTGGCCTTGAGAGTTCTTACAAGCATTTGAAAAAACCAAAAACTGAACATTATTGCTGTGCGTTCTGCTCTCTCTATTTCTCCACTGCAGGTCTGTGGGTTTTCTGTTTCTGTGAATTTGGATATGCACCTTAAAAAAAAAAAATCTGTATTTTTTCTTACACCTTCCAGATCATGTCTAGAAGCCAGACTTCCAGAAGGCGTCTGGTTCCTAAGGAGAAGCTTGGTTCCATTCGGGTCAAAATTATCGCTGAGAATAAGCAGTTAAGTTTCTGAGGATTTTCAGCCTCTTACGCTGCTCTTTTTATAAGTCTATTTCACCAGTAGGTTTGACTTTAGCTTGCAAAATAAATCCATTAAAGCCCCAAGGCCCTGTTCTCCTTCCTCTTTTAAAAAAAATAATAAATTCCTTTTAGGATGTTATTTGCTATAAGCAGGGATAGTCACAGCTATCTACAGGCCGGCAAAATGTTGACAAGCAATTCTGGAGTTGTAATCCTATCCCAGACAATGCTAGATTGGGGGAGGTGGTAGTGATGATAGCTTTTGCTCAGGATATACATAGGCCTAATTTATCCAAAACATCATAACTGTTGAACTAAAACATTCCTGACCACATAGAACCAAATGTTTAATACTGTTTTTTTCCTCCTGTCCTTTTTCCAGGGTTACCGTGTGTTGTGCCCGTATTGAACCTGTGACAGTACAAAGCATTGAAAATATTGCAGATAAGTTAGGTATGCTTTCTCTCTCTTTTTTTTTTCCCATCTGTTCAGCTGTGGCCGTGAAATCTTGTATGTTGCCTATTTTCCTAAATTGTCCAGGTAAAGAGGACATGAAAATCTTAGGCTAGACTTAAGTAGCTGAAGAGGGGTGAACTCTGTTAAAAAAAACAATTCTATTGAGTTTACTGTATTTACCCTTTTGCCAAAATTCCCACGGTGGTTTTTGTTTTCTAACCCTGATTTGCATCCATAAAAAGCCTAATGCCAAACAAAGGGAATGATAAGTGGGTGTGAACATACTCAGGGATGAAATTATGACATCATTTCTAATGGACTGGGGGAGATATGTATATACAGGCTGGGAGTCCCCTTGGGATGGTCTACCACCAAACTATGAAAATAGCAAATTCACCATTATACGAAAAGGCAGCTTAAGAGTAAAAGGATAAGCTGGTGAGAGCTGAGCTGGTTGTGATAGGCCCAGTAAGAGAAAATAATATAGGAACCTAAAAATAGCCTTGCTGGATGAGGCTAAGGTGCATCTTAGTTCAGGTTTTTTTAAAAAAATGTCACCTAGGTAACTGTGGGGTATTGATACAACTCAAGGCAGTGTACTTAATACTCCCTCTACCTATTTTCCCTGCAACAAGAACCCTGTGAGGTGGGTTGGGCTGAGACTGAATGGCTGGCCCAAAATTAGCCATTAACTGCTCTCCCACCATTGCTCTTCTGCAACTGATATTTGCTAGCCTACCGTCCCAAACCTGGGGATAACACTGAATCTTCAGGACCCATAGCCCTTGATAGCCAAAAGCCATCCAGATTCTTTTGTTTTATTTATTGATGTTTATTCAGAATTTTACATAAAGTAAAAAGCAAACGAGAGCCAGTTTGGTCTAGTGGGAAAGGAAACAGGATTCAAAATGGTGACAAAAAAGGTTAGTCGTTAAGGTTGGGACAATATAGCAGGGAACATGTTTCCTCAAATACGTCTCTGCAAGCGCTGCGAGCTTTTATGCTTTCCTAAAGAAGGAGGTTTAACCAGTGGGAGAAAAACCAAGCAAGTGGACGTTGGCGTACTCTCCAGAGGCAGGGAGTTCCACAGATTAGGTATGAGCCTTTCCCCTCGTCCCCCTAATTGCTCTCTGTTTCCCATTTGGTAACGACAAGGAAGAGCCTTGCAAGGATGGGGCAGCTGGGTACAAAAGGAAGCTGTCTGTAAATTATCCTGGATGTAAATAAACATACAGAGGTAGGTAGGTAGATGATAGATACACAGACATACATACATATATATCACATTATTCAAAGCATTTTCTTTATCCAAAATGAATTTCAAGGCAATTGTGACAGTTCCAAGCCATCAGACTTAAGAAATGGGGGGGGGGAGTGCGTTTTTTGGCTACTAGTTCTTTAGCCACTAGCCAAAGCCCTCTAGGAGTAGAGGAGTCAACCATGGCTGGTCACCCCAGACATGGACAGAAGGTCAGGGTTTCTTCTGACCGACTCCTTCCTCTGTCACAGCCTGAGCACAGTTGCCACCCACTGATCACCAGTGATTCCCTTCCCAGGTCTGAGCAAGGAAGCCAACAAGGTGGTGGAAGAGCTGACTTATCGGCGGGCCTTACGGGAAGTGCTGGAGATCTTGAAGAAACGGGAAGCCCCCGGAGGTCTTGAACCTTTTAGGCAAAGGAGTGGGGAGGCATCCACCGGGAAAGGACAGCAAGAGGAATCTTCAGCCCCCCAGCAACGGCTTTCTCCCCAAAGGAGCCCCCGTGGGACAAAGAGGATGGAGAAGGCAGGCTGGGTCCCTCCGGGTTCTCCAGCCGCATTGTCGGGACCTTTGGGGTCCGGAACCAACAGCCCATCTACCCACAAACCTCCCTCATCTGCATCGGGAGACCTAAGTGACAAGGGGCTGGCCTGGGAAGGTCGCGGGGTTTCGAAAGCCCTAAAGGCAAACATCTCCAGAAGACTTGCAGCACCATCCCAACTCAACCGGAGGTCTCCCCGGGCTTCCAAGAGGCACCGGCAGGTTGGAGGGCCATCTGGTGAGGAGGCACCTTTGACCCGGCCGGCGAGAACCAGCACTCCGACCTCTGCTTCTCACAAGCGCTGCTCCAGGGTCCCGCCAGCAAAGGGAAGAGCTGGGGCTGCTCCGGGGCTGCGGAGGAACTTGCTGGACTCCTCTGTTGAAGGCTTTTCATCCCAGCCAGCAGATGCTCTCCCGGCCAAGCGAGAGGCGCCACCACCGAGGAAATGCCAGAAGACCTCCAGCGGCACCAGGCGCTCCCCGCGTTTGGGAGCTGCTTGCCCAAAGCAAACCCCGGCAGCTCGGGGGCCTTCCCTGAAAAGGCCTCGGCGCAGGAGCTGCAGAGAGCACAGGGAGCCTTCTCGGGACAGTGCCCCTTGGGGACGGAAAGGAGAGCCCAGCCCAGATAGGGCTGGAGATGGAGGAGGGCGGTGCTGGCTTCCAGATGTTGCAGTTGACGAAGGTAGGATGGTGTCCACATGCAAAGGACATGCTGGGGGGAATTCTGAATTTTGGGGAGACTAGCAGGTGGGGCTGGGGTTGTGCCCCTTCAAGCGCAGTGAGCTTGCTTGGCTTTGGCATGGCACGCAGTGTGAACTTGCAGCCCTCAGGGCTTCCGAGCCATGGCTTGGTCTGATGCACAAAGCGAGTCCTTGTGGCTTATTTTTCAAAGCACAATTGAAACCCAGCCTGGCTTGGTGCAATGGCTGAACGCTGCTGAGCTTCATCCAATTTTTGTTTTAAGTTTATATCCTGCCATCTGAAGGCTCACAGTGGGCTCTAAGGGGAGCTGGCTGCATCCTATCCCTGCAAGAACAACAACAACAACCCTGTGAGGCGGGTTGGCTGAGAGAGAGTGACTGACTTAATGGCTGAGCGGGGACTTGAACCTGGATGTTCATAGTCCTAGTTTAGAGAAAGAGACAGTACTGTGCAAGAGTTTTAGGCAGGTGTGAAAAAATGCTGTAAAGTAAGAATGCTTTCAAAAATATATATTGTAATTGTTTATGTTTATCAATTTACAAAATGCAAAATGAGTGAACAGAAGAGAAATCCAAATCGAATCAATATTTGGTGTGACCATCCTTTGCCTTCAAAACAGCATCAATTATTGAAAGTACCTATCAATTAGGTACACTTGCACGCAGTTTTTGAAGGAACTCGGGAGGTGGGTCGTTCCAAACATCTTGGAGAACTAACCACAGATCTCCTGTGGATGTAGGCTGCCTGAAATCCTTCTGTCTCTTCGTGTAATCCCAGACAGACTCAATGATGTTGAGATCAGGGCTCTGTGGGGGCCAAACCATCACTTCCAGGACTCCTTGTTCTTCTTGACGCTGAAGATAGTTCTTAATGATATTGGCTGTATGTTTGGCGTGGTTGTCCTGCTGCAGGATAAATTTGGAGCCAATCACACGCCTCTCCAGCCCTTTGGTGAACAAACTGCCTCCTGTTACAGCCAAAGATTTCAAATTTTGACTCATCAGTCCAGAGCGCCTGCTGCCATTTTTCTGCACCCCAGTTCCTATGTCTTCATGCGTAGTTGAGTCGCTGAGCCTTGTTTCCACATCGGAGGTATGGCTTTCTGGCCGCAATTCTTCCACGAAGACCACTTCTGGCCAGAGTTCTCCGGACAGTAGATGGGTGTACCTGGGTCCCGCTATATACATATACATATTTGAAAGCATTCTTACTTTACAGCATTTTTTCACAGCTGCCTAAACGTTTGGCACAGTACTATATGCTTAGGGAGGGGAAAATGGGAGGTTTATTACAGTTTGCCTTGTTTTGCTTTTTTTCTGAAAGATTGGAAAGACTTCCCTTTTCCTCAGCTGCTTTTCTTAAAAACATGAACATGTGGTTGACTCTGAGGCCATGTCTTTGTTTTATTACAGGTAGTCCCCACTTAACAACCATTTGTTTAATGACAATTTGAAGTTACAACAGTGCTGAACAAAGGGACCTACAACCGGTCCTCACGTTTAGAAATGTCGCAGCATCCCCACAGTCACGTGATCGCAGTCTGGGCGCTTGGCAACCAGCTCGTACTTATGACGGTTGCAGTGTCCTGGGGTCACGTGATCACCATTTGCGAGCTTCCCAGCTGGCTTCCGGCAAGCAAAATCAATGGGGAACTGTGTGATTTCTGTAACAAGTGCGTAATTCACTTAATGGCTGCAGTGATTCGTTTAAGACAGCTGCAGAAAAGGTTGTAAAATCAGGTGCGATTCACTTAACAACACCCTACTTAACAACAAATTCCCCAGTCCCTGTTGTGGTCATTAAGCGAGGACCACCTGTATTCTGTTGATGGTTTTTCAGCTTCATTTTTTTCCAGTTTGTCAAATTGACAAACGAAGATATCCTAGATTTCTTAGACTTCCCCAGCTTATAACTCCATTTGTAACAACAATTCATTGTTTTAACGTAAATTCAGTTAATAAATGTAGTTATTATATGGCTAAATTATGCGTTTACATTTAATAAACCTGCCAAACCCAGTGATATCTGAGTAAACTAAATTACACATATTGTACTGATGCTTTTAAAACAATAGAGCAAAGAATGGTATCAAAATGAATATAACATATACAGGTAGTCCTCGCTTAATGACCATTCGTTCAGCAACTGTCCGAAGTTACCAATGCAATGAAAAAAGTAATGACCGGTGCCCGAAGTTATGGCTGTTGCAGCGCCCCTGCAGTCACGTGATCAAAATTCGGGTGCTTGGCTGCCTACCCGCACTTACGACTCCAGGCACACTTCAACTCCCTCCACCCACCTCCTCCCATTTGGCCCCCTGCTGCCTTGCACTCTGCTGCCCCAGGTGATCTTCACCATCTTCTTTGCAAAAAGCTCCTGAGTGGGGCTGGACTGGGCAGCCCCTTATTTTATTTTATTTTATTTTATTTTATTTTATTTTATTTTATTTTATTTTATTTTATTTTATTTTATTTTATTTATTTGCAAGCCTGGGGTCCCAAACCACTGAATCTTCAGGACCCATAGCCCTTGATAGCCAAAAGGCATCCAAATCCTTTTGTTTTATTTATTGATGTTTATTGAGAATTTTACATAAAGTAAAAAGCAAACGAGAGCCAGTTTGGTCTAGTGGTGAAGGCCCCAGGCTAGAAAGCAGGAGGTGGCGAGTTCTAGTCCTGCCTTAGGCATGAAAGTTGGCTGGGTGACTTTGGGTCAGTCCCTCTCTCTCAGCCCAAACCACCTCACAGGGTTGTTGTGGTGGGGAAAATAGGAGGAGGAAGGAGTATTAGGTATGTTCGCCACCTTGAGTTATTTGTAAAAATAATAAAGGCAGGATTTAAAAAATCTAAAAAAAGTCTAAAATCTCAAAACCTAAAGAAAAAGATAGAAAAAAAAGAAAAAAGAAGAAAGAAGTGCAAGAAAAGATAAAGGCAAGTTATGACATATAATGACTTCCGACCTTCTCTTCAACAGATATTAACAAACCTATTATCTCCCCTCCCTTTTAACTCTTCCTGAAGTCCCTTCAGCCCCTTATTTAATTCTCATCCGTTTCAATCATTAAATCTATAAATCATCATTTTGGGGGTTTTTTCCCTTCCTTTAGCAAAAAGTCCATAACAGGTTTTAAAAAGCCCTTGTTGTTTTCTCCCTGACCAAACAGGTCAGTTTTGCTATTTCGGCTAGTTCTGACATTTTAGCGATCCATTTTTCCATTGTGGGAATTTCAATACTCTTCCACCCTTGTGCATATAATAATCTTGCTGCCATTACCATATACAAAATTCATCTTCCATGAGTCTTTTCTAATTCAGGATCCATAAATCCCAATAAAAAAGTTCTGTTTTTTCCTACAATGTTGAACTTCAAAATTCGTTGTATTATTGGTGTATTTGTATCCAAAATTTCTTGGCTTTTTCACAAGTCCACCATACATGGTAAAATGTCCCTCCATGTTTTTCACATTCCCAGCATTGCCTTGAGGTCCCTTTATACATTTTTGCTAATGTCACGCTATCCAAATTTTATTTATTTATTTATTTATTTATTTATTTATTTATTTATTAGGCTTGTCCCCGCCCATCTCCCCACAATGGGAGACTCTGGGCGGCTTACAACAAACTAAAATCAGAATACATAATTAAAAGTTATAAAAACCAGACATTACAAAGATAAAAAGACTAAAAAATCCAAGAGGCCGATAGGGGCCACCCCAGGCTGCTAAGGGGCCAGCCAACCCCATTTCTGACAACCTCCCTCCCCGCCCCAGGCCAGGTGGCAGAGCCAGGTCTTCAAGGCCCTTCGGAAGGCCAGGAGTGAGGGGGCCGATCGCACCTCCGGGGGCAGGATGTTCCAAAGGGCGGGGCTACCGCAGAGAAGGCCCGCCTTCTGGACCCTGCTAGATGGAGTTCTTTTACTGAGGGGGTCCGAAGCATGCCCTCTCTGTGGGATCGGGTGGGACGGGTTGAGGACATAGGGGAGAGGCGGTCCCTTAGGTAACCTGGCCCCACGCCATGTAGGGCTTTAAAGGTGATAACCAACACCTTGAATTGGACCTGGAAGCAAACTGGCACCCAATGCAGCTCATGGAGCAGAGGTGTTATATGGGTCCTTCTTCGGGCCCCAAAAATTGCTTGCGCGGCTGTATTCTGGACCAGCTGAAGCTTCCAGATACTCTTCAAGGGTAGCCCCATGTAGAGCGCATTGCAGTAGTCTATTATTATTAGTAGTACTAATAGAATTAATAATAGCTAATAGGAGTACTATTAGCATTATTAATTCCTGGCAGGGACGTATCTTCGGCCACTGAATTCCACCAATTAATCAGGGGCCATGTG
Organism: Python bivittatus; assembly: GCF_059951505.1. Lineage (NCBI taxonomy): Eukaryota > Metazoa > Chordata > Lepidosauria > Squamata > Pythonidae > Python > Python bivittatus. Next base: position 4,732,701 of record NW_028277087.1, read on the forward strand.
TACTTTCTTTTATAAGTCTCCCTGCATTTTTTCCCCCTAATTTATCCAGTTTCTAGGCCGCCCAACTCCAAAAAAGACTCTGAGCAGCTTCACAAAATTAAAAACAAATGCCACAAACACTTGCTCTGAGGGAACAAATGCAACCCCCCCCATCTCCCGCACCTCCTCCACATCCCCCAACCCAAGGTCTGAGGGAAGAGCCATGTTTTTGGAGCACACTTGAAGGTGGGGGTTTGGGGGGGGGCAAACCAATTTAATTTTAATAGGCAGCCTGAGTACATATGAGAAGACTTCTTTCTATCCAAGTCTGCCAAGATTTTGTATACCTCATAAAATAAATTTGCCGGTTCAGGGTAAGCCCCCTCTCAGACACCATTTTGTTTATTCCAGGGGCCCCCCAGTTGCCTCTCCTTGCAACCAGGGGACAGACTCAGCACTCTCCCCACATTGCTCCTTGCCACTGGGTTTCAGCAGCACATGGCCCCCAGTCTGGATCTAGCGGAGAGACCATTCAACAGAAACGGTGGCATTTTTGCAAAATGGAGGCAAAAGCTATGAAAGGAAGGTGACCTGCAGTTCCCATAGGTCAGTGGTTCTTAATCTGTTTGACCCAGCTGCCCCTTTTCCCAGTCCCAAATAATGTCGTTATCCCCACAAAAAAAACCAGACTCTCTTGTTGTGCACAATCATCTCAGCGGCGGCACTCCCAAGTTGATCCTCGAGTCACAAACAAGCAATTACAAATTGCTCCATTAACCCCCGAATTACCATCTTTAGGGTAATTTTTTATTTATTTTATTACATTTCTCAACCACCCATCTCCCCACAATGGGGGAACTCTGGGCGACTCACAACAAACATTAAAAACATAAATATATATAAATACATAAAACATCAGTTTAAAAGCATTTCTAAAAAAGGGGAAGGAGAGTCCAAGAAGATGAAAAATCTGAGGCTGAAGACAGGAGGCCTCTATGGGGCTAGCCATCCCCCTGCTTGAAGTATTCCCTCCCCACCCCAGGCCAGGTGGCAGAGCCAGGTCTTCAAGGCCCTTTGGAAGGCCAGGAGTGAGGGGGCCGATCGCACCTCCGGGGGCAGGATGTTCCAAAGGGCGGGGCTACCGCAGAGAAGGCCCGCCTTCTGGACCCCGCCAGTCGAAGTTCTTTCACCGAGGGGGTCCGAAGCATGCCCTCTCTGTCCGATTGGGTGGGACGGGTTGAAGACATAGGGGAGAGGCGGTCCCTTAGGTAACCTGGTCCCATGCCATGTAGGGCTTTAAAGGTGATAACCAACACCTTGAATTGGACCCGGAAGCAAACTGGCACCCAATGCAGCTTGCGGAGCAGAGGCGTTACATGGGCCCTCCTTGGGGCTCCAACAAGGAGCACTCTGAACCAGCTGTAGCTTCCAGATACTCTTCAAGGGTAGCCCCATGTAGAGCGCATTGCAGTAGTCTATCTGGGAGACAACAAGGGCGTGAGTGACTGTTCGAAGGGCATCCCGATCCGGAAAAGGGCGTAACTGATACACAACCCGAAGTTATGCAAAGGCCTTCCTTGCCACGGCTGCCACCTGCTCTTCAAGCAGGAGCTGTGTGATGGAATGGAATTATGAAGGCCAAGCTCAGGGAGATAAACATTGTCTTTGATGTCAGGGCTAGCCCAAGGAACTCCAAGAGACAATGCCAATTCAGTCCAGCTATATTTATTAGCTACAACCTCTAGCAAGAATCTTCCCAGACTAAAACCCCAGTTCCCAAAGTCCTCCAGCCACAACAGTGTGAATTCCTCAGAGAGGTGCCAGTCTCATCCTCTTGTTCCTCCCACGCGGTTCTGGTGAGCTAAGAAAATGTTTATCTCCCTGAGCTTGGCCTTCATAATTCCATTCCATCACAAGCTGTGAGTTCAGGAGGACCCCCAGTTTATGCACTGGGTCTGTCTGGGGCAGTGCCACCCTATCCAGCACCAAAGATGACAAAGTCCCGGATACAGAGGAGCCATTAACTCACAGCCACTCCGTCTTACCAGGGTTCAGCCAAAGCCTGTTGTTCCCCATCCAGACCCTTACAGCCTCCAGGCACCGCGAAAGGGTGGCCATGGCATCACTTACTTCACCAGGGATGGAGATGTATAGCTGCGTATCATCAGCATACTGATGATAGCTCACCCCATGATGACGGATGATCTCGCCCAGCGGTTTCATGTAGATGTTGAAAAGGAGCAGAGAGAGAACCAAGCCCTGCGGCACCCCACAAAGGAGGGGCCAAGGATGGGACCTCTCGCTCCCTATCACCACCGATTGGGATCGGCCTGGAGAAAGGAGGTGAACCAGCACAAGACCGTGCTGCCCACCCCCAATTCCCTGAGCCATCCCAACAGGATACTGTGGTCGATGGTATCGAAAGCTGCTGAGAGATCAAGGATGGTCGCACTTCCACCATCCTGCTCCCGCCAGAGGTCATCCATAAGTGCGACCGATGCTGTTTCTGTTCCATATCCAGGCCTGAAACCTGACTGGAAGGGATCCAGATAATCCGTTTCCTCCAGAACCCTTTGGAGCTGTGATGCCACCGCTTTCTCAACCCCCAAAAAGGGGAGGTGGGAGACTGGACGAAAATTGTCCAGCACAGTAGGATCCAGGGAGGGTTTCTTGAGGAGGGGGTGCACCAATGCCTCCTTAAAAGCAGCTGGAAACACTCCCTCCTGCAAGGATGTAGTAACCATTGCCTGGATCCAACCACATGTCACCTCCCAAGCTGCTTTCACCAGCCAGGAGGGGCATGGGTCAAGATGGCAAGTGGTGGCCTTCACAGTCCCCAGGATCCTGTCCACTTCCTCAGGAGCAACAGGATCAAACCGTTCCCAGATAACTGGATAAGAAGAGTCCCCCGGTATCTCCCCAGACCCTGCCCCACGCTCGGAGTCTAACTTGGAACGAATCTGAGCGACTTTGTCCTGCAGATGCTCTGAAAATTCCTCTGCACGGCCCTGCAAATGAACCTCCACATCCCCTTTACCAAGGAGGGACCTAGTGATCCTAAGCAGGGCCGCCGAGCGGCATTCTGCTGATGCAATAAGGGCGGAGAAGTAGTACCGCTACGCCGCTCTTATTGCCACAAGGTAGGCCTTGATAGCGGCTCTACCCTGTGTTCAGTCAGATTCGGTCTTTGTTTTCCTCCAGCAGCGCTCTAGACGTCTCTTAACCCTCTTCAGCACTCTCAACTCCTCTGTAAACCACGGGGAGTGTCGGGGCCGATGTAGCAAGAGAGGTCGCATAGGCGCAATCCTGTCCAAGGCCCCGGCCGCCTCCCTATTCCAGGCAGCAGCCAAGGCTTCCGCTGGACCGTGCAGCAGATCCGTGGGAATATCCCCCAGCTCCCTCTGAAACCCTGATGGGTTCATCAGGCGCCGGGGGTGGACCAATCTCATGGGTCCTGCCTCCCTGCAGAGGAGGTGGTATAGGAGAAACTCAGGGTCACCAGGATGTGATCTGACCAAGACAATGGGGAAAGCTGTAGATCTCCCCTCAGATCACTTTGCCATTGCTCCGACAAGAAACCCAAATCCGGCATGTGGGCACTGTCTCGGGTTGGGTCCCGCACAATTTGAGACAGGCCCATGGCTGCCATGGTAGCCATGAACTCTCGAGCTGCCTCCGAGGACCGCCCCAGGGACGGTAGGTTGAAGTCCCCCAGAACCATAAGCCTGGGGAACTCCACCACCAGCCCCGAGATGGCCTCCAGCAGCTCAGGCAGGGAGGCTGCCAGGCAGCAGGGAGGCTGGTACAATAGCAGAACTCCCAACTGTTCATGGGCGCCCAACCTAATGAACAGTGTCTCACAGCCAGAAACTTGTGGAGCAACACCCCTGAAGGCCACTAGAGATTCCCGGATCACAACAGCCACCCCTCCTCCCCTGCCCTGGCATCTCAGCTGGTGCCACACCGAGAACCCAGCTGGGCACATCTCCAAGAGGGGCACCCCCCCCTCAGGCCCCAGCCAGGTCTCAGTAATGCATGCCAGGTCTGCCCCCTCCTCGGTGATCAAGTCACATATGAGGGGGGCCTTGTTGTTAACCAATCTGGCATTAAGCAGCAGCAGCCGAAGGCCAGGGCCCCTACGAACCTGCTGACCAGGCTCTGGGAATGAGCCAGGAGGGCCGGAACACGCCACCGGTAACACACACCGGAGGCATCTTCCCCGCAGATGGCCCACCCTCCAGCTCCCACCATATCGTCCCCTACCCATCACCACCTCGATAGTGTAGCCCACCGCATAATTATTCCCAGTTTAAGAACCACTGCCATATGGAGTGCCTTCGTTTATAAATCAATGGGACAGTAGATTTGGTCTTCTGAATGCTTTCAAGGGGTTGATAGATACATCATTATCAAATCTTGTAGCTGTATTTATACATACACACAGAGCCCTACTAGTGTGTATGCACCAGACAGGGTGGAAGCCAGTGCAGAATTAATTTAAAAGGGAAACAAGATTCAAAATGGTGACAAAAAAGATTAGTCAATAAGGTTGGGACAATACAGCAGGGAACATGTTTCCTCAAATATGCCTCTGCAAGCGCTGCGAGCTTTTACGCTTTCCTAAAGAAGGAGGTTTAACCAGTGGGAGAAAAACCAAGCAAGTGGACGTTGATGTACTCTCCAGAGGCAGGGAGTTCCACAGATTAGGTATAAGCCTTTCCCCTCGTCCCCCTAATTGCTCTCTGTTTCCCATTTGGTAACGACAAGGAAGAGCCTTGCAAGGATGGGGCAGCTCAGTACAAGAGGAAGCTGTCTGTAAATTATCCTGGATGTAAATAAACATACAGAGGTAGGTAGGTAGATGATAGATACACAGACATACATACATATATATCACATTATTCAAAGCATTTTCTTTATCCAAAATGAATTTCAAGGCAATTGTGACAGTTCCAAGCCATCAGACTTAAGAAATTGGGGGGTGGGGTGCATTTTTTGGCTACTAGTTCTTTAGCCACTAGCCAAAGCCCTCTAGGAGTAGAGGAGTCAACCATGGCTGGTCACCCCAGACATGGACAGAAGGTCAGGGTTTCTTCTGACCGACTCCTTCCTCTGTCACAGCCTGAGCACAGTTGCCACCCACTGATCACCAGTGATTCCCTTCCCAGGTCTGAGCAAGGAAGCCAACAAGGTGGTGGAAGAGCTGACTTATCGGCGGGCCTTACGGGAAGTGCTGGAGATCTTGAAGAAACGGGAAGCCCCCGGAGGTCTTGAACCTTTTAGGCAAAGGAGTGGGGAGGCATCCACCGGGAAAGGACAGCAAGAGGAATCTTCAGCCCCCCAGCAACGGCTTTCTCCCCAAAGGAGCCCCCGTGGGACAGAGAGGATGGAGAAGGCAGGCTGGGTCCCTCCAGGTTCTCCAGCCGCATTGTCGGGACCTTTGGGGTCCGGAACCAACAGCCCATCTACCCACAAACCTCCCTCGTCTGCATCGGGAGACCTAAGTGACAAGGGGCTGGCCTGGGAAGGCCGCGGGGTTTCAAAAGCCCTAAAGTCAAACATCTCCGGAAGACTTGCAGCACCATCCCAACCCAACCGGAGGTCTCTCCGGGCTTCCAAGAGGCACCGGCAGGTTGGAGGGCCATCTGGTGAGGAGGCACCTTTGACCCGGCCGGCGAGAACCAGCACTCCGACCTCTGCTTCTCACAAGCGCTGCTCCAGGGTCCCGCCAGCAAAGGGAAGAGCTGGGGCTGCTCTGGGGCTGCGGAGGAACTTGCTGGACTCCTCTGTTGAAGGCTTTTCATCCCAGCCAGCAGATGCTCTCCCGGCCAAGCGAGAGGCGCCACCACCGAGGAAATGCCAGAAGACCTCCAGCGGCACCAGGCGCTCCCCACGTTTGGGAGCTGCTTGCCCAAAGCAAACCCCGGCAGCTCGGGGGCCTTCCCTGAAAAGGTCTCGGTGCAGGAGCTGCAGAGAGCACAGGGAGACTTCTCGGGACAGTGCCCCTTGGGGACAGAAAGGAGAGCCCAGCCCAGACAGGGCTGGAGATGGAGGAGGGCGGTGCTGGCTTCCAGATGTTGCAGTTGACGAAGGTAGGATGGTGTCCACATGCAAAGGACATGCTGGGGGGAATTCTGAATTTTGGGGAGACTAGCAGGTGGGGCTGGGGTTGTGCCCCTTCAAGCACAGTGAGCTTGCGTGGCTTTGGCATGGCACGCAGTGTGAACTTGCAGGCCTCGGGGCTTCCGAGCCATGGCTTGGTCTGATGCACGAAGCGAGTCCTTGTGGCTTATTTTTCAAAGCACAATTGAAACCCAGCCTGGCTTGGTGCAATGGCTGAACGCTGCTGGGCTTCATCCAATTTTTGTTTTAAGTTTATATCCTGCCATCTGAAGGCTCACAGTGGGCTCTAAGGGGAGCTGGCTGCATCCTATCCCTGCAAGAACAACAACAACAACCCTGTGAGGCGGGTTGGCTGAGAGAGAGTGACTGACTTAATGGCTGAGCGGGGACTTGAACCTGGATGTTCATAGTCCTAGTTTAGAGAAAGAGACAGTACTGTGCAAGAGTTTTAGGCAGGTGTGAAAAAATGCTGTAAAGTAAGAATGCTTTCAAAAATATATATTGTAATTGTTTATGTTTATCAATTTACAAAATGCAAAATGAGTGAACAGAAGAGAAATCCAAATCGAATCAATATTTGGTGTGACCATCCTTTGCCTTCAAAACAGCATCAATTATTGAAAGTACCTATCAATTAGGTACACTTGCACGCAGTTTTTGAAGGAACTCGGGAGGTGGGTCGTTCCAAACATCTTGGAGAACTAACCACAGATCTCCTGTGGATGTAGGCTGCCTGAAATCCTTCTGTCTCTTCGTGTAATCCCAGACAGACTCAATGATGTTGAGATCAGGGCTCTGTGGGGGCCAAACCATCACTTCCAGGACTCCTTGTTCTTCTTGACGCTGAAGATAGTTCTTAACGACATTGGCTGTATGTTTGGAGTGGTTGTCCTGCTGCAGAATAAATTTGGAGCCAATCACACGCCTCCCTGATGGTATGGCATGATGGATAAGTATCTGCCTGTATTTCTCAGCATCGAGGACACCATGGATCCTGACCAAATCTCCAACTCCATTTGCAGAAATCTAGCCCCAAACGTGCAAGGAACCTCCACCATGCTTCACTGTTGCCTGCAGACACTCATTATTGTACCGCTCTCCAGCCCTTCGGCAAACAAACTGCCTCCTGTTACAGCCAAAGATTTCAAATTTTGACTCATCAGTCCAGAGCGCCTGCTGCCATTTTTCTGCACCCCAGTTCCTATGTCTTCATGCGTAGTTGAGTCGCTGAGCCTTGTTTCCACATCGGAGGTATGGCTTTCTGGCCGCAATTCTTCCACGAAGACCACTTCTGGCCAGAGTTCTCCGGACAGTAGATGGGTGTACCTGGGTCCCGCTGGTTTCCGCCAGTTCTGTGCTGATGGCACTGCTGGACATCTTCCGATGATGAAGGGAAGTAAGCGATATGGTCTTCCATCTGCTCCATTAGGTTTCCTTGGCTGACCACTGCATCTGTGGTCCTCAACATTGCCCGTTTCTTTGTGCTTCTCCAAAGGAGCTTGAACGGCACATTTTGAAACCCCAGTCTGCTTTGAAATTTTTGCCTGGGAGAAACCTTGCTGATGCAGTATAACTACCTTGTGTCTTGTTGCTATGCTCAGTCTTGCCATGGTGTATGACATGAAACTGTCTTCCACAGCCTCACCTTAGTAGCAGAGTTTGGCTGTTCCTCACCCAGTTGTAAGCCTCCTGCACAGCTGTTTCTGTTTCGGTTAACGACTGTGTTTCAACCTACATATGAAATTGATGATCATTAGCACCTGCTTGGTGTAATTGGTTAATCATACACCTGGCTCTAATCCTACAAGATCCCTGACTTTGTGCAAGTGTACAAAGTGTGCAAGTGTAAGAATTGGTGCTGTTTTGAAGGCAAAGGGTAGTCACACCAAATATTGATTTGATTTGGATTTCTCTTCTGTTCGCTCACTTTGCATTTTGTAAATTGATAAACAATTACTATATACATATTTGAAAGCATTCTTACTTTACAGCATTTTTTCACAGCTGCCTAAACGTTTGGCACAGTTCTGTATGCTTAGGGAGGGGAAAATGGGGGGAGGTTTATTATAGTTTGCCTTGTTTTGCTTTTTTTCTGAAAGATTAGAAAGACTTCCCTTTTCCTCAGCTGCTTTTCTTAAAAACATGAACATGTGGTTGACTCTGAGGCCAATGTCTTTGTTTTATTACAGTTAGTCCCCACTTAACAACCATTTGTTTAATGACGATTTGAAGTTACAACAGTGCTGAACAAAGGGACTTACAACCGGTCCTCACACTTAGAAATGTCGTAGCATCCCCACAGTCACGTGATCGCAGTCTGGGCGCTTGGCAACCAGCTCGTACTTATGACGGTTGCAGTGTCCTGGGGTCACGTGATCACCATTTGCGAGCTTCCCAGCTGGCTTCCGGCAAGCAAAATCAATGGGGAACTGTGTGATTTCTGTAACAAGTGCGTGATTCACTTAATGGCTGCAGTGATTCGTTTAAGACAGCTGCAGAAAAGGTTGTAAAATCAGGTGCGATTCACTTAACAACACCCTACTTAACAACAAATTCCCCAGTCCCTGTTGTGGTCATTAAGCGAGGACCACCTGTATTCTGTTGATGGTTTTTCAGCTTTCATTTTTTTCCAATTTGTCAAGTTGGCAAACGAAGATATCCTAGATTTCTTAGACTTCCCCAGCTTATAACTCCATTTGTAACAACAATTCATTGTTTTAACGTAAATTCAGTTAATAAATGTAGTTATTATATGGCTAAAGTATACGTTTACATTTAATAAACCTGCCAAACCCAGTGATATCTGAGTAAACTAAATTACACATATTGTAATGATGCTTTTAAAACAATAGAGCAAAGAATGGTATCAAAATGAATATAGCATATACAGGTAGTCCTCGCTTAATGACCATTTGTTCAGCAACTGTCCAAAGTTACCAATGCAATGAAAAAAGTAACTTATGACCGGTGCCCAAAGTTATGGCTGTTGCAGCGCCCCTGCAGTCACGTGATCAAAATTCGGGTGCTTGGCTGCCTACCCGCACTTACGACTCCAGGCGCACTTCAACTCCCTCCACCCGCCTATCTCCCCCCACTTGGCCCCCTGCTGTCTTGCACTCTGCTGCCCCAGGTGATCTTCACCATCTTCTTGCTTCAAAAAGCCCCTTTGCAAAAAGCTCCTGGGTGGGGCTGGGCTGGGCAGCCCCTCTTATTTTATTTTATTTTATTCTATTTTATTCTATTTTATTCTATTTTTTTATTCTATTTTATTTTTTTATCTTATTTATTTTTTTATTTTTGTACATCACATTTATATAGCTGCCCATCTTACACCAAGTGAGTCTGGGCAGTGTAGACCAGCCTCCTCTTCCCGGCCTCTCCTCTTTTTTTTTTTTTTCCTTCTTCCCTTGTGAGTAGACTAGCCCGTGCATGGGAACCTTGGTTCTGTGGCTGTGATATGTGGGTAGACCAGGCCCTTGTGGCCCCCTTTGAGCCTCTCCCTTCTGTTTTCTGTGGTAGGCCAGTCCTCCTCCTTGGGAAGGTGGGTAGTTTGGTCCTGCGTTCAGCTGCTGGGTAAATTGGGCCAGCCTTAGTCCTCTGGCACGACTGGACTTGGCTTTTGGGGTTTGTCTGGTTGTTGTTGTTTTTTTGCAACGTGAAGCAAAAGCCCATCCCATCCCCACCCAGGAGCTTTTCGCAAAGGGACTTTTTGGAGCAAGAAGACGACGAAGGTCAGCTGGGGGGGGTGGAGCACAGGGCAGCAGGGGTCTCAGAATGCAGTGTGGTCAGGGCAACTGCAGCTGGGACTGGGCTGGGGCAGCTGTGGCTTCCCGGGACATGGCAAGCAACCCCAGAGCTGTGCAGTTCTGGGGCTGCTTGCTGCCCTGCAAGGCAGGGTGGCCAGAAGAGCAGGGATGGAGGGGAAGATAGGTGGGTGGGGGGAGATGGAGGCAGTCCTTTACTTTAGTAAGGCTCAGGGTTGGGAGGGACCAAGCCTGGAATGGCTTGGATTGGGGTGGGTACTCACGACCTGTGATTCTTGGTTAATAATGGCAACCGGGAGTGCCAGGATTGTGGTTGCTAAACGATGCAGTCAGGTGACATCTTGCTTTATGACCGCATCACTTAGTGACAGAAATTCTGGTCTCAATTGTGGTCGTTAAGCGAGGACTACTTGTATTTTAATTTTTTCCCCAAATTTCCTTCCCCCTCCCACAAAAAACCAGAAAAGATCTGTTTTTCCAAGGCGTCAACATTTCTACAAACGTTATCTCTCTGTCCTCATTAACCACAACAATCCTCCATCTGTCTTTCATAGCTTACAGTTTTACTAGCTTCCTCTGCACAAACAAGTATAGAGTTTGCATGATGTAAGAAATTCAAATATTCAAACAGGAACAAAAAGTTATCTTAATATAGTCTATAAGTAGTTACAACTGCAACTGGGACCAGAATTTCCATTGCTAAGCGACATGGTCGTAAGTGTGACGTCACATGACTGCATTGCTTAGTGACGCAATCCCTGCAGTCCCTGTTGCCATCATTAAGCGAGGATCGTGGGTCATTAAGTGAGGACGTCCTTGCAGCTTCCTGCCAGCTTCCAACAACGAAGTCAGTGGGAAAGCCGGCAGGAAGTTGCAAGTCCCAGGCGGCTCAGAAGCAGGCTGGCAGGTAGGTAAGCAACAGAAGGAGCGAGGGGGTGCATGGGTGGCCCGGGAGGTGCGACACAGTAGGGCTTGGGGTGGCTGCTGCCAGGTGAGAGAGGGGGTGCGACTGGCTGGAGAGGTGCAGCACAAGTGCAGTGAGGCTCAGGGAGGGTGCATGGGTGGGGGAGACTTACCTGAGCGACTTGTGAACTTCCCTGCCGGCTTCCCTGTTGACTTTGGTTGTGGGAAGCCGGCAGGGAAGGTCACAAATGGCGATCATGTGACCAGGGGACGTTGCAACTGTCGTAAGCGCAAGCTGGTTGCCAAGCACCTGAATCGCAATCATGTGACTAGGGGGGTGATGGGACGGCCAGAACTTCAAGGACCAGTCATAACCACCACTCATTCAGTGCTGTTGTAATTTCGAGCGGTTGCTGAATGAGTGGTAATTAACCAAGGACTATCTGTATCATGGAGTATCTTTTGGTTTGAAATAAGCCAATTGTGAAAATTAAAACATACAAACATTTCAAGGGTTGGCTGATGGGCTTGTACACAAATACATATGGTATACTTCAAATCCCCAGGAAAAGTATTGCGGGGGGCAGGTGGAGGCAGCATGCCAAAAAAAAATCCCTTTTGCCTGGATGTTTGCGCCATCTTATCTCAATCCCAACATTGGGGTGGCTTTGAAAAAGAGTTTTCTCTGCCCAAGATTCTCCCTGTATGTTGTGGGGGCAACTAGAGCAAAGCCCAGGTGGATATGAAATGTCTGATTTAAAAGGTAAAACTAGATTATTCCCTCATTGTGTTGCATCTCCTGGCCTATTGTTGAGATTTGTCAGTGCAAATTTCAGTACTTTATGTGTAACACTGAAATCAGCATGGTGTTCCTTCATTAGCAGATCAGGCATCTGATCTTTCACTGCAGCTGAGTCCTGTAAGAAAAGTCAGTTTAAGCCCAGATTCAAAGGATGAAGAGGAAGAGGAGGAATTACCCAGCATCCTCTTGCATCAAGGTAATTAATACTTTCCCCCTGCTGTTTTCTTCAAAATATCGTATGCCCAAATCAGTGTAGTTTCCCTTAAAAATAAGCAATGGCTGAACTAAACCCTATAATGCCCGGTAGGAATTACAGTGTCTTGGATTTGAGGGGGCCAGATCTCCACAAAGATAGTTGACCAAGGCTTGGGGCCACTCCAAGAAGGCCCTGTCTCTTCTGCTCACTTGCTCAGCTGCAAGGATGTTACAGCATATGTAAAAAAGGGGGGTCGCTTTGATCACTGGGGCACAGTTGCCATTGTGGCTCATTTTACCTCCTTGTGGACACCCCTTTCAGTCACTTGCAGCGATGGTAGAATAAGCAGGATTTCTGCCTGGGCAGGTCTTATGGAGCAGGCAGTTCCTTGGATAGTAACCCCTGGGCTATTTAAGATCACCATCCCCCAAATTAGCATCCTACAGATGTATAGGGCTGGAACTGCAACTCTTTTGGGAACTGCTGTAAACACAGCCTATTTTGAAACCCAAGAGCCAGTCTGGTGTAGTGGTTAAGGCACCAGGCTAGAAACTGGGAGACTGTGAGTTCTAGTCTTGCCTTAGGCACCAAGCCAGCTGGGGTCTTTGGACCAACCCCCCTCTCTCTCAGCCTGAAGAATTAGGCAATGGCAAGCCGCTTCTGAAAATCTCGCCAAGAAAACAGCATGGACTTGTCCAGTTGCCAGGAGTCAAGACTGACTTGAAGGCACCAAATTTGTTTTAAAAATTAAAACTCACAATAATGTGTCACGTGTAGACAGTGCACACATTTTTTCCCATTTAGTCTTTGCCTCAAAGTGAGAATGGGCAGAGACAGATGAACATACTTATCATAAGCCCACCTTACTGAAATCTTCATATGGATGCTTAGCTCTCAGTGCAGCCCACCTCTTTTCAACCTCATGTCTGCTCAAGCTTTTTTGGGATTCCCCAGAATATGTATAGGTAGTCCTCATTTAGTGACCACAGTGGGGACCAGCAACCTGGTCATTAAGTGAAGCTGTTGCTAAGTGAAAGCATGACTGTGCTTATGATCTTACTGCAGCTTTCCTTTGCTGTACAGACTTGTGATGGTTGTAAATGTGAGGATTGGTCACAAAGTTTCATCACTGCCATAACTGCGAATAGTTGCTAAATGAGGCAGTTGCTAAATGAAGACTACCTATACACATTCTGAGGAATCCCAAAAAAGCTTGAAGGGACATGGGGTTGAAGATAGTTTCATCCAAAGGCATTGCCTTGTTACTCTAGCATGGCCTTTTTCAACTGGAGTTTCATGGAACCCTAGGATTCCACAAGAGATTGCTAGATTGTCATAGAAAAAAAAATATTTATTTAATTTGGTGGTGTGCACAACACTAGCTATAGATCTAATAATGTTTATGCAAGGGTTCCTTGAGTCCTGAACATTATTTCAAGGGTTCCTCCAGGGTAAAAGGATAAGAAAGGCTGATCTAGCATTGCCACCTTCCCCTAATGTAATGTTTCCCCATTTTGGCAGTTTCCAGATGTGTGGGCTTCAAATCCCAGAGTTCCAGTGTGGCCATTGATGAGAATTCTGGGAATTGAAGTGCACACACCTGGAAGTTACCAAGGTTGGAAAACATTGCCCTACTAGGAAGGATAAAGGTGGAAGACACATTGAGGAAACAAGGGAGGGTGGCAAGAGAAGATTGGGCTCTCTATACAATTCTGTGACATAAGGCCAAACAACAGCACAGTAGAAGTTTTACCCAGAATTCTCCGCAAGAGCATGATTCCAGTTTTAATCTTTCCTCCAAATTCTGTGTACCCTAGAGCCTTGTTCTTTTGAAGTGGGGATGATGGTTTGGTGCAAGCTCCTGAGATATCCCTACTGGCCAGCTGTGGTAAGAGTTTTAATTATTTATTTACATATTTAAATTATTTATACCACTGCCCATCTTGCAGCAGTGGCTCTAGGCAGTGCACAGAGGGTGAAAAATAAACACCCCCGTCCCCAGAATTTATAAAATAAACTTCCCACATCTTTATGGTAAAACATACACCCAGAATCTAAAAATCATTCCATTTTCAATCAGCAAAAAATGGTCAAGACAAAGCTGCTAATTGGGCTGGTCTAATTTCCTGGCCCAAATGCTCAGGGGAACATCCAGGTCTTTAACGTCGTACAAAAGTTCATTTATTTTACTAAATATGACATATGCACGCGTTCCCACCTGGGTGTGTATCCGGTCTTCTTGATAGAAATCTCTGCTCAATCAAATTGTCTAAATGTGCATTATGCTAAAATGTGGACAGTAATTCAATCATTCTGTAGTTTGGAATAGAACACTATGGAATTCTTTGGCGATATCTGCTTCACTGGACGGATCGTATTATCAGCTTCCCGGCTGTAGAATTCTCAGTAGATGTTCCTGGTTATATTTAAAAACATTACTTTGATCAGATCTTTCCCCAGGAGTTGTTTTCTCAGTCCTGTAATTGATTGATTGATTATGTGCCATCAAGTCATTTCCAACTCCTAGCGACCACGTAATAGCCACAACTTTATTGCATCTTCCCTTTCCTAGATGGGAAGCTGATCATACAAATGTCCACAGGGCAGGGAATTGGCCAGAATTTCCCCAGCCAGCCATAAAATGTGTAGACTTCAACTCCCAGAATTCATGCTGGCTGGGGAATTCTGGGAGTTGAAGTCTGCACATCTTAAAGTTGTTCGGGTTGAGAAACACAGGCCTGGAGCACCCTTGAGGTAGGAAGCTGGGATAAAAAATCAAAGGAACAACAGTAGAAGGGTTTGTCTCCTTTTCGCTAATTGTGCTCACATGGCGATGATCTTGCCCATAATGTCCTGCCCTCCGTCTGCAAAGGGGTCAGCTGCAGAGATGTGGCAAGTCCATCCGGCCTGCACACTTGTCCTTTGGAACGGATTCATTGATTGCAAACTGTGTGGCACTTGGAGCAGCTCAGATATTCTGCTTGTCTTCTGGCAGGTGAAAAAGGTAAATCGGAAAACTAAGAAAGCTAGCGTGCTGCTCATAGAGAAAAGCATGGACGCCAAGAAATCCAAGGGGTAAATAAAGCTATTTAAATTCCCTGGTGCAGAGCTCCCCTCCCCTCCTTTCGTTTTTGGCGGTATCGATTGATAAGCCACTTTCTGGCACCACCTACAAACAAGGCTTCCTGGCTCTCCCGATAGATGAGCAAAAAACACCCCGCTTGTTTTGCACAGATAGAAACGGTTTGGGATGCATAGCTTGTAGTCGCTGCATGCAAACCAGAGTGATCCCCTTCCTGGAACGTTCCCGTATTTCTCCAGGACTGAATGTTCCAGAGTCAGGTTGGTCTTCCTGGAAGTAAATCTTAAGAGCAAGAAGAGACCTGGGAACATTCCAGGATCTTGATTTGGAATGAATCCTCTTGACCTCCTCTAGGCCTCTGCATACTTGAATCCACCAGAAACTGTAGTCATCTTTTTTGTGTATTTACAATTCTGTGATTTGATACCAGAAACCAATTTTCCACAGGGAATCCTCCTTTTATCCGTAAACGCAGGGTTATACATGAGTCTAAAACAGGGATTGGCTACAGCATCTTCTTGCCCAGCCATTCCTACATGCAAACAGACTAAAAAGCCCATCTTCAGTGTTGCTGTATGTTTAAATTTGCATGTGAGATTAGGATTTGTATTATTTTAAAAAAAAAAACATACTGGGAATATCTCTTGGGGGGGCTGGTTGGAATGTTAGCATGTGGGTGTGCATTGCCACCTTCAGTTTTAGCATAGATGTCAGCCCTGCGAGGTAGTCCAGACAAGAAGCACACCCAGAAGTACTAGCTCTATTTTATTGTAAGGTTCCATTCACTCCTCCAACCATCGTTGCGCCAAAATACCGGTGATGCAAACAGGCTTTTTATCACTTTAGCAACAGCTGGTTGATGCTATGAAGATGCTATAAGTCCCTGGTGCTGAAATGACCTTAAAAGTCATTAAAACGTAATAATAAAATAAGCCACTCATTTCCACTGGGAACACGCGGACACACACACACATTCCCACTCCAAATTATAGTACCAAAGGAGGAGATGGAACTGGGCCTGCAACTGCCTGAATTCCCCAACTGGAAGACTTTCCAGTTTCATGGTTCTAGACATCAGAGGGGGCTGGAAAATCATTCCTCTGGCAGGGTGAGATTTCTGCTTCTCTCCCTTCTTAATGCAGGTTCTCCACTTCTCTCAGAGGCCTGAAGCACTTTGACTGCGAAGAGAAACAGATGCTGATCGTGAGTAAAGCCTCCAGAAAAACCGCCGCTGTGCCCTTGTAAAGTTCTGGAAAGGAAACATTTGCCCTGTTCTACAAGCAGGGCCTGTATGCCTGTCTCCTTTTTCTTTGTAGGACAAAGCCAGAGAGAGATATAATCATGACATCAACTGGTGTATCAGCTTGATTGCAGATTACAGAATTAGAATAGGTAAGCTGAAAGGCACAAGAAACTCTAATTCCCATCCTGGGTTTAAGAGCGGGTGATCTTTCTGCAGCTTCGTCAACTTCTCTGCATTTGTTAGCTGGGGATTCTTCTACAGGGCACCACCTAGCACAGTGTTGTCCAAACTTGGCCACTTTAAGATGAGTGGACTTCAACTCCCAGAATTCCCCAGCCAGCCACTCATCTTAAAGTGGCCAAGTTTGGACAACACTAACCTAGCATCACTCAGTTTAGGGGACAGAATGAAGAAGACACATCTTCTCCCCTGCTGTTTTTCCTTCCTTCTTTTTTCCTGAACTCTCTCTTTCTAGGCCCTGTTTTTTCTTCTGTTATCATTCCATCATCTCCTTCAACTCTTCTTTTCGGACCTGTTCTACTGACCGTGCTACTGAGGTAGAAAAACACCCAATGAAGTTAGTAAACTTCCAGGTCAGAAGCAGTGGGGTGGCTTCCCTGCCTGTACCGAAGGCCAGAGAAATTGGTCCATAGTTTTGAATCCGGATGACCATGTTACAGCACGTGTGGGCAATTTTTTTTGTTCAGGGCCTGAATTTCAGTTTAAAAAAATGGTTCTCTGGGGACATTGCCAGAGGACACTGGCCCGAATTCCTAGATCATTTTTCAGGGAGTTGTTTTGAAGGGGATAAAGTACATGAAGCCCTGGAGAGGTTTGGCCCACCTATTTTTCAGTCCACCCTCCCCTTTTCTATTTGCTTTGCCAAATATTTGTATTTTTCCACTCTTGGTCCTGCAAGCCACAGATACCGTTTCTGTGGTGATATGTGACCTACAAATGGTGTCTAAAATTCTCCGACAGGTGCACAGGTATCAAGCCATGCAGCTGGGCAAGACCAAGATAAGAACCTCACAGATTTCAATGACGTGTCTTTAATATTCTTCTGGGATTAATGCAGAATCTTGGAAAGAGTAAGAGGAATGTCCCAGCTCCATTTGTAGAGGATCCTTTATCGAGGCAGATTTGAAGTGCTTCTTCCCAGATTCCTTGTCACCTGGGCTGAGCTGCTGTTTATGAGATAATCTGGCAACTGAATCATCCTCTGTTTCTTGATGATGGTTTATATCTGTGATCTCTTCCATTCCTTTCCCAGCCTCCCCATCATCTCTCACAAGAAGTATCTTGGCATTCTGGAAATCACCAAAGACCCCTCTTTTTAAGGGCCATTTGATATTTGATCCAGCAATGACTAAGCAGCACGTCCTGGTTACTTTCTGATGTTCTTTTTCCACTGGAATAGGGGAGACTGATGGTTTGGGGTTTTTGTTTGTTTAATTGCTCCTAGAGTTTAGAGGAGACATCGCTTTTCAAGGGATGGATGTTTTATGGTTTAACACACTGCCCAAATGTATTATGAGGGGGTGGTCTAGAAATTGTGTTTAGTAAATAAATAATCACACCAGCCTACTGCTGATTTCTCACCGCCTGGGCTGAGTGGCCATTTATGAAGTAAGCTGCCAAGGGACTCGCCCACTGTCTGTCTGTGATCTCCATTCCTTTCCAGCCTCCCCACCATCCCTTGCATCATCTGATTTTCACTTCAAATTCATATCAGGTCTCCTTTTTAGAAGGAAGTGGTGGAGGCCAGGTCTCATAAAAACCTTTTTTTTAATCAGGCTGGTTCAACATTTTCCATGCTCTCCCCCTGCAAAAGATAAAAAAGCCCAGAGTCGCTTTTTAACGAGATGGGGGGTGACAAATTTGATATATAAAATAAAAATAATGGGTGAGGATAAGAGAAAAAGAAAGCCAGTTTGGTGTAGTGGTGAAAGGAACCAGGCTAGAAACTGGGAGATCTGTTCCTTAGACATGGGAGCTGGCAAGATGATTTTGGGCTAGTCCCTCTCCCTTTTAGCTGAACCCACCTCATAGGATGGCTGTTGTGTAGTAGGTGGGAGCATTATTTTATCAACATTGAATAGGTAAACTCAGATATTTTTAGTTGATAAAGGTGGGATATAAATCTAATAATAACAATAAGTGTTAATTGATTTGCATTTAAATTGAATTTAAATGATATATAGATTATTGTCCAGGCCCATATCCAATCATTTTCTCTTTGGGTGATAGTAGGTAAAATTACAATTTGATCATCACTTTTAGAATCTCAGGGGCCCTCATCCAAAGCCTGCCAGGACTTCCTCTGCACATATCAATCTATACCCAATTTAAGCATTATTCTTATCCTCCTAGGTTGCCATTCTTTTGTGGGGTCCTTCCTGGAATATTGTGCTGATGACATGAGTGAGTAAGCTTCGTTTTCTATCTCGAGAAGGCCCCATTCTTTGGAAGAGAGTGGTGCACTTTATACAACCGAACTCAAACAGCTTAAAGACAACAGGGCCATCTTAGACTTCCTTCTCTCTGTAAAACTGTTTGATGTCATTAATAGAGAGCCCTTCAACACTTAGCTGCATTGTCATTCTCTAAACTTCTGATACTCACCATCCTGAGAACGTTACCTGTATATATTAATTGTGTGATGAGGAGAGAAATAGGGATTAGGCCAGTGTTTCTCAACCTTGGCAACTTTAAGATGCATGGACTTCAACTCCCAGAATTCCCCAGCCAGCATGAAGTCCTCGCATCTTAAAGTTGCCAAGGTTGAGAAACACCGGATTAGGCAACCTTTTAGATGCTGGTCCAATTTTGAGAAAAGATCCTGGCTTCCTTTTTCCAAGGCTATCCTGTCCGGAAAGAAGCCCTCCATAATTTGTCCCAGATGGACTTTCCTCAAATGGAGGAGTTGGACAGCCAGGAATTCCTTGCTGAGATGACACCCTCGAAGCAGGCCAAGAAAATCCTTCCCGACCGGACACGAGCGGCCAGGGACAGAGCCAACAAACGGATTGTGGAGTTCATCGTGAAAGCCAGAGGAGCTGATGAGCACCTTCGTTCAATCCTGAACAGCAAGAAACAGTCACGCTGGCTGAAAAAATCCCTCAAAACACCCCAGTATTTGATCCTAGAGACATACCTGGAGGATGATGATCAGCAGGACCTTGTGCTCAAATACTTAAGGAAAGTTTACCGGGAAGTTGGAGCCAAGAAGCTGCCGCTTAAGAATAGGGACAGTAGCAAGTTTGTCCTGGAGGTCCTCTTTCCAGAAGTAAGTAAAATGGAGGAAGTGGGAGTTAAGCAGCTGCTCTGTGTTGAGTCGCTCTCCCCATAAAGCTTGGTTCTTCTGGTTGTATTTGCCCAGAATAGCTTACTGCAGCTCTCCAAAGTTCCAGGTAGAAGTTTTTCCCATCTGTACTTGGAGACACTAGGAAATGAATCTAGAGCTTCCTGTTCTGCCACTAAGTTGCAGTCCTCCTCCTCCTCCTCCTCCCCCCCCCTCCAGAACAGCAGATATGTTGACAAACAGGCCCTCTAAACTGTGCCATTTTTTGGTCTCCAGGCCATCATCTATGCAATTTCTGCTGTGGATCAGGTGGACTACAAGACAGCAGAAGAAAAATACATCAACGGACCATTAGTGAGCCAAAGGTATCTACTTGAACCTTCCCCCCGTAGATGTGTGTGCCTATCTCACGACTGTGCCTCTTGCACACCTGTGACATTATGCAGTGGTGACCTCTTACTCCAACTCTCCCACACCTGGTGCCTCCAGACATGTTGGGAATGCAGTTCCCAGAATTCGCAACCACCATCAAGATGGTTGCTAGGAATTCTGGAAGTATATTTTTTAATGTATCTCACCCATATCCCTAGATGCTGGACAGTTTGGATACTTAAAATGCAGTAAAATATCATAATCCTCCATCCACAAACCTCAGACCCACAAGAAGATCCCAGCTAAACCCAGCACCCCTGCTAAGATCCAAAAGCAGAATTGGCCCCACCGCCTAGTGAAAGGCCAACAGTAAGGGAAGACGTGCCCTTGAGAGCCAAATGTGCCTCAGTTCCCACCAAAAAGGAATGCCTTCAAGCCAGTACAGGCAGTCCTGGGTTAATGATGGTAATTGGGACCGGGAACTCTGTCGCTAAGCAACATTGTCGTAAAGCGTGATGTCACATGACCATGCTGCTTAGCGATGGCAATTCCAGTTGCTGTCCGGTTGTTCCGCTTAGCGATGGCAATTAAGCACGACATCACGGGATCGCCATTTGCAACCTCCTGTCGGCTTCCCCATTGACTTTGATTGTGGGAAGCTGATAATGAAGGTTGCAAATGGCGATCACGTGACTGTGTGATGGTGCAATTGTCGTAATTGTGAGCCAATTGCCAAGCGCCCAAATCACAATCACGTGACCACAGGGAAGCTGCGACAGCTGCATCTTCAAGGACCAGCTATAAGTCTCCTTGTTCAGCACTGTTCGTAACTTCGAACGGTTGCTGAATGAATGGTTGTTAACCAAGGATTCCCCTCAGAGTGGGCCAGATTGGGGAGGGCTATTTTATTGTGCATCTTTCTCCTTTCCCCACTCCTAAAACATGACATCCTGAATTTTGCAACGTTGAGGTTGTGGCAGTTGTTTTTCTTCTGGGGACCTTTACTCCATGTATAACCGTTCTCCCTCCAAACATCACAGTTCACAGAACATCTGGCTGTATCATGCCACTTTAGTAAACTGTCACAAGATGCCGATTTAGTAAACTGTCACAAGACGCCTAGCAACCATTTATTCATGGCATTATTATTCTACCCCATAATTTGTTTCCCCTTTGGTCATTTCAAATACATACAGTGAACAACAATAAAACTATAACATATTGACAAACTTTTATAGATGACGGGGAAGCTCCCTGGCGATGTAACAAAGAAAATGTGAAATTCAACGTTTATGGCTGAAGGGAACATGCTTGGTCTTGAACTTTATTCTTTAAAAATAAAAGGGAATAAAGCATTTTTCAGGTTCTCGGGTTCCCCAGCGTTGCTAGAAGCTTGTTTTGTTTGCTTGCTACTTTTTTTATTTTTAATCCTTCAGAGAGAGAGAACAATTTGAAAAAGCAATTGAAGAGAAGAAGCAAAAACAGCACCAACAAAGCGAGAACCTGTCTGCAGAAGATGAACTCTGAAGTTCTCTTTCTATCCATGTATGGAGTATGTCTGTAAGGAGACTAAATGCCATGGTTTTGTACAGAGTATTAGATTTATTTTTTTACATATAGATGCATATGAAATAGATATCTATGAAATATGCTTCAGGAGGAATAGATAATTCCTGCTGTATCATTTCCTCTCCCCCCCCCAACTTCAGTGAGAAGAAACTGAATTGCATTTCGCCTGGCAAAACAAAGGGGGTCACTGCAGAGGGCTGCCTCCAGTTTAAAACACACTTTGAAATGTATATTAACAGGTAGTAGGCTTGATTGTGGTTTGAGCTAGGATTTATTTCCTATAGGGAATACACCATCAGATTGTTCAGACTGTTGACTCTGAACGGCCTTTGAAACAGTTCCCCTACCTATTTAACTAGAAGCAAAAGCAACATGCGTTGCAATATTGCAAACTCTTCTCTCTTCCTTTCTTCAGCTGTTTGGGGGTGGTTGGGATTCATTCAGTTTGTTCTGATGTTGAATGGTGCAGCTGTGCGCAGTTCCAGACTTATTCAGAAGTGCTTTGGAACTCGGGTGAGTGCAGCGTCTCTCTACTATTCATTAAAGCTGCTGCATTTTTTTTTTTTTTTAGGCTTTTGCACAAGCCTGGCAAAAGACACAGTTCCTTTGATGAGTTGGTTCATTAAGTCAGCCACATCCTAATACAGCTCTTAGAGTTGGTACATGTTTCAGGCTTGCATAGAAGCCCGGAAAAAAAATACACTGCTTTAATGAGCTGTAGGAAGCTGCTGCACTTACCAACTTCAGAAGCACTTCTGATTCATTTTTGAAGCATGCATACAGCAACATACAAAATGTTTTGAATTCAAACTATTTCGAGCCTAGAACATTGCATTTCAAGTTCAGAAGGATCCTGTTTTGAGCTCAGAACAGCTGATTCAGTCTTACAGAAGTATTCTGATACTTTTCCAACCTCAGAACAGTCTCATTTCAAGCCTGGAGTATTGAGTGACAGTTAGGGTGGCCCTTTTTTTAATCTTACGTTTTGCATATCCCTAATTCTGAACTGTGCTTTTTAAAAATACAGTATTGTGTGCATATATATTGTTGTCTGAAATCAATTGCTCTTCACTTTTATAAATCTGTTTATATCATCAACCTAGAGATTCTGCAACACAACATTTATCCTACCATACAGTATTTTATTGTAATTCTGTGTTGGTTTGGGGGGGAAAAGGTAGATGCAGATGAAATTCAATAATCTCCATTTTTATTGACTGTTCCATGAACACTAATTCCTTATGACCTCCCACTCTGCAACATGTATTTTTTATAATTTTGGAAAAAATAAATTGGTTTCCAATGCTTCACATTATAGTGTGGTGTCTCCTTAAAATCAGGTTTCAGAAGTGCTTTGAAGAACAGCAACTCCCTGAATGTACTAATATGGATTTGTTGAAAAGATCCAAAGGTTGCCTTTAAACATTATACAAACTCGCAAGGATCCTGGAAGTAAATGGGCAACTGTTCAGCTTTGGACAGCGGGAAGCTACCAGATTTCCTCTCAATAAACCTGTGAATTGGTCCAGACGGTTGTCTTCTGTTGTAATGGACTGTGGGAATGAACTTTGGAGACAGGAGGAAGAACCTCAGACTAGACAACATGCAAAAAGTATCTCAGCACACAGGAAAGGGGCATGGAAAGCATCTTAGAAGGAACCCTCCCTATTACAGGTAGTCCTCAGTTAACAACAGTAATTGGGACTGGGAACTCCGTTGTTAAGTGACCTGGTGGTAAAACACAACATCATGTGACCACACTGACTTTCCAATTGCAGTTTTTAGGCGTAATGTCACATGATCGCCATTTGCAACCTCCTGCCAGGTTTCCCACTGGCTGTCGGAAGCTGGCAGTGAAGGTCGCAAATGGTGATCACATGACCGTGGGACGCTGACGGCCGCAACTTCAAAGACTGGCTGTAAGTCTCCTCGTTCAGCACCATCATAACTTTGAATGGTCACTGAATGGTTGTTAACCGAGGACTATCTGTAAACATGAAGGGAGAAATGCTTTCAGGCTAGCAAGATTGATGTCAACCCTTCAAGGTAGTCAGACAAGCACAAACCATGAGTACTAACACTACCTTTATTGTAAGGTTATAGTAACAGAATCTTGCAGTCTGAAAGCACTTCTCCCCTCCCTTGCTTTTACTTTCCAGAGAACTAGGGAGGGTCCCTTCTGAGATGCTTCTCGTCTCCCTTTTGCTTCTGCGGGCTGAGATACCTTTTGCATGATGGTTGTCTAGACTGCAGTTCTCCCTCCTATCTCCCAAGGTCATTCCCACAGACCATTACATCTGTTGAAAGGAGTAGAGAAAATTATTGAAAAAAAAGGAATAGGAAAGAAGTGAAAAAGACTGCTGCAAACTGAATACTTCTGATGCTGCTTGAACTGGGTTGGTTGCCTGGTGAATTTAACCCTTTGGGGGAAGCCTAAACAGAGTTCAACACTGACTCAAAGGCACCCAAAAAAAAAAGGTTAGACCACTCTGCCTCCAACACCAATTGGAACCAACCCTGGAGGAAGGTGGAGAACCACTACAACGCTATTCCTCCCACCAACTCGGCCCAGGAGACTGTGGTAGATGGTATCAAAGGCTACCAAGAGGTCAAGAAGGACCAGGATGGATGCATACCTCATTGACATTGGTCTTCGTACTATGCCCTGGTGTGAATCCAGATCCAGGTAATCCACTTCCTCCTGGACCCTTTAGAGCTGCTAACCAACTTCTCAACTTTCCCTAAAAAGGACAAAAATTGTCCAATTCGGTTGGATTCAGTGATGGCTTCTTGAGGAGGGGTGGACCACTCATCTTTCAGAGCTGGTGAAACCATCCCTTCTCCTCACACTTCATGGATCCAGCCCTACACCCCCTCATGGAGGCCCAGAAGGCGCATGGATGTTTGCATTTGCAGTCCCATGGACCTGTCCACTCCCTCAAGACTAACAGGCTCCAACTCACTAGACGATGCTTAAGTTCAGTGTTTCTCAACCTCAGTAACTTGAAGATGTGTGGACTTCAATTCCCAGAAATCCCCAGCCAGCATGTTTGGTTGAAGTCCATTCTTAAAGTTGCTGGCTGAGGAATTCTGGGAGTTGAAGTCCACACACCTTCAAGTTCCTGAGGTTGAGAAACACTGCTTCAGTCAACTCTGTAGGACCTGCTCAGCTGGAGTCAAACTCAGAGCCATTCACTGCTCAAAGAAATGATTGGAAACTTCTTAAGTCAGAGGCAGTGCTTCCATTTTTGGGAAAACACAGAGCTTGAGCACTGCACATTATTATTACTAATAGTAATAATAGTAATCCTAGCAGCAGCCCAGCAAGAGATGGGTGATATGGGGCCAATCCCCCTCTCTTAGCCCAACCTACCTCACAGGGTTGTTATTGTGGCGATCCCCATGCAAGTTGCTTTAAGGAACTGCAGGAGAGACATCTGGCAAATAAATGGCAAAGTTCTCAGCTGCTATTTTAATGCTAATTTCTGTTGTTTTTAATTCTGGTTGCTTTTAGTGGTTTTTACTCTGCTTTAATTGTTAGCTGCCCATATATATGAGATGGGAGGGAGGGAAGGAAGTTAGTTCCAGGGGAGGAAGCACCAGCCTTATCCTCCTCTGTCTTTGCATCATAGTTTGGCTTCCAGTATTGCATCTTCCTCTCTAAGAGCCCTGGTAGAAGAGCCCTGAGCAGCTTGGTCTCTGTGGCGCAATCGGTTAGCGCGTTCGGCTGTTAACCGAAAGGTTGGTGGTTCGAGCCCACCCAGGGACGCGAGCAATCTCCCGTTTTCGAAAGGACGATTTGCAAGTCTGTTCACTTTTGCGCTCCGGGGAACTTAAGGACCGTGATCACGGGATAGATAGCAACCTCGTTTCCGGGCAGGAATGAGAGAGGGAAAGCGAACGCATCTGATCGGGGATGCTGGGAGGGCAAGAAGGCTTCTGCTTCCCTAGCCAAGGTGGCCGCGCTGGCGTCGCAAGGGGAGCAGGCGTTAAGGAGAAAAATCCCCTCTCCTGAACGCGATCCCTCCGCCCGCTCCTCACCCGCGGAAATCCCATCGTTGGGAACTGGAGCAGAGAAAGGACCTAAATTCATTTGCTATCTTTTTGTTCATCCACTAAAATTGCAGATGGGAGGGAACGGACCACCTCAGCAACTTTAAGATGTGTGGACTTCAACCCCCAGAATTCCTCCACTCAGCATGCTGGCTGAGGGAATTCTGGGAGTTGAAGTCCACACAACTTAAAGTGGCCGACGTTGAGAAACACTGGAGCAAAAGAGGGAGGAGGAATAACGTGCAAGGCCAGCGCGGGGCGGGAAGGGGGTGTAAAGGGGTCCCCAACAGGCTTAACTCCCCGGGCGGGTTAGACAACTGCTTTCCTGCAATAAGTGGGTTTAAAGTTGCGGGTTTAGTGGAAAGAAGGGGAGAAAATGAATGAATGGGGGAGAGAGCGAGAGGGAGAAAGGGAAGGAGAAAATTAAAAGAGCGCACTGAAGAAGGAAAGGTGAAAAGGGGGGATGACGGAAAGCAAAAAGGAAGAAAGGAAGGAGAAAACAAGAGGAAAGGGAGAAAGGAGAAAGAGGAGGAGAAAGGGAACACGGATCAAGGAAAGGGGAAAAGGAATGAACGGAAGGAGGAAAGAAATGTTTAAAAGAAGACAGGAAGAATGCAGAATAAGAGAAGGAAGGCAGAGCATTAGAGGCGCGCGGAGCATCTGGGCTCTCTCGCTCGCTCTCACCTTCGCCGCCGCCAGGGGGCAGCACCGACGCCGGCGCCCTGCTCCCCGCCGGAACGCGCGGCCAGGCGGCGCCGGTTCCTACCCGGAGCGTCAGGGCGGGCGCACCGCCTGCCCTTTTCCGGCGGCGGCAAAGGTGGCTTGAAGGGCTGAGGGGGAGGGGAGGGAGACGCGGCGATGGCTGCGCTGCCCGGTGAGTGCGAACCGGAGGGGGCTGCCTGTGGGCTGGGGCGCGGTTTCAAGGGGGCAGGAGATAGCGGCCTGGAGGAGTCGCATGTTGGGTATGGATCGCGAGAACCTCTTTGGGGGCGCAGGGGCACTCCATCCCCCCGTTTTCCCAGACCGAGAACGGATAAGTTGGCGGGCACTCAAAGGTCCTCTAGTCCAACCCTGCTCAGGGCAGGGACCCTCTGGCTGGGGAATTCTGGGGGTTGAAGTCCACACATCTTCAAGCGGCCAAGGTTGAAAAACACTGCTCTAAACCAGGGTTCCTCAACCTCAGCACCTTTAAGATGGGTGGACTTCAACTCCCAGAATTCCCCAGCCAGCATGCTCTAAACCAGTGTTTCTCAACCTTGGGAACTTTAAGAGGGGTGGACTTCAACTCCCAGAATTCCCCAGCCAGCATGGCTGGCTGGGGAATTCTGGGAGTTGAAGTCCACCCCTCTTAAAGTTCCCAAGGTTGAGAAACACTGCTCTAAACCATCCCTGGTCACTATTAACTAACTCAAATTGAAAAGTTGGAAGATGGGGAAAACAGCTTGGGAGAATTGCAGGGAAAGTGTCTTTTCTAGCAAATAGATCTGAGAAAGTGGGGGTAAATTTAAGAAGTCTCTGCTGCTGATGTTTGGGCAGGTTGCTTTCAAGAGAGAGAATTCCTTGATGCAAAGCAAAAACGGGTCCTTCTTCAGCAAAAGCATTGCAGTCTTAGATATAAAAGATTTTGCCAGTATCATACGAAGGGTCCCGTGTGTTGTTTACAAAAAAGTCAGAGACGGGTTTTTCACTCTGCCTTGCTCCCTATTCTATTCGTGAGAAGGGTGTAGAGGGGATCCTTCTTATATTTGAAAACACTGATTTAGTAATTTCTATCATGTTGCAAGGGGAGGGTAAAGAGAAGCTGTTCTTCCAGTTTTTAAGAG
The DNA here is from genome assembly GCF_059951505.1 of Python bivittatus. Classification (NCBI taxonomy): domain Eukaryota; kingdom Metazoa; phylum Chordata; class Lepidosauria; order Squamata; family Pythonidae; genus Python; species Python bivittatus. Next base: position 4,759,914 of record NW_028277087.1, read on the forward strand.
TTTGCTTTCAGGAAGTCTTTTTCCAGTATAATCTTGAACATCAATTATTATTATTTATTAAATTTATCCCCGCCCATCTCCCCCTAATGGGGGACTCTGGGTGGCTCACAACTCATTAAAACAATAAATAAATATACAATTACATAAAACCTAAAACCTGTACAAAACAATTACTAAAAAAGAAAGAGTCCAGGAGGCCAATGGTTCAGAGCAGCAAACGTCTGGCCTCTCAGGGGCTAGCCATCCCCACACCTGATGTCTTCCCTCCCCGCCTCAGGTCAGATGGCAGAGCCAGGTCTTCAAATCCTTCCAGAAGGCCAGGAGTGAGAGGGCCAATCTCATCTCCAGGGGCAAGATATTCCAAGGGCAGGGGCTACCGCAGAGAAGGCCTGCCTTCTGGACCCCACTAATCGGAGCTCTTTTACCGAGGGGGTCCGCAGCATGCCCTCTCTGTGTGATCGGGTGGGATGGGTTGCAGTCATAGGGGAGAGGCAGTCCCTCAGGTAACCTGGCTCCATGCCATGTAGGGCTTTAAAGGTGAGACTGTAAGACAGGACAATGTTATGAACCTTAGTCAGTCCCTGTTACAAACTAGATCAGGGTTTCTCAACCTGGCAACTCTAAGATGTGTGGACTTCAATGCCCAGAATTCCCCAGCCAGCATATGCTGGCTGGGGAATTCTGGAGTTGAAGTCCACACATCTTAGAGTTGCCAAGGTTGAGAAACCCTGAACTAGATGATGGAGAGAAAAGCTGTGCTTACGCAATATGTTTACTAGTGATTAATGATCGTGGTTGGCAGAACCGAACTTTCTGGGTTCTTGCAACACACTAGGTTAAAATGTGGTGGCTAGTTTGGAAGGCAGTGATTCATGCAAACATGACTACTGCTTGGATGCTGAATGCTTTGAGAAGTTAGAAAAATTGTTATATTAAGGATGGGTACCTAGATTTCCAAAAACTAATCTATCCTCCAGGAGTTTTCCATTTGGTCCTCAGTGTTGTGGAGCCATCTTCTGATAGGCTTAGGGTTATCAGATCTGCGCTGAAAAATCTTGAGTGGCAGCAGTGAGTCAAGACTTGTATCAACACTGTAGGGCAGTGTTTCTCAACCTTGGCAACTTTAAGCGGTATGTACTTCAACTCCCAGAATTCCCCAGCCAGCACTGGCTGGGGAATTCTGGGAATTGAAGTACATACCGCTTAAAGCTGCCAAGGTTGAGAAACACTGCTGTAGTGGTTGTCCACATTTTCCAGCCCACAACTGCAAGCTTTTGATTTGCTAGCTGCTGCACGGTAGTTGAATGCCATACATGAGTCAAGGCAAAGGAAGGAAATGGCTCCATGGCCGCCTCAAGGGTTCTGCCAAAGCTTTTCTTGTCATTCAGAATGGGAGGAAGGATAAAAATGCCATTGTCTGAGTCAATAGTGGGAGGAGCTCATCTCATTGGCCCTTGGAGCCCCTTCTCTGTGGATAAAGCCTTGTTGCCGATCATGCGTTAGCTTCTCGCCCTTGTGTTCTCTGTCAGCCTCCTCATGTTTCAGCCCATGTTTTCTTCTTTTCACCTCAACGTATTATTTCTTTTCAGTTTCTTGCGTGGTCCCGCGTGGCGTGTTCCTTTTGAGGTAAGTCTGCCTAAGTCAGCTCGGCAAAGAACCTCTTCCCTAAACTGAATTGACGCACGAAGGAGGTCGGCGCCCTGTGGAAATTTTTTGAGAATGTTTTCCAATGCCTTAAGTACAGGTGGATCTAATTTTGTTCATTTGACTTATTTATTTTTTTTCTTTATTATTGAATTTATACCTCACTTTTCTGTTTATGCAAACAATATAAGGTGATTTTCAACCATTACAAAATACAGGATTTAACATAACATAAAGGACATAACATAACAATTTATTAAATAAACAAGCTACAGTGCCATCCTATGTCTGAGTTTGATTTACTCAGAAGTAAGTCTCACTATGTTCAGTGGTGCTTACTGACAGGTATGTGCACTGGCATTACAGCCTAACAATTGTAAATCATGTTATTTTTTACATATCATGTAAATATCCTTGAATATTTTTCAGTAGTCAGAAGTACTAGAGCCAAAATATTTGTTTGATGCCAAATTTAATAAAGTGTACTTTATGTGGTTTACATTTTCTCTCAAATACTCAAAGGCACAGCTTTATTTGGAGTTTTGTGCTGGTTAATGACCACAATAAAGTTTTTCGTTTCATTTGGAGTTTATTTCTGCTGGAATGCTTATAAATATTTTAAGATATGACATCTTCACAGCATATACTGTGTTTAAGGTATTCAAATTAAAGAGGAAAAAACCCAGAAGCATTTATAAATAGTAATGTGCTATAAATACACAGCATGTTATATATAAAAATACAACATGCTGATTTTGGCACCTCCAGAGATGTGCATTTCTAACGTATTGATTTATTTATTTCCATGTATAGGTTGGACAGGTCTCTGCCCCAAGGGTCTTCCAGTCTAAAAATATACAGAGGGAAGAGAACTGACAAAGAATCATGCAATTATTTGTTTGTTTTGCTTATTTAAGAGTCCTTAAGTCATCAGGTAGTTCTAGACCAGGGTTTCTCAACCTTGGCAACTTGAAGATGTGTGGACTTCAACTCCCAGAATTCCCCAGCCAACTTTAAGATGCTGGTTGGGGAATTCTGGGAGTTGAAGTTCACACATCTTCAAGTTGCCAAGGTTGAGAAACCCTGCCCTAGAGACTAAGAAATTTGGAGTCTGTTGGAGTGGGCAGCTGTAATAAATTTAATCAAATAAATCAAATAAATGTAAATAAATAAATGCAAGTGAGTTAGCTCACTGCGGACTTAGATTACTTTGTTCTTTTTTGGTTTGTCCTCTTAAGCTACCCTTCATTCTGCAAAGATCTGGTGATCTGACCTTCCTTTATTGAGATAGGCTGCAATCACAGAATCTTGAAAGCCTGGCTGTGTCTTCTTTTCCCTCCCTCTTTCATCCCAGGGAATTAAGGCGGAGCCAGTCTGGATTTCTCCCTACTTCCAGGCTTAAAGCATGTTTTTGTAACCGCCTCTGCGGTTTCTCCAAGGTCATCTCTGTAGCTGACTACATTCTGTGGCTTTCAGCACAGGCTCCCTACTCTGCAGGGTTGCTGTTGGATCCCACATTGAAGACCGTTTAACAGTTGGCTGTTCTTTAAACAGGGCCATTGTGGGGCGTGCTGGTCCCTCCCGCTTGCTGCATCAGACTTCTTCGGCCGAGAGTGCTGACAGGTATTCTCTGCTCTTGGACAACCTGATAATTACCTCTTTTATTGATTTATTTACTCCAATTCTTACGATGATCCAATCAGAAGACTTTGCTTATAGAAAGGGTCAATCCTTATATCCAAGGGGGGTTGTTCTAAAGAAGGGGGGCCATGACCAAGCAGGCATGAGAATGGCATCCCTGAACATGGCATTCCCTTAGCAAGGATATTTTGCACAACGACATTAAACAAAAGTTTATGCACAAGCTTTTTAATTTTTACTTAGGGTCTGATAGGATGGACAAATCAAGTTCAGACAGTGGTATCATTGGGGGGGAATTTTGAGCAACCTAAACACAGTACAGGTAGTCCTCATTTAGCGACCACAATTTGGACTGGCAACTTGGTGAAGTGGTCACTAAGTGAAACTGCAACTCTGCTAACGATCTTACTGCAGCTTTCCTTTCCTTTACAGACCTGTGAAGGTCATAAATGTGAGGATTGGTCGCAAAGTTACTTTTTCATCACCGTCGTAACTGCAAACGGTCACTAAATGAGGCAGTTGCTAAACGAGGCCTACCTGTACTAGCATTTAAATCAATACAGCACTCTTTTTAGAAGAATAATAAATAAAGCAGATATTAGAAATTGAGCTTCTTATAGCCCTAAATAATCCCACTTGCTAATCCCCCGTCCATCCATCCCTCCATTCATTCATCCAGTCTTTTCATAGTTACACCTTGGAGTAGCTAACCCAAAGTGGGTGAGAAGCAAGACAAAGAAGATGAACTTGTGCGCAAGTTTCCACATGATTGCAGAGGGAGTCTCCTTATCCTTTCTCTATAGAGCAGTGTTTCTCAACCTTGGCCGCTTGAAGATGTGTGGACTTCAACTCTCAGAATTCCCCAGCCAGCACAGGGAATTCTGGGAGTTGAAGTCCACACATCTTCAAGCAGCCAAGGTTGAGAAACACTGCTCTATAGAGTAAAGGCTTGTATAGCCCTCTAGCTTGCTACTTTCTAGAACCTCCCCAGGGGAACCTCTCTTTTTAGGCTTGTAAAGGTTGTGCTGCATTCATGCAAGTTGCCGTGTTGCCCTTGTTTATCCACACGCTGTTTCCAGAATCCAGTAAAGGTTCCGAAATCCAGTGTTCCTCAGGTTACACGTAGCCCCTTTCATTTTCAGTTTGCAAGTGAGCTTAGGATCCCCATGCCTCCAACTTGAGTAATCGCTTTTATAGGCAACGATTCATACTTATCCAACAGCCTTTGTGCATTTTTCCCACTCCTTCTCCCCTCATGCTGTACAAATAGATTCATAAACTAGCATTCGTAGGAATGATCAGTACAATACGAGGAATAACCATTAGTGTGCTAGGAATAATAATTAATATATCTTGTATGTAGAAACTAAATAGCAACACAAATACTGATCATCCTACTTGCTGAGTCATTGTCTGCAACTTGAAAGCGTGAACCCCTCGAGGAAGTGCCCTGATCATCCATTTTTCAGATGCTTCTGTTCAGCCCATGGCAGAGACAGGAGGTTGAGCTCGGGGGGCAACAGGCAGTTGACCCAAAGTTGCTTTTACCATCTGCAGGGTGCGGGAACTGGAGGTTGGCCAGGGGACGGTTGCTTTTTTTCAGAACCGTGTTGTTGTCTTGTAGTTCTGTTCAGATTCAGGAGAAGAGCCGTGCGATTGTTCAGAAGAAGCCAGCGCTTCCCAGTAGTCGAGGGGAATATGTTGTCACCAAGCTAGATGATTTGGTTAACTGGGTTCGTCGAGTAAGTAGGGGCTCCTTCCAGATGGGTGTTTCCTGTTCCAAGAAGGTTCTTGGGGTCTCACAAATAACATCTTGGTTTGAAATTCGTCAGATATCAATTGTACTTGGATTCCACATGGCAGCTCCATGTCCTGCTTTTCAATGGGGTGGAGGGGGAAGGACTATAAACCAATGTTAATTCCCTCCCCTCTCTCTTTCCTCCACACATTTATTTATTTATTTATATTTATATGGCCGCCCAACTCACTCACGTTGACTCCGGGCGGCTTACAAGAATAAAAATCCCAAATACAAAACCCACTCCACCCCCCTATCCCGCTGGTGACAACAATACATTTACACTAGCCATTTGATGGACTCCAGGTCGACCTGGGATCCCCAGGCCCGCTGGCAAAATCATGTCTTCAGGCCCTTGCAGAACAGCATCAAGGCGGGGGGCAGTCTTATCTCTGCGGGGATGATGTTCCACAGGGAGGGATCCTCCACAGAGAAGGCCCTTCTTCTCAGTCCCACTAGGTGGGCTTCCTTAATAGGGGAACCCTATTCCTTAATATGGGGGGACTCCATACTTGGAGACTTCATTTGAGACTTTTTCCTAGCCAAACTGGAATTCTGCTTCTCTCTCCAAAAGTTGGAGTATTGGTCGATGTTCTATTACTGGCAATCCTCTTTCTGTTGCACTTAGAACTTCTGTAGATTCTGTCAGCACATAAAGATACTTCAGCAATGCCACATTTTTAATTTGGGACAATTCAGCTTACATAGCAAGTTGCTAGTTTTCATGGGAGGGAAGATACTGATTTATGGAGACCGAATCTCTGGCCATCCTAATTACTGAGGCTCAGGAATAATGCAGGCAGGGAGGAAGGCTGCTGAGCTGCATTGTCACATACTAGAATTAAAGGCACCAAAGATCATCCATTGGTCATATCTCAGGATAACTAGGTGTAGAACTTCCATGTTTGGAACTGCAGCAGTATATTTGGTGGGGCAAAACAGGGAAGGGAAAGAGGCGCTAGCCTGCACTCGTGGGCAGGGCTGTTTGGTTTAAGAGGGAGGTGAAATGACAGCGTTGCTGGACGTGAGCCGCCTTCCCCTTTTCTTCCCTCAGAGCTCCTTGTGGCCAATGACTTTCGGCTTGGCTTGTTGCGCAGTCGAGATGATGCACATGGCCGCTCCGCGCTACGACATGGACCGCTTTGGGGTGGTTTTCCGTGCCAGTCCCCGGCAAGCTGATGTCATGATTGTGGCTGGCACCTTGACCAACAAGATGGCCCCTGCCCTCCGGAAGGTATGCATATGGTCCTTACTCAGCCCTTCAGGGAGGGAATCGAATGACCTCTTGTGTGCTCACACCAACGATAAAGGTTTGTAGAGCTAACAGGGAGCAGCAATACGCTGGACTCAGGGAATCCTGGCATGAGATCACTGGGAACATGAAACCCTCCCAGGTCGGAGTTCCTGTGGATCTTCAGAGTTTCTCTGGGTTGCTCAACCAAAGCTGCCTTTTGTGGTTTACATCTGGATAGCTGTTTCATAACCAAAAGGCCCAGCTGAATCAGGTTTCATCAGTCTGAACCTCTGCTTCTGATTCTCCACTGCATTTTTATTCTTCCCAACCCCGTGGAATATCCAAAAGGAATTATGTAAAAGGGCTCAGGGCTCTCTCTGTCTGTCCGCAAAGATCAAGTTCAGAATGGGACCGATCTGGCTAGAGGCTGCAAAGAAAAACATCTGGAATAAATTTCCCGAGTGATCCTTTGAAAGGGACAACTGGATAGTGGCTCAAAATGTTGGCACCTGCTCCACTCTAAGCCTGACCCAGGACAGAGCTGCTGTTAGGGAATTCCAGAACCCAGGCTCTGTAGCTTTTCCGAGCTTATTGGATTTCTAGCACTCGAGGGTCTAAAGCAGGCATACTCTTGAATGCAAAGTTCTTCAGATCAAGTGCAAATCTTCACCCTTCTTTCTTGGCAGGTTTATGATCAGATGCCTGAACCACGTTACGTAGTGTCCATGGGGAGGTAAGATCTTGCTCAGTATTTTATTACCCTCAGGACTAGGTGCATCCCCTTTCTGTTCTGTCATGTTGTTGTTTTCTCAGCAGTAGATCCGTGTTTATGCAACACACCTGACCAGGTCATTATTTTCCCCAGGTGTCTGACTTAGCCTTATGTGCTGGCAGTGCAGAATTGCAGGTCATTTGGGGACAAGAGACATGTCCTGAGCCGCTCCCCAGCCACTGCAAAGGAGACTGAGAGGCTGCTATTTCGGGGTTTGGGGTGAGGGTTCCACTGGAGCTAGAGGCCAAAAATGGCAGTGGGGGGTCTGTGCTACTGCACAGAGATTTGGGGGCATGAGTGAAAAGGAAAAAGGAAACAGCGTGCCTAGAGAAGCTGCATTTTCTTCCAGTTTGGGTCCCACAGCTGAGAAGGGCAGCTTATTACAAATCTGTGGTCTGTGCGCATTAGTTTAAATCAGGAGCTGTTTGCGGCTAAAACTAGACCCTTCCCTCTTGACCCAGTTATGTGTGTCATGCAAGCAGGGTTTCAGTGTGGATGCAACCTTGATTGCACCCTTGCACTTTAATTCTAAGCCTGCCCCAGGCTTAGGATGTTTCATTACACAACTAGGTAACACCATCAGTGCGAGGGAGTGCTGGCCTCACTCACCCTGATGATGTTACCTAGTCGGTAATGAAACATCTGCAAGTGAGCGACCAAGTTCAGCACCGAGGACTCCGTAAAATGTATCCCTCATGGCCCTTGGCCACAAAAAAAATAAATTAATTTTGAAAAATTAAAAGGCCCCCAGGCTGTTGGATTGGTTCCCAACCCTCTTCCTATCCCCTCCCACCCCCAACTGGCCGTTTGAAGAGGTTTAGCCCGAGAGGAAGTTCCAGTTCTACCAAACACCCACGGTTGCGGGAGGGAAGCTTGATTGCAGGGAAAGAGAATAAGCCCAGCACGATAGCAGAGGTGGTAGATCGGTCTCCTGTTTTGTGGTGCAGAAGCAGTGCTGTGTTTGCTGACAATCTCCTGCCCCCCCCTTTTTTTTAGCAGCAATGGAAGGCATTTTTGCTCTCAGCTGGCTTTTGAGTCCCTCACATGTTCTTCAAACGTTACTTTGAGGCAGTTACTTTGAATAATTTCTTTCCCCTTTCCTTTGCTAACAGGTCTAGTCTGTGCTTTTAGAAGGTGTTCCATTATATTCTGCACCGCTGTGTTCTCACTGGGCAGAACTATCAAAAACTGTCTGCCAGGAGGAAACAGGCTTCCTCTATTGCAGTGTTGTCCAAACTTGGCCACTTTGAGTGGACTTCAACTCCCAGAATTCCCCAGCCAGGGGGAATTCTGGGAGTTGAAGTCCACTCATCTTAAAGTGGCCAAGTTTGGACAACGCTGCTCTATTGCAAAGGGTTGCTTTTAAAATAACCCCAGCACGGTCTCTCTTTTTCCTTCAGCTGTGCCAATGGTGGAGGTTACTATCATTACTCGTACTCCGTGGTGCGGGGCTGTGATCGGATCGTGCCCGTGGACATCTATGTGCCAGGTAATGAAAAGACATCGAGAGTTCTCTTCCTAGCACATCTTCCCCAGCTGGGCTCCCTCCAGCCCTGTGGAGACCAGGATCCCCGGGAGAGAAGGGTCATTTTGTTGGTTTGTATCCAGATAAAACTTGTAGGGGCAGAGTTCATCCCTCATTTAAATATTTACTTGGGGAACAAGGAATTCCACGTGGACTGGCAGAAGGTATAATAGAGAGCATGTGACCCTTTTCTGCTTAGTATAGAACAGTGTTTCTCAACCTTGGCCACTTTAAGATGGGTGGACTTCAACTCCCAGAATTCCCTAGCCAGCATTGCTGGCTGGGGAATTCTGGGAGTTGAAGTCCACCCATCTTAAAGTGGCCAGAGTTGAGAAACACTGGTACAGACAGCAAGCGAGTTTGTTGCAACCAGCATAAAAAACCTGCAGACTGCTAGAAAAAGGTTTATATGCTTAACATCCCATCCTCGCCTTCCCCAGGAGCTTAGAGAATGTTGTGTTTGCTCTTCTGCCCCATTGACGCTGCAAAATCCAGGCAACAGCAAAGATACCCTGTGGCTGTCTGTTGGTCGCTGGGAGTATTGCAAACCTACTTGGATGGGCTTCGTTATAAAGTTGCCAACCCTTGAGGCTCTTCTCCTCGAGCAACTTACCTGAGGGACCGCCTCTCCCCTATGACTTCAACCCGTCCCACCTGATCACACAGAGAGGGCATGCTTTGGACACCCTCAGTAAAAGAACTCCATCTAGCGGAGTCCAGAGGGCAGGCCTTCTCTGCGGTAGCCCCGCCCTTTGGAACATCCTGCCCCTAGAGGTCCAATTGGCCCCCTCACTCCTGGCCTTCCGAAGGGCCTTGAAGACCTGGTTCTGCCACCTGGCCTGGGGTGGGGAGGGAATACCTCAAGCAGGGAGATGGCTAGCCCCATAGTGGCTGGCTGTCCCTGGCCCGATTTTCCATCTTCTTGGATTGTCCTTTTTTAGTATTGTTTTAATTCTATATATATTATGTATTTTATATATATTTATAGTTTTAATGTCTTTGTAAGCCGCCCAGAGTCCCCTATTGTGGGGGAGATGGGCGGTGGAGAAATCCAATAAATAATAATAATAACCTGCGATGGAGAGCTGGTCAGAGAGACCCCCTTCCTAAAGCCTGGGCATTTTATGATCCCCTCTGAGATCCTCCTACCTCTTGCAGGCTGTCCTCCCACTGCTGAGGCACTCCTTTACGGGATCCTGCAGCTCCAGAGGAAGATTAAGCGAGCGAAAGGTATTCAGATCTGGTATCGGAGATAACGGGCCTGCTTGGAAGCGCCACGCTGAAAGTGGCCACCCTAACTGTAGCTTTAGCGCACACTTTATAAACCACTCTGCATACACTTGGTCAATAAAGGTATGATTATTTGTGTCTGGAGAAGCGAGTTTGGAGCTTTGAGTCTCCCATTTCCACCTTTCTGAGCAAAGTGTGGGGTGGGGAGGAGAAGGGCGGTACGCCTTAAAAAAAGAGAAATAGGAAGCAGGAGAGCAAGAAAGCCCCTGATCCAAGCATCAGAACTCATGATGCACAAGTAGGACTAGTGACTTTCTGGGCTCAGTCGCTAGTTTTTTTTTTTTTCATGTTTAAGTCCTAAACGTGAGACGGTTGGAAAGTGAAATACAAAGTGAACATCTGTCTGCCTGGGTTCACGTGCCATGCCAAATCATGGTTTGCTGGGCAAGGTATAGGGACTAGCTTTTACTATATCTAATCCTAAAGGATAAAACATGATTGCTAACCCACCGGGGCTGGGTTCAGATGTAAGATAATCTCTCTCAAGTCAAGCTTGAGTCCTGGGGACCTCATGGATGTATCCAGACTACATTTTAGTTACAGTGTGGAAGTGGTTACCTGTTGCCTTCTTTGGAGATTGATTTTTATTTACTTCCCAGCCTACCCTATACTCCTGAGGTTTCCTAGTGGTCTCCCATCTACAAACTAACAAGGCTTAGCCTTTGTTGAAAAGATCAGCCTGGGTCAGCCACTTGCTTCTTCTATAATACTAATACTGTAATTATAATTATTATTACATTATATTATTATAATTATTCTATTCTATAATACTAAGCCAAAAGCAAAGAAGCCATGTTCTATGTTATTGTAATGTCAAAACCCAGCCATGACTTATGCTGCAGTTCAGTGTTTCTCAGCCTTGGCAACTTTAAGATATGTGGACTTCAGCTCCAGTTGAAGTCCACATATCTTAAAGTGGCCAAGGCTGAGAAACACTGAACTGCAGTTCCTTATTCTGAGAACTCAGAGTTAAGGACAGCAGCTGCTTTTTTCCAAAGGGTCACCCATTCCCTTCTCCTCCCCTCCCCTCCCCTCCCTCCTAGGGCAAAGGGCTTCTCCTGTCTCCTCCCTGCTTTGCCAGCAAGGGCTAATCAGGTTAGGCAGTGCTGGGCTAGAGCACTGGGTGGTCAAACCCTGCATAAGGAAGCATAATCCATTAATGCTACTTGCTACAGCCATTTTTAACATTGCATGCTGAAAGCCCCAAGGGTCTCCAGATAGGGTTAAGCACCCTGTAAAATCCTGGGAACTCTTGCTAGCAAATGTTGATCAAAACCTTGATCTACATGAGTGTTTTTCAACCTTGGCAACTTGAAGATGTGTAGACTTCAACTCCCAGAATTGGCTGGGGAATTGCTGGGAGTTGAAGTCCATGCTGGTTGGGGAACTCTGGGAGTTGAAGTCCACACACCTTCAAGTTGCCAAGGTTGAAAAACACTGATCTACGTGGATCAAAGGCCTGACTCATTATCAGCCAGTTTCCATCACATTCAGAATCACAAGGACCAAAATCTTTCTGATTTTTAAGGGAAAAGCATGATTCTGATTTTCATGATACGCATGCAAACGGTTGGGCTCAGCCCACTGCATCTCTAGATGAGGCTCGTGTGGAAACCCAGATGTTGCTTTTAGGCCTGATTGGAGGGACGCAGCCAAGAGAGAAAGACACACAGTTTTGGAAACGCTAGTTAAAATTAATTCTTAGCAAAGGAGAACTCAATCCAAAGTGGTTCTTTGACATGTTAATTTTTGCCTCTCCCATCTGCCAAGAGAGAACAACATTTCCTCTGGCTGCTTGGAGACTGCGGGTGTCTGCTGCCAACACACCAGTCCCTTTTCTGTTCCTTCTCCCTGGGGAGAGAGATCACATCTATTTGAAGATGGCGGGGATGATCATCTTGGGGAAGGCATAGTATCGGCAGTCAGCTGGAGGAACAAGGTCCATAATGGTAGTGTGGATGTTCTTGGCCTCAAAGCCTGCCTCCACCAGGTGCGTAATTTGTGTTTCCTAAGGGGAAAAAAAATCAAAGGGAGATTGACACTGTGGTCACACAATATGCTACGCCACAATTTAAATAAACCACAACTGGCTGGATTCACATGACCTGTTAAACCAGGGAGGATCTAGTTTTCTCCAGCCAGTGGCGTTCTCAGGGACACAGTCCAAAACAGAAGGGAGAGTGGGACAAAAGTGGAGAAGGCTTGGCCAGGAGTTTCCACCTTGTCCTTCAAGTGAACCACTGCAGCTTCAGCAGGCTTTGAGGATTACTCGCAAGCCACACAGCAAGACAGAGTTAGTGTGTTGTGGTCATGCAGGTGCTGGAGTACAGGTGGGAAGACCCAGGTTCTAGTCCCCTTCTCCCTGGAGGACTTTGGGGCAATCACTTTTCTTAAGCCAACCTAGCTCAAAGGTGGTGGTTTTGTGCAAATGTTGTTTGTGTGAGAATGCCAACACCCAGATTTTGATCATTAAAACCTTTTGTGTTCTGGCCCCTGCACTGGGGATGCCTCATGAAACCATCTGATTAAGAGAAAAAATGATTCTGACTCCATTTAATTCACATTTAAATGTAAATGTAATTGTTACTCCCCGTGCATTGAATCTAGTTGGATGGCAAAGAGGTTAGCGACCATAAGCTCTGCTCCCCACCCATCATGGTCTGCTTAATCATGATTTGCTGAACAGGTCTCAGTTGATTGGGTTCCAACAGCATGTGGTGACTCAAAGAAACTATTATGGCTGTGCATCTGGTGAATCCAGATGATGATTTATTACGTTTGTCTGTTGTCCAATTCTCAAAGAAATTACAATCAAATCAGTAAAAAATAAAAGATGGCAAGTGTGATGAACTGAGGGGTCACACTCTCCCTTGCCAAGGCCTGGGTGAAGGGCTTTTTTTACCTTGTCCAACAAATTGCAGTTAAGCAAATTGTGGCTTAACACGATCCACAAACCCTAGCGATAAGGCTGTTCTTGGACAAGATCTCCTTCAGTGCACGAGAGGTGAAACTGGTTTAACGTTTTATTCGGCCAAGAGACAACCACAGCACGTGCCTATACCAGCACAAGTATTTGGTATAAACCACCATAGCCTCACCCATGCCATGGCATTCCTTGACTGATGGGAATACACAATTCTGGTTATTTGTCCAATGATGTCATAATGCCTGTGACATCATTTACATTATGACGTTGACCAAGGGCCTCCTGTGAATGGAAGCCCTGGTGGCATTTAGGGAGTCAGATTGTCGATTCACATTCTCCCAAGTTTCCTATGTCACGTGCTCCCCCATCATGGTGTCACTATGCGAGTGACGTGACATCCCGTGTCTCCTGCTGGAGCCTCCTGCCCAGCGGCCTCTTCCTGCTCTTACCTGAAACATCCTTTCGATGTCCGAATACTTGCTCTTCAGCAGGTCCCCCCAGGATGTCAGGTTGCAATAGGTGAAGACCCCGCCCGGCTTCAGGAGGCGATAGGCGTGAGCCTAGGGACGAAAGCACGGGTGGCGTTGGGAGGGCGGGATGCCCCACAATCTTGGAAAGAGAAGTTCTGCTCCCAAACCAGGTGCAGCTTCAATCATACTGTCGCGACTGCCCCCTTGACTTTTTTCAACGCATGTAAAAAAGATGGGGGGCTTGGATCACATACCCAACTTGACTTCCCCCATGCAGACACCTCTATGATGTCCATTGCTACAGCCGGGGAGCAGTTCAGTGTTGGCATATGGGTGCCTCCAGAGGGCAGATGCAGAACCCAGCGGGTGGGAATGGCAGGGAGGTGGGCTTCTGGTCAATCGAACAATGGCAAACTGAACTGCCCTGAACGAGGGGGCTCTTTTCTGGGCTGAAAACTTTGGCCATTGTGGCAAGCAGCTTCACCGAGCAGGAGAGAATCAGCTGGGCCCCTTGTTGAGCTGATGGACTACAGTGCCCATGATCCTTTGCCATTGGCCATGCTGCCTGGGATCTATGGGAGGACAGAGTGCCAAACATCTTGCCTCTGGATAAGGCAACCATCCGGCCCAGAAATTCCACAACCTTTTAATCCTGGAGGGACCTTGGAACCATTTTCAGGTCTCAGGGAACCCCGGAATAAAACCTGCAAAGCCGACAAAAATGTCACCATGCAACTCACTTCTAACCTACACAATCCACCTTTTACAACATTTACAACTGCAGTAAAGCAACAGGCTGGCAGCTGAATCACGGCACATAAACATTTCCACCGCTGCAAACACCAGCCTCGTGTGGCACGCAATGTTCAAAAACCAATTTTATTTTTTTTTCCCAATCACCATCTCTTGCGAACCCGTTGAGAAGGGCTATTCTAGCTCCTCTCTTGGGGGGGTGGGGACACAAAAGGGGACACATTTCCCTTGGCTCCCCCAAAGCAGAAGGAGGGAAACTCCCAGGCAGCACCGGCAAACGCGGGCAGTGCCATGCTCTGCCAGAGCCGAGCAGGGACTCCCCTCTCCTGCAGGGCAGGACCAGCCAACTCAACTGGTGGGGCACATTCCTTCCTTGGACAAAGGACAGGCCACATGTTCCAGGGCAAGCAAATAGTTTTGACCGTTTGCTCTTTGCTACACGACTGCTATGGAAAACCGGACCGGCATTGGGGGGCTGAAAGGGCTCTGCTGATATTTCCTTATCTAGGAAGGGGAAAAACCTTCTGAGCTGCAAAAAAGATAAAAACTCATTCAAGCTGAGCTCACCTTTAGAAACTACAAGGATATATTTTGTGCTGGGCGCTTCGGCCACGGTTTGCCATTGCTTTTTGCTTCCCCCTCTGCTCTGGCATTTCCTAGTGGTCTCCCATCCAGTGCTAATTCTAATCCAATACAATCTGCTTAGCTTTGGGGTTTTGCTCACCAAAGGTTGGCTAGGTGCCCAGGTCATCATCTGTCCGGATTGCAGGATGGCTGCGGGTGACAGCAGGCAGATAGACCGACAGGTTTTTTCTCTTCCTTCCATCCGCGCCCAACCCAGATTGCACTTCCAAGGATCTGAACATGCTAGCTGTGTCCATACAGCACATTCAGGCTAGCTGCCCATTCACGCATTCTCTAGTTCCCCACCATTCTGAACCAGAAAATAGCCCAATCGGTTGAGTTCACCCAACGCTACATAGCCACAAGTAGCCAACCCGGGTTAAACGCCAAACAAGCTTTGCATATTCTGAAAAGGCACCTGCCAACTCTTTACTTAACCTAGTTCGGCATACTGTATGAACAGAGCCAAAGTTTGCCATTTGAATGTAAGTTAACGGAGGAGACCCAAAGGCTGGCAATAATATTTTGGCTTAGTGTTACTTAGGAACTTGTCACAGCAGGTGGCTGACCTTGGTGGAGCTTGAAAAAAGACCAAACGTCGTTAATTCTTGGATGGGAGACCACCAGGAAATGCCCAGAGATAGAGAGTAGACTGGGAAGTAAAAAATGCATACATACTTACTTACTGTACTTACTGGCTCCTCTCTTCTTCATTATCATTTAATGCCCATTCATTTTTTCAAATCTGAATTTAGAGCCAAACTTTGTAATCAAAGAGGCTTTTAGACTCTCACTCAAAGATGTGATGTGGGAGGATGAACATCTGGCATCAGGGAGGTAGAATGTCAAATGGTTTCACTATATGTCATCCAAGCGCTTATAAGTGGACATACTGCTCCATTGTCCACTGTCCAGCCAATATTGCAATACAGGTAGTCCTCACTTATTGACCATTCATTCAGCGGCCGTTTGAAGTTACGATGGTGCTGAAAAAATAACTTTACAGCCCATTTACAACCTTTTACGAACTTTGCAGTGTCCCTCAGTCACGTGATCGCCATTACAGTTAGTACGCGTTGTCCTGTGCCTGACCCATTTTTTTCTCGCCCCCCCCGCCCCCTTGCAGAATAGACTGATGGAGAAAAAGGGATTGCAATAAAGTAAGCTTTTGCTCTTTTACTCATCGAAAGCAATGTGATTGTGCCAGTAGGGCTGGGAGCTGCAGGCATTCTACACGAACAGCTTACAGTACTCTCTTGAAATCTCTTTCTATCCAATCTCTCTGCTTTGCGGGGAGGGGGGGAGAAAAAAAGTAAGCAATTTCTGTAGGCAATCTCTCCTTTGCCTGACCCTTTGCCCCTCTCCCCCACAGAGCGGAGAGATTGGAGAGGAAGAGATCCCAAGAGAATAAGGTGTTTGCTTTTCTACACATCGAAAGCAATGTGATTGCGCCGGCTGCGGGAAAGGGTCAGGCAAAGGAGAGATTGCCTACAGAAATCCCTTGCTTCCCCCCGCCCCACCTGCTCGCAGACCAGAGAGATTGGAGAAGAAGGGATTTCAAGAGAGTAAGCTATTTGCGTAGTGCTCTGCAGCTCCCAGCATTGCTTTCGATGTGTACAAGGCAGTAAGCGGGCATTGGAGCATTCCAAAGCGGGGGAGTAGTTAGAAGCTAGCTGAGGAATTCTGGGAGTTGAAATCCACACATCTTCAAGCTGCCAAGTTTAAGAAACACCGGGTTAGGAGGCAAACAAAAGCCGAAGGTGTGAAACTGACTAGTCTTGTCTCTTTCCAGCCGGGAAGCACAGTCACAGTCACATGATTTCCCACTTAGCGACCACTTCGCTTAGCGGCGGAGTTGCCGATCCCAATTAGGGTTGTTAAGCAAGGACTACCCGTACACCAACCTGGGGCTTAACCACCTTATTCAATCCCAGCCGTTGCAGTTTGCAAATCTCGATTTACAACTTAGCGGGCCAGGTGAACCTTTCCAACTCGAGCTCATTCATCAAACCATGGTTAAAGAAGCCACGGCTTGGCACCCTCCACAGACCCAGCCCTCAGAAGAACTAGGTATTCCTTGCCCTGTTGGGAATGCCGCATTTGAGGTCCCTTCCAATAAAAGAGGGGGCGATGGTCCAGCGGTGGTAACAGCTGGCTGAGAGAGGCGCTACTGTTCCGTTCTGCTGGTCTCAGAGGGGGAATGCGGGCAGTGGCAAATCAAGAAACTGATGAGTCTCTTCCCCATTATTACTGTTCTGCCAACGGCCCCACATCAGACTTTCCCAACCCTTAATTTTCACAGTTCAAAACATTGCTTTAGGCCAATGTTCTTCAAACTTAGCAACTTTAAGATGCACGGACTTCAACTCCCAGAATTCCCCAGCCAGCACGGCTGGCTGGGGAATTCTGGGAGTTGAAGTCCACACATCTTGAAGTGGCCAAGGTTGAGAAACACTCCTTTAGGCCCTGCTCTATAATCTTCAAGTTTTTGTTTTTTTTAAGTCTCTTGGATTCTCTATCATAAGAATCCAAGACAAAGGACAACTTGCTTACAGTCTCTTGTTCTGTAAAACTTAACTGAGCATTATAACAAAAGTTCCACCAGAGAGATGCCTGGTTCCAACAAGAGCTAATTAGATGCTTCCCCCAAAATTCCAGAAGGGTCCGAAGGAAAGATGTCACATCCTTCTGACTCTTTGGGGGAAGCATCTAATTAGCTTGTTGCTAATTAGCAACTGGTGCCCAGAGGTAGACTGCCTCTGGGCATGGAGGGTCCATTTAATCTTTGGACCCAACAGCCATCATCTGGACCTCTCCCTGCAAGTCTGCCTACCTGTCCTCATGCAGTCTGCAGAGGAGGGACCAAAAACACCTGGAAAAACCTACTTTGACTCCAAATATTCCTAGGTTCCTCTCCTTCTACCTTTAAGGGAACTTTCCCCAGCCAGACATCCTCCAGGTGTGTTGCAACTACAATCCCCAGAGTTCTCAGCCAGATGAACTGGGATAATTGATTCCCCCCCCCCCAAAAAAGTCCACTTTCAACTATGCATCTCACCTTGATGAAGCCAAACTGATGGGTGTGCCAGGTATCTGCCGACAAGGGGTAAGTGTCGTAGAGGATCCCTGCGTATGAAAAGCCAATGGTTGGGTCTCAAGAAAGGAGGGCATCATGGCACAATGCTCATTTTCCCACTAAAGGAGCGGGGTGCTCCTTAAGTGGACTTCTGGAAGTTGTCCTCTAAGTCCCATGAGCCCCAGCCACCATGCCCAACAATCAGGAACTGTGGGGGACACGGGAGGGCCGTTCCCGCCTTCAGTCCACTTTGGCTGTGCAATGTGCTGTCATGTATTTATTTATTTTGCTAGCTCAAGCTAACCCCATCTTCCCACCTCTTCCCTGTGAGTTAGGCTGGTCTAAGAGAAAAAGGACTGGGGAATTCTGGGAGTTGAAGTCCACACATCTTAAAGTTGCCAAGTTTGAAAAACACTTTTCTAAACGGTGACAAAGAACACAAGGGAGGAATTGGCCATTGGTGGCATCAGCGCGATCCTCAATTTTCACTTTTCCTCTGGATAGGTGCCCTTCCCTTCCCTTGGCAGTGCCAGCATGAAGAAAGGGGGTCCTCTTACCACCCAGAGAAAGGGAGGCAAACCTGTTTCTTACCATTAAAATGTTCATTCGGCAACGTCGGTGCGACGTCTTCCCACAGCCCTTTCAACGGGACAACCTGAGGAGGCCAGAAGGAGATGAATGCAGTCAATGAAGAACTGAGCCCAGATGTGGGTCAGCAGCTGGAAGAAGTCTCAATATTTATGCCAGTGGTTCTCTAGATCAGGGTTCCTCAACCTTGGCGACTTGAAGAGGTGTGGACTTCAACCCCACACTGCTGGGGAATTCTGGGAGTTGAAGTCCATACCTCTTCAAGTCGCCAAGGTTGAGGAACCCTGCTCTAGAGAACCATGAGGGCTCAGGAGTAGGTGAGAGCCAGGGCCATCAATACAACTTTCATTAAATTTGCAAAACTTACCACCAATGAAAAGGACAAGGATATACTGCCTGCAAACTTACAATGTCCTTTTTGGAACAATCACGGTGGGACCCAGTTTCTTGGACAGACTGATTGGTGGGAATGAAGATATTGAAGGCTGAGAACCAGCGATTTATGCCATTTTACGTACTTTTTCCCCCCTTGGAGGCCTTTTGGGTTATTTATCTCTCAAACAGCAGTATTCAAAAGACAACCAGCAATAGCATCTGGCTACCAGGGAGAAATTGGTCTGGAACTGCGGGAAGGCAGACGTAGCAGGGGGTTGGACTTCTTGTCCTCCGAGGTCCCAATGGGCTGGGCTACAATCAGGGATGATGGGAATCATAGTCCAACATACCTGGAAGTACCAATAGAGGTGAATATGTGTAGCTCAGGATTGAACTGTGGAGTCCTTGGGGTTCTCTGAGCTTGGTTCTTTTCTTGCAAACGTTTCATTACCTGGCTAGGTAACATCTTCAGTGCTAAAATGGGATGGGGTTTGCTCTCTATTTATGTGCTGTGGCCTGCCTTGCCGGTGCTGGTGAGGGAGGGGTTTTTGTTTTGCTCCTCTGGTACTTCTTTGATTGGCATGTGTTTGCTGCTTGATTGTGTGCCTGGCAGTGACCTTTGCTTATCTGGGTGATGATTGCTGGTGAGGAGATGTTCTGGTCTTTTGTCTCTTTTGAATAATATGTACAGTGGGGCAAAAAAGTATTTAGTCAGCCACCAATTGTGCAAGTTCTCCCACTTAAAAAGATGAGAGAGGCCTGTAATTTTCATCATAGGTATACCTCAACTATGAGAGACAAAATGGGGGGGAAATCCAGAAAATCACATTGTCTGATTTTTTAGGAATTTATTTGCAAATCGTGGTGGAAAATAAGTATTTGGTCAATATCAAAAGTTCATCTCAATACTTTGTTATATATCCTTTGTTGGCAATGACAGAGGTCAAACGTTTTCTTTAAGTCTTCACAAGGTTTTCACACACTGTTGCTGGTATTTTGGCCCATTCCTCCATGCAGATCTCCTCTAGAGCAGTGATGTTTTGGGGCTGTCGCTGGGCAACACGGACTTTCAACTCCCTCCAAAGGTTTTCCATGGGGTTGAGATCTGGAGACTGGCTAGGCCACTCCAGGACCTTGAAATGCTTCTTACAAAGCCACTCCTTCGTTGCCCGGCGGTGTGTTTGGGATCATTGTCATGCTGAAAGACCCAGCCATGTTTCATCTTCAATGCCCTTGCTGATGGAAGGAGGTGTTCACTCAAAATCTCACAATACATGGCCCCATTCATTCTTTTCTTTACACCAATCAGTCATCCTGGTCCCTTTGCAGAAAAACAGCCCCAAAGCCTGATGTTTCCACCCCCGTGCTTCACAGTAGGTATGATGTTCTTTGGATGCAACTCAGCATTCTCTCTCCTCCAAACACAACAAGTTGAGTTTAGACCAAAACATTCTACTTTGGTTTCATCTGACCATATGACATTCTCCCAATCCTCTTCTGGATCATCCAAATGCTCTCTAGCAAACTTCAGACGGGCCCGGACATGTACTGGCTTAAGCAGGGGGACACGTCTGGCACTGCAGGATTTGAGTCCCTGGCGGCGTAGTGTGTTACTGATGGTAGCCTTTGCTACTTTGGTCCCAGCTCTCTGCAGGTCATTCACTAGGCCCCCCCGTGTGGTTCTGGGATTTTTGCTCACCATTCTTGTGATCATTTTGACCCCACGGGGTGAGATCTTGCGTGGAGCCCCAGATCAAGGGAGATTATCAGTGGTCTTATACGTCTTCCATTTTCTAATTATTGCTCCCAGAGTTGATTTCTTCACACCAAGCTGCTTGCCTATTGCAGATTCAGTCTTCCCAGCCTGGTGCAGGTCTACAATTTTGTTTCTGGTGTCCTTCAACAGCTCTTTGGTCTTGGCCATAGTGGAGTTTGGAGTGTGACTGTTTGAGGTTGTGGACAGGTGTCTTTTATACTGATAACAAGGTCAAACAGGTGCCATTACTACAGGTAACGAGTGGAGGACAGAGGAGCCTCTTAAAGAAGTAGTTACAGGACTGTGAGAGCCAGACATCTTGCTTGTTTGTAGGTGACCAAATACTTATTTTCCACCATGATTTGCAAATAAATTCTTTAAAAATCAGACAATGTGATTTTCTGGATTTTTTCCCCCCATTTTGTCTCTCATAGTTGAGGTATACCTATGATGAAAATTACAGGCCTCTCTCATCTTTTTAAGTGGGAGAACTTGCACAATTGGTGGCTGACTAAATACTTTTTTGCCCCACTGTAGATACTGTTAATGCCAGGCTTCCAAGAATTCTCTTGCATATTTGGATTTAGCTTGGTCTAAAATGCTGACAGTTTCCCAGTTAAAACTATGGTTGAGTCTGTCCGTGTGTTGGGAGATTAAGGAGTTTTCATCATGTCTTCTGACTGCTGGTTGGTGCTCGTGGATGCGCTCTGCCAGCCTTCTGCCTGTCTGTCCTACGTAGTGTTTGTTACAGTCCTTACACTGTATGTTGTAGATGACTCCTGCTTTTTCTTCTTGGGCTACGGAGTCTACATAGGACAGACAGGCAGAAGGCTGGCAGAGCGCATCCACGAGCACCAACCAGCAGTCAGAAGACATGATGAAAACTCCTTAATCTCCCAACACACGGACAGACTCAACCATAGTTTTAACTGGGAAACTGTCAGCATTTTAGACCAAGCTAAATCCAAATATGCAAGAGAATTCTTGGAAGCCTGGCATTCAGACCGGCAGCAATTAACAGACACATAGAGATAAACAGCATCTACATACTATTCAAAAGAGACAAAAGACCAGAAGATCGCCTCACCAGCAATCAATCACCACCAATCAATCACCAGCAATCAGCACCCAGATAAGCAAAGGTCACCACCAGGCACACAATCAAGCAGTCAACATATGCCAATCAAAGAAGTACCAGAGGAGCAAAACAAAAACCCCTCCCTCACCAGCACTGGCAAGGCAGGCCACAGCACATAAATAGAGAGCAAACTCCAGCCCATTTTAGCACGGAAGATGTTGCCTAGCCAGGCAATGAAACGTTTGCAAGAAAAGAACCAAGCTCAGAGAACCCCAAGGACGCCACAATACCTGGAAGTACCAGGTTGGGGGAAACTGTACCAAGGCACCTCAGCAGTGTGCACACATGAAACCTGAAGACTAGCATTGCAACCCATTGAAAAATCAAGATTAATAGGGCAAAAGGACTTATGTGCGTAAATCAGGGATGGGCACACGGAATTCCCCCACCCCACGAGGCTGCCAACTCACTTTTTTTCAACTTTAGGGGTCTCTTCTGTCCCAGTGACTGGGTGCTGGTCCTCCCTTGGGCGTGGAAGCCAACTGGGTGACTTTGGGCCAATGCTTCTACCTCCGCCTAACCCACCTCACAGGGTTGTTGTTGTGAGCAAAATAGGAGGAGGGAGCATTAGGTATGCTGCCTTGCATTGCACAAAGCAAGGGTGGTTATACAGATCTAATTAATAAATTAACTAAGAGGAGGAAAACATACCCACCTTGTAGGTCAAAGTAACTTTGTAAAAAGGAAAAAAAAATGTTTGCAATGCAAGTAAGCGAGGAAAAAAAACACAGAAAATACAGCCTTGCCATCATGGCTCTCAGCAATCCAGCCTCAGAGGTGGGTCCCTCCCAGGCACAAACACAACTCCTTCCAAAGACAGTTGAAATATTTTTAAAAGATGGGGTGGAGGTTCCCCTCTTATTTGCCCAATTTTGGGGGGCCCTGGAAGTCACCCTCTGTTAACCCTGCGAGGTACTCCAGACCAGAAGCACAACCAGGAGTCCTAGCTCTACCTTTACTGTAAGGTTCCATTAACAGATCTTGCAAGACTGAAAGTACATCTCTCCCCTCCTCTCCTTTTACTATCCAGAAAACTCGGGAGGGTCCCTTCTGAGACGCTTCCCACCCCCCTTTTCCTTCTGTGAGCTGAGACACCTTTTATACGCCGATTCCCTAGTCCGCGGCTCTCCCTCCGGTCTCCCAAGGTCACTTCCGCAGACCAATACAGCCTCCGTCTGTTCACACTGCCCAGTTTCGAACCACTTTATGGAACTGGTTACATCACTTCCCATCCCCATTCATTGCTCGTGGGCCTGCTGCTCCCCCTTCCCCATCGTGTGTCATGCTGGAACCCTAAAAATGATGCACATGATGTTGTCCGCATGATTTGCCCAATGACGTCATAGCACATGGGATGTGATTGCTTCCCTCCTGGGCATTTGTGCCCTCACCCGCCAGGCCCCTTTGCCCCAACCTTGTGAGGCTGCCTTTCCGCCCATTCCTGCAGCCTCTGGAAGACTCCCTCGTTGCACTCGATGATCCAGTGCTCCTCGATGTCAAGCTCTTCAATTTTACTGGCAGCAATGGCCATGCCAAAGCCAACCTCCAGCACCCGGCCTCCTGAAAGGAAGATCTGGTTAGCTGAAATGGCGTGAGAGCCACAGAGATGGCCTTGGAGAAATTATGCTGAGTTGGTTACAAAAACTTCATTTAATCCAGGAAATGAAGAACGTGTTAGAAAGAAACTCAAGATTGCCCTGCCTTGACTCTCTTTGGCATAAGAAGGAAAGGTGAAAATTCAGTCAGGCTTTGGTTCCTAGAGCCTCTATCAATAAAGCAGAATTCCTGTCTTTTTTGAGAAGTCTGTTTTCTGTCCTAGCTTCCCTTGAAAGACTGACCCATTGACTGATCTCAGAAAAACTAAGGAATGTCAGATCAGGTTAATTCTTGGAGAGGAACCACAGGACTGCAGCCTAGACTGGAACAAACCGAAAGAGGAAGTGACAAATTATTTGCCTGTTTTGCCAAGAAAACGTAGGTGGACATGGACATGACCATGAAGTGACCAGACGTTGACTTCAGCTTGGAGGAGACTTTACTAAGCTTAGTTAGCAGCACCTAGATAGCCTTGGCAGATTACTTAAAAACAAAAACAAAACAGGGTTAAATATGGTTTGCATACAGAGTGGGAAATCAAAAAAATATCCAGGAAATGGGTGGATGTGCAAATCACTTTTGCACTGTTTCCAAGAAAAGTGCACAGGTGTGTCCACCAGGCCCCCAGGAGCTGAGTCTAACATCAAGTAGTCTTTCTCCTACCTTCAGAGCCTAGAGCAGTGTTTCTCAACCTTGACAACTTTAAGATGAGTGAGCTTCATTTCCCAGAATTCCCCAGCCAGCATGAATTCTCAGAATTCTGAGAGTTGAAGTCCACTCATCTTAAAGTTGCTAAGGTTGAGAAACACTGGCCTAGAGCCACATAGGACAAGCTGGACAATGACCCCTTGACGTTCCTCACTTATCAGCCTCTTCCCCAGTCCACACAGCGGCTGTGAAAAAGTCTCGCCTTAGCAACCTGGGAGAAAAATTGGATTCTAACGTGAAGGCAATCCAGTTGCTGAGACGTCCTACCCTTCTGCAATAAATCTGGCTAAAGGAAACTCCTACTTCCTTGCTTTCTGCAGAAGAAGCTGCCAAGAACTCAACAGGAGCACTCCTGTCCAAAATTCTGACCCATCGGCCATACTCTTTTCTATGTTACTCCATTCCCTCACACACACACACACACACACACACACACACACACACACACAATTTTCTGGAAGCCTTCTGGAACTGTTGCCTTCTCTAGCTACTATGCATGCTTGGCCCACGTCACTATTTTGCAGAAAGCTGGTGTGTTGGATGCTGGAAGAGACCTTTGCCTTTGCTCAGTGGAGCTGCCCTTATCTGGGGCCTCAGCCTGCAGCTGTCCGAAAAGGGCGAGACCCCTGAAGCCACCCCTCCCCAAGCCTTTCCAAAGAGACCTTTCGCCACAGAGCTATTCTTATCTCAGCTGCAATGCAGATCACGGAAAACAGAAGCTTCTCAGTGTTGCTCCAGCCAGGAACATGACTGATGGGTGTGCGCATCGATGCATGCGGGTTGATGGTGGTGATGGGGGAACATATTCGATCAGGAGCAGAAACAGCACAAGAACATATCTACGTCCCTACCCATCACGCTATTCTCTATCGGAGTAAGCGATGCGACGTAAAGTGCAGAAAAGGAGTAAGACGTAGCAAGTCCAAGAAATTACAGTAGAGGCACGAGCTAAGACAAAGCAAAAAAGATATATAGGTCAATCAAAGGGACTCTATATGTCTCCATATTGTTCTATTCTTGCAAACCGTGTGCAGAGTGGGGATTAGGAAAGTGAAGAGGGCAGTTGCCTTTGTGTCAGCCTTACCAGGTAGACCAGACAGGAAACACGACCAGAAGAGCTAATTCTATTTTAGTGTAAGGTCCCATTAACAGAATCTTGCAAGTGTGAAAGTACAATCCTCCCCCCTGCCCCCACTCTGTCTCCTTTGCAGCCTGAGAAACTAGGGAGGGTCCCTTTTGAGCCTCTTGCCTCGCCCACTATCAGCTGTGGGCTATGCTGCCTCTTATCTGACCATTTCCTCAGCAGCATCTCTTCACCCCGTTTCCCAGGGTCTTTCCCACATTTTATTACACAGAGGGACAAGCTCCACCCAAGACCCCAGACCCTGAGGGCGAGGAGGGATCCGGCTGGTTGCAGGTGGTGGCTTCACCCCAGACCCTGGAAGGGACAGATGCAATTGACTGCTGGTAGAGAAGCCCTGGTTTGGGGGGGGGGAACTGGCCAGAAGACCCTGAGAGAGGTTCTTCCCCCAGCACAGAAGCGGAAGGTGTCCAGCTGAGCTGGGAAAAAGTCAAGTGACGCTGAGCACACTACGCAAAGTCCAGTCCAGTCCATTCCTTTCTTTCCTATTCTCTCTTGTGCCAAGCACTGAAACGGGAGGGAGACAGAGAGAAAGGGGGAGGAAGCAGGAGAGACAGAAGGGAAAAGTCGCTGGGGGGAGACCTGGGGGGAAACCTGGCACCAGGACTGTGTTGTTTGGCCCTGTGGTAAACACCTGCCGTAAAGATCTGTACATAGTAAACAGCATGAAAAGCCTCCACTGTTAAGTGTTTCTGTGCCCTTTGCCATCTTTGCAAATCAATTCCCCCCCAGCTGAAAAATGAACCCCGTCAAACTCTGACACTCTGCTTTCACACATCCGATTCTCATCCATTCTGTCAGCCCAATTCACCTCAATGTATTTGGGGCGGGGGGGACACCTCACTCACTTCAACATCAGCTACCACATAGTCAGCGCTGGCCTCGGGGTTACGCAACTGAAATGGGCTCCAGGGTTGCATGTTTATCAGTGGGGCACAGCTATTAATTATTCTCTCTGAAACTGAACAGACCTCTTGGGAACTTCCTCTTAGCGATTTTTAATTGGACATGTAGGGTTTCCCTGCAGGTAAGCTGGATTCACTCGCCACGCTTTGTTTGGGATTTGCTTCTGCCTCTTGCATGAAGGCAAATATGGCAGCTTGCAAGCCGTCGTTTGCTCAATCAATGGTAGTTTATTCAATGAACTATGGTTCAGTTGTAGCAGAGTGGGAATACAGCCCCAGACATAGGCTGGGTTCACACACCTTAATGACTATTCAGACAACATGGTAAGCTGGCTTAGTGTTAATTTAATTGTGGCATTTTCTTGTGGCTTAGCGTGCTGCCTGAATCCAGCCTTTTGGGGTTAACTTATAGTTCAGGATATTGTTTTATATAAAGTTGTCTGTTAGTTTTATATATAATCTTGTTGCTTTTCAATTTTGTTTTTTTTCAAATAACTATTACATTTTTAAGGTAAAGGGATAAAAACTGACAAGAACTAATAATGAAGATAGGAAGTAGAGAAGAGAAAAAAGTAAAGAATGAAAAAGAAAACAGAGTCAAAAGTACAGAAAAAGAAAGAAAAAAAATACAAAAGAAAAATGATTTCGACTTTCTTTTACAACAGATATAAGTATCAGTATCTTTCAATCTTGTGATGCAGTCCAGAGTCATCCTGGAGTTGGGCGGCCTAGAAAGTTGGCCAATGAATAAATCAATCAGTTGTGCAAACCCAGAAGTTGTGTTCATTCAGTGACCTGGGTAAGGGTGTCATGTGAACAAATGCTATGTGAAAATGCAGTTTGTTCCTTGGTGGCTTGGGGTGTTGTATGAACAGCGCTGACCTAGTTTGTAAACCATGGGGTTGAGCATATGATGAAAATGCAGCCGTCCCTGAGCTCCAACTCCCTGGAGCTTTGATCGGGGAGGAAGAGTACCAGGAAATCTTCCTTCTCAGCAAGAGACAAATGATTTTATCTCACAGACTCAAAGAAAAACAGACCTGTAATTTTAGCTGACAACACAACTTGCTCCATGTCTAGCTAGACCAGGGTTTCTCAATCCTGGCCACTTTAAGATGTGTGGTCTTCAACTCCCAGAATTCCCCAGCCACGTGTTTTTAATATACAGCCTAGTTTCAGCAGTTCATGAAAACATTGCACGGGTTCAGCGGTTCAGCGGCTCCAGGAAGGAGAACCTCGTCTGCCATTTTTAGTAATAGGGAGCCCGTTCGTAAGTACAAGTTGTCCGTAAGTCGGACGTTCTTAACTCGGGGACTCCCTGTGAATGGTTAAGCTCACCAGTCTGCCAGAGAGACATATAATAGGATGAACAAAGCTATGCATTCAAACTATGTGGTATCCTAGAATTGGAAGAGAATCCTGAGGCCAGCAAGTCCAGCCCCCAGATTAAAGTAACCCTGAAAGATGGCTGTCCAGCCTCCACTTGGTTCTATTTGAGAAAGAGGGGGCCACTACTTCTCTGGGACATTGGTTAAACTGCTCTTACAGGTAGTCCTCATTTAGTGACTGCCTCGTTTAGTGACCATTTGCACTTACGATGGTGATGAAAAAGTAACTTTGCGACCAATCCTCACATTTACAAGTTTCGCAGGTCTGTAAAGCAAAGGAAAGCCGAAGGAAGATCATAAGCACAGTTGTGGTTTCACTAAGTGTCCGCTTCGCTTAACGACCTAGCTGCCGGTCCCAATTAGGGTCGCTAAATGAGGATGATCTGTATTGATTAGGATTGTTTTGATAAGATTTCATTGGAATGGAACTTCCTTCCATGTCTTTCGCTCTGGATCAAGAGGGAACAGGCTTTCACCTTCTTCAACACAATATTGTTCCAGCCACAGGTGCAGAAATGTCTGTGGGGGTGTACATCAAAACCTGCAAGGTGGATGTGTGGGTGCGTGCGGTTGAAGTCCACACATTTTAAGGTGCCAAGGTTGAGAAACGCTGCTGTAGCCAGATATCCAATTTTCCCTTGAGGGAAGGGAAAAATCCTGTATTTGATAAAGGCTCCCTTTAGACCATCACATTCTACGTACAGGAGTCCAAATTAAACCATCCCAGCTTGGGGCATCTGCAGGGGTGTCAAAAAAGTCAAGATGGTGGTGGCTGTGACCATGTGACCAAAGCCCCGCCCCTCTGATGGCATGGTCCCAGCCACCACCGTCTCGACGTTTTGGACTCCCCACAGACAGCCCTGATGCCAAAGAGATGTGCGTCTAGCCTCTGCTTGAAAGCATCCAGAGGAAGGGAGACCATCATTCTCCCAGGCACTGTCTTTACCAAAAAGCATACCAAGAATAAAAGCCCATCAAGCAAAGTAGACTAAGGCAGTAATCTAATCTGGAAATATGCCCCCCTGAATTTAGGGGGCTTACTTTCGAGTCGAAAAGTTTACGATTGCAAAGGGAACACATACAGACAAACAGCGCACCGTTTCCTCCAAACCCTCTCACCAAAATAAATAGGAAGAAGAGTTTTACAGATTTATTTTTTCCCTTGCTGGACCTTCTATTTTATTCTTACCCTGGAATAAATTCCCCTCCTGGGGAAACAAACCAACCGAACGGACAATTTGTCAAAAAGTTTCAGTAAAAGTTATCTCCGAGGTGCTGATTTTCCATTTTCAGCTCTCTGGATCTGTAATCCTGAGTCTGTGAAAAATGGCTGATTCTTTCTAGGAAATGTCTTAACCTGCAAGCAAACACGGGTCAGGGATGTTTCCTCTCCAGTAAGCAGGCACTGGAATTCTGTCTTAACAAGGACAGAAAAAATTGAACAAAGGGTACCCCAATTTTCTTGAAGGGGATCAAAGCAGTTCTAATCAATTAAAATATATATAAAAAGAGGGTTCTCTTGGAAAACCAAACCATCTCAGCCTACATGACCAATGCCAAACACCAGCTTGGGTGTCAATGCATCTTTACAAGATGCTGTAGGGCTGCAAGAAGCAAAAGGCACGTGCAAACTCTCCTGGCTCTGTGCGTTCCCTGAGGACAATGCATTTGTGGAACTCACTGCCACAAGGTGCCTTTAAAGAGGAACTGGGAAAAGAGACAGGGAGAGGAAGAGACTTAACGTCTTTAAGGCAGATTCTGAATTACGGCTGGAAGACTGGAGCGGATAGCAACAGCCTGGACGTGGAGGCTGCAGGACGTGTCACAGAGTTGATCCTACCTTGGGAGGCAGCCACAGTGGCCAGGCCGTGCATGTAGGGGGCTTCCCAGCGCTCCATCACCGGCTTCCCCAGGATTTCCAGGCGAGTGTCTTCTGGGTCGAAACCCGCATTGGCTTCCTTCCAAGAAGGCTTACAATTTTCTCCATCCAAAAAGATGGGACAAGTCATGTTGGAAGGTCTCAGGGCTAGAAGGTGAGAAAAGACTGGAAGAGGCTGGCGGGGTTGCAGGGAGCCAGGGAGATTGAGCAGGAGCAGCTGGGCTTCTGGGCTAGCTTGAAATAGATGAGGGGGTGGAGCAGGGGAAAAGCTGAGTGTGCAAAGGGGAGTTTAGGTGGGGAGGGGGAAGTTACAATTCCCACTTGGAAGTGGGGCGGAAGGAGGAGACATCTTCTGGAGAAATGGAACAACTGCAGATCGTCAGGCCCAAATGGCTATTATTATTGGATGGGCATAAAGGTAGAACATTTGGGAAACGCTGAAGTCACTAAAGTTGGGTTGTTTTTTTTAAATCAATAAAAATGAGGGTGGAGGACAGATGAAAGTAGTGTAATCCTTTGTACAGCTAATAACTGACTTAAAAAAAAAAAACTGATTGGCTTATTGGTCAGTTTTGACAAGGCAATCTGAACTTATCCTGTTGATGAGGTTCCATTTTCAATCAGTGTTGAAATGTTCAATAATTAACTCAATTTCCCATCCTTTCTCAGAAGACAGGCATGCTTGTGCAGTCTGCACAGGTGGACTTTAGAAGGAAAATATTGCAAGTCTTTTGTCACTGGAGCTACACCTTTTTCTGTGAAATCAAACTAAGATTGCAGACCCCATATAAAGAATGTAGATGTTGGTGGGGTATCAGGAAGAATTTCCTAAGAAGAAGAACTGTTCAGAGAACTAATTTGGTGCAGTGGTTAAAGGCATTGGGCTAGAAACCAGGAGACCATGAATTCTAGTTCTGCCTTAGGCGTGAAGCCATCTGGGGGACTTTGGGGCAGTCCCACTTTCTCAGCCCTAGGAAGGAAAAGGCCAGGGCCAACCACTTCCAAAAAACCTTGCCAAGGAAATTGCAGGGACTTGTCCAGGCAGTTGCCAGGAGTGAAGACTGACTTGAAGGCACGTACACAAACGCACACAAAAAGAGACAGCTTAGTGTTGTGCTTCAGGCGCTGGATTAGAAGCAGGGAAACCTGAGTCCTTGTCCTGCCTTAGGCATGGAAGCCGGATGGGTGACTTTGGGCCAGTCCCTCTCTCTCAGCCCTAGTGTCAGAGTCTGCAGTAATTTCAATAAAGGAATCTTTAATAATAATTTCAATAAAGAAACCTTTACTGGAAACAAACCAGTCTCCAGAGGATTTACTGGGATTGGGAACTGAGACTTGCAGACTCTGACACCTAGGAAGAAAAAGGCAAGGAGAAACCACTTCAGAAAATCCTGCCAAGAAAACTGCAAGGTCTCGTCCAGGCACTCCAGGAATCAAGACAGACTCAAAGGCACCTATATAAATGAATGAATGAATGTTCAACAATGGCAAAGGGTCTCTGGAGGTGGTGATACCCCTTTGGTGGAGGTATTTAAAGCAGAGCTGGATAGCCAGCTGTTGGAGAGACCACAGTAGTGGATTTCTGCACTGCAGGAAGTTGGACTAGATCAGTTTTTTTCAAACTTGGCAACTTTGAGATGGGTGGACTTCAACTCCCAGAAAGCATGCTGGCTGGGGAATTCTGGGAGTTGGTCCATACATCTTAAAGTTGTCAAGTGTGAAAAACACTGGACTAGATAGATGAACTCCAAGGTCACTTCAAGGTTCCCTTATACCAAATCAGACTGATCTCAGCCTTGTCTACCCTGTCTGGCACCAACTTTGAGGTTTCAGAGTAGATTCTTGAGATGATAAGGGCTGATCCACAACCTTTTGATTCCAGTGAAGCTGTTCTTTCATTCATCTATAAATTAAATACACTCTAAGCACGGAGAGTCTTCAGGACATCATAGAAAGCTTCCCTACAAGGTCAAGACTGTTGGTCTATTTAGCCTGGTATTTACACAGATGGGAGTTCTAAATGAAATCATCAGTTTGATGAACTGAACTGAATTCTGGCTTCGAAACCTGTTTTGAAATGGATGGAAATATGAATAAAATGTGTCTCTGTGTGTGGACAACACAGGGAATTACAAATGAGCTGGCTAAGGTAGTTTAATTGCATAACCCAAGCCACATGGGGGTTGTGTGAATCCAGAAAACTGAGTCGAGTAAAGCTATGGTGGTTGATCTTGTTGTACAAACTCCATATATTCATCTTACACCTAAAATACTAGCTGAATTTAATTTCATTCCCCTACGTGAGCCTCTCCTGGCAAATAGAAGGGGTAGAAATGGAAGCAGTAACAGACTTCATTTATTTGGGCTCCAAGATCACCGCAGACGGAGACTGCAGCCATGAAATTAAAAGACGCTTGCTCCTTGGGAGGAAAGCTATGGCAAGCCTAGATAGCATATTAAAAAGCAGAGACGTCACCTTGCCGACAAAGATCCGCATAGTCAAAGCTATGGCTTTCCCAGTAGTAATGTATGGCTGTGAGAGCTGAACCATAAGGAAGGCTGAGCGCCGAAGAATTGATGCCTTTGAACTGTGGTGCTGGAGAAGACTCTTGAGAGTCCCCTGGACTGCTAGGAGGTCAAACCAGTCAGTCTTAAAGGAAATCAACCCTGACTGCTCATTGGAAGGATTGATAATGAAGCTCAAGCTCAGATACTTTGGCCACCTAATGCGAAGAGAGGACTCTTTGGAAAAGACCCTGATGCTGGGAAAGATGGAAGGCAAAAGGAGAAGGGGACGGCAGAGGATGAGATGTTTAGATAGCATCACTGAAGCAATGAGCATGAAACTGAGCAAACTCAGGGAGGCAGTGAAGGACAGGAAGGCCTGGTGCAATATGGTTCATGGGGTCACGAAGAGTCGGACACGACTTAACGACTAAACAACAACAACAACGTGAGCCTCTTCAGAGGCATGAACTACAGTTTCCATCATCCACACTAGCCAGAAGCCACCAAGTTGAGAAAGACCTTTGTAAAGAATTAGCACACTAGCTTGAAAACTGCTATTATGTTAATAGTATGACAATGCTTTATCGATGTTTTTGTGACTTCATGGTTTTATTGTTTGCTTTTCACCACTTTGATGGTTTTTACAGTTAAGGCAGTATACGAATAACCAATAATCCTTTTTTCCCTAGTCAACTAAATCCTTTCTTCTCAACTCTACAGACTCCAACCCCCATAAAGCCTTGCGCCGAGCAGCTTCCATTCCGTTCCTCCTCCTCTTCAAGCACACACAAGACACACGGAGTCCAAACCATACTTTCCTGCTTCAACGGACTACACTTCCCAAGTGGCCAAAGGCAGACTTCCGGAAACGAACATGTTCGGGCGGTCCACTTCCTTAAAAACAAGAAAGAAAAGTAATGTTTCCCTACTCAAAGAACTACATCCCCCATCATGCTCCTTGTCCTCCACCGCTCCTAAGCGAAGAAAGGGAGGGCGTACGGTCCGCTCCGTGTACAGGCGTCCCTCCTTCCCCGCCTCCTCCTTCCCGCCCGCCCGCCTTCACTACCGGAAACCCCGTAGCCGCCAATGATATTCTTGGCGGCTGCTGGGAGGGGAAAGGGGAGGAGGGGGGGGGAAAGTGTCTCGCGCCCCTACCGCGCAGGCGCATTACCCGGCTTCTCTTGCAGCGGCGGTTGGTGGCGGCAGGAGACTGGGAAGGAGATTGGGAAGGGGGAGGAAGGCAAGGCGGCGCGCGTGCGCTTGCGCAGGCGCGCGACGGCGGCGGCGGCTCGCTGGCTGACTGTCGCCGGGCCCCTCTAGTGTGAGGTAAAGCAGAAGGCGGCGGCGGCGAGGACGGCGGCGGCGGCTGGAGCTCAGAGGACGCCTGTGGCAGGTGGTGAACCCCAGGGGAAGAAGCGGACGGGAGGAAAGCGGCGTTAGGACCCACCATCGCCTCTCGCCGCAGCGCCCCCGACGGAGGAGAAGGAGAAGGAAGAAGAGCGGAGGGGCAGCTGACCGGGCCTACCCCCAGGCCATTCTGCCCCCGTCGCCGCCATGAATAGCGTCGGGGGCGCCGACGAGATCGGGTGAGGCCCTGAAGGCGAACGAGCAGGGGGAGCACGTGAGGGAAAGAGGAGGGCGACCGCGAGGGTCACGTGGGTAGCGAAGGTTCCCCGGGTCATGTGGAGCCCCCCCAATGTGGATCCCTGTCGAAGGGGCGAGGGGTCTCTCTCAGGGCATGAAGCACCCGGGGGTGGGGGGAGTCCCCCTACCCGGGGTCAGACTGCCCTCAAGGGAAGCAGGCGGAGAAAGCCGGGGAGGCCCCGCGGGGAGCAGAGGAAACGGAGAAGGATCATCTCGGGGAAGCCAAGCGCCCCTTTTTTGCATCACAAGAGGTGGCCCCGAGGAAAGCCGCTCTCGGCTCGTTTTAAAGCGCCTCCGCACCGCCCAGCAGGTGAATCTCTGGGGCCTGCTCGGTGCCGTGCAGCCTCTCTGTTAGCAGGGAGAGCCTGGTATAAAATGCCTACCTCTGGTCAGAGAGGGTTGGGATGAGATCGCCAAGTGCCGTGGCTCTTTTTCTCTTCCTCGGTTAACTCTTACCACTTCGGCCTCTCCCTCTGTACCAGGGAACAGCCTGTTTCCTTGCTGTGGAGAGAGAAGGAAGTTGAGAAAACGATTACAGTACTGTATTTTAAAAAGTCCTCCCCCTTCTAGTCTCCTTTCTGATAATTGGGGCTCAAAGGACTTGGGAGCAAGATGGAAGGGTCACGTGGGGACCTGGCATAGAATGGGTCCATAAGGATCTGCTTCCTTCTTTCACTTTCTCAGGATAACCAGGGGCAGGTAGTGAAAAGGGAGGGTATATAATAAAAATGGCCTGTAAAATTATGCATGCTGTGTAAAGACAGGGTGGAAAGAAATGATTCTGTTCATAATACTTAGAGCTATTATCCTGTAAGTTTAGGGGTTGAACACTGAGGACATCTAAAAGGAAGTGTGGGGGACTCATGAAGGATTAAGACAATTGTATCTATCGGGGATGGCTGTACAACAAAGTATGTGGTGATAGTGATAGTGGGATAAAATGGTCAATATGAGGAGGCCATATGGGGTGTTTGGCAGCAAGAAAAGTGGTGGTGTTTAAGTTCCTTAAGGTGATGAAGCAGCATCCTGGACTAAATGTGGCAGATTTTGAAGGGCAGGGCTGTTTTTGAAGGAAATCACTGTGTTTGGGGGCAGAAGCTCTTTATACTGGTCATTGAAAGAAATAATGGGGCAGGTGGTTGCTGTTGTAGTTCAGTTCCTCATTAGTGGGGAAGGGTTGAAAAGAGTTATATTTGTGGTCCTACAGCAGAAGTGCATTTTCTTTCCCACATTGGGCTTGAAGAGAGAACCCTGATATCAAAAGCTCTTTCAGTTGTGCAGTGACATGAGATTGAATGTTTGGACTTGTTTGAGCCTGATTCTAGGATCCATCTCTTCTGCCACATATATGAGAAGTTAAATTAGACCATCCAGGACCTTTGTATATGTATATATCTGTGTGTAGTACCGAAAGGTTCTTTGAGAGGTTTTTCAGTGCTCTCTAGTTACTACTGTGTAATGAAAATAAAGACTAATTGCCTGCTTCGTTATGCAGTCTGTGACCATGTATGTATTGGAGTTTCCTGTTACAGATGTTGAAACCCAGTCTGCTTTTGGGTACTAGATTTCTAACTTGGTAACTCAGTGTTAAGACTAGAAAGTTGCTTTGTGCCTGCCTGCTATGGCTGAGGCCCAAGGTCATAAGGAGATGCTTTACAATGGAGAATCTGCAACTGTTCCTTATGTCTTCCTTGCATTCTATATGTTGTGAATAGATCTAATTCTCTGGTTTCTCTGCATTTTTAAGGGAGATATTAGCCAAATAACCAATGACCTTCATCTCTTTTCTAGCACAAATGATCCTGCATAGTATTGGAACATTTGCTGCTGTAACAGTATTATGTATCCTGTTGTTGATGGAGGATGAACACCTGTGCAGGACAGAACATTGGTGACTCATCAGTACTTCTAATGAAGTAGGAGTGTACCCCACTTGATCGGCAAAAGCATGATTGGCTTTGAGCAATCTGTATAAGAAGCTTGGAGACTAATATAAGCTTTCTTTGGGATTTTCTTTTGATTTTTCTGCTTGTTTTTCTGGGTAACCATGTTTTTTTGTTATTGGGCAGATTTCCACATAACAGTTTCTACCCGGGAATAGCTGAATTTCAAAAGAAAGTGGGGAGCCATGAATTCTGTTTCATAAAATCTTCCAAGGGATTTTTTATTATCTAACCCCCAAATAGCTCATCAGTTGTGTCACTTTGTATGTTCTCCTTAGTCACCCTGCTCCAAATATTGTGCAGGATGTCTGCAGTGTATAGGAAGAAAGCTAGAGGAATATTTTAAAACTGTCACTCATTCTTTCTGCTGATATTGCAATGAATTAAGTATAGATAACTCAGAATTGGAACATTGCTATACTAAAATGAAAATTGTAGTTTAAATATATACCGTAATAACATATTATTTAGGTTGTTCCTCTTTATGTTGTGTATTTAAGTTGAAGATTGGACTTGTGGCTTGATCATAACAATTGCGTTATGAGAAATATATTTATCTTGAGCATTCAAACTAAGCAAGCACTAACTAACAAACTAAGCCCCTTATCCCAGGGCAGGAAACATGGTTGTTGCAAGTGGTTATGAGGCTTTGTATTTGGAATCTTATACTGCCTTAAAAAAAAAAAGGACTATGGAACTCCTTTGAAAGAGATGTGCCAGAACATGTACAGAATACCTCTTTTTGGATTATTAAAGCAACTATATATTTTTCCAGATTACCATGGTTGCTTTGGAAAGCTGCTTTCTGTTGTTTCCACATGTGTGTACATGCATAGGCACTTTGCTTCTATGGGAAGAATGTGAAGGAAAGTAGCTGCATGCAGAGATAGCAGAGAACAGCTTCCAGAGCAGGCAGATAAGCTTTGAAGAAGAGATGGTTGCTTTACCATTGTGGAGAAGAGGTGCTTTGGAAGTGGTCCCACATATTCTAAAGCTTCTTTATTAAATCAAACAGTCAAACCCCTGTTTTTTTTCTTCAAGCTTCACCTCTGGTTCTCTCAACTGATGAAAACAAGTGACATTTGTCATTTTGACTTTTACTGTTTCCCTCTAGGTGCTGAAATTTATCTTTTAAAGTTCAGGTGTGTTGACATGGTGGTTGTGTTCATTTTGGAAAATTGTTGTTTTGCCTTTCCATTTTGAAAATTGGGCCTCACATGACAAGAATAACTTGCTTTTTGAATGAGTCTCATTTGAAGTGTATTTAAATTTTGTATATAGGAGAAAGGAGATTCTAGGGGAAAATATATATCAGAAATGACCTATATTTGCCAGTTGTTTATGATCCAAATGGATTTCCTCTGTGTGGTTGAGCCAGGACAGTAGGTTTTTAGTAGGACAGCTACAATGTCCAGAATCAGTGTTTTTGGACAGCATTGCTAGATTCACTAATTGTCCAAGGCCATAATGAACTTTTGATTTTGCCTTAGTGTTGTATGAATCTAGCCATTACCATTTGTAAAAAAACTCAAGTAATAGTGGTACCATGGCTTAATGTAATCAGCGAACCAAGTCAATGTATGTATGTTCAGATAATAACCTATGGAGCCCACTACAAGAGAGATGGATCTGCCATAGATTTTATTCCCAATAAGATCTCTGAGAGGTATTTTCTTTGGCGATATAGGAAATGCTAGATTATGATGCCAATTTGATAATTCTGTACAGTCTCAGAATTAAAAGTGCAGGATTGTCATTTCAGTTCAAGGGGCTAAATTTGCAGTTGTCTTTGTATCATTTTATACATTATGATGTATAATTTTATACATTATGATCATTTGTATAATGTATAAATGTATCATTTTATACATTATGATAAATATCCATGTGCTTTAAAATATTAGACCTTCTAGCAACCATTTTGTCAATTGTGACATCATTCTGAATGTTAAATAGGATTTTTAAATGCTTACCTTGGGAGTTGTGATACTAACTGCATTGGAGCGATCATATCTTGAGGTTTAGGCTCACTTGTGTAGTCATTTTATTTGAGCTGGCAACCTTTCATTTATTATATCTTTCTTCAGAACCAAGAAACTCTGATTAAACTCCAAGATACTATACCAAATTCAACCCATGATTTCAGATCCTGACTTGTTCTGAAGTTATTAAGCATAGTTTCATGACTGAAACAAAATGGGGAACTGAATGGATTTTTTAAAATTTTGTTTGCTAGTTTATGCAAGAAGAATGAAGGGATTACATGTGGGGAAATGGCTTGTTCATCTTTTCTAAAAATGGGGAGAGAAAGGGTTAATTCAAATTGGCAGACTAGGATTAGTGGTACAAAAATGAATGTTCAGGGAACCTATATCTTCTTTCCTGGGTCTTTTTGAACTTGTCCTTTTAGAGCTGAACTATCATTTAGCATGAATCACATATTATGCCAAATCATCTTTCCCTAATCTTAAGTGCTCTTCAACTGCTGTAATATTCCAGCCAGTCTAACCATTGCTGAAAATTTGAGGGGTTTGTCCAAACTTCTGGAGGATGCCCAAGTTGGAGAGAGCTGCTCAGGAACTGGTTAGTTTTAATGAGAATTTGAATAAGCCACGGTCACAGAAATCACACATGGTTAAACTTTAAACCATGGTTAATGAACCACAGTGAAAAAGTTCACACATTACACTAAACTAAAACTAAAAAAAGCACAGTAAATGTTATGCTAGTATATGAACCCGGTCTGTATTTGATCCAGCCCAGTATTTTAATTCTTTTTAAAGTGGAGGGTGCACTTAGTAAATGTTTTTAAATAAACAAGAACTTGAAACCAATTAACAAAAATATTTGAGAACTGGAGAAAGAGTTGTCCATCCTGATCCCATGTATACACGTTCCACCAGGTTCAGTGATGCTAGTGGCAAATAGATGTTGGTAGTGTTATACTCTGGAAGTATTTCCATGGAGAATATTTGAATGGTTATTTAAATTATTTATTCAAACTTATTAAAGCTTAATGATATTGTTATGGAGTTTGTAATTGATCGCATTTGCTTGGCTTCTGCTTCCTTCTTTTGTGGGTTTCAGTTTAGTACTTTAAGCTAGCTTTTTGTTAAAGAAAATATTATTTAAAACAGATATACCAAAAATACTATCAACATCAAAACTTTATTTTAGCTATAAGGCCACCAGTCAGATACAAATTAAAAACTACAAAGTTTTTTACTTACTACCTATAAATGAGCAGGAGATGAAAGGTAGATTGGATAGCCCATGTCAGAGGGCTGTGTGCTACCCTAAAGATGCTTGAAAGAATGTTTGGCAGAATACACGATCAATGTGTGAGATATTGAATGGAAATGCTTGGCACACATAACAAGCAAGAGGACCCCCAACCCAAAAAGAACAGTTCAGGAAACCTTAGTAGCAATCCTACCTGTATTATGTCATGATATAATTATCAAGTCCATTGTGGCCTTTGATTACTTTGGAATTTTTTCTTTGTTCATCTACATTTGCACACTTTTCTTCAGGCTGTGGCATTGGTTAATTCTGTGTTTATTCAGTACCAGAATTCATCCATCACAAAGTCAAATACTAAAACTCTCTTAGCTTGTGGTAATCTATTGAGCCATGTATAAATAGCAGCACTGTGTTTATATACAGCTGCTCTGCTTGACCTCAGAAAACCTTGTCTTTTTTGTCTGAATATTTATCAAGGTGTCCAGAAATAATTTCAAGTGGAGCTGAGAGACTGAAATGGCCACTGAGAAGGGAAAATCTCTGCACTCAATCTGCTGTGTGATGTGCCAGAAATGGTTTCACCCAAGCAGTCAAATACAAGACAGCTAGTGCACTAATAAGAATTTTTGACGATTCAGTATCAATGTCATTGCATTTCATGCTGCTTTTAGTCCAAGAAGTTCTTATATAAAATTCAGTTTCTAGTGAATATGCAAAGTGGTTTGAGACTACATATTCTGGTCCCTTCTCTTTGCAGAGAGAGACTTGATTTTAGAAAATGTGCATTTCTGTTTAGTAATGTTGTTAATTGAGGTTTTTTGCCTTTAGACCTTTAAAGAAGAAAAAATAAATGGGTTATAAAAATAAAACATTAGAGAAGATACTTGGGGAAAATCAGAGGAAAGGAAATTTTGCTCCATTTTCAGAATTCCTTATACTTCATGATTTCTACTCTTATCAGCTAGTATGCCATTTGAAATTTGTGACTGTAACTTGGTCCTCAGTTTGCTGCAGAAATTGTGTTCTCTATTTTTCATTGGAGCATTACGGTCTGCTTGGAATCAAATTTGTGATGATTTAAGTGCTAGGATTGTGCTTTGGTGGTGATAGTCATAGCGTCTTAATATTAATTTCCCAAGTTATTATTCCCAAACAGACCTTCACAGTGACAGTTTTTTAATGTTTTATTCACGTTATTGAGGGAGATTGTGTGTGATGGAGATCCAAAACACTGGGGCTATTATTCATGCACTTACACTGAAATCCGTTCTCTGAAATTTGAAAGAGTGAAGAAAATGAGATAGCTTTTTTTTCAGATTTCAGTTTTGCCCGTGATAGAATCAGATAGTTTGGAGGAACCTATACATGGCTCTAGTCAGAGAAGACATCTCTCATTCTCTTCATATAATGATCTGTGTCATCTAACTAATTGCATTTCAGAAAAATGAAAAGAAACATTTGACTCCTAGATCTAGTATCACACCTTTTTTAACAATTAAGTCATACAGATACTTTCTATATTTACATGTATTTTTCTGTTCAAGAATATTATTTTGCAATTCCTGGTACTATCATTATGGAGAACTAGCTTGTGTAAATCGTTTGTTTGTTTGATTTATATCTCACCTTTGTTGTTTATCTCAAGGTGCTGTGTATAATGCTTCCATGTCCTATTTTCTTTAGTTGCTTCACAGTACCAACTAATTACGTGTTATGCTGGCTTCTATCAAGTCCTGTACTTTCCTTAGTTTATCTGTCACTTTATCACTTTATACCAAACAAGCATAGGATGTCACTTTATCCCAAGTGTTTGTACACTGAAATCAGTGTTGTGGTACTTCTGTTGGAATAGCATTCATTCAGCAGAGCACTATCTGATTTAAAGTAAAGCCATGGCCTGTGCCTTTTCCTTTTCTGGTAATACCCATTTATAACAATGTCATTCTTGCTCCTATTACTTTTGTAGTGATTTACTCATGGATCCTGGCTGTTTAATGGCAGCCATTCCCAGGATAATGGCTCATTTGTTCTATAGGTCCAGTGCCATCAGGATCAAGATGGATCAAGACAAAGGCATTAATAATGAGAGCAGTTGGCTTTCTTTTATCTTGATGACTGAAAAAATAGAAATGCAAGTCCATTCTCTGCACTAGAAAGTGCCTTTTGTTAAACTTGTTTTTATTGCTTTTGGAAGGTGGGCCTAGAGAGTGACCCTACCATGAATAACTCAGTCACTACTTAAGCTGCAATATTATGACCTCAGTAACAGCCTCACTGCTACTGTGGTGTCACACATATCAGAATGAAGGGAAAGCAAACCATGATTCATTGTTCATTAACAGTTACATTTATGAATCATTGAGAGATGGAACTGTACCTCTTTCACAAGTTTCCTAGATGCCCTCTTCCCAGTTTGATTAATAATTATGCCAGTGATTGTCAATATAGGTAGAAGATTAATTTCTCAGCCAGAACTGGGTTGCTTTGTCTTTTACTCAGAATTGTAGATTTTATTATTCTAGATGTGCGTACGGAGCTACCTAGTACTTGTAAAATACTCACCTTTTCCACTTGGGCAGCTTTATATTGCCCTACATGGCTTCCCATTTCACCTTGTGAATTAATCATATTGGTTTAGTTATGCTTCTCTGTTACCCTTTATGGATACTTTCCCTTCCAACCACTACATTACCGCTTGCCAAAACTTTATAAATGTTTGCTTAAGAGCAGGGGTAGCCAATGTGTGTCCTCCAGACATATTTGGGCTGGATCTTCCATCAGCCTTCAACGTTAGCTAGGCTTACTGAGACTGCTGGGAATTGCAATTTAACATTTGGAATGCCACATGTTGCTCATTCCTGGTTTCAAAAATACAGCCTTCAGCATTTTTAAAAAATTATTATTATTATTTAGATTTGTATCCCACCTTTTTGAATATATGTTGGTCAACTCAAGGCAGTGAACATACCTAATATTCCTGCCTCCTATTTTCCCCACAACAACAACCCTGTGAGGTGGGTTGGGCTGAGAGAGGGACTGGCCCAAAGTCACCTAGCCGGCTTTCATGCCTAAGGCTGGACTAGAACTCACAGTCTCCTAGGTCAGCACCTTAACCACTACACCAGACTGGCTCTAAAACTTTATACTAAACTTTATTCTAATTTATGGATATAATCTAACTAAGTGGTAGAGCACGAAGACCCTAGATCAACTTGAGAGAAAAATAGTCTAACTCGGAATCACTAGTTTCCTAGGTTCTTGTGTTCAGATTGAATCTGAATTTAATTTTAATTCAGATTTAATTTATGCAATTTATTGGACATCCAACTCCTAACAACATTGGGCAGCTTACAATTAAAAAATAAG
Organism: Python bivittatus; assembly: GCF_059951505.1. Taxonomy (NCBI): domain Eukaryota; kingdom Metazoa; phylum Chordata; class Lepidosauria; order Squamata; family Pythonidae; genus Python; species Python bivittatus. The sequence continues at coordinate 4,801,845 of NW_028277087.1, forward strand.
AAAAAAAATATAAAAGACAGAGAAATTACAAGTGGCCCGAAGACAAACAAGCAAACAAACAAAACCCACAAATCCAGTCCAGTAGAGGCTTAGCCACCACCAAAAGCCTGGGAGAATAGTCAGGCTATTACTTTAAATTCGTGCTGTTTTGAATAATCTTCCCTAGAGAAGCCAGCACACAATTAGGTATTTTTATGGTACTTAAATTTCCTTTCAGAAGCTATTGAAATACACCTGGCCTCCCCACCTATGGGGTTATGATACCATTGAGTATAGGGATTCTCTTACAGCTTACGCTGCTGGCTTTGAGGTCTGTTCTGAATTTACTGCACCTTGGTTTAGTACCCATGAGATTTTGTCAGATCGTTGAAACTACAACTGTCATTGTAGTATTTGAAAAGCACGAGACTGTACTTGATATGCTCAATTATATCTTTCGAACTTTCTGAAGCTCTGTCAAACGAACACTTTGACCGTGAGATTCTTATTGTTGAGTTTTGGAATACAGTATAGCTGCTTCACATTGCAATTGTTTATGTGTGTGGGGGATGGAGAGAAAGCCACACTCATTACAGTATGAGGAAAACAGTCTAAGAGTATGAGATGTCTTAAGTGGATTATGATTGTTTACCTGTTGCTTAAAGGTTCCTGTTTCATTGAAGAAACACCTGGAACTTACATCACTCTGTATGTTGCATCACCTATCTCAGTGTTGCTCCTGTGAATCTGCGTTCATTTCTTTCTGAGGGAATTATTGGGATAATCTTAGTATCTTGGGGAAAGGGCAATATTTTATTTAGACCAGACAAAATTCTTCATTAGGTGAAGTGTTACAGGAGAAGGGGAGCAGAATGAAAATTCAAAGAATTGGGGCAGACAATATTTATGTTTTTGTAGTAGTTTCTACAACCCAGTAATTCCTGTAGAATCAAATTTATATATGTATGTATGTACGTATGTATTTATAACATATAGCCGTCCATCTGGTACCAAACTCTGGGCGGCTCACAGTGAACAGTTAAAACAACATCTGTGTACATTAAAAAATATTATTAAATAAATAAAACCACAAATATTAAAACCTGGCACCATAGTTAAACTTTCACATGCAGTCCACCTCAAAGTCCTTTCATCAGTCTTACCCTATCCCAGCACTTGGAGGAAAAGCCAGATCTTAAGTACTTTTCAAAAGGTTAAAAGGGTGGGGGCCTGCCGAACTTCAGGGGAGTGTTCCATAGGGCAGGGGTTGCCACAGTAAAGGCATGCTTCCTAGGTCCCATAAGATGGCAACATTTAAGGGAAAGGACTAGGAGCATGTTCACCCTATCCATTCTGGTAGGATGGGCAAGTTCTTAGGGAGAGGCAGTCCCACAGATAACTTGGTCCTGTGCTATATAGGGCTTTAAAGGTAATAACCAGCACCTTGAATAGCACCTGGAAACTGGGAGCCAATGCAGCTCACGCAACAGGGGTGTAATGTGGGTAAACCTAGGGGCATCCATCACTGTGCATGCCACTGCATTCTGGACCAGTTGTAACTTCTGGGTGGTCTTCAAAGGCAGCCCCATGTAGAGTGCATTGCATTAATCCAAACAGGAAGTGACCAAGGCATGAGTGAAATTTTACTATTTCTTCTTTATAAGCAGAAGAGGATTCTGATTAGACTCTTAATCAAAAGAACAGGATGATCTTTAATAATATCCCAGCTTTATCAAGCTGGAATATATCTTTATGCAGGAAACTTAGATATGTGGCAATAAAAATATGAAATATAAGATATATTTCTGACAAACTACATAATCTGCAAATCTGTCAATATTATTCAGGTTTAATGCTATTAGATCCTATTGTTGTTATTCTGCTGTGAATTCAACTTCTTCATGTTGAAACTTTGTTCATTTGTATGCTTGAAAAAGATTTGGTGCTATCCAAATAGCATTTTCCCCAATAGAATGCCATCCATTGCAAAAGAATTTGACCCTCCCAGCAGTTCCATGACCCCCTGAAACCTTGAAGAGAGTAGGAAGATTTTCTTAAACAGATCTGGGGGAATCCTGTTCACCTTCTGCCAGTTGATCCAGTCCAAAAAAACCTGATTTCCTCTTTCCTTGAAGTTAAAGTTACTGAAAATCAGCATTATACAAAAGGGCATTTGGTTGTGCTCCACGCTTTAGAATAGAGATAGCAATGATAACACCACAGATGACCTCAGCCCCCTTTTTGTAAAATTACATTGCTTAATTTAAGTAGCAGGTCATTGAGAAACTGACTTACAGGTAGTCCTCGCTTAACAACCATTCATTAAATAACGGTTTGAAGTTATGATGACCTTGGAAAAAGTGCTTTACAACCTGTACTTGCACCTACAGTGGTTACAAACCGTGCATCACCCCCTGCAGTCGTGTGATCGCAATTTGCAACCTTTTTACAATGGTTGTTAAGCGAATCATAGTGGTTAAGTGAATTCTGGCAAAAAATGTCCATTGGGGAAGCTGGATTTGCTTAACAACCACATGATTCGCTTAATGGCCATCGTAAAAATGGTTGTAAAATTGGGTTGGTCATGCGATGACTTGCTTAATGACTGCCCTGCTTAACAACCAATTTTCCAGTCCCTGTTGTGGTCATTAAGCAAGGACTATCTGTGCTGCTTTTCTGGAAAGAAAGCAAGGAACAAATATACAACTTTTGTTTTGCTTTAACATTTTGTACTTAGAAAATAAGTACATAATGCATTTCCCTCCCTGCCCAGGCTAATTTGATGTCACTATATCTGCAGTTTGTTCATTGTAGGAATTTCCTACAAAAAAGAGAGAAAGAGAAGAAGAAATGGCCACAGCCCTACTAGATGTTACACTGTCAGCATTTGAGGCTGAATATAAGTAACAATGACTATTTTATTATGTAAAATAGAAATTCTGAGGGATGTCCATACAGGAATTGCACACATTTTTGTCATGAAAGTGTAAGTAACTTATAATGGCAGTAGGCCATCTTTGAGTGCAGTAAAACTGGTCAGGACTTTTTTTTAAACTTTGTATAGAAGTCTTTTCACCAGTCTAGTCATACTAGCAATCCTTGCTCTTAGATGGCATACATACACTACCACTATCTCTGCATATTCTTATGGATCTAAACATATGGCACCTTTTTATTTCTTTGTCCAACTCACACAGGAATCATAATGAAGAGACAAACTATGTTCATTACATGGTCTACATGTATTTTTCCCAACAGTTATTTATCACAAGCTTATCCTGCCTTTACTCCAAGGAATACAGGTAGTCCCCAGTTTAAGAACAAGTTCCGTTCCCAAAGTCTATCCTTAAGTCGAATTTGTATGTAAGCCAGAACAATATTATTGTATACCACTGTATAAGTAGTATTGTGTAATGAACTTGAACCATTGTGTATTTAGCTCGAATTTTGCTACACTTGGTTCCATTCTTAACTATGGGTTACCTGTAAACTGGGCATTCTTAATCCATGGGCTGCCTGTACATGAAATCTGCCTGTTGTTGTTTTCCCCCCTTCATTCTCCTTTTATGTACACCAACAGTGTTTTGTCTTAGATTAAGCTGAGTTGATATCCTCAAGACACCACTGGTTAGCCTAGGAACATCTCAGCTTCACAGGTGAATGTGGATTTGAACCTGATGTTCCCTAGGCCTGGTCTGATACATTTAATCTGTAATTATTCTAACTTCTCTATATTGGGTTAATAGTTGTATATAAAAAGTCATAAAAAGTCTCACAAGTACCATCTGTAATGGAACAAATGTTTAGAGTTAAAGGAATGCATTTTCTACTTGCACAGAATTTCAGGCATAAGCATTCAAACCAAAAACCAATTTAATATGTCCAGGTTGAAGAGAGGTATTTTTACCAAAGGAACAAACAGTCTATAGCTGTCACATTAAGATTGGAGGCTGTGTATGTTGAGCAGTCATACAAAATAGGTTGCGTATATCATGAAGGATTGTGATTTTTCCAGTTTTGTGGAGAAGTGATGATTCAGATGTTGTAAAAAAATAGAACTGAATGTCATTAGTGTATTAATGACATCCAGCTCCAAAACTCCTGGTCACTATCCCTGGCACCTTCATGTATATTTCAGTAATACTGAAGGTAAAATAATGCCTTGTATTGTGGCTGCTAGGGACCAGAAGCACAGTCACTTGATACTACTTTCTGATACCATCCCTGCAAGTAAGATCAGAAACTTACTACATAGAGTGCCCCCAACATACATAAATGACCAGAAGGATGCCATGGGTGGCAGTATCAAAAGCTGCTGGAAGATTAAGCAGTTTCAAGAGAGTTGCACTTCCTTAAGGGGTCATCTATCATGACGATCATGGCAGTCTGAACCAGAACCTAGACTGAAAAGTTCAGAATAATCTCCAAGTACATCTGCAGCTACACAGACACCACTCTCTTAAACACTTTGTTTAAGGGGTATTTGTAATAGAAGAATAGTTGGCAAAATTCCCTACAGCTGGGGAAGCCATCTTCAGGAGAGAATAGATCATTGCCTTCTTTAAGACCGATGGTACAATTCCATCATGTACCCATGTATCATCTGGATTTACCCAGTCACTTGCTTTCGGCAAGTGTGAATGAGTTCAGATGATGGGCTAGATAGCTACAAATATCTTTGTCTTTGGACTTTTTAAACTGAAAGTGACCCCTCAGATTTAGACTAGGTGATGCATTGGACATTTTATAGCAAACTGTATAAAGAACTGAAGTCAGATTAGTGTGAAGATGAGTGCTTCACAAGTCTGTCTTCATGGTTCTAATACTGAGTTTTTTGGAAGAGATGACAGTAAGCTTACCATCACCTGTTCATAGAATCCTAGAATGGAACAAATCTTGGAGATCATCTAGTTTACTGTTTTACAACCTTAGCAACTTTCAGATGTATGGACTTCCAACTCCCAGAATTCTTAACAATGGCCATACTGACTGGAGAATTCTGGGTACTGAAGGCACACATCAGGAAGTTGCCAAGGTTGGGAAACATTGATCTTCTCTACCACATATACTTAACTGTATGCACTGAGGTGTGAACAGTCACATTCAAGACCTTACACTATTTGTGCTCTAGTTGTCTCTGATTCCCATTCTAGAGGCCAACAAGGACACTGACAGTATCACTGCTCTGGCTTCTGTAAAATCTCCCAGAAACCATCAGATTCTATAAGTCTCTGGGATGGACCATCCTAATGTATTCCTTACTCTTTCAGGTGCAGAATGAGGCTACAAAGCGCCAGGTCTCCAGAAGCTGGTGTGACAATGGCTTCTCCAGTATCCAAGCTGTTCACCTCTTGTTCTTAGGCAAAAATTAGATCAAGAGTGTGCAGTTACCTATACATTGGCCTGATAACAGTTTGAGGCAGATTGTGGCATTTATAGAAGCTATGAAATAACAGTTTGGCCCCTATTTGTGCAACCTTAACATAAATGTTGAGGTCTCCAAGGGTCACTGAACTCAATTTCAGTATCACATTGGAGGCCACAGCCAGTTTGGTCAGGGATGATATGTATGTGAGGATGGGGAGAAGCACTAACAATTTGTCTTAGTGATCCCAATTGGACTTTTGAAAATATTTTCTAGTGAGTGGGATAGTATTCCTGCCCCTCTGTCCTCAGATTCCATTGCTTGGACTGAGGCTGCATTTAGAAACCACCTGGATAAAACTAGATCAAATCTATAATACTTAGCTTGCTCATCTGTGTGTCAGTAATACCCATGAGATTGATTCCTTCATTTACAATTATTGTGAATGAGGTCTCATAAATAAAGCTGCCCACCTAAAAATGATCAACTATAATGCCATTTGCACAGATCGATAACTGGGATGCTGTTACCTGTATGCTTTTTTTCATGTTACTGCTAGCTGCAGTTCCCATGTTGAAAGAACACACAGCAGGATCTTCAGTTATGACCAACATTGATGGACAGATACTGCAGTTAGAAATCCAACCTATCCTTCAGAGGAAGTGGTAACTTTAAAACATGTTTGTCTACTATTTCTTCCTTTGGCACCATAAGGCTAGAGTGACAAAACCATCCTGTGGTTTGTTTCCTTTTGGCTTAGGATGGTTTGCGGACCCAGCCATTATGGTTTGCAAATCACAGTTTAGGACCATGTAATCTGTGATGTGTGGCAAAATGGAAACAAATGACAAAAGAAGACGAACTACTTAGCTTCTCTTTTGGCTCAGCCTCCTTTGTGAAGTGGATAATTGATTGATACAAAGTGGGAGCAGTTTATGTTAAAACCTCACTGGCAGATTCCTTCTTCTGAAGGTTCCTCGGTAAAAACTTTATTTATGCATATTTTAAATGGATACAGCCACACAACTCACAGCAGCTCTGGGCAGCATACACATTAATAACAAAACCCGAAAGGTTAAATCCCGAAACGTTAAATAACAAAATGCGAAAGGTTCTTAAAAAGGTAGCCATAGCCAGGGAGAAAGACATACTACAAACATATTAAATATAATTCAGATCAGGTGGACATATACTCTAATCTAACCCAAAACCTGGGGGAAAAGTCAGGTCTTCAAGACTCATTTAAAGAATAGCAGGGTTGTGGTTTTTCAGAACTCCAGGTAGATACCATTCCAGAGGATAGGTACCACGATAGGGAAGGCATGCTTCTAGATCCCATCAATGGTATTGCTGAATAGGTGGAATCTGGAGCACATATATGTTGGATTTTATGGGACAGGCAGAAACAGTAAGAGAACGGCTGTTTCTGCCTCTGATAGCTAGTCCCTGTGCCATGAAGGGCTTTGTATGTGACAGCTACCTGAAAGCTCACTGATATCATAAAATGCTTATAATAGGCAGCCACAAATCAGACTATATCTCCTGATGGTCCCTAATCTGTCCAGATAGAAAGTTCTTAGCCCTTCTATTAAGGATTTGTCCTAGGAAAAACTAGAAAGGAACATACCTAGGATCTTCATCCCCAGTGCTCAGAAATGCAGAATTTAACAAACCTAGTGCCAATTCTGAAACACAGAGGAAGGCTGTGTAACCCTTCTGACTTGCATGCAGGGAAGATTTCAATTAAAAATTGCTTATTAAATATTAAAGCCAAATCTCTGCTTTATAAAGGTGAATGTTGGAAATGCAAAGGAAGGCACCAGTCACACCCAGCTTTTCAAGTAAGATCAATATAGTCAGCCTAGCTGAATTAGTTACTTACAGGTAGACCTCCACTTACAACCACAATTGAGACTGGAACTTCCATCGCTAAGTGATGTGGTCGTTAAGTGAGTTGTGCCCAATTTTATGACCTTTTTGCCACAGTCATTAAGTGAATCACTACAGTTGTTAAGCGAATTTGGCAGTTGTTAAGCAAATCTGGCTTCCCCCATTGACTTTGCTTGTCAGAAGCCCCCTGGGAAGGTTGCAAATGGTGATCGTGTGACCCTGGGACGCTGCAACTGTCATAAATACATGCCGGTTGCCAAATGCCCAAATTTTGAACATGTGACTGCAGGGATGCTACAACGGTTTTAAGGCTTGGATGAGGAGCTGAAGGGAGTGCTTATCAAATTGCAGATGAATCAAAATTGGGAGGGACAGCTGAAGTCAGAAATAATTTAAAAATGTTTTTGATGTGGTAGAAAAGGGGACTGAAAATAACAGAATTAAATTCAACAGAAAATGCAAACATTCTTCACTTGAAAAAAATTAGATACACTATGGGGTATGCCTGGTAATAAGAAGTTTGGAGAAAATCCTTGAATTGTAGCCAATAATCAAATGAATATGATTCAGCAGTGTGATAGTTTCTAAAAAGGCAAATGCAGTTTTAGGCTTCATTAATTAAAGTATAGTTTCTAAATTATAGGAAATAAATAATTGTGTTTTATTTATTTAAGTTTATTGGCACCCAACTCCAGTGTATCTTGAGTACTGTGGCCAGTTCTGGGTACCTTCCTTTAAGGAGTCAGATAAATTAAATTGGGCAGAAAGAACAACAGTGAGGGTGATCAGGGAACTGAAAACTGAATTGTATCAGGAGATAATGGGGGAATTTAATATTGTTTTCAGAAAAAACAAATGAGGGGGACATCATAGCACTTTTTAAGGTCAAGACCGGTTCTCTACCATCCCAGAAAGCAAGAAATAATAGCCTTAAATTGCAAGAAAATAGATGGAAAGATTTTTTCTAACATTCAACAAATAGTTTGAGAGTGAACCAATCACCAGGATTACCAAGGATTGTATGAGCTTTACTGGACATGTTGAAACAGAGGCTAGACAGCTATCTGCCTGCCATTTGTTAGTTTGGATTTCTGCAGTGAACAGGACTGGGCTCAATGTCCTTAATTTCCCATTTTAACTTCAGTTAACTTCTAACTGTGAACTCAGCCAATAGGGCCAATGTCCTTCTTTAGCAGCTTTAATCAGCTGCTATCAGGCAAGGATCTATTAAGCATGCAGTTGTCCTCATTCCCCTAGAAACCTGTCAGTATCCTTAGACTGAACAAGTTGAATTCCATCTGATTGAATAGGGCATGTTGCATCCCCTTAGTTACCAGAGTTCTCTTGGAGTCTAAATTAGAATGAATTAAAGTAATTTCTGATACATATCAGACTATTTCCATAAGGAAGAGTTACTGTAGGCCAGGGGAACGGAGGGAAGGGAACAGGCAGCAGGGACAGGCAAGGGATCAGCAGGGAGGGGATGGGAATGTGCTGGCAAAATTGTGGGCAGGTAGGCCAGTGGAATATTCCCTGCTGGGTCATCAGTGGTTGAGGGGAAGCAGAAGAGGGAAAATTCTGAGAAGATGGGTGGGTAGACATACTGTGGAGGCGGGAAGAGAGGGCAGTGTGCCTTGCCCTGCTTGTCTCTCAAAATCACTCTGGGATCCCTCTAGATTTTATTTTTTCTGAAAAACCAAAAAGTTGTTCTTTAATTCTATAAGGTGCCCGGAGTCACCGTGTGTGAGTTGGGCGGCCATATAAATTTGTTAAATAAATACATTTAATAAAATGTTTTGGGTTTTGTTTCTACTGAGCCATGGCTCATCTGAAATAGTTTGGCAGAACTTTCAGATTTGAAGTAAAACATAATTTTCTTATTGAAAATGCTTTGCTTCACAGCACGGTAAATAAAATTTTGTATATTTATGGAAACGCTGGGAGGATGAAGAATGCATTTCTAACAGTGTGGCAGAGAGGGAAATTGCATAAGAAGATTGTCAGGGAACGCTGAGGAGAAGAACCATGTTTATTGCAGTGATCTGCTTTCCAAGAAAGAGGGACCCTGAACAGTAGAAAGGCAGAGATTCTTATACACTTTGGGGTTAAGAAGCAGGAAATCTGGGGGATCTGATTTGCAGGCAAGTTTTTGAGGAAGTGAGATAGGTGTAAAACAGGGGGAAAGTGTTTTTCTATTGTAAAATAAAAGTCCCACCTCAGTGACAGGCAGTGAGCTAAGGATTCCATTGCTAACAAGGAGTGGAATTTTGAGATAAGCAGGCACCCCTGCTTGATTATGTGGAATGCCTGCCCTCTCTCACCTTGTTTTAGGCAAACAGGTGAGGGCTTTCTCATTGTTTTTGTTGTGATAGTGTTAAGAGGGCTATTTTGGCAGTGGAAACATTGTTCTTGGGTGAGGACCTATTTTACATATGCAAGTTGAGGAGGGGAGCAAGAGCAGCAAAGGGGAGGGAGGGAAAGAGTCTGCAGCAAGAGAGATGGGGGGAAAGAGAGAGTTTGCAGCTTTATTTCATTATTTTTCCATCACAAGGATAATTGCCCCCTATGGCATGCTGTTGATGCAGTGAACTGCTACTGTTAATTGGCTGTAATTGTTCCATTGGTATAGCAATCATACCGAGTCACAGCTTTTGTGTTACAATGATCATATGTCATCGGCAATGTTCAAGTTACACTGTTGTGTTACTGTGCAACTGAGGTTTTAGTGCAGATAGAGTATGTCAAGAACTGACTTCCACTGTCTGGGGCTCTTTGGAACTAGAGTTCTCTTCATTCATCCCATGAGGGTAATAGGAATTACATCAGAAACATAAAGAGAATAGCAGGTTGAGAAGGAGTTAAGAGGGCGTTCTTGAAAATATACATTCAGGGTTCTTCTGTTGTTCAGGCCTTTAGCTGAGAATTAGGTACTTGTTTTGTGCAAGTGCTTGAATGCCACACAAGTTGTGGAATTCTTCCTTAGTATTTAAGAAATCAAAAGATAAACATCCAAGTAGTTTGCTGGTAAATAACAGATTGATTCAGTGTTTCTCAACCTTGCCAGTTTCAGATGTGTGAAGCAAGGCTGGCTGGGGAATTCTGGGAGTTGAAGTCCACACATCTTCAAACCTGTCAAGGTTGAGAAACACTGGATTAATTACTGGACAATTTCCTGGATATGGTTCAAATCCCAAGGCTCAGATGCTTTCTGAAACACTTGCAGGAAAACATTTTGTTTGCCAAAATGGTTTTCGAAAACATTCATTGATAGTGTTAGCAACAGATCAAACTTCAGCCCAGCTGAGAGCTTTTTGGTTGAAATAAAAATACCTAACTCAGAGTGAATTATTTTTCGGTGTCTGGTAACTCAAATGCATTATTTTATGCATATATACATATCAGTAAAATCTTAGGCAGAGATTGGCTACAGTATTTCCATGCGTGTTTATTGCTTCACCATATTTAAAGAATTGCTTCATGATATAAGTAAAAGTGAAGAAATTTTCCCTTGACAATGATTTCAAGATCTATAAAGTATATAAACTAATACTGCTATTTCAGTGTTTCTCAACCTTGGCACTTGAAGATGTGTGGTCTTCAACTCCCAGAATTCCCCAGCCAGCTATGCTGGGGAATTCTGGAAGTTGAAGTCCACACATCTTCAAGTTGCCACAGTTGGGAAACACTGTGCTATTCTTTAGTCATATGTAGTAACTATAAGAACAGGTGGCAAAAGTTATTTTTTTCCCCACTGCCTTTTCTGTCTCTTTTTCCTTGTGAGCTAAATTTTTTTAGAAATTTTGTTTGTTTATTTGTTTATAATTTAGAGGCTGCCTAACTCCAGATGACTCTGGGTGATTTACACTTTAAAAGCAAGAACAATAAAAACAATACAGGTAGTCCTCAACTTATGATCACAATAGGGACTGGAAAATTAGTTGTTAAGCCGTGCAGTTGTTAAGCGAGGCATCACGTGACTGCACCCAATTTTATGACATTTTTGCAGCAGTCATTAAGTGAATCACCAGGTCCTTAAGTGAATCAGGTAGGTGTTAGCGAATCACACAGTTGTTAAGTAAATCACGTGATTCCCCATTGATTTTGCTAGTTGGAAGCCGGTTGGGAAGGTTGCAAATGATGATCATGTGACCCTGGGACACTGCAACCATTGCACATACACAACAGTTGCCAAGCACCCAAATTTTGATCACATGACTGTGGGAACACTGTGACAGTCATAAGTGCAAGGACCGGTTGTAAGTCACTTTTTTCAGTGCCTTCATAACTTCAAACAGTCGCTAAACGAATGGACATAAGTCAAAGACTACCTGTAAACAGATCAGAAGACAAAAACAAACATAACAAAAAAACCCTGTAAAGGCTCAGCCACCACCCTGCGCCAAGGCCTGGAAACAGCCAGGTTTTCAAAGATTTTTGGAACATCATTAAGGTGAAACCCATATGAATCTCTGGGGAGATATTCCAGAGGGCAAGCATTGTGACAAAAAAAGTATTTAATCTAAGAGCAACAGTTACCATCCTGCTGATCGTTACAAGCCACTGAGGCAATCTTTTGGGGTAATGAGTACTAAAAATGCTTCGCTGTTGAGATTCTTTTATGTTTTGAAAGAGAAATAATTAACTAACTTATTCTTTGAATTTCAGAAAGCTATTTGTAGGAGGCCTAGATTGGAGCACCACACAAGGTAATTAATCTGCCTCCTAGATTGGTCCTGAACATTTTAAGACTATCTCAAAATCATACTTAAAAATATGACTTTCTCCTGGTTAAGACTGGATTGTAGCTTACATGATTCCAAGAAGGACTTGTTTTGAACCATCTGTGGTTTCCTTTTGGATAACACAACCAAAAAAATCATCCCCTAATGGTTCTGTAAGATCTATTCTCCTTTAACACGCAAAAAGAAGGGATAGGTAGGCTGGTGTTCAGGGCTCAAATGGGAGTCTTCAGGAATCTCCCTAAATCTTTACAATCCTGCTTGTGTATATTGGCCCATTGACCATCATCAAAATATCACCCTTCAGTTGACCTTGTAAGTTTGTTCTGAACAGAGTTCCACTGCCTCTCTAGCACTGAATGGTTGGAAACCCATTTCAAGGTAATACTATTTTATACATTTGCTTTGATTGTCCTAAAGAAGGGGCATATAACTGTTGTTGACTCAAGGTTGTTCTGGGCTTATTGCAGTGTGGTGAAGACCATACTCTAAACAGGGCTTGACAGGGAGGTTGAAGTTTGTAAAGGTGTTTTTAGCTATGGGGAGTTGGGGAGGGAGAAATGGGCTGAAATTTTGGCCCAACACTGGGAGGGATCTAGAACTACAAAAGGAGTACTGGAGGGCCACATATTTTGCATCCCCAGAAGTAGGTCTTCACTTTTGCAAACCATCTTTATTATGGGGGTCATTTATTTCCATGTTAGCCCATATTCTGTTTTTGACAAATTAATCTCAACGAATTATGTTTTTCTTTAACAGAAACTCTCCGTAGCTACTTTTCCCAGTATGGGGAAGTTGTCGACTGTGTAATAATGAAAGATAAGACTACAAATCAGTCACGAGGGTTTGGATTTGTCAAGTTCAAAGATCCCAATTGTGTGGGAACTGTCTTGGCCAGCAGACCCCATACATTAGATGGCCGAAATGTAAGTTGTTCCACTTGGACGCATATACAACTGCGTGTCCAATTGATTCTTAAAATGAATATGAATAATGCCTTTTGTTGTAAGTGATGATGTCTTTAATGAATACTGACTGTACTGGAGACTAGGACCTACTAGAACTCCACTTATATCTTATGTGCTGCCCCCATTATTTGCATATAGTATGCCTGTGGGTTGGGACATTAGATGGCCCATGGAGAGGTTTTTCTTAATAGCTTTATTTGAGTTTATTTTTCGTGACCATTATAGGTTTTTATTCTTTGCTAACATTGTTGTTTTATTGTTTTAATGTTGGCTGCCCAGAGTTGCTTTCACCAGTTGGGCAGTCATATAAATCGATTTAATAAATAAATATAAGAACTGAGGTCTCTTCTCTATTATCACCATGATTACCTTTTTTTTTTTCTTATTTTGGGAGTTACTGCTACTTTCTAAGAATTCCTTGGTTAGCAAACATCATAGTAAATATAATTGTAGAGTTTGGATCCATCAATGTTACTAAACCACAACAGTGATTGTATACTACGATGACATGTACCATTTAAGGCACAACAGCCTCTAAAAAGAGAAACTTTTTCTTTTGGTTTATAATTTCATCACTACTTGGTCAGCATTTCCTATTTATCTCTGGCATGTGACTGTTTCCATCTCCAAAGTGACATTTTAAACAAATTGTCTTTGATAAAGCCTTGCTTTAGTTCAAGGTTCCTTTTTGTGTCACAGTTCCCTAGTTTTCTCTAGGAGAATATAACCTTGCTGAGTTGCACATGCCTCTACCTCTGTTGAGCCATATTCTTTCCATTGGTTCATCATATGAGTGTCTAATATGTAATTTCATTTCACCATCTTGAAAGGGAGGAGGCAGGAATTATTAGCATTTTCTAGCTTGTTTCTCAAATGCTGGTAACAGTGAGCCATCTTCACTTTTGCTCTTATTTGACAGATTGATCCCAAACCCTGTACCCCTAGAGGAATGCAGCCCGAGAGAACACGACCAAAGGAGGGATGGGTAAGGAAGTAACTTCAACATTGCTTTACACTCTTCCTCCTCTTGTCTTCACTGAGATGTGATGCTTTTGTCTCCAATTCCAAGATGCTTTGTTCCTTTACTGAAAGCAGGCTGTAAAATGCAAATGTGCCAACTGAAAATAAATGGAGTTTTCAGGACTAAACCTAGCTGGTGAGATGTCACGATTTGCTGAGAAGCGACTCCCCTTTATAAGGAGTAGTGCTTCCAGCTGGTTCTAAGAAAGGGGTGCCTGAAATTTCAACCAATTGGTGGGTACATGCTATTATTCTACCATGCGAGGTTCAATATCAGGTAGGCATGAAATCTCCCATTTAGAAATCATTCTAAACTATTGTTCAAGACAAAAGTAGAGAACAGATAGGAAATTACAGTTGGATCAGCAGTTAGTTGATAATACAATAGTTGATTCCAGCAAAACAAATGAATATTACAGATCAGGAAAGGCATTGACCAAAAAAAAAAAAAATCTTGAATGAAAATGCCAACTTCCTGCCTACTGCTCTTTAGTTAAGTTCCCTAGTGGGCTTCCCTTTGACTTACCAATCCGTAATGGTTGTCATCCCATGGAGTTGCCACTAACACCAGTTTGCAAAAATTGGCTAGGTTGCTTTGTTTTGTAAAGTAGATGATATCCTCAGAGGACCAAGGGATTTTGTAGGAGAAGATTTACTCTTTTCAGTTAGGTTGGATCCATGTTGTGAGAAAAATGAATCTTTGGGTGAAATAGACAAGTTTACAACTGGCCTGATTCCATTGATTCCACAATGTCATGAAGAGCTCTGAAGGCAGAGGGTAAATCAATTAAACTGCAGGTGTTTATATAAATGTTCTCACTTGAATCATACCTCTTGCCTCCCTTAGTGCTCCTTTTTTCTCCTCTGCAAATCATTGGTTTCAACCTCCTTTTCTTCTTCCAGTTGTGTTGCCATTGTTTTTACAGCACTGAAGCCCCCCTACACTATGAATCCTGCCTTGCCCTCTGCTTCCCCCATCAGCCTTTCCCTAGTAGTCCTTTCCTGTGACTCTGCTTTCTGGTGTATAAGCCAGGGTTCCTCAACCTCAGCAACTTTAAGATGGGTGGACTTCAACTCCCAGAATTCCCCAGCCAGCCATGGAATTCTGGGAGTTGAAGTCCACCCATCTTAAAATTGCTGAGGTTGAGGAACCCTGGTATAGCTATCATAGTCAAGTCTACCCTTCCCTGTCTTGCTTTTGTTCTGTGTATTCTGTGTGGTAATTTCAATTCAGATGCCTTGAATGTGGAGGAGTAAGCAAGGTAACCAGTGCTCCTTAACACTTTTACAAATTCAATTTATATATGTTACTTTAAATATTTTTGAGCTGTCAGCTCCAATAGCATGACACAAAATATTCTTGCCAACTTCTGCATGTCAGGAAGTAAATACTGTTTTGAAAGAGAAATCCTCGTTTCAGTACAACTCTCCCTTTTCTATTGGTAGAAAGGATCCAGGAGTGATAGCAAGTCCAATAAAATTTTTGTTGGTGGTATCCCTCACAACTGTGGCGAGACGGAGCTCAGGGAATACTTCAAGAAGTTCGGAGTGGTGAGTTATTGTGATGGAATGCATTATTTCATGAAGAGACGTTGTCCTTCATTGTCTAACTCTTTAAAGTGTTACTCTCAGACTTTTTTTTTTACTCGGTGGCATAAAGTAGATTGTGGCTGGCTGACGTTCCTTTTTAAAAAATGCTATTTCTTACCATTACAAAAGCCGTTTGTTCTAGTCAATTCTGTTTGGGAGTTTCTGAGCTCATGTTTTTATCTTTTATGGCGTTTTTTATAAACTGGACGCCATATAATTTGGCAATAGAAAACTTTATAATTTTGCAACATTAAGAAAGCTTTGTTACATGTTTCACTTTCATATGGTTTCAAGAGTGGTTTTGCTGCAGAAATAATGTTTTGTTGAGGGGAGAATTGGTGGATAAACCATATCTAAGTCTTTAGTAAGAGACTCAGCAACCCTCTGCTTATACAATGGTAGCTTGATAACGTTTGCAATTGTTGCTCTGGATCATTTGCAGGTTCGTTTGTTTTTCACATTTCAGCCAAGTTTGGTTCTCAATGCCATAGTAGTTAGGGGTGATGGGAGTTGTAGTGTCAACGTATTTGGAAGATAGCAGTTTGGAGAAGTTATAATAGGAATACAGGGAGATGGCTATATTGTAGTATATTCTTGGCCCTGGGTGTTAATTAGACCTGGGTGTTAATACTCTGGATTCCAAGCCTTTTTTCATTAGCAGGGAGGACCAGCTGACAAAATGCCAGCCTTGCCCCCCACCCCAAGCAACTTTTTCATTGCCTCTTTGTCAAGATCGTTTGGTTTTCATGAAATATTCACATAGCTTGCATTGGGTTTACATTACTCTCCTGCTATGCTCCCCCCACCCCCGTCTCGTTTAGTCTTCTTTCTTTCTTTCCCTCTTCCCAAAACAGGTAAGTAATAAGTAGTACTTCATTACATGGACATATGTTGTTGCAATTTAACATTTTATTTGCAAGATCCTTGTGATTGTTATGCAGCAGCCTTTCCCAACTTAGGTATATTGTGGAGTATAGTCCCCATCATCCCTCACGATTGGCAACAATATCTGGGAATGATGTGGAATACAGTCCAGAACTCTGAAGGAAACCAAGTTTTATATGTCAGTATAAAATAGAATAGAAGGAGTCACAATCTATAAATGCTGTCTTACCTCTCTGCTCTAGTCCCCTAGTGCTGACCTAGTTTTTATACTGAATTGTGCCTACTAGCTTTCATTACAGGATTTTGTTAAATCAAAAAAGCCCATCATAACAATCGTGGCATGTAAAAATAAAAGGATTGCCAGTACATGCACGGTAACATTTCTGATAGCTTGACTTTCAGAAGCTTCACTGCATGAGAGGCCTGGCTGGTTTGTACAACACACTAAGTCATTAGGTGGTTTATTATATTTTGCTTAGTGTGTTGCCTGAACCATGGTAATCACATCTCATTCATTACATCATGTTAAACTAGTTTGAACATGGTTTATCCCACAGAGTGAAGCTACTGTTAGGGCATGTCAGCAATAAAATCCAGAATGGCAAGTACCCCAGCATTTTAGAAAATTGATTTTTTATGTAACTGGTAAAGAGAAAATTGCTTGATGAAACTGGGCTATCACTACTTCTTCCAGTTCCTTTTCAAAAAACCTCATATTTTCACAATTTGAGGTAGTAAAATCTGGTATTATATACAAATCAGTTCTCCAAATGGATTTTTTCCCCCAAAGTAAGTGTAGCATGCAGGTATCTTTAGTGAAATGAATGGAAGATGAGTAGTGATACTTTACAGGAGCACTAAAACTTTCCCTCTTTGGAATTATTTATGCAGTCTAAAATGCAGAACTATTCCTAAACTTTTGCTAAACAGCATTGCTGGTACATTTTAAAAGGGTGTGTGTGAAAGAAATAGCAATGTAGCCTTCTTGAAAATAAATAGGGAGCCAGTGCATATGGAAGAGGATTAGTGTAATACATAGTGGGTGTATGTAGCTGTCTCATGTAGCTGTAAGTTTAAAAATAGTTTACATGGCAAAAGGGCCATTTACATCTTGCCAAGCTGGAGCCATAGTTACTTTTGTTTGTAGTAAGCTTAACTACTTTTAAGAGGGGTTAAGGTTGTAAACACCTTCAAGAAAACCCTGACAGATATGGATTTAGTTATCTCTCTAAGCTGTATGTGATACATGGAAGAGCTTTTGACGGTTTGCAAAATAAAACAGCCAATGATGGTTGGTTAGGGTACTGAACTTGGAGAGACCCAGATTCAAATATGCACTTGATTGTGGAACTTCCTGGATAACTTCAGGCCAGTCATTCTCAGCCTAACTTACCTCACAAAGTACAGTAGCTGGTACTGGGGATAAAATTAGGGTAGACCCTATGTAAGTTGCCTTGAGTCCTCAGAAAAGGCAGTATATAAGTAAATAAAATAAGGGAATCAAAGAGTGTCTTTAACTGACTAATTTGCCTAGGTGAATCAGAAATTTGACATTCCTTTTGAGAAGGGGCAGTTGTCAAGGCATAATTGGGTAGGCCCCAAAAGGGAATTAATTCACAATAGAAAGATTTCCATTTCCATTTGGTAATTTGAACCCAGCCAACTAAGCTGTCTTCAAATTAATACTAAAATCTTGCCCTGCATATTCCTTTTCATTATGCAGTTGTCCTTTGAGTCTGAAAGGCCTCCCTAGGGAGAAATTTGCAGCTTTTAGGGCAAATGTTCCTTAAAAGCCTTTGAATAATCAATATGTTTCCTTCTTTCCAATGATCTTTTTCTCTGCTGTTCTTCCAGCAGCACAGGCTCAGCCTCCCCCTGTGAAAAGTAGCCTCTTGGTGTTCAACAAAAGAGCCTCTATATGTGAGAGGTCCTCTTGCTATAGCAGATACTGGTTGAGATGCAAGGAAGAGTTGACTGACTTTCTTTATCTTAGATTGGTGTATTCGTTTTTTACTGAAGCCCTTTGTCTTATTTTTAATTAAGGAAAAAAAGCATCCCGTCTAGTGCTTACAGATTAACCCTAACCCTTTTCTGATTTAAGGAATCGCAGAAAACCTCAAGTTTAAAGTTGGAACTGAATGATGATCTTCCACATATTGCTCAGTTTCTTTTTATAGGTTGTGAAAGAAAGAGGGCTGTTTTGGGAAATGGGTTGAAAGTTGAGGGGAACATGTTGTCTCAGGGTGGAAGAAAGTCTAATCAGGAGCTCTGTATCTTTTCCCGCTCTCCATCACACTGTAGCAATCTCTAAATTGCCTCTTGAATACTGTACATAAACAAATCAAAGGTGAGTAAAGAATAGTTATTGCATGACAGCTGCTTAGACTAACAGGCTCTGTCACCTTAGGGAGTTGAATTACCTGTTTAAAATAATTACAAAGACGCATTGAAAAGTATACTGTACCCACTGTTCCTTGTTTGTTCCTCTGGTTAAGGCATCAGTCCTCATTCCCCAGAGCTACCTGCTTTTCTTCCTTTTTTTTTAATAAGATGTTTTTCTGCTGCTTCAGCACAATTATCCATGGCCACATCTGCTGAATGCTTTAAAAGGGGTCAAGGTAGTCCATTATGTACTAGATTCCCAAGAGGTATTTAAATGACTGATTATTCATTATTACTCAGTATCACTAGCAATAGTAATGGCAGCATACTCCTATTGCTAGAGCGAGAAGATTTAAATGCAAAGGGATTGGCATCAAGCTGTAAGACATATCCTGGAAGGAGTGGCTTTTGCCCTTTATCCAGGTTGTTTCCTTTTGATTTTCTTCCTATTGAAAAGAAATTATGATGACAGCTCCAGTACTAGTATACTATGTTTGGGGGCAGGGGTGGGGAAGACTGTGGATTTTGCCATTCAAAAGCCATCCTTAATCTAACTACAACACACTCCTGCCACATATTTGTTGCTTTTATCCATATTGGCAGGAATTCCCCTGAAGCCAGGCTTCTTTTCCCATGCTTAGGGAGGGACAACCAAAGTAGCCTATGCTGGGCAACCTGCAGGGACCATTATTGTATTTTGTTAACATGTAAGGAAGCAAGGCATGAAAAGTTCTTCCACATCAAAGCCCCCTTTGAAGAAAGGAACCTGATTTGTGAAGGCTTGTCCACAGTTAGCCACATAGGAGAAGTTGGATTATATTTTTGTGTTTCACTTTATCCTGCTGCTCTTAAGCTTCATCTGATAAAATCATTAGTAGAATTTCCTCTTATCTTTTTCAGGTTACCGAAGTGGTAATGATCTATGATGCAGAGAAACAGCGGCCCCGAGGTAAAGGAGAATCTAGTTAACCTTTGAAATTTCTTTATCCTCTTCCTGTGTCAGATGGCAAACTTACACAACATCAACATATATATGTATGGACATGTGTGCTCATATATGTATATATGTCTTTTGTAAATTGCCTCAGTAAATTATTTCACTGAGCAGACTATTTCACAGAGGCTTTTCATGCTATTTCATCTTGTGTTATTGTTTTAGAAGTCAGATATTACATTGCCATCTTGTTCACTTATCCTACTCGGAAAAGGTGTCTTCTGTAACCAAGGCATGACACCTGCATTGATCTGCCCCTTTCAAGTAAGGAAATAAATGCAAAGGAATGAGAGGGAGTAACTGAGTAATTTTGTATTTTCCCCCTTTAAAAGGTGGGCACCATTAAGAACCAAGGGCCTATTTTTGGTTTTAGGACAGGAATTGTCATGAGGTGCCAGACTGGAACAGATGGTATGCTTGCTACATTTCTCACATTTTCTTTTTTAAGTGGCTACAGCTGAAATTTGGAGCCAAAAGTCATTTGTTGCTTGAAACATTCTGTGGATGAGGATCAATGCGGCCACCTTTAAGTTGGAAATTCTGCTTGTATGTTGGAGAAAGCAACTCCCTTAGTTTGGCAGACCTGAGCCACTTACCTATTTCATTTTTGGTCCCAGCAGAAAGTGGCAGTTGTGTTCTCCAGCTGTTCATTACACCAGTCACCTTTCAGTATTTTTTTTTTAGGAGCAATACTTTTAAAACATCATCAGTGTGAGTTGCACTTCAACCACACAATAGCATGTCAAACATGCTGGAAAATAGTTTGCCATCTGGACTTTCCACTCCTCCTTCTTGATTCTGTTATTTAAAGAAATATATAAATTCTTCACTTCATATTTATTAAGCTGTTAAGTATTAGTTTTTATCTTTAATTTAGACACATCTTTAGTGACATATATAAGTGTTTCATAGTAAAAGTACAGTAAACATTAAGTTCTTTCTTTCCCTCTCTTTTTTCTCTCTGTAAACTGATTTGTGATTAATATCTCTTTAGATTTCTTCTCTCTAGGTGATAGATTATCACAGAGGTACAGGCCATTTCCACAAACGGAGGAGGGACCGGGCTTTGTCTTTAATGGAGTGTAAATAAAGTTTTCACTATGTGGTGTGGGAGGAGCTATGAGGGGCAGTTGCTCTAATTTGTTTTGCAACAGCTTTGCACTATTTCAACAGAAAAATTCACTGACACAGCAAAGAGCAGCATCTTTATGTACATATCTCTGTGTGTACTTGTATTTTTAAGCTAGTAGAAGAAATAGAATATAAGAAGAATTCTGCCTACCCAGTCCATCATTTTGTTCTCTCATTGCCAAATACCTATAGGAATCTCGGAAGCAAGGCACATGAGCAAGGTTCTTGTTATATTTTGCATCAGTCCATTCCATACTCTCAGTAAATAAAATACAGAAATGACACATTTGATGCAGATGGCACTGAAACTCTTGACTCACCCATTGATAAGAGCATACTATCACAAAAACACTTTTAGCTGATCTGTAAAGTCCTTTTTAAAATATTTGCTGTCCAGTCTTCAGTTCTTTCCCTTTTATGAGCTGCAAGCAATCTTGCAGCCTGTGCTGCCAAATGTGGCCCCCAAAAGATTTTGAGTTGGAGGAAATCAGTCCTCTTGACTGCAGCTCTGCGTACGGGCATATTATAACCAGGATGGCTCCCACTGATTGCTGAAGAGGGGTGGGGCCGCTAAAATGCTGCCTTTGCAAAGCCAACTTGGCTCACTGTCTTCAATGTTCAGCTAGTTGCATATGCTTCTACAGTTCAGTAGTTGAATCCTGTATTCTAGGTACAAGCAGTCTCCTTTGAGCACATGGCTTACACCACCTGTATCTAGCCACATGCTCATAGTGCTCATTGTTGCCATTACAGTCTTATGCCTCTTCTCTTTTTAATAAGTGTGATAAGCAAAATAGATCGGAGGGACAGTAAAAGTGAACGTATTCAGCACCGTGATAACCTGCAAAGGCTGCCTATGAAAATGCTAGGAGAACTTCCTTATTACCAAGTAAAATTCTTAGGCCTACTTTTTAAAGATCCTATCTTTTTTGTATTTTTTTTTCAAAAATTATCTGACTCTTACATGTCCTTTAGCTTTTAATTGTGGCTTTGTTCATAGTGAAATCAGCCAGTGGCTTCAAGTCTAAGCTGTAATGTTTAAACACAGTTTTTCCCCCAAGACTATTCACTTTCCCAATTAGGTTACGCTAAGTCTGGTTGCAAGACCTGTTGGTGAATAGGTCTTTGTTGTTCACTGAAGCAACAAAGTCATCTTGAAACAAGAATGGCTCTCTAGCCTTGGTTGGTATACAATATTGTCACCCCTCATAAATCATTACATACCAAAATCAAACACATCTTTATGAACATGACATTTAATCATGTCTTTAGATAAGATTTTGTTTCAAACATCTGAATAATCAAGCTGGAAAAAAATGGCCAGATTAATTGTCATTAGGGAGAATTTAGATAATTTGCACAGCATATTGAAGATTTTTTTAATAGTATACAGTTAAGAGAAATTTAATTATGCCTAAGCACTACTATAAACCAAGTTAAAGAACCTAACCTCCTTTGAATTTGCACCAACCTGGAATTGGCTTTACATGCCTGCATCTTGCAGAATACCAGTCTCTCTTTTTAAGTCTCTACTCCCCCAGAGAAATGTGTGACTTGATAAATAAGAAGTGGTACTTGATTTGGCTCAAAGAGATATATGTGCATGCCTATGTTGGCTGCTACCATCATCCCCATCTCATCTCAGCCATTGAAGAGCTAGATGAACTTCCCTCGCCTCAGGTGTCATCTTTGGACAGTTGGGTGCTAGTTGAAAAGAGGCAGAGATCTCTCCAGTGAAGCCCCTAGCTGCTTATGGCAGGGATCGGCAACCTGGTGCCCTCCAGATAGAATTCCGTATGCTATAGAATTCCCATATGCTATCGCCAGGATGGCAAATGTCAATCATTTTGGTTCTTACCACCCAGAACATCTAGATGGCATGACACATGCTTGTTTGGGGCTTATAACAACTTGAAGGATGCTGTAAGCCTCTTGGACTCTAATCTTGGGAAGAGATTATTTTTAGGATGAATGTGAGAAAAAATACCTCCGTTCCCATTTCTCTTTCCCCCTAGACTTTTTGTTGAGAGGGAACATCAAAAGCTGCTGAGAGAGAAATTAAGGCGTCTCTCAGTATCCTTTTTTTTTTTTTTTACCCATTTTGCTGTTGGTCTGAGCCCAGCTCTACCTCTCTAAATTTGTTCTAATCTTCATAATCACATCCAGAATCCTATGATCTCTTGCAAGAGTTCTTCAAACTGTTTCATCAATATTCTTCCTTCCAATTTCTAAATTTATTTTCAAGGTGCACTTCTCTCTTTGCCTTGCTCTGAATATGAAGCGTTATGAATATGAATATGTTCACCCAGCCTCCATTTACTCTTTGATTCTCCAGGTTTTTCTCCTTCATTTCACAGTCTTGTGTACAATGACATCTCTGCCCAAAGCACACAAGTACCATGTCTACTTCTTTGGCTATTCCATAAATACTTTGGTCACCAAGCCTGGTTCAAATTCTTTAGGTTTTGCTGTGTCTTTTCTTCTAATGTCCTGTTTTTTCTTAAACTCTGCTTGGTTCCAACCCCTTTTTCTTTTCCCCTAACCATGAGCAAGGAAAACAACACACTATTCTGTATATTCTCCTATTAAATCAATATTTAAGTCTACATATTGTGTATCATTGGGATGCAGAAATGCCCCTCTTTTTGCTGTTAAAAAAATCTCCCAGTCTCATATTTTGGCTTTTAAAAAGGTTTCTTATTCCTTAAAGCTCGCGCGTCACAGGTTCAACTCCAGTTTGTTCATAACGCCAAACACTTCCATGCAGGAGATGCTTTAAAAGTTGCCTCCTCCGCCTCCCAAAATCCCATTTATTTCTTAATTTGTTTCTTGCTCTTGTTGCTGACAGCGGAATTTTGACCTGCTGCAACCCATCTTGGCCTGTATCTTTGTGTCTTTTTAAGTATAAATCTCTACAATAAGGCTCCACGAGTTTACCCAACCATGTTGGATAAGCTTAGAGAGACACTAACTGTTACAGAGACTGTATCTGTTTTTCTGTTGAACGCTTTAGAGCAATAAATGGCTGCTGTCAGCACTAGCTGCAAAGCAAAATGAAACCAAGGGGGAAATCTCGGGTTTCAGGGAGGGAAGGGAACCAAAAAACAACCTGTCCCAGAATGTTTTGTCCGGTACCATTCTCCTTTTCATTTTGTGCTATTGCTCAGTCGCTTTTCTAAATTTGCCAAACTGCATTAAAACAAACAAATTGATTTTATAACAACATGTAATGGAGGTTATGAATTGACTTGGCTATAGTAACTTGTTGCAGGTGTTTTGCACAGAACTAAGTCTTAGGACTTGCTCAGAATTTTTTGAGCATTTGTTGGCAGGACAAAAGAATGGTATATCTATAGGTGCTAAGTCGTGTTTTTTCCATCAGTTAATATTACATGGAGTGCTGAGCTAACATTTTTTCCCCTGACCCAAGATGGTCTGGTTGTTGGGAACTAGCACTGAGCTCCCCAGATCCCAAGTCACCTGAAGCCCTTGTTTGAACCCTTGGTCCGCCCCTAATACTGTTCATCATCCTGTTTTGTGTCACAACACCCTGCTACCTTGATTCACTCTTCGTCGTTGGCTAGGTTTTGGATTTATTACTTTCGAGGACGAACAATCAGTGGACCAGGCTGTCAACATGCATTTTCACGACATCATGGGCAAAAAAGTGTGTAGTTGTAGTTTTATTTTACCTTAAGACAAAGCTGAGGCTTGAGGCAACTAGCAATTTGGCTGACGAGTAAAAGCTGATAGAAGTGATAGAGGGGACAAAAAATAATTCAAGTGGGTAAAACCATATTCAGGAACACATTTCATAAGTTATTTCATTTTGGGTTTAAAAAAATGTATGCTACATCTGCCTATAGATTCCTTTGGGATGTTTTGTTTGAGAAGAAGAAGAATGGCAGACAAGCTTCTATAAAAGCTAATAATTGAGTTCAGGTGTAATGAATTTAGTCCAATAAACCAAGGTTTATGGGTCAGAAGAATAAACATTCTACCTGCTCACTTACTTCTCTCTTGCACCTTCATACAAGACTTTCAGGGTTGATAAGTCACATCCTGTATCAAGGTTGCGTGTGAGAGAGAAGAGAAGCCAAATATGCAGCAAAATGCTTATTCTATTGAATAAGCCATGGCTTATTGAAATTACTGCATTTGATCTGGCCCAGCTTGCCCATTGTTCCATGAAATGCTTAGCAGTTAGATATGCTTCAGGATTCATTCCCAAGTACAGAATGGAAAATACTGAAAAAGCATACAAGTGGTATGTGTCTGCTGTGAAACACTTCATATAAATTGACATGGAGAACAAGCTAAGACTCTGAAAACCCTGATTTTAGTGGTTAAGAGCACTTTATTGAGTTAGATAATGCACTAGTTTTGAAGTCCTAATGTGTTGAAGGCCATTGCATTTGCTTGTATGAATTCACATGTCGAAAGACAAGCAGTGTCGAGACACTCATGTAGCTGTCTTTCAGGAAGTTGTACCGCCACGACTGTTCACACGTATTTTGTACCTTGGACGTGCAGAATACAAAAAGGGAATGGAAGTCAACCTTTATATTCCTTTTGAAACGGCAGTGAAATCTCTATGTTGCCAAAGGCTCAGCTTCCCATTACTATTCCTTCAGATGTGTGTTTATTTCACATTTTAGCTTGGGGTGGAGGGGAAGGAAGGGCACTAAACTTAAGCAACATACTGACAGAGCATCATGAAGGAATGGTTTAAATTAAAAAAAATGGGTCACTTACTGTGAGACTTTGAAATGAATCCACATATTCTTTTAATAGTATTTTTTAACCACAATGCAGTTAAGTGACCTTTTGATTGTTATCTTCATACTGTGTTGTCAGCACTTCTAAGAGGTTTTACAGGTGAAAAGATTCTGCCTTCTTACTCTGATTTAAGATACTCACCTTTGAGCATGGCTTCACCTTAGGAACCAAGCCAGAGGGGGAGTGACTAAATAACTATAGAGTGCAGCTTTGACCTTGGTAGGGAAGGTCTGCTGAAAAGGGAACATTGAAGGCTCTTTTACCAAACCTAAAATATAAGCCGCTCAAAGTCTCTAGAAATGGAGCAGCATGTGAGTTGTAGTGATAAATAAATGAAATGCTTGCTGCTTTGCTGGATGGTGTAGCAAAAACAGCAAAGCCTTCAACTGGAATTAAATAACTTTTTCAAAGATATTTGCTTATTGAAAAACAGGTTGTCCTACCCTCTTGATGTGTTCTGATTTGTGTTTTCCAACTGTCTGATGATTTTTCAAGTTTAAGTTCTTTCTTGTCAAAATCATTAGATTTTTCTGGACCCTGGAAGCATATTCTAGGATATCTTTGCTAATGCATGAGTAATTGATGTCATTTAAACTATTAGTGAAGCTTATTTCTAGGCAAGAACTGGAACTACGTCTTTAGTTTGATGCTAATTAAATTCAATAGCTGCTAACACTGGTCTGGTGAACCCAGGAGAGCAACTGTTTGAGGTGCCAGAGCAGCTCAGGCTAACCCTCAGAACCCCCTGGACCAGTTTCAAAAGTAGCATCCTTCGTGGTCCCTCCTGCAGAAGCCTTCTCACAAAGTGGAAACAAAATCTCAAGTGGACCAGACTAAAGCGCAGGGACAGACAGCTAAGAATGCATGCTAAGCAGGAGCAAGGCAAAGGTCAGATGCCAAGGTTTCTGTTAGCTAGTGAAAATGCAGATTGCTGACATCTTGAGAAATTCCACCCTGATTTTTCTCAGTCTTTAAACATTGCTATTGGGAAAACTGCAGGACTTCAAATGTCCTGAAATCTTCCTGCTTACTGGGAAACTGTAAAAATAATAAGCAGCCTGCTCTCTTTCTGTGATCTGAAAACTCTCTGGGAAAGCCAACATCCTGCTCCACCCTCTTACTCAGATGGCAGCCAAATTGGTTGTAGAATATTGAACCTTGGGAAGATTCCAGGACATTTGAAGTCCTGTAGGCAGTATTGATCTGCGCGGCATATAAACACAGTCTGGAGTACTAGAAGTCGTTTTATTTTAACTCTGCCATTCATATGGCAAGTTAATTCACAAGAGGATGTGAAGGATTCTTGAGTGGTCTCCCACAATAAGACCCACTTAAGGAAGGTTCTGTGCCCATTTACCTTCAAACCCTGCCTTGAATTCTTTGGAAGTAAAGATGCTTGACTTCTTGAAATGTAGCTAGAGAGAACCTGTCTGCCCCTGTTCTGGTTCACTCAGTGATGCAGAGATTAATTCCCCCCATTGAATCTTGCAATTAGCTTTGCTGAGTGTATTTGGATTAACACCAGACAATTCTTCAGGAGGTTTACATTCCTCAGGGAGGTCATCTTCCATTGACCAAGCCCATTTTTAAGGCCTCACTGCACAGAGGCACCTTCCTTTTGGCCCTTCCTCCCCTTATTTGCAAATAATGCTTTTCCATGACTGAACACAGTATGAAGGTTTTGCTTCTTATTGACTCAACTGTCCATTTTTTATTACCTGCATGTTTGTTTACTTTTTTTGTTAGATGTAATGTAAGATTCTCTTATCACATCCATTCCTTCTGACATTGTTTGAGTTAATTGAGGTTCTTTAAGCGTTAGCCTGGGGAAGGTAAGTCTCTATCTTCCATTAGACTTTTAAATAATAAAACACAAAAATCTTAAGCTAAAAAGGATTTGAAACAAACAAACAAAATGAATACAACGTGTGTTTCTCAGGTATGAACAAAACTGAACTGCAGTTTAGTTGTAGTAGATTTTAGCTATAAATTTAACTTCTTTTTTTGACATTGTCCGGAAAAATCCCTCCCCAAGAACTGGCTAAAGCCTTAGTACCTCCTCCATGATGTTCTCTTCACCCTTGTTTATAACAATAATTTTGGCCTATCTTGGTATCACGATTTACATATGGAGAGTGAAAATCCACTGAGGAGATGGTACTGCTGCTTTAAAATGAGGAAGAAAGTAACAAACATAACAGAAGAGAAATCACATACAGGAATATATTTCATTCTAGCTCCATATGAAGTTAAGGCTCCCAGAATGGCTTACTCTGTTACCCATTGTACCTGAGAAACATTTCTTAAATTAGCAGCCTTAAAATATAAGCTTGCACTACTTTAAGTACTTAGCAATAAGTTATAACATGCTAAGATAAAGTTTTTAAGTGTAAAGTTAAGGGTGTGTGTGATGGGAAAAGGGGGGCAAGTTACCTTTCTGCCTCCTAGTTCTGAGCATTTGTCCTCTTTGTTTAGGTGGAGGTGAAGCGGGCCGAACCTCGGGATAGCAAGAGCCAGACTCCAGGGCCAACAGGCACCAGCCAGTGGGGAAGCCGGATCATGCCAAGTGCTGCCAACGGCTGGGCAGGACAGCCCCCACCTACCTGGCAACAAGGATACGGACCTCAAGGTACCAATTGTCCATTTAGGTTTTGGGGTCCTCAGTGACTTCAGTCTGCCTTGACCTAGGCACGTTTATGGGTTGATTCAAATCAGGATCAGGCCTGGTTCAACTTATGCTCCTGTCTGGAGCAGGATTATATGGCTCTTTGTACCACCTGATTATGCTATAATCCAAGCTTTCTGTTACCTTGATGAGCAGCAAAAACTCCTTCTGCATTGACTGTTGAAGCCTTATGCAGCTGGTGTGAGACTGTAGCGAGTGCTGCCTTTTCATTTGTCCCAAGGAGTTAATCTTGCTTTCTGAAAATGGCCATCGGATCTATGAAAAAGTCTCCCCCTCCCATCACATTGTTTACCACAAGCAGAGGTGGCAATCAATTCTTGATGCTTTGAATTTTGTCACTAGGTGTGAAAACTAAAACCCATTTTTATCCAAATCCAGTTTCATTACCCCATTGTGGGCAGACTTCTGAGTTTTGAGCATCTGCATTAGGGCAGCATGTTCAATTCCCTGTAACATTTCCCCCACTTTGATATCCAAACATCTTCAGAATAATTCTGTGTAATATAAGTAACTCTCCTACTAGATGCTGTTAAACTTTGTAGAACAATGACGTTGTATAACACCAACAATGAGCTGATGAAACAGTTGTTGTAACTTGTCTTGTTTTGTGTGTGTGTTGTGTGTCTTCTCCTATTTCTTGTCTCCCACCTTCCTTAGGTATGTGGGTACCAGCTGGACAAGCACTTGGTAAGTATGTTGTGAGCATTTAAAAATGTGCATATTCAATATTGTAACTGTAATTATACAGGTTCAGATTATTAGCAAATTCTTACTCCATGTGCATTTTTTGCCTTTGTTCTCCAAAGACCTTTTTGCATCTGTTATTTTGAAGCACTCAGGTCCTTTGAACGAGAATATAGGTTTCTTGAGATGGGAGACAGTAATCATACCCTAGAACTTCCCAAACATAATCAGAAGTTGTGTGTGTGCATGTGTGTGTGTGTCTGTATGTATGTATTTAGTCATTTATGAGATACTGGGAAGATCTGGAGGAGACAGGGAATTACTCTTTCCTAATGGCCTAGTCCCTTTTCTTCCCACATGGTCTGTTTATGCACAAGGAGGGTACACTTCTAATATCAAGAAAGAAGGTCCAGTTTAGTGTGGCCATGTGCAAAATAACTCAAACCTGGTGACATCACAGTAGCCCTGTACACAAGTTCTTCCATATATGGAGAAAAAAATAGGGCAGTAGTTGCTAATCTTACCCCAGCTTCCTTATGCACAGGGTTCGTGCACTGATATATTTTGTACTTAGAAATAAAATCTCCAGTTACAGATTCTCCATGTGTAGGCTGTAATTCATCTCCACATAATTAGATTACTGGAATGCGCTCTACATGGGGCTGCCTTTGAAAATGACCTGGAAACTACAATTGGTACAAAATTCAGTGGCCAGGATGCTAGCAGGTGCGAGTCGCTACTGTAATAGAATACCTCTGCTCCAGTTGCTTCCTTGGTTACCAATATATTTCTGATTCAAAGTGCTGCATGGCTGTAAAGCCCTGCATGGCATGGCTGCGAGATACCTGTCAGGCGAAATGGAATCTGTCCTGGCCCAGGTGTGCATGTGTGGTGGGAAGGCTTAGGGTCCTGTCCCTGCATCAAATCGGGGGATACGTGGCAGAAGGTATCCCTTCTCTGTAGCAGTCCCCAAGCTTTGGATCAGCCTGCTTCTGGAGCTACATCTTGCACCCTTCCTGTAGCTATTTCACAAGGCATCAAGACCATATTACTTAACTGACCATTTGGTATATGATTTTTCTTGACCCATTATGGATGGGCTGCCATGTTACTGTTATTTATATTCATTGCTAAGTTTAGGCTTAATTGATTTCTGTATTTTTATGTATTTTTAAACTTCTTATTACAAACAAACCAGAGTCATATGAGCTTGACAGTATATAAGTGTGGTAAAATAATTAAATAAGAATTGGAGGTATACCATTTGTTCTGGGGAGCCTTGCTGAGAACCTGAAGCTGGATGTGACCTTGACATGCCATAATTTTATTCTGCATTTTCAAAGCAAATAGAACCGTGTCTCTGGCAGTTTTTAAAAATGGGAACATTTTTGTGCACTACTTAAGGTTACTTTTTTTTTTAATACAGCACATTTGAAAAGATATGGCAGACCACTCTGTGGTCTCTTAATGGAATGTTCTGGGAGTCACTGGAATGATTTTTTACCAGACTATAGATTTTTGCCCACAACTACCTTTGAGGCATCAGCTGTATTGTCCTCAAATGTGTAGGATGAAAAATATGTGATAAGTGAGTCACAGAGTGACCTGTGATCTATTTTCAGAGAGCTGAGGTGCACATTATTGGAGCTTAATCAACTGTGATTAAAGCTAGAGAAGAGAGTGGGGTCACTGTGAAATATTTTGTCAGCATGCCTGCTGCCCATTAAACTCCTGAGTACCAAAAAGCCAAAAGAGATTTCCCCCTACACGATATCATTCCGTTCTTCTTTAGTATTTAAAAATGTCAACAATTTGTGTGTCTGGTTTCTGCAGTTTGAATGTAAGAGATGGCAGTTGGAGAGAGCCTATTTTAAATACTAATTTGTGCTAGAATGCAAGTACTGTAGAATTAATTCTGAGAGAGAGAAAGGAAGAAAGAAATCTTCAAACAGAAGCTAGTCATTCATGTCAGGGGATGATTTAATTGGATTCTTCCACAATCTCAATGGCCTGAATGCCTAATTCCACAATTTCCCTTGACTTCGTCACCACCAGTTTTGGAGAAATATGATGCCTAGTGCAATAGACGGGGAATACCCTTTTTCTTGGGGCTGGCTCATCTGTTCATTGCCTTTGATTTTCTCAATGCACTTCTTACTGGCTCCAGGTGGGTATGGTCCCCCTCCACCAGGTAGAGGAGCTCCACCTCCACCGCCGCCTTTTACCTCATACATTGTGTCGACACCTCCAGGAGGATTCCCACCCCCACAGGGTTTCGCACAGGGATATGGCACCCCTCCGCCCTTCAGTGAGTACCCTTACAGCTATTATCAAGATGTGTTGTGTGTAACCTTTTTATCTCAGCTTTTGTGAAGCTCATGGAGCATATCTGGCACATACTGTACCATCACATCCTCACCACACCTACTGTGAGGTAGGATAGGTTGAGAGTATGCAGTTAAAACCAGGCTCGCTCTGTGTGAGGACTTGAGCCTAAGGCTCCATAGTTAGACTGACGCTCTGTCCACTCACTGCAAATCCTGTGTTACATTTTGTTCTTAGCCTTATTCCTTGACTCTCATTTGAGGGGTGAAGGGATCTGTGTCTTTGAAAAAGGGGGAGAAATTCTTACCAGATGGCATTTCTCTTTGTTCCCTAGCCTTGGTTCAAGTGAGTAAAACTTGGGGAAGTTTTCTTCTTTAACATGAGTTATATTGTAAAAACTTACCTGGCCTCTGTTTCTCCCCTTAGGCTTTGGATATGGTGCCCCACCTCCTCCACCTGACCAGTTTGCTCCTCCCGGTGTTCCTCCACCACCTGCCACCCCTGGGGCAACACCACTCGCTTTCCCCCCGCCTCCACCACCATCTCAGCCAACTCAGGACATGAGCAAGCCTCCAGCTGCCCAACCAGATTTCCCCTATAGTCAGTTTGGTAAGTGACAGCTTCAAGGGGTGTGGCACTTGCTCTTGAGTTCCAGCTTTTCCCTGCTGCTTGTCTGTCTTTCTGCTTCCTTTTGTTTTGTTTGTAATAATGTTGCTGGAAAATAGAATTAGGAGGTTGTATGCGTGTAATGGTTGACAAAGGATCTCCGTACACCCATTGTCATTGTGGTATCAGTTTAAAATTTAAAACGTTTGCCAGCTTTAGAAACTTAGGATCATCATTTGCCAGGGTAACTGATCCCTGAGATCCAGGCAGGACAACCATGTCCTGTGAATATGTTGCCCATCCATTGGAAAGGACTAGCATAGAATAAATAGAGTATTGCTAGTTGCCATTTAAAGTTGTGGCTATTGTTGCTGCTGCCTTGAGGAATAATGATCTCTTGTGGCAGTGGTTATGAATCTAGGTCAATGTGAATTTGTCTGTTAAGTAACAAGTTCCATTCTTCTTGGCCTAAATGGTTCTTTAAGAGTCATCTGTAAGAAATTGAATTTGCAAAAATAAGTTGTACAATGCATCAGTGTATAGTTCTTTATGGAGAGGTTTAGCTGCAAAAAACTGTATTTTATATACATGAATACACAATCTTTTCAGGAAGATATTTGCGATTTTCAGCATTCAAAATCGGATGAAGTTGTAGATGTTATATTTTGAACTAAATAGTACAGTTTCACCACTATTCAGAGCTATTCTTGTTTAGCAGCCTTAGCACTGTTTTTCTATTGGCTGATAACAAATTCTAACAGGTTCTAATATTCCAGCAGATATTCCATAAAGATTCTTCTCTTGCCTTCTTAGATCCAAGGCTGGCTTCCTTCTGAGACTGCAGGGATTCCACGTACTTATTAAAAAAAAAATTCTCCTCCCATCTAGCAGAAATCATTTTATAATAAAGGCTAAGGCTATGTTAGAAGCAGGACACAGGTAGTCCTCGACTTACGACAGCAATTGGGACCGGAATTTCTGTCGCTAAGCAATGCGGTCATAAAGCACGATTGATTAGCAATGGCAATCCCTGCAGTCCCGGTTGCCGTCATTAACTGAATTCCATGGTCATTAGGCAAGGCAATTTCCTGCCAGCTTCCCACAGTCAAGTTGGTGGGGAAGCCGGCAGGAAGTGGCAAGTCCCAGGTGGCTTGCAAGCAGGCCGGCAGGCAGGTAAGTGGCTTCTGCCAGGTGGGGGAGGGCATGAAGGAGTGCACAAGGGAGGCTCGGAGGTGTGTGGGGAGGCTTGGGGAGGATGCACGAGGGTGTGTGGGAGGCATGGCGAGGCTCGGGGGTTGCACGAGTGGCTGGTGTGCAAGCACAGAGAGGCTGGAGGAAGGTGCACAGGTGGAGGGGGAGACTTCCCCCAGCGACTTGCAATTTTCCCTGCTGGGTTCCCCATTGACTTTCTGAAGAAGCCAGCAGGGAAGGTCGCAAATGGCAATCAGGTGATCACAGGGGCACTGCATCTGATTGTTAAGTGCAAGGTGATTGCCCAGCACCCAGATCATGATCACGTGACCACAGGTGTGCTGGGATGGCTGGAACTCCGAGGACCAGTCGTAACTACCATTCGTTCAGCACCATTATAACTTCAAACAGTTGCTGAATGATGGCTGTAAGTCAAGGACTACCTGTAACACCTTTATTAGTTGGATGTGAAATATTCATCACCGGATCCCCATAGGTCAGCTAGTTGGTTACAATTAAACTCAACTGGCCCTGAATATAATTCCCTTTTTTCCCTGCCACAGTCTCAGAGTTCATGCAGATCCTTCCCATATATTCTCTTGATGAACCACAGTTTTTCTCTTTGCCTTGATGACACAATTTGATGAAAGACAGGCTGTTCCTCATTTTTAGGTTTTTAGGAGAAATCAAGAGCAGATACAAAGAAAACTGGTGGTTGTGACCTTTTTTTCCCCAAGCATTCTTCCTGCGTACACTCAAATAGGATCACCAATACCAGTGGAGAATTCTAATGTTGGGGATATTTAATTAGTAAAAATTTTAGTTGATTATGGGTAGTGATAGAAAAGACCTTAAAATGCAGTTACAGCTTAAAATAGACACCGCTAATTTAGAAGTATTCTTTTCTCTCTGTAGTAGATAAATGCCATATTTCATGGGAGTTGTTCATATGTCAGCTGCTTCCGTTTTATTCACCTTCTGTTTCTCACTGGCTCTTATTAAGATCTTCCCCCAAGTTGGTCCTGTTCCACATCAATCTGCAATTGGTCTTTTAATGATAAATGACATTCTTCTGGTTTGACAAATATGTGCCCCTTCCCTCTTAAAAACTTCAGTTAATTTTTTTTTAATAATTTCTATTGAAGGAATTTTTAACAAAGTAAAAACCATAAAAGAAAATAAAGATAATAAAAATAGTAAATAGTGAAAAAAGAAATAGGAAAGGAAAAGGAAAAGGAAAAGAAAGAATTATAAAGAAGTAGCTTCTGATCTTCTTGACAGCAGCTATAAATACATTTATATTTTGCCCTCTCCTTCTAAAGTTGCATCATAATTCCTTCTTTCCATAAGCTACCCTTTCTAATCTTCAAACCCATAAATCACAAGTTCATTTTTCTCTTTTTTCAGCAAAAGGCCCATTAGGGGTTTCCAGTCACTGATAAATGTAGTTGTTGATCTTTCTCTAATCAAACAATTTAATTTTGCTATCTCTGCTAGTTCTGTCATCTTCACCAACCATTCCTCTGCTGTGGGTATTTCAGAGTCCTTCCATTTTGCGCATCTCGCACCAGTAATCATATATAAGAATAATCTTCCATGGCTCTTCTAATTGGCTTCCATTAATCCCAACAAGAAAAGTTCTGGTTTCAATTGAATGTTGATCTTTAAAATTCTTTGTATCTTTATATGTATTTGAACCCAGAAATTTCTGGCTTTTTTACAAGTCCACCAGGCATGATAAAATGACTCCTCATGTTGTCCACATTTCCAACATAAGTTTGAAGTGCCTTAATACATTCTAGACAATTTTTACGGAGTCAAATACCAATGGTACATCATTTTATAAAAATTCTCTTTTAGATTATATGTAAATTTCAGTCCTTTTAACCAAATATTTTGCCACTGTTTCATCAGTATGTTGTGTCCAAAGTTCTTAGCCCATTTTAACATACAGTCTTTCACTTGTTCTTCTTTTGTTTCACATTTCAATTAAAGTTTATATATTTTAGCAATTACACATTCATCATTTGTACATAGTTCAAGTTCAAAGAATGACTTCTGCTGCTCAATTCCAAATGTCCTATTATCTACCTTAACTCTTTTTCTTAACTGTGCATATGAAAACCATTGAAAACTAAATCTCTCTGCAGCCAATTGCTTTTTTGATTTCATCTTATATTCTCCATGTTCTTATTCTAACAACTCTCAATAAGGTAACCATTTTTCTTTACCTACTGTTTTTTTCCTGTACAGGTAGTCCTCAACTTATGAACACAATAGGGACCAAAAAAATTGTTGTTAAGTGGTGCAGTCGTTAAGTGAGGCATCATGTGACCACACCCTGATTTTACAAAAATTTTTGCAGCACTTGTTAAGTGAATCATACAGGCCCCCATTTATTTTGCTGTC
Source organism: Python bivittatus (assembly GCF_059951505.1). Taxonomy (NCBI): domain Eukaryota; kingdom Metazoa; phylum Chordata; class Lepidosauria; order Squamata; family Pythonidae; genus Python; species Python bivittatus. The sequence goes on from NW_028277087.1 coordinate 4,837,468, forward strand.
AGAAGCTGGCTGAGAAGGTCACAAATGGCGATCACATGACCACAGGATGCTGCAACCATTGTAAATACATGCTGGTTGCCAAGCACCTGAATTTTGGTCATGTGACCGTGGGGACACTGCAATGGTCATAAGTGCAAAGACCGGTTGTAAGTTACTTTTTTCAGCATCATTGTAACTTTGAACGGTCACTAAACAAATGGTCATAAGTTGAGGGCTACCTGTAAAATTCTTCTTGTGCTTAGACCCATAAAGGCATTTTTGGACACGGTCTGGGTTTATATCTGTTCCATATTCTCAATATGGCACTTCTGATATAATAATTCTTAAAATCTACATTAATCTTAACTTTACTGTACCATAGAAAATCATGTCATCTGAACCTCAGATCATGCCCTTCTAATTCTAAAATCCTTTTATTTCTCAGCAAAACCTACTCTTTCATCCAAACTAAGCAGCAGGCTGCAAAATACCATTTCAAATCAGGCAATCCCAATCCTCATTCCTTTGCATCTTGAAGTATTTTCTATTTAACTCTTGTTTTTTTCTCTTGCCATGAAAACTTAGATATATCTTTCTGCCATCATTTAAATGGTACATCAGTTGTCAGAATAGGTATTGTTTGAAACAAAAATATCATCCTAGGCAAAGCATTCATTTTTATCACAGAGATTCTCCCCAACAATGACAATTGTAATTTCTCCCATCTGAACATGTCCTTCTTAATTTCATTCCATGTCTTAACATAATTATTCTGGTATAACATACAATTCATATTAGTCATAGTGATACCCAAGTATTTCACTTTTTTCCTCAATCTTAAAACCAGTTTTTTCCACCAATTCCATTTGCTTTTTGATGTTCATATTCTTTGTTAACATCTTCATCTTTTGTTTATTAATTTTAAAGCCAACTATTAAAAATTCCAGTTAAGAGAGTGGTACTGCTGGGAATGTGAAGAGATTTTTCTTTTATCAGATGGCTTAGAAATCTTCTTGCCTTGAGCAGAGGGAGGCAAAGATGCCTCTGAATGTTTGGAATGAAAGGAGAAGATGAATCAAAGTGTCTTCAGTCTCCTATCAGGAAGCCTTCTTAAATTGAGCATGGCAAAGAAGTGCCTTATTTAAATTGTCTGCCCACAGTGGAGGGTGCATGTCGAATTTGACGTCTATTTTTTCGTCAGACAGATCAAAGCAGTAAAACGTACGCTACTTAAATATTCCATGGGGCAGTTTCTTATATTAAGGAAATTATCAAATGTTTTTCAGTTACAGGCAAGGAGTATTATTGAGGGGGAAATGGTCTTTTGCAAGAACTAACTGAGTTGTTCTGATTGATAGGCACATTTAATAATTCATGCTACATTGCAAACCCTTAGATCATCCTTGCCAGAGTTAGATTTTAGAGGATTAATTAAAAATAGTCAGACCAAAAACATGGGAGCTGATATTTGTCATATTCTAACAAATTCATATTAATACTTTTTTAAAACATTATATAATCCTACTGCTTTACTGTTTCACAATTATGTGAGATATTTTCTTCATATTTTGACATGATTCTTGCATAAAATTTGTTATCTGATTAAATCACTAACTATTCAAGAGGGGAACCTGAGAGAATGGAGAACAAGAAAGGATGAAATACAGGAGATTATGAATCTTGTTATATTCTTTAACAAATGTTATGCCTCCCCCAACAAAAAATTCATAGTACTCAGTATAACGAAGTATTCTCTGAAATACCTGTACCCAGGATTTGACAAGATCACTACAGAATTTAAAAACTCATCAAAAATTATGCTCTTGCCTTTAAGACTAAATAATACCATTTTCACAGAGTTCTTTTTTCATGTATATGTCTATACTGTTCACACAAATACTTAAGCAATATAACGGAAGGGTTTTTTTTTCCTGTTTTGCATGTTTTCATTTTAAGATACATAGCTGTTTCTAAGATACCTGCAGTAGTGGGGTTTATAGTCATGGCTAAAAAGACTCTGGCACTAGTCCAGATTCTTCAGCACCAATTTCAAATGCAAGAGTGATCCTAAGCTTGCATTATGGGTAAGTCTTCCTTGCCGCCTTTCCAAGAGAATTGTAGCTTTTGTGCAGGGCTCTCTTGGGGGTTTAGTCACCCTGGTTTCCATTTTTTACCAGGGCTGGGTACCTATTCTCAAGACCCTTCAGGCTTCGGGCCAATACTTTGTTTACACACTTATGGTCAGGCTGAGAAGTGAGTTACCGTAGGTAGGTGGAGCCTATTTACACCAAATCCTCTTACTTGTAATCTCTTGTGTGGAAAGGGGTGGTGGGAGACAAGTAACCTTTTTTTTTCCTTGCAGGGTGTAATCTCTTCCAATATATGGAGAGGGGAAGGCATACTCTCCACTGAAGAATTCTTTCAGGGAGTCATTGATCTTATTCAAGCTGTTTTGCTACCATAAGCGAATAGTTTGCTGAATTAGTACTTAATATCAAAAACTTGCTGAATTTCACACAAACAGTGTTGTATACAACTGCTCTGGGGTTTAGGTGTGGTAACCTTCTGCTCTGGTTATGTATACTTCATAAAATTGGCTAAAAAGGATTTTTTTCTCTTTGGGGGATAGGTGGGATATCAAGGTTTGCTGATGGAAAAGAACACCTCAGTTTCAAAAAACGTGTTGATGACAATGAATTGGATCAGAGATTTACAAATTTGTGGGGGAAGAATAACTGTTGACACTTACTCAACTGGTTGCATGGGAAAAAAAGGTTATTTAAAATAATTATTTGCTTTTATATAGCGTCTGATGATCCCACTTTCACTTTGGGGCACAGTCCACATTTTTTCTTAGAACAAATGCAACAAGTCTAATTTAATGTGCAAGGAATTACTTAAAATGAAATGCCTCTGATAGAGTTCAGTGGAAAACCTGCACATCTCTTAGCATTATGGGTCTCAATAAATTATGTTTGTTTTTTTATATGAGATTTGCAGAGTTGATTGAACCAAAAATATGCTGAAGATTAAAGAAATAGCAGAAGAGGGAGAAGTAACAATTATCAAAAATTGTTTTGCAAAGACCTAAAGATGTGTTTTTGTCATTGTGACAAATTAAACTTTTATTGCTCAATGTTTTCTTACCTCCTTGTAATTTCAGTAACTTAAGTCTCACGTTACAGAGCCAGTTTGGTGTAGTGGTTAAGAGATCAGGCTAGAAACCGGGAGACCGTGAGTTCTAGTCCCGCCTTAGGCACGAAGCCAGCTGGGTGACCTTGGGCCAGTTCTTCTCTCTCAGCCCTAGGAAGGAGATAATTGCAAACCACTTCTGAAAAATCTTGCCAAGAAAACTTCAGGGACTTGTCCAGGCAGTCTCCAGGAGTCAAAAACTGACTCGAAGACACCCCCCCCAAAAAAGTCTCACATTAACTACCTGAACTAAATGCTACCTTTTACTCTGCTAGGTAATCATGCACTGAAAAAAAGAGATTATTCCAGAAACAGACACATCTTAGATCTTACATTAAATGCCAGGGATACCTCCGTCTGTTAGGTGACCATTCGTGTATTTGCAGTGCTTTAGAGCACAAGGATTTGTGCCTTAAACAAGAGGGTAGTGTTTAGATCCTCCCCCCACCCTCACCCCAGTTTTAATTCCTGGTACCCTTGGTTAAACAGGCTTCTCCAGCCTGAGAACTAAGCTGATTGAAAACTCTGTAGGCTGCAGTCTTAACACTTCTGAAGGGACCTACTTGCCACGCCTGGAAAAGATCATAATGTGTAACTGGTGGAGTGAACTGACTGCATATAAGATTGTTTAAAACACCTTGTGTATCCTCTTCAGTTGATGGAAACACCAGACTCTCCGGTGGTTCCTTCCATCAGAATGTGAGAGGGAGATCCAAGGTTTTTCCATTTTGTTAAAACGGTGCAAAAGGCTAGTGCTGTAGTGCAGCACTTGTAAACCAGAATATCTAAAGTATGCTTTAAAGAAGATACCTCTAAGATACCTTTAAAGAAAATACATTCAGATATGGTCAAATAAAAGACTTTGAGAGTTGTTCTATAGGCTTGGGTGCTAACTACATTAAAAGAAGAAATGTTGGGCAAATATTTGTACTCTAGAACTACAAAAAATGTCTTGGTTACTGTTGCCTATCTCCTTGATGATCAAAGAGCATTTAATAAAGCTTGGAGAAGGAGCTGCAGTGATGCTCTGAGCCTACACTATTTATTTCAAGACATCCGCATCGTCCTCCATGCCTCCTTTCTCTGAACTTTCTTAATTATGAAGGCAAATTACATCAATTCAGATTTCAAGGTGCAGGGAGTCCTCTCCAGGTAGGGAGATTTGAAAAAAAACCAGGGGTCTGAAAATGTTATTCCAGTTGGCTCAGTTGTGCACGTTTGCACGCATGCTTTAACATTAGAAAAGTGAATTTGCACAAAAACACTCCTCCCCTTTAGCAAACAAGAAACTTGATATTCCTATTCATGGAAGATTCACAGATTAGGGTAGAAAGGAAGGCACTGAAAATATTCTGTGCTATATATATCTGAGCAATTATGAAAGCAGGATGCTAATAGTTGGAGCAGAAGCATAAGTTAGTCTGGTACTGTAAGCCTTGCATACTGCAGGTTCCAGGTTCAGCACCTGGCACCTCCTGTTGAAAAGCCTCAGATAGGAAGCGAGGGGAAAGATCTTTCTCTTCCTGAGATTCCAAAGGCCGGACTCCAGTGCCAGCGAAGAAGAGACAGGACTGGGCTGGATGGATGGACCCCTGTTCTGATGTGCTATAACACAGCTCCCTGTGTTGGAATTCTCATCCCTGCCTAGTCCTCTGTTTCTCCTCTTGGGGGATTTGCAGGAGTTAGGGAACAGAGCAGCCCAATTCTTGTTCCTGTTTAGTAACTCTGCAGATTGAGTCAGAACTGTTTTGTCTAGGAGCGTTATTTGCAAAGTGAGTCAAGCTGCATCTGTGCCAACGTCTTGGATGATTTGCTGTTTTTTTCCCTTACAAAGTACCTTGGAATAGGTCTTGGCGGTTATCCAGACCTGACCAAGAAGAAATTTGGCTGTGGAAAGTCTTAAATTGGTGGGGAAATGTTCCTTTTCCATTCCATTTTCCCTGTTCTTTAATGCTAAAGTACTGAACTGCTCACAGTCCAGGTCCTCTGCACATACATGATATTGCCAGGAACGCCATACCCCCCTCAAGGTTAGACTGGCCCCAACCCTGCCGGCTTTTTGGAAAAGCCTTGAAGACTCACACTTGTTCCTGGGCATGCAGGTTGAGTGATTAGTGGGGGCCTGTGAGGTGGTCGTTTTGATTTGTTATAGATTGGTGTCTTGCCTTGGTGATCAATTAAGTATATTGTGGGTTTTTTTTTTAAGTTTCTTATGTATTTGATACGGGGTTAGCCACCCAGAATCTCTGTAGTGGGATGAGTGGCCATATAAATAAATCTGGAGGGGGGCATTTTGAAATACCAGCACCATCCAGGCCTGCTAGCATGACTGATGGTTAGGAATGGTGGGAACTGTAATCTGGGGATCACCAGGTGTTGCCCCCTTTGGCCTGGAGCTTATTACACTGGTTTCTCTGGGGGTTAATTGCTGAGCGTTGGTAGCATTCCCTCTCTGTCTTTTCATCAACCCTGTCCTTTTATTTTCTTCCTTCCAGGATATGGACAAGACTTGAGTGGCTTTGGACAAGGCTTTGCCGACCCCAGCCAACAGCCCCCCTCCTATGGAGGCCCTTCAGTACCACCCTCAAGTGGGCCGCCCGCAGGGGGCAGTGGTTTTGGCCGTGGACAGAACCATAACGTTCAAGGTTTTCACCCCTACCGACGCTAGCGTGCCCATCTAGAAATCAGGGAGTTCTGTCCAGAGCAGGATATCTGGTATCAGCTGAAACCCAGGAAGCCCAGACTTATGAACTTGTGACAATCACCTACTTTACCAGAGGGGGAGGGGGGACCACAACTGTAACATCTTTTGGAGGGGTGTTGGGGGAGGAAGAGGAGGCAGCTTTTGAAAGCAAAGTTGTCAGTGGTATTTGGACTGCATTTTTTTTTAAATCTTTTCTTTAACCCATCAGCACAAATAAAGAGTGTCACTGGTTCAAACTACAGGGTTTTAAAAATGTCTTCAGCTTTAATTAAAAAAAAATCGTCAGGTTTCTTTCTCTATATTTTTGTTGAAAATTTATTTTTTTCCTGAGCCTTTGTTTTACCATATATTGTAAACTTTATGTTCAAAGAAGAAGAAAAATATATACATTTACAGATTGTGAGATTTTTAAGAGAAATTTTCTACTATGTATGCAGGCTTATTTTTTAATTTAAAAGAAAAAAACAGGGTTTCCATTAGCACTGCTTAGAAGTAAATGAGGGTCAAGTTCTGAACCTCCTTTTGTTAGTGTGGTTGGTCCAGAAACTCTGGGAGTTATTAAAAAAAAGTGGGAAGTGGAAATAAGAAAGGAATTTAGTATGTCCGTTTGTTATTTTGTTACTGGTTTTGGATCTGATAACCGTACAGGAGCAAAGTTGTTTGAAAGGGGCACCGTATCACTTCTTGAAGCACAGCTTTTCAATCTAGGCTTCATGTTCTTAAAAAATCCTTTGGGGATATAAATTTCTTTAAGGGAGTTAATGGAAGCCTTGCAAAGATGTAGATTTCCCTCAGGCAAAAAAATAAAAAAATGGGGGTGCATTTTGCACTAACCAGCGATTACCCCTGGTTTGAATAAAGAAAAGTACATTTGGATTAGAAATGCAAACTTGTCTCCACTTTTTCTTTTTTAAACATGCTTGAATTTCTCATAGGACCTTCTAAGCTCCAAGTTACTTTTGGGGTTGTATTGGTGACCAAGAGCCATTTTCATATTTATCCCTCCTGCCACTTGATAGGTTGTACCATATGATTCATTGAAACTTGAATGCCTTTCAGCTACTTGTCCAAAATGATTCCTACTCAGTCCACACACAACATCCAAAATACAACCAGAGAAATGTAAGCAATATGAAAGGGTACTTCTGATATCTCAAATATTCTTCAGCTTTGAGGCCACGTGGCAACTTTTAAATCCACCAGCTCTTATCTTTTCAAAATACAGCCACGTCTCCCCCAAGTGTGAAAAGGCCCTCGTTGCTGACTCCACCTCTGCTTCCGATAAAGACAGAGGGAGTGCTCGGATACCCCTTTTCATGCAGTCATAGCATATCAATAAACGAGACATAATTGACTTCTGTTGCATGTTAAAATGGGAACAAAATGATTTGCTGTAAGGGAGAAAATTCCAAATTTATTAATAGGCTCTGCAGGTAGATGGACACAGGTTTATCTCTGCAAACAGTGATGGACTTTATGGGGTATTTATGATTCGTATATAGTGTACAATTCCAAGAACTCCCCGCAATTTACATGGTCATAATATCAATAAAGTACTCCAAAGGGACAAAACCACCAACCTTACCTGGTGTCCCTAGTCTAAAGTAACTGTTATTACAAATTTTTAAAAAATCTGTGAAACAGCTTTATCTTAACCACATACTAAACATAATAAACACCAGAAAGGAGGGCATTATCTGAACCTCCATGGAAAGGCTATTCCAAAAGGCTGAAACAATGACAGAAAATGTTGTCTCCTGAAAATATCTGGGAGTCAATGCAATGCTCACAAAACCAGTGTTACTTTTTACCCACCAGCCCGTGAGCAGCTGCATTTTGCCTTAATTGCAGTTTCCGGATAGTAACTGTACCCCAGAGAAGTGGACTGAAGGTGTGGGTTCCTGTTGCCAAGGTGTCCCATTCCAGGAAGGGCTCCACCTGCCCATCTGCCAATAGCTGTGAATGTGGAACTCCCCAAGTCACAGCATATTCCTCCAGGGGCAATACCACCCCATCAAGAGTCAGAACCAGAGCTGGCAGAATGAATTCAGCTTGTTCCTCCCAATCCTGTGCATGTGTAGAACTTCCGCTGCACCTCTAGCCCAGTGTAGGGTGAGAGTACTTGAGTATCAGCAATACATTGAGACCACAAGCCTCTCAATGGCCTCATGCGGATGTTGAAAAACTGGGGAGAATAACTTATGTAGTACTCTGGAAGGGAACAACCATCTGGTTGACCTTTCCACTTCCACCCCCACCCATCAACTGGAACTCTCATTTCAGGAAGTGGAAGTGCTGTAGCACAGTGTCTCTATCCTCAATCTTCATGGGCAGCCCAGAAGAATACCATGACTGATGGAATCAAAAGCTAGGAGGAGCCAATCTGAGTCCCAGTGAAAGTCACCCACCAGAGTGACAATGTGGGTTTTGTCCTGTGTCTTGCCTGAAAAGGATCTAGATAGTCCACTTCATCTAGGGGGTTCTGCAGCTGCATCCCTATGACTTTCTCAATAAACTACTATAAAATGGGAAGATTGGAAACCAGGCAGTAGCAAATGACCAGATCCAGGGAAAATCTCTTCAGGATAAGTTGCACCATTTCCTCAAAAAGAGATTAACTACCTCTCTGATCCAGCTATTCACACTATGACAGCCTACCCCAAGGAGTCAAATGGGGCCTAGATACAGCCCACAAGTGGTAATGCTCAGGCTGTTCAGTACTTCCAAAATGAATCCTATTGCAAGATGTTATGCCTGTCACCTCTTCAGATCCTGCCTTAAGTAAATATGAATGGCACCATCAACAAAACGTCGTACAAACATCTCATAGTAGTCCAGGAGAAGATATTCTTGCTCATCCATCTCCAAAAGGGACCGGGTAGCCCTAAACTAGATTTCTGGGGCATAATCTGAAGCAATAAGGATGGAGAAGTCTGGATCCTTGTTACTCTTATTGCCATGGTACAGGGTCAGTCATGATCCTACCCATGTTTGGTGAAGTTCATTTCTAGTTTTTCTCAACTGGTGCTCCAGTTGCTACATTTTCTGGAGCTCCTTAGGAAACCAAGGATTGGTGAACAGAGGGAAGCCACTGAAGGACAACCTTGCCAAGAGCTCTTGTTGCCTTTCTTCCAGAGCCTGACCAGGTACTCCACAGAATTGTCTGCCAGATTGCTGGGAAAATCCCAAAATGCCCACTGAAATCCAACTGGATACATGAGGTACCTCTGACAGGTCATTTTACTAATGGCTACACCCTGGGGAGATCAACAACAGTACACGTTTATCTGGACTAGAAAGTGATCTAAGTATGGCGATGAATGAACCTTATTCCCCTCCATCATCAGATCACATACCACCTGCTCAAAAGTGAAGATTAGAAGGTTGGCTTTGGTCTACTCATCTAGTTGCTACCACTTAAAACAACTAACCATCCTGCTTAATTGTAAACACAGATAATTTTTGTTTTCCAGACCAAAGGTCTCTCTAATCCCACATCCTGTCTTTCTCAGACTTATCCAGGAAAACCAGAAGTCTGATTAGTTACAACCCTCTATTGTCTGCCTAGAAACTCATTTTCAAAGATATTCTACCTCTGAATCTGGAGGTTGTATAAATATTTTGTAAGATTGCCATGAATTGCCCAATCAAACCTGTGTAAAAAGACACGGATGGTGTGTATTTCTTTTTCTGTCATTTTTACTCTTAGTTCATGGCATACAGATGCACAGACCGCCTTCTAGTGGACTAAATGCCCGTGGGGATTGTTGCCAAAGATAACACGGCAAATTATTTTGATCTGATCCAGGTAGAAGTTTGCGGCTGTAAGTCAGGCAGGAACAGGTGTCTGAGGCTTCCTTAGCTCTCAAGGGGCCATTGTGATAATGTATGAACAAAGGGCATAAGAGGTGCACCAGGGAAGCTATTAAAAATAACTAGGTCATCTAATTCAGAGTTCTGACTATCCTTGTATGTTGTATGTATGGGGAGGGGGATGTGAAACTGAAGTTGCCCCCCTTTCTTTCCGTGTCTAATTCTTATATGCTTCAAACTTGTAGGCAGCCCTATACATCTAGTAAATAAATCTGATTGGAAAATAAGAGACGTGCTTTTTGCACCATAGAAGAGACAAGACATGTAAGCCAGCTGGGTGACTCTGAGTGAGTCACTCTCTCTAGGCCCAACCCATCTCACAGGGTGGTGGTTGTGGGGAAAATAGGAACCAGGAGCTGACTGGATAGATGGATGATAGATATAAAAAGACAGGATAATATATTATTATTTGAACCATACTGTTGAAGTAGGCAGAGAAAGAATAATGTTGTGGACCAGGCCATGGTCCAATTTAAACTAGTGTTCTCTTCCAACAGCAGCCAGCTAAAGCAGAGTTTCTCAAACTTGGGAACTTTAAGAATTCTGGGAATTGAAGTCCACACATCTTAAAGTTCCCAAGTTTGAGAAACACTGAGCTAAAGGCCAACTACAAACTCCAACCTGTTAGCCTTTTTGCAAGGCTTTGAAGATCTGGCTGTTTCCCCAGGCATTTGGGTCAGGTGGTAGATCACCATCCCTACTATTGATGGTGAGTAGGCACTGTGGTTTATCCTTGGGCGCTGGGGCGGGGGCTTGTTTGGTGGTCATCTGTTTTAATCTTGTGTGAGATGGGCAGCTATATAAAACATACAAATATATATAAATAAACTTGTCACCCTTGCATGAATCCAAAACTCTAATTGGTTTCTGTCATCTGGAGCTCAGAAAAGCTACAGCTGAATCCAGCTTCCAAGTTGTTTTAAAAATCTGGGGAGAAGCGCCTTAAAAATCTAATTCCAAGACCCTATAAAGTCGTCCTAAATCTTTTCCAACTTGAATTAAAATTCCCGTGCCGCTGTGAAAATACGCAAATGGTTAATAAAAATAGTCTTGTCCCATCCACTATGATTAATGTACCATTAAGAGAGCATTTTCTGATGGCGGAATCGAATCGGTTTAAAAAACACAAGTCTCCCCAAAGATTAACTCTGCCTAAAGTCCTTTGAAGAAGTTCCGCACGCGCATCACGTCCTTTCCCAATTGTGGGCGGAAGTGAATGCTTCGAAGCTTTGGGGAGACTGGGAAAATCGTCATTTCGTGCGGCCGGCACTGGTGGTTCTCGCGATATCAAGAGCGGTTCGCGCGAGAGTTCGGCCTTTTCTCGGAGGAGACTGCAGCCAAGATGGTGCGTATTATTTTAAGAGGGTTTTGTTCGGGCTTTGACATCTGGATCCATCCGACCGTAGAGAGATGGAGGCCGGCATTCGGATCTTAGGGTTCGTGAAGAAGGGGTTGAGAAGGCCCGGGAGGGTAAAGAGGGGAAAATTAGGAGAAAATGAGATTAGCCTAAGACGGGAAGGGCTGGCGAGCCCTATGTGGGCCCAGGAGTTCCCTGTCATACCCGGCAAGAGCAGCCGTTTGGGAGGGGAGCTGTCACAAAAGCCTCAGTACAGATATTTTCTTCCAAAACCTGCCCCCCTGTTCTGGAAAATATCTGGAAAAGGCATGAAACAGTAGTGCCTCTGAGCGTGAACAGAGTTTCGCAAAGCCAGAAAGGAGGGTGAAGGTTGCAATAAACGACTGAGTCGAACCAGAGACTTCTCTCCTCCAAGTAGATGCGCGCGGTTTGGGTTTGGTTCCTTAGAAAGGGCTTGGAAAGCTTAATTGCATTTTATTACTCGGAAGGAGAATTCGCAGCTCGCTGACCGCCCATAGAGGAGGGGGTCAGTCATAGCGAGGTGGGTGCCCTCCGCCGCCGAGTCCCTTTTTGTCCACCCATCACCCGTTGTAGCGTCTCCATTTTGAGCGCATTCACCCAAGGTGTGCACGTGTTCTGTGGGTTTCCTCCCCAGGTGGAAACAAAACGGGTGTTCTAACCTGCGCGAGCATTTGTGGAGAAGGGAGGTAGAAAAAATGCATCCGTGTTTTAGGGGGGGTAGCCAGAATGTGGATCATTGGGGTGATGGGACACCCTAGCCTGGAATGGATGGACCTGTCTGCTGTCGTGGTTGTAAACTTCATGGCTCAGGACCTGAATGTCTGTGGGACCACCTTCTCCCAATAACATTTGCACGCGCCACACGCACACCCATAACACAGAATGGGGGGGCTCATTTCAGGCTCCCTTTCTCAGGGACCCCCAACAGCAGTGACCGTTTCAGTTGCACCCCCTCAGTATTATTTCTTTGTCAAATTGTATGTTGCCTCAACTGCACAGTGACTCTAGGTGGCTTACAGCCTAGGTTTAACACAAGATAGTTTGCTCCCAGACATCAGAATGGTCCTCCCTTCCTGGCTTGTAGGAAGCCTATTAAAAGACAGCTCTTCCATCAGCCTCAGAGGCCACAATGTTATGGCTGCTCCCTCTGGTGAAGAATGGTATTTTAATTTTGGGTCCACTGGGTAGTGTGTCCATTTTTTTTTACTCCCCCCCCCCTTATTTTTCCCCTTGCAGGTTTATTCTGTGGTTGTTATTATTATTATTATTTTATTATTATTTATTGGACTTGTCCCTGCCCATCTCCCCACAATGGGGGACTCATTATTTATGTTGCAGTGTTTGTTTTTAATCTGGATTTACAAAAATGGGAATTACATGCCATTGAGAGCTTTCCAGCTTTTGATTGGAGTGGTTAACAATCCATGTAAATAAATAAAATAATAGCTGTTAGGCGTAGATGCTTTAAGAAAGAAGTGTGCCTTTGTATGCTTTGTAACATTACAATCTGTGGTCATGACAATAAACTTACTAAATTGAAATTGAATTGAGAAAGTACCTGATGGCTTTGGGATTGCTAATCTGAGCACAGGAGTTGGACCAGGCATAATAACTAATAAGAAAATAACCTGGAAGTTGATTATATAGATCAGGGGTCCTCAAACTTTTTAAACAGGGGGCCAGTTCACGGTCCCTCAGAATGATGGGGGGCCGGACTGTAGTTTGAAAAAAACATGAGGGTCCCTCCCGCGGAGTATGAGGAGAGGAGGAGAGCCGCCGGACCCGGCATACCTGTCATGTAGAATAGTCCGGCTCTGCAATCTCCCTCCTCATGCATCGCCTGCTGCTCCCGACACAGCCCTGACACTTCCGCTTCTGACAGACAGCAGCGGCGGCCAATCAGGCAGGTGGACTGGATAAATGACCCTGGGGGGCCGTATCTGGCCCGCGGGCCATAGTTTGAGAACCCCTGATATAGATAATCAAGGAAGTGGGCATTTAGTTGAAGAACAGTGGAGGATGACAGGGGGGAGGAATAGACATCATCTGAATGAGATGTAGGCAGAGAAGACTGATGACCAGATAATGTGCTCACGTAATATAGTTTCTTAAGTATGGTTTATTGAATAAATCACACTTGGCTGGGTTCACAGGATTTATTAAATCATAAGCCATCTTTGACCAGCTATACGATAGGCTAGAGTTAAAAACAGAGAAGGATGTACTCTGAGGTCCAGTTTACATAACTGCTTCTCCATATCTCAGGACGCAATCGACGTGTGTGTTTCTTTTTCCATAACAGGCGGAAGTAGAGCAGAAAAAGAAGCGAACCTTCAGGAAATTCACCTATCGAGGTGTTGACCTGGACCAGCTCCTTGACATGTCTTAGTAAGAGATCTCTTCTGTCAGTTAACCGCCTCGGTTCCTTTACTTCAGATATGGCAGCCAGCATAATGAAGGTTCAGTCTGAACCTATTTGGAGATGGGGGTCGGGGATTTAGAAGATAGGCCTTTTTGCAGCTGTTCCTGAAGAATGCCACTGGAACACAGTTTGGATAAAAAGGATTCCTGAAAATCTTGACTTTGAAATTTGTTGGAGGGGATCGATTGGAGAGAATGACTCTCCCACTGCATTATTGACTGTGTTATTTATCATGTCTCGTGGATGAGGTAGGGTGAGGCGCTGTTCTACTTTCGTGTAAGAGTGGGAGGCATTGACACTGATTCCTGATCACTGATGTCCTTGTCACTATCCCTCACGGTCTCCTGACTAATATGTTGGATTGCAGGCATGATTTTCGACCTGATAGGGCATCTCTCCTTCTTTTCCAGTGAGCAGTTAATGCAGTTGTATAGCGCACGCCAACGTCGGAGGCTCAATCGCGGTCTGCGTCGCAAGCAGCACTCGCTGCTCAAACGTCTCCGCAAGGCCAAGAAGGAAGCGCCTCCCATGGAAAAGCCTGAAGTGGTGAAGACCCACTTGCGCGATATGATCATTCTTCCAGAGATGGTGGGCAGCATGGTGGGCGTGTACAATGGGAAGACCTTCAACCAAGTGGAGATCAAGGTGAGAGATCAGCGGCTCGGAGGGGAGGAGGATTTTAGACTCCCAAAGTGGCCGTGTTTCTGCAGGCAAAGGCAAATGGGTGATGAAAGAAATGATAGATTCCATTACCCCTGTTGGCAGTGGGACATCAGCTGTGGCTGGGCTTAGACCTTGAAACTTTGTTTGAGCAAGGAAGGGGCCAGGATGCGTTGAAACAAAACTTTGTTTGAAAATTATCTGGCAGCTCCACCAACTGTTCTGGAGGGACAGTATGCCTGAATTAATGAATAGATTTATTTTATTAGACCGATAAGTTGCTCCAGTTGTCAGCTGACTAAGTGTCTTACAATTCCACTATATGTAAACAAGATTAGTAAATGCATCAGCAAGATTTAACAAGTATACTGTCCATAAAAGGGACGCAGTGGCTTAATGACGCTGAAAGTTGCCGGCCAGAAATGGTTGACACTTCAGCGGTTCGAGCCCAGCCTTCGCGTAGCAGAGTGAGCTCCTGCTTCCTCCCCCAGTTCCTGTCAACCCAGCAGTTCGAAAACTTACGTGAGTCGATAAATGGGTACTCTCACTCCGGTGGGAGGAAGAATGCGGCGCCTTGCAAAAGGAGTCGGGAGCAGTTGCCGGTAGCACAGAAGCCACGCTTGCCCGAAAAAGGCGCGAAGCAACAGAAACCCCGCCTCCTGCGCTCGCCAGCTGGGCTCTGCTCTAGGAAGGAGGCACTGGCAAACCACTTCCGAAACACCTTGCCTTGAAAACTGCAAAGGACTCGTCCAAAAAGCAGTCACCGCAGAGTCGGTTACAACTGAGTGCAGATTTTTTTTAAAAACTGTCCATAAAGTGTCATGATTATAACTATTTTTAATGTATCCCCTGGATCATAACAGCAAATAAGAAATTCACAGTTGTTTGTCATATTTGAATGACTTAATTCAAAATTTACTGCTGGGTTGCAAAACCTCCTTAGATAATAAATCTTGAGAATTTTGTGAGGGAGTTGCTCTTTTTATATAGTTTATTTTAGCTCTGAAGCACACACAATGTGATTTTTTTTTTTACATTAATGCAAAGACGTGTTTTTGCATTCCTTACTTAAGTTTTGTGAGCCTAATATATATTTGCCGCCTAATTTGTAAAACTACGCTTTCCTTTTCTCTAACTTTCTTCTTGAAAGATTCACCTTTACATTCCTCTCCCAACTTAATACAGCTTATTTTTCATAGAGACAAATTCTTGTTTGTTTTCCTCTTTCAGCCTGAAATGATTGGCCACTATTTGGGAGAATTTTCCATCACTTACAAGCCCGTGAAACATGGTCGACCTGGGATTGGGGCCACCCACTCATCTCGGTTCATTCCTCTGAAATAAGAGAATTTTGGGGAAGAATATTTTTATGTGTAAATAAAAACATTTCCCAACAAGCTGGCTAGTCTCATCTTTGGATAGGAAGGTTTCAATTCATTCCAGTCATGCTTTTAAGTTGGTAGGATTATAGTTCCTCATGTAGTAGCTAACTTGTGATAACCTTGATGAGGGTGAAGGAGTTGCCAAGAAATATGCAGAAGACTGGCTTTTTGAACTCAAATAGCCATCACCTGACTCCAGACTTAGATATGTTGTACAGCTTGTACGTTTCTGCTTGCTGGAAAAAAACCAAGAGGACTAGAACCTTAATGTGATAGGAATCTGTTCTCCATTGGATGGAGAGACTGTAGTCAAATAAGACTAATCTTTCCTTCTATGAATATAGGAGGCTGCCTGATACTGAGTTATTTGGCTGCTCCAGTGTTTCTCAACCGTGGCAAGTTTAAGATGGGTGGACTTCAACTCCCAGTATTCCTTAGCCAACAAAGTTGGCTGCGGAATTCTGGGAGTTGAAGTCCACCCATCTTAAACTTGCCAAGGTTGAAAAACACTGGTCTACTTAGTAAAGGTTTCACTGAATAGGAATGCTATCTAGCTGTTTGGCCATGTTTATGTTAGGAGTTATGGATTCAACTGGGGTTCATGGTTGCAAGAGGCAGTGAAGGACAGGAAGGCCTGGCGCAATATGGTTCATGGGGTCGCGAAGAGTCGGACACGACTTAACGACTAAACAACAACATGCTTGCAAAGTTCAGGTGTATCCCTGAGCTGTGACTTTCCCCTAGGTATAAGTTCTATGGGTGCTACCAAAATCAGCCGAATACCGAAAGAAAGATGTGGGAAGCCCTTCCTTTTCTTGAGGTTGAGATATCTGGAGAAAGCAGGCATCTTCCTCAGGATGATTTCCAGAGGGAATGGCCTCAGTTCTTCAACTTGGGCTTCGTGTCTTTTCCAGATTTGGCCGGTCTCCCATCATCCTGTGCATCGGCAGGATGATGGGGACAGAAGCTCGGTGGTCTATCATAGCATGATACAGCAGCGGCCAGTAATTGGGGTAACATCTAGGGAGTGCGCTCCAAGGCCATTCGCATTTACCTGTACTTACCTCCCTGATTAATTCAGTTAACTCCAACTGAGCCACTGAAATAAGTGGAAGGACTGAGATGGCCCAGTTCACACGACTAAGATGACAATGATGCTTAAAATTTATTATGGCCACCCACTCCAAAAGACTGGGCGGCTTACAACATACAACATATACAATCAAAATGTGACAGCCCGGACAGAAAAGCGACCATAACAATGAAAAAACATGACAAGCGCTCCACAGACACACACAAGCCCAGGTCTAGGAACCATGTCATCAGTGTAGACTCAACTCTTGGCCCATGTATCAGATTCTGCTGGCCACCACTTGAGGAAGCAGACATGGGGAAGGAGCTGGGTTCAGTGCTTGCTTTGAATTATCTCCCACTGTTTACAGTGAGAGGGGCTGTTTTTAGACCCTGCAGACTAATCTAAATCCTCTCCAAACCATAAGTTTGGGAGAGGCTAATGTAGGTTTGTGTCTGTTGGATTCAAATTTCTCTTGATCTATCTCTGCCGTAAATCCTTTGAGAGGCTTCCTGACTTTTGAAAGAGTCAGCAGAGGAGTTAAATGTGCGATGTTCTTTCCAGCTTAGAGCTATGGCTCTCACATCAAAGGAGAAAATCCATAGAGTTCCTCAGCTGGGTTTGGTTGGATTGACAACGGGCATAATGCAAATTTCTGGCTGGGTTTGCACAGTACACTAAGCCATAATGTGATTTTTTTGGTGTGAACCTAACTGTCCATTTTAAGGCAAAGCCTTATAGTAATTGATTTTATTCACTTGGTAAGTTTTATTAAGTGAATAAAAACTTAAAAACAACCATACAGTACTATATTAATAAGAAACATCAGCGGGAAACAATTTATTGGCTGTTGATTAACACTCTTAGAATTCCACAATGTAAGTTGCCTGTAAGATTTAGCAAAAGTAACCTGGACAGTTTACACTGAAAATGGATAAGCCCACAGGCATTTTGATGGGGAGGGAGCTCCACGGAGTCCCGGTCTTTCAACATGCCCCCTGCCCCCCCTTGCAAGGCACCTGTCGTTGATCTCCAGACAAGACTGCAGATGAAGCCTTCCAAATAACCATGCCCCTTGGACTTAAACCTTGTTGTAAGATCTCTTCCACCTAAACTCCCAGTTGGATGGTGGTAAGCACGTTGATCTAAAAGGAGGCATCGCCGTGGGTGACCGTTTGCAGGACCGGAGGGCTGTTTGAAGCATTTCCCTGATCGCAAAACCCCCAGCAACGACAGCCACTGTGGTCGAAGCCCAGGATGCCGCTGCCATCCAGAGGTTGAATGCTTCCTTCCAGCCAGCGACCCGGATTATACACCATGTGGCTTCAGGACAAGACACAGAAGGGGGGAAGTAGAGTATCTCTGGGTACCGGCTGTAGAGGCTGTGAAAGGTCATCACAAAGATGCCTTCCAGAAGGATCTTGGCCAAGAGATTGACCAAATGGAACCTGAGCTCTAGGCCCCGGCCCCGGAGCTGACTCTGCCCACAGCGGCCCTTCTCCTGGGCATCCGGGGAGGGAAACAGGAACACGCAGGCCAAGCCGTGGGCAAGGAGGCTGGCTGTCTGCAACAGGAAGAGGTTAAAAGGGGAGACGGGAAAGGCTTCGTCCAAGCAAGACAAGAGGCAACTCTGGTGGGTGGAATTGCACCACAGGTCACCCGACTCGTCCCGCCAAACCGTTGCGGCTCCTATGGCCAGGGATCCCAGACGGAAAACCGTCAGGCTGGCCAGGCTGGCTCGGCACAGCCGTGGGGCTCGACCGCCAGTGCCGCTGAGCAGAGCGATCGCCGCTTCTTTCTCCATGGAGTTATGCAACGGCTTTCGGCTGAAATAAAAATATTGCATACTATTATTGTTACGCTAGCCCCTCACATTTCCTATAGGAATCTATGTTGCTCACAGCTACCTTTTGAAATAAGGTGGACTCCAGGCCCAAAGTCAGCCGCAAGCTTGGGATGGAGTGAAGATGTCCTTGAGCCCCCCTTGTGTTAACCCATTAGCGTGGGATCTGATTCCCTTTTAGACCTTGAGCGCATACAGGCCACAAAAGCCGGCTGTGTGTAGCTGATCTTGGATAATACCCCTCAAGTTAAGCCAAGGTAGACCTGGTTAACCCGTGGATGAGAAACACCAGAGCGGTAGGCTAGCCAGGAAGTCGAAAAACGTTCCCGAAGAAGGAAGCCACTTCTGCACTGTTGCCAAGGCAACAATAGGTGTGTGCTTTTGTGATGCACAGGAGTTAAGCTTGGCTCAAGGAGAACCTTAGCTTCAGACATGATGCTAAGGTATTGTTCACTGAATAAGCCACAATTGACCAGGTTCACGCAATGCCAAGTTGAGGATGGGTAGTCTATGAGCCACCTACGCTCCTCTGCTCCATTTTCGTAGCTCCCGGAGGGCTATGAAATACCAGATTTTCAGGGGTGCCTTTATTCAAACTTCTTGGAGGCAATTAAATAGGCATTATTAATCTCCTGGAAAACTCAACATTGCTACATCTTAACTTGATATTTTAAATCTGTGTTTCTCAACCTTAGCAGCTTTAAGGTGTGTGGACTTCAGCTCCCAGAATTCCCCAGCCAGCATGGCTGGCTGGGGAATTCTGGGAGCTGAGGTCCACACACCTTAAAGCTGCTAAGGTTGAGAAACACTGTTTTAAATGAACCTCCCCCCGCCCCAGGGCTGAGCTACAAACCCAATACCGAATTTGCGTAACACGGTGAGCCAGTATAATAATTGGGGGGGGGGGAAGTGCTTTAGCACAATGTGGAAATTTGGTCTCAGAGTTGTAACGCACCCATAAGGCAACATTGTCAACAAGGTAAGAACAGTTCCAAGAGTTGTGGAAAATCTTACGTCCGGTGGGTTTGTGTGTTTTAACCCTGTTCAGAGTCACTTGTGCGAGATGGGTGGCTATATATATCACTCACACACACACCCCTTTAGATGTTTAGCTATCTTTCTGTCTTGGTGTTCACCTGACACACTTATCCATGGTTTATCAAAGTAACCCAGCTGAGTTTTTAAGAAACAGCGAACCATAAATTAACCTCACAGTGTTGGTCTGGACAACCTAAAACAGTGTTGTCCAAACTTGGCCACTTTAAGATGAGTGGACTTCAACTCCCAGAATTCCCCAGCCAGCCATGCTGGCTGGGGAATTCTGGGAGTTGAAGTCCACTCATCTTAAAGTGGCCAAGTTTGGACAACACTGACCTAAAACATGGCTTAGAATGAAAACAGCTCTTACAGCTTGCGGGGACTTTCTGTTTCTGAATTTTGTATACATCTCTGGAAGCTTTTTAGGAGCAGGTGGCAAACAGCCACCCAAGAGTGAGATAGAATTACAGCTAATCATTGATGATTTAGCAGTTGGAATTGAAGTAATCACATTCATAGTTAAAGGATAAATTTTAATGACAGTTGCTAAAAATATTATCCCAAGGAAGTGCATATATTTATACGCACAGTGGGTTGCAATTACTATATTCAGAGTTTTCAACGTCATTTTCCACCCCATCCCACAATTTAAATCCACCTTTTCCAGTCTGGTAACCTCAGGGGTATGCAAATCCTAGCCATTCATCTAACCCAGCTGGGGATTCTGGACCATTAGTCTCAGTTCATCTGACCAGCTCCAAGCTGAAGAAGGTTGATTTAAATTACGTTGAGGGTATTACTTTTATACATTATCCTCTAAGATGGATTGGCAATACCTGGTTTTATTTTATCCCAAGATCCCAGGGCCTAATTGTGAGCAAGTTCCTTCAGGAGGACTAGAAGCTTGAAACTACAGTATTAATCACAACTTCCAACAAGCATGCTAGAGTTGATCGTATTAACTGAGGGAAGGAATTTGTTGAATTGACAAAGGAGGTAACTCTTTTCCGAAGTTCTAAGAGAACAGAGACCAATTGTTGCTCTAAGGAAAAAGCACTCGCTCTGAACTTTGTAGGCGAGAAAAAAGCCCGTTATGTTAGGGAGCTTGCATTTTGTCTTGCAAGAAGTGAGGCGTCTCCTAGGTAAATTTTATTAAGAGAATTATTAGTTTTATTCTTCTCCCTGGGCCCCCCAAGCGTGATTGACATGGCTTTCAAAGCCCAGCAAAAAAAATACATCTGCAAGGTTCAGCCAGATCCCAAACCTTGGAACAGGAGACTGCATTTCCAGCACACTCACCTAGCACAGCTGTAATCTCCAGACCTGCAGTTTGGATGGTCTCTTTCTTGGCGATGTTCTAGATCTCCTGAGCAAAGGGGTGCCTGTCAAAATCCTGCCTCTAGTCAAGGGCAGCTGGAAGAAAGAACAGGAAGTGCCTTCTTTCTGGGGTATATTTTGATATAAATAAAACTCAGGGTGGAGATTCCAGTTTGGAGGAGTTAAAAGCAGGTGAGACAGGAAAGGGAGCAAAAGGCTGGGGGGGGGGGATTTAAAGCAACCCAAATGCAAAGGCCTGAATCAGGTTATCTGGATAGCTCCCCTCAACTGCCTAATGCCATCATCCATAGCCATCCCAGCCAGAATTTTGAAGTTACTTATTGCTGAGTTTATAGCCCGCTGTTTAGTTAATACAAACCCTCAAGGCAGTTTATAAAAAGTAAAAGTCCCAGCCCATCTCTTCTTTTCTTCTCATCAGCTTGCAGAGAGGAAGGAAGGAAGGAAGGAAGGAAGGAAGGAAGGAAGGAAGGAAGGAAGGAAGGAAGGAAGGAAGGAAGGAAGGAAGGAAGGAAGGAAGGAAGGAAGGAAGGAAGGAAGGAAGAAAGAAAGAAAGAAAGAAAGAAAGAAAGAAAGAAAGAAAGAAAGAAAGAAAGAAAGAAAGAAAGAAAGAAAGAAAGAAAGAAAGAAAGAAAGAAAGAAAGAAAACCATCAGGGTAAAACCAATAATGCTTTAAAAAATGCCAACATTAAATCAAGTGGTTTTTTTTAAATCACAAGCAATCTAAAAGACACTCTGACCTAGGAGGAGGTTATTTATTTATTCATTTAATTTGTTTTATTTAAAAGATTTGCACAGCTGCCCATCTTAAACAACTCGGGGAGGCTCACAGCAGCAGGAGGTCACCCAGCAGAAGGTGAAGAACCAAGGATTGCTGTTGAAAAGAGAGGAGGGGGTGAGCCAAGAGTTTCAGAACTGGGTGCTGCCTTGAAATGGCCTTAAAGCTGCCTCCCTGTCCCATGAGACCCCAAGCACAGCCTTTCTCCCCGATGGGGGTTTTTTGGGGGGGAGACTATCCTTTAAAATACTCAGTTCCTGACTCTTAACTGTACATGCAGACCTCTGGCCCCGAGATCCATCAGGAAGGTTGGGGTTCCTAGACACAAACAGCCCCCAAAGTCGATCATGCGCACTTACAAAATGTAAAAGATTCTTTCAAATCTTTTATATTTGATCAAATTGGCCCAGCTGGGTCCTACAACCTTGCCAATGTTGCAACACCCCCCCCCAGCAACCCGCCAATCGCTCCCCACTGCCCCCTGGTGCCGCGAGAGCTGCGCTGCATCGTTTCTCCCTCTCGGAAACCAAGCCCATCTGGAAGGCAGACAGCGCCAGGGAGGGCAGGAGAAGGATGTGGTGGACTCTATGGGTCTGCTGTGGATTCTCTCCTTTCTCCATTCCACCTTCTTTGGGGATGAGGTAAGACCCTCTCTGTATTTTGATTGGGGGGGGGGGTTGCTTTTGCAGACTTGACCCGCCGCAGCAGGCTGAGGAGGGGGGAGGGAAAAATTGATGCAGTTGAAGAGGGTTCTTTGCCAGCCTTCCCCCAGCCCCAATGCCAGCCAGTGCCAACCTGAGCAGCATATTAAACAGAGATCGGCGAGCCTCTCAGGGGCTGGATGTGCCATGACAAGGACCCAGAGGGGGCAGAGAATAAATTAGGAGGGGGCCCACCCTGGGGAAACCAGGCTTTGATGTTCCATTTTTAAAGGTCCAAATTGTGGTTTTGAGGATCCCACGGCTGGACAAGGAGCATCATTTCTTCCTCTTGTTGTGTTGGTTGTGCTATATAATGTGTGTGTGTGTGCTCTGTGTATGTGTGTAAATTCTCCCCCTCCTATTGTGAATGGGGGTCGCACACAATTCCTGCTTTCGTTGTCTGGTGATGGGAAGACCCACCAAGGGTGTGGGGCTGGACGTTTGGGTTTGCCATTGACAGTGTAAGTCTGGCAGGGAGGGGACGCTGGGTATCGATCCAATCCCAAAGGGCGCCATCTTGCCCCCATCCTCCCCTCCCCAAAGCTTAACCGGTTGGCTAAGGTTCACGGGAGATGCCACCTGGCTGAGCAAATGCCGCCCTCTAAGAGGTGGGTTGTTGAAACGCTGCCCCAGCGGGGAAAATGAGGCTGCCTTGCTGATTGGAAGCAAAACAGGTCACATCTCTCGCTCCCGACAGCTGCTAGCCTGACGGCTTGGAGAGAATTTGCCAAGCAGAGCACAAAGAAGGAGGTGACCTTCCCTTGTCATTTGCTCTGGTCTCTAGCATTCAGAGGTAGACTGCCTCTCCCTTTGGAGGGTCCATTTCATTTCCTGATGAACTCCACATTTTCCAGAGTTTGGGATTTGGCAGCTGCTTAAAATGAAGTTATGGGCCTTTTGGCCTCAGTGGTGTGATGGTGATGAGGATGATGATGATGACAAAGAAGATGAAGATGAATGGTTAGCAGCTGGGCCCTTTTGAGGTTGCCTCCTCCAGCTAGAGCTGACCTATGTGCTGGGAGCCATTCCCTGACCATAGCTCAGAGATGGTATTGCTGCCATGCCAACCTCGTAGGAAGGGAGAAATCAGAAGAAGGTCATCCAGATGATTTATCAAAATCATTCCAGCTGTTTCTGTAATGCTGTGATTTCCACCCCTCTGCTTTTTTCTTTGTCTCGCCTCTGTAATGTAGGAGGCCAAAGGTATATACTGTAAGCCGTGGTTCTGTTTTTGCTCAGAGCTGCCCAGGGCACGGCTAAAAGCCCGGTGTACTGTACACGGTTCGGTTGTTTGCACGCTAATAAATTTATGTTGTATCTTCAAAGTGGTTGGATTGCTTCAGGTGAGCCGGGTTTGGGGTAGAACATGGGCAAGGCATTTTTCTGGGAGAAATTGTTGGTAGTAACTCATTGCTGGGAAGTGAGGGGGAAATGCCAGAGGAATTTCTCCATGATGGGTCCTGTCTTCTGGCATAGCTTCCCCTGGAGGTGGGGTCTCCATCAGGAACACCCTTCTGGAAAGTAGTTAAAAATGAGCTGTGGCAAAGGACTGTAGAGTGAACTAAAGCAGGGTTCTTCGACCTCAGCCACTTTAAGATGGGTGGACTTCAACTCCCAGAATTCCCCAGCCAGCCATGCTGGCTGGGGAATTCTGGGAGTTGAAGTCCACTCATCTTAAAGTGGCTGAGGTCGAGGAACCCTGAACTAAAGGATTGTGTCCTGTGATTTCATTTTAAAGTGACTTAATTTTAACTTGCCAGGGATGGGTTAATGTTGTCTTCTGTAATTGTTGAGAGTCACATGAGTTGGGGCGTAGAAATTTAATACTACCAAATGTTCAATATGGTTTGCACCCATTATGGAAAGGTATTAATACAGTGTTTCTCAACCTCAGCAACTTTAAGATGTTTGGACTTCAACTCCCAGAATTCCCCAGCCAGCTGGGGAATTCTGGGAGTTGAAGTCCACACATCTTAAAGTTGCTGAGGTTGAGAAACACTGTATTAGTACACTGTGTAGTAGGCCAGCCACCTTATTTGAGGGGGAGGGACTGAGATGAAGAGAAATCATGTAATTTGAAGTGAGATTTGAATGAGGGGCTTTCTTGGTTGGTGCTATTCCTGGGTGGCAAATGAACGATGCTTCCCCCCCCCCCATGTTTGCAGGTTGGCTTAAATCTGTGTTTTTCACACTTGGCCACTTTAAGATGGGTGGGCTTCAACTCCCAGAATCCCCCAGCCAGGTAGGAGTTGAAGTCCACCCACCTTAAAATGGCCAGGTTTGAAAAAACACTGTCCTAAATGAATGTCTTAGTAAATTCTGCAAACTGCTAGCCATGGAAAAATCTGCACATCTGCACAGAAGAGGCCGTTCTGAAGATGCTCCGACGGTAGGCAGTTGTTGGGGGGGAGGTCTGTATGTGAGAGGGGGCTTTCTTTAATTTTCCTCTTGTGGAGATTGCATTGACCCCAATCTTTTGGGGCTTAAACGTTTTGCAAAGTTGCATCTCTCCTGGGAGACTTTGAATTGGGAATCTATTTTTGTGTGACTTTCCATTTATGGTTTAACCTAACGCGTTCTTTCAGGGTCTCTCATTAACCTTCCAGTCTAGCCCAAGCTGTGGGATTTTCTGTTAGTCTCCCATCCAAGGACTGAGGACCCTGCTTAGCTTCCAAACTCTGATGCCATCCACCAAATACGCATCTGAATAAATGTTAATATTTACACCACAAACCTAGGTCTCCATCTTAAACCGACTTAATCTCTACCGGGTGAGCCTGTGGCCTCCGTGTGACTCAGATCCAGGACTTTTGGATAAACGGCTCAGTCCCTTAGTGATGTGCTGCATCAGATCACCTGGGGGAGTGCTATTTAAACAACTTGGTCCCCCCTCCCTTAACTCAGATAACTGGCCCTCTGCTCAACAGTTTGCAACAAGCCTTTGCAATTATTGCATCTGGCTTCTACACATCTTTGATGCCAAAGCCATCCAGGTCTCGCTAAAGAGAGAAGAGCCACCAGGGGGGACCATGGGATTTTATAAAAATAGGCGGGCCTTCAGTTGCACCACTGTAGCCACCATTTTGACTTTTTTGACCACTGGATGGGGCTTCAATCGCACCATCATGTCCACCCTTGACTTTTTTGATCATACCCTGCGGACACCCCCAAGAGCC
Organism: Python bivittatus; assembly: GCF_059951505.1. Taxonomy (NCBI): domain Eukaryota; kingdom Metazoa; phylum Chordata; class Lepidosauria; order Squamata; family Pythonidae; genus Python; species Python bivittatus. The sequence continues at coordinate 4,863,002 of NW_028277087.1, forward strand.
CCCTTTCTCTGCCAGGGGCTTTTGAAGTGTTTTTAAAATTCATTTTGTTTCTATAAAAACATTGGTCCTCCTTCCTTAGTCATACTCTGTTCAGGTGGCTAACCACAGTTAAAAGCCAGTGCGAAGGAATAATTTAAAAGACATAGTGACAACGTGACAAATAAAACTCCCAAAGGAAGATTGCTTGCCAGAAGTAGGGAGGGACAGCATATCACAAATCTGGAGGTGTTGGCTGTTCCTCTGCTGGAGGCGGCCATCCAGAGAGACACGGATTGCAGGCGGCTTTAGAGCAAACTAAACGATTGGGCTATGTGATGGCTTAAGTGGCCATCTGTCAGGGATGCTGATCCCTGCCCTGGGTGGGAAGGGGCTGGACTAAATGATCTCTGAGACCCCTTCCCATCTTTACAGCCTATAATTCTACGAAACGTTATGCTACCTGGGGAATGAATAGAGCCATGCACTGTTTTGAACTCTGAAGCCAAAAGATGCATCTCACAGCAGAGATCTCTCACCTTTTAAAGCAGGGAGGTGTAATATGATCCTTCCTGTGAAATGCACGCCAACCCTTGCAGTCCGTTCTGGACCGATGGAATCAGAGAAGGATTTCCAAACTGTCTGTTGCAGGGAGGGCTTAGGACAAAGGACTTAGTCCCCGAGTCCCCCATAAAAGAACCCTTGGGATTAGTGACTCCAACCTTGATCCACAGCTAGGAGAAAAAGAAACGGGTGTATGCTGAATCAGAGAACATCAGAACTCGTAACTCTCTGAGGCTGAGTCAGACAACCGGGTCATCCTGTGTGACCCCCGTCCTAAAAAGCAGAGGAAGGTTTTCATTCTCATGATGCTGAATAAAGTGCTTCTTTGCGTAAGACATTGTCTTCCGCCAAGCCAGACCCTTGGCCCCCCTCGTTCCTAACTGGCTTTCATATTTCTCATAGGGGCCCATTAGAGATGCCCCCTTGGGATCCAGGTTTTAGAAATTAAAAATGCCGATCTACTCAGATCGAAAAGGGATGGGTCTGTGGCATTTATCCCAACTAAGTATATATGACATAGCAATATGATACATAGCGCCCAGAGTCACTTCCTCGTGAGATGGGCGGTGTCTAAATTTGAAATATAAATCAAATAAAATACTAGGCTGAGAAGATCCGGCATCGGTTAATCACACTTTCCCCACGTGAAAATGGGAATAGCAAGACACACACACGTTTTTATTGGTGCAGAGACCTCGGTGTGTCCTGAATGTCGAAGTGTTTGGTTCGATATTCGAGGAAGTTGTTCACAACTGTTACGTTCTAAAAAACAGACTTTGAGTGTTTGGAAGACACCAAAGAGTGTGCCCCGGTGTGTTTCTGCCTGCTGCCGTTCTGGTTAGAACGCTAGATTTGAAAGTGAGCAGGGCCATACATAATCATTCAGACGTGCCTCTCACCTCATCTCAGGAATAAGGGAAGGATCCAGTCTTGCCCAGCGCAGAAATGCTACCAAGCACTTCAGGCTGAGGGGGGCTGATTGGAAGGTGGCCAGGACTCATACAGAGAAGCGACGGGCAACCTTCGTTGCAAACAGTATTTTGTGTCACTTCAATTATTTTCCTAGAGGGTGCCATCTGGAAGCCAACCAACGTGCCCGTTAAAAAAGGGGGGTTTCTTTTCTTTTTTCTTTTCTTTTCTTTTCTTTTCTTTTCTTTATAACTCATTATCATTATACATTTCAATGATAAATAATTATATATGTAAATAATAATCCTATTATAAATTATATAACTTATAAATACATGATAACAACACGGTATAAATAAAATAATCGTAAAATATTAACTTCTTTTTTCCTTGTATTTCTTTCACTTTTTTTGTTAAAATAGATACCGGATTCTGATTGTTTTACTGTTCTAATGACCTGTTCACATGTTTTTTTCCTCTGTTGTATTTCTTTCACTCTTTTGTTAAAAAGATTATTTTTAAAAACATTGTCTTTTAAGGAAAAAAACAACTCAGCCCCCTACTCTCCCTCCCTGTTGTGCTTCCCTTCCCCAGATAGTTATATATTTATTTTAATTCTATTTTCAAATATCGTGGATGGGCCAATATTCATCCTGGCCTAGTCGGCTCCTCTCGTTTCCGTCTCTGTTCATCCTCTGCAGGTTTGCCGAATCCCATCTGCCGGTGCAGAGAAAGCTAAGCTAGGGATGAAGCTGGGATAGCAGTCAGTCTGGTTGCCATGGTGACCCTGCTCTCTCTTGATTGGGCGATGGGGCATCTTTGCCTTTCAGCATCTTGCTTTGATGTATATGTGTGTGAAGAGCATCGCTGGGAGGGAAGGGCTACCGATTTTTCTAGTGTCCAGAATTTCATTGACCTGACTTGGAAAAAGTCAAACTCGGATATTTTATTTTTGGATTTATTCAGTTGCTAGTGCTACTTGTATACCGCCCAATCAATACAGACTCACGGTGGGAGAGCAAACGCCCAACAGAAACATCCCTCAAGAGATCAAATGTCCACAAAAAGACAAGTCAAATCCAAAACAACCCTTTACTAATCAAATTGCAGAAATGCAACAAGCCCAGAGTTGGGTTTTAAGATGGGCGGCCGGCCCTCCAAATCTTTTAAATAACCAAATAAAATAAATAATGCAATAAGGATGACAAGGTTAATCATAACGAAAAGGAGCTGAAATAAAACCACAACCCAACCGAATATCAGAATGGAATAACCCAGACAATGAAATCCATTTAAAGAAATTCAACGTAAAGATGGCAGCCACAAGGTCTTCCTTAAATGCTCTTCAGAAGCTTCTGAAACATTATGTCTTTCTTTGCTCCGGTTCCTCTGCTGCTCCGGTCTGGAAGCTCTGAGGAGCCTACAGCGAACCAAGGATTAAAAGAGTAAAACCATCACGTCCGCTCATAACTCCCAGCCCCACCCAGCTACACCTGGGGGTTAGGGCGGACTCCCATCTTGTCCCCAAACGCCCCCTTGGAGCAGCCCTTCCGGTCCTTAGTCTGGCCTGCACGCATGTTGCGTTCAAGAAAGCGGGGCGGGGGGGAGACGGGGGCCGCGAGCCATGTAGGGGGAGAGGGGGGGCTCCCCTTTGTTTGTGCTGGTTTTCTCTTCCCCATTCTCCTTTTATCTCCACCCTGCCCTGGATCTCGGATGAAATTTCAGTCAGCAGAAACTGGTGACAACAGCTTGTTTGTTTAATACCCCTTGGGGGCTGCAGGCCGTAGACAGGGAACCCAACAGACATTTCTTTTTTCTTTCTCCTCAATTCTCTTTCATGTTCAGATTCTTTTCTTTTCCTTTTTCCTTTTCTCTTCTTCTCTCTCTCTCTCTCTTCCTTCCTTCCTTCCTTTTCTTTCTTTCTCTCTCTCTTTCTCCTTCCTTCTACATTTCTCTTTTTTCTTTTGTAATGTCTACAATCTCTCATGTCTCATTTCAACAATATCAATATTTTTCATTATACTTCTTCTGCTTTAGTGTTCTCTTTTTCTTTCATTCAATATGTATCTTGCTTCCATTTCCATGTACCCTTTCTACTTAATGTGAAAAAGCGTAGCTTTTCTTTAGTTTCATCACCATGAGCTATGCTTAATTAATTCACTTTTAATTAAAAACAATTATATCCTTTGTACCTTTTGTAAACCCAGCTTCCAACAATTAATGGTTAATGTAATTGCATTATGTGTTTATTTTATTATTACCAATAGAAGTGAATATGTGTAGCTCAGAGTTGAACTGTGGAGTCCTTGGGGTTCTGTGAAATAAAATTGTAGGTTGTAAAGTAAAAACTGGCTAACAAACATTAGAAATATAGCTTGCTAAATTCAGAAGGATCCAAATTTAGTAAGAGTTCATTCCTTCCTTCTCTAATTGTTCTTTACTTTTTTGTTACATTTTTGTTTTTCATTTCCATGCTCTCTCTCCTGTAAGACAAACATTTATTTCTTTGTTAGATATCCTCTTGGAGACCCTGTTATCCTGCCTTTCCTCCGAGAGGGGCATATATTTAATGATTCTTCTAATTTTTCCCACAACTATCATACTCTGTAGGGTGAGTTGGATTGAAAGATAAGGGACCTGCTCCAAGTCACTTGAACCTGGGTCTCCCTGGTCCTAACACTGACTATTATTTATCCAACATGCCTTCCAGAGCCATGGATAATTTTGATCTACATTGCAGCAAAACTAATAAATAAAAACTAATAAATTTTGAAGGTCACCTTAAAAATCAAGAATTTTATTAGGCAGAGGGCTTTCAGGGAATACACATACGTGTTATAGTCTAGACCAAATTTTACTGCATAATTGCATTTGTCTTTAAGGTGCCCTCAGACCTCTTTTGTTTTTTCCAATAAGCCTTTTCCCTGCCTCTCTAGGACAATGAAACATGGTGAGTAACAGAAAATATAGATGATTGTTCTTCCAGACCAGTAATTCCTCCAAAACATCTGGGCTGATAGCTAAAATCTGTTTAATCTACTCAGTGGACCTGCTAATCTCAGCAGAGGGAATTTGAGACAAAATGCCCCCATTGCTGGCAATGAAGACAGAGAGAAAATCTGAGATTTAGTTGTAATACGGATGAATCTCCAAACCTGGTTGCTTCTTCAGATATGATTTTAATAATTTTAATGAGATGGCTGCACCATATCTTTCCTAGGAGGACCTTATGGTGAGACACGTTAAAGGCCACCTGGCTCAGAATTTTCTCTCTGCTTGTGTGTATTTACTAGGGCTCTAAGTCTGCCAAGGGAAACCATGTGCAAAACTGTGACTCATAGTGGGTGGAAGGATCTTAAGGATTCCACAATGGGGATCTTCAGATGCAATCTCTGTCCATGTAGTCCAGTGTTGTCCAAACTTGGCCACTTTAAGATGAGTGGACTTCAACTCCCAGAATTCCCCAGCCAGCCATGCTGGCTGGGGAATTCTGGGAGTTGAAGTCCACACATCTTAAAGTGGCCAAGTTTGGACAACACTGATGTAGTCTAACTGATCTGAAAGGCACTGGAACTAGGAACGCTGGTGAGCACCGCCGTATCTGGACTTGAGACCGCTTCTGTCCAAGGTGCTGAAATGGCAGCAGTGGCCTTTGAAATCTTGGACGAGAGAAGGGGCCATTCCCAAATGAAATGCCCCCTTTTTGATGGGCTCAAAGGACCAAAAGTAATTCTACACGACAAATCTTAATCAAGTGACTGAGATTTCCAAAATTCTCATCTCAACTACCCATTCTGATGACCAGATGCAGCTGAGCCTTTACAGTTTGCCTTCTTCTCCAGATGTGGAGAGGAACCACCAGAGTTTCTCCACAGCGGTCACCCTGGCCAAGAATTCTGGGTGTTGAAGAATTGAGCAAGGCTGATCTTGCAACTAATTAGACAGAACCCACAAAAACCATGTTAGATTAGATGTAGGATGCAAGTTAGGCTTGAGTAGGGATCAAAGCGCATTCCACCTGGAATCTTGGTGGGAGTGAATTTGTGTGTCCCTCCCTCCCTCCCTCCCTCCCTCCCTTCCTTCCTTCCTTCCTTCCTTCAATAAAATGAGTCTCAGCAGATCATAGAACCTGCCCAATCTGGAAAGCTAAGCAGGGCTGTGCCCAGCTAACATTTGTATGAGAGACCATCAGGGACAATTCTGGGAGTTGAAGTCCACTCATCTTAAAGGGGCCATGTTTGGACAACACTGATGTAGTCTAACTGATCTGAAAGGCACTGGAACCTTACATACCAGAGATGTAAGCTAGACCAGGAAGTCCAAGTCACTCCTCCTAAGCAAGGGCAAACCACTTCCAAACAGTTTCCAAGCAAACTTCATGCTTGAATCTTTAATCCATATGGATCAAGTTCATCCCAAAGGCACCTTTTCAGGCCATGCAGTGTTGTGGACTGAAAAAAGAAAAGAAACTTTGGAGCACACATGGGGGCAATACTTTGGATTCAAAGGTACAAGGATGCTTTGCACCCCACATACTTAGCATCAATTGAAATCTCATGAAAGTAAATACACTTTTCCTAGGATCACACTGCAGCCCTGAAAGTGGGCTGCACTGGCCCAGAAAAAAACAGCTGCTTTAAAGAGTTGCAGGTAGGGACTTCGTGAATATCCTTACTTCTCTCAGCACCTTTTCCCCTTGAAATCCAACCTTTGTGTCTTAACCATTTAGGAGGGGGGGAAAGGCTAAGATTACAATTCCTAACTAACAGCTAATAAACTGAAGCTCAGTATGTGTAAAGTTGTCTAATTGCACCAGTTTCATCTACTCCTAGGTAGAATCCTGCAGGCATGTTTTGTTTTTTTTAATACTGCCAAAGGACTTAATGGCATGTTTTTAAAAATGCTGCTATTTCCTCCTACTTAAAAAGTGGAATTTTTAGGTGGTTTGGAAAAAATTCATGTTAGAAGTTTGGAGTGGGGAGGTGGACGGGGCTGATGTTCCCGTCAGCCCCATCTTGCCTTCATTCTCTGGGCCCAGTTTTAATTACTTTACTTACTTCCAGTCATTCTATATTGCTTTTCATTTGAAAATGTAATGGTAGATCTCACCAGGACAATATATTTGAAAACAGAATGGTAAATCTCACCAAAACAATGTACAGTATTTGAAAATATAATGGTAGATCTCACCAAAACAATATATTTGAAAATATAAACACACTCAAAACAAATCAAGCAATACGAAGAAAACCAGCAATTTAAAAATAAAGAAGCAATGGTTAGAACAGCTGATTAAATCGAGAGAAGAATTGGAAGGAAAAAGAGGTTTTCTGGGTTTTTTGGCAAAAGCACACCATGTAAGAGATTGGCTAACCTCCCGTGGCAGTTGGTTTCCCAAGATAAGTATCATGGTGGACAGGACTGTTTGAATGCCTTCCCCTAGAACAGGGGCTAAGATGGATAGTGAACATGTTGTTGCTGTCGGAATATTGTAATCTGCTGTTGTGGTGCTGTGCTGCCCAGAGCTGCATTAAAAAAAAAAATTATTCTACTTATTAAACACATTTCTATGCCTCCACAGTCAAAACAACTCTCAGTGGCTCCCATAGAAAAAATGCAGACTAAAACAAGTCCCGTACCAAAATAAAAAGACACAACAATGTTTTGCAAGTTGGGCAGCCGTACAAATTTTCAGATAGGAATAAATAAATAAGGGTTCGCTTTTCCGTTTCAAGCTGGATTTTATGAAGGCTTTTATTAGAATGTGGATATTGCATCGGAGAGACGTCACTGGTGTTCCTGATTATTTTATGCCTCGTGGGTGGCTTAGATCAACAGCCTCTGAAGACAGTTTCATAGAAATACTGGCATAGAAAAAAAGGCTAATTTTATCTCAACCTAAGCATGAACTTGTGGAACTCCCTGCCACAGGAAGTAGGTAGACATCCATGGGGGGGGGTGGAGGAAGGAAAATTAAGAGGGCAGGGTTTGGGGGCAGTATATTTTCTTCCCAAGCTAAGAGGGCATGGGAGAAACCAGCCTTTCCTTTCACCTTTCCCAGCATTAGAGTCTTCTCTAGAGAAGGGTTTCTCAACCTCAGCAACTTTAAGCTATGCAGACTTCAACTCCCAGAATTCCCCAGCCATAAAGCTTGCTGAGGAATTCTGGGAGTTGAAGTCCGCACAGCTTAAAGTTGCTGAAGTTGAGAAACACTGCTCTAGAGTGAAGGTCCTCAGATAATGCATCCAAAGTAGGATTATTTGAGCCTGGTCATTTGGGCCTTGAGTGAGAACTCTGGGTTGAACCACTTTGTGTTGCCTCATCATGGTGGGGGATGTTCCTGGGAGAGATGAGTAAGAACGCCAGGAGTATCTGCCCAGAGTATATATTCCAGCAGGGTCACCCAAGGTGTGAAGCTTATCCCAGCTGCCCAGCTGAAGCAAGCAGGCACCTCTACTGGGCAGCAGCAATAGAGGAAGATGCCAGAGACAGATGATCTCTTTAGTGACAATGGCAAAGGCGTCAATTCGTACTGGGCAGGAGAAGGAAGTGGTAAATCACTTCTTGGTATTTTTACCAAGAAAACCATATGGATAGAAAATACAAATTCGCTATATACTCTACCACACCTATACTAATGTCTATGTGCACAGCTATTTTCTAAAGCAGCGGTCCTCAACCTTGGCAGCTTGAAGATGTGTGGACTTCAATTCCCAGAATTCCTCAGCCAGCATGCTGGATGGGGAATTCTGGGTGTTGGAGTCCACACATCTGAAACCTGCCAAGGTTGAGGAACACTGTTCTAAAGAGTCTTATCTTTAAAGAGTCTTATCTGTTCTTTTCTCCGCTGTTGCTGGAGCTACAGCAAAGGCTTTAGCCACCATTTGTCCACCTTGAAGTGAGCTGGGTTCTGTGGCTGTCAGCTGCTGTGCTGAACTGCATTGGCTCTGCACAGTCTTTCAGTCTGTGTTGGCCAGCAGGAGTGGGTGGGAAGGAAGATACTTGCCCAGCTGCTGGCTGTAGGCTCTCAGCGTCTCTGCTGGGGTGGTGTAATGGTCTGGGGGGATGACCTTGGTCTCCCACAGGAAGGAGGGCCACAGAGGAGACAACCCTCATGCAAAAGATATCTCAGCCTGCTGAAGGAATGGGGATGTGGAAGTGTCTCAGAAGGGACCCTCCCGAGTTTCTGGAAAGTAAAAGGAGGGAAGAGGAACTTTCAGTCTTGCAAGATTCTGTTACTGTAACCTTACCATAAAGGTAGCGTTAGGACTCGTGGTTGGTGCTTCTTGTCTGGAGTACCTCGAAGGGCTAACAGGTGGTGAGGACACTGGGCTTCCTCTTTCAGCTTGTCTGCTGTTCATTTGCTGAAGTCCAAGCCTGCTCCTCCTTCAACCTCACTCTCCTGCTAGCTCCACTCCCTCGGTTGCACGTTCTTCCTCTCTGCTCTCCCACACAGCAAAGATCTTCCCATGCTCAGATATTCTCAGGGTTTTCCTTTTCTAATGGGAAACCAGGTGTGGTCCAGGGCCTGCAGATCTAGGGCAGAGATCCAGCCAGATGAAGAAGTAAGAGAAGATGGGATGGATCTATCTAAGAAAGCTGGTGATCTTCTCCAACCTTCCAGATGTGTTTGGGCTAGAAATTCCTAATTGTGAGGGTGCCAGCTGAAAGAACACTAATCTGTGGAGATCTATAAGGGTTTTTCAGGTGTTATAGGCAGCTAGAAAAAGAGGTCAACATTATTTCATGAAAATTTACCTGTGTTTATGGTGGAACTGGACCAATTCAAAACCTTGGGGGATTATTATTTTGTGTGCTGAATATAATAAAACTGCACGCAAATAACTAGGCTCTGTCCTCCTCCCATCTATTGTGACAGGAGTTGTTGAATCCCTAATGCAACAGGAAAAAAATGGTTTTATAACCCATTTTTAAGGACGTTTCATACAGGTAGTCCTCGACTTATGACCACAATTGGGGCTGGAACTTCCATCACTAAGTGATGCAGTTGTAAAGTGAGTCACACTTGATTTTACGACCTTTTTACCATGGTTGTTAAGCAAATCACGTGGCCATTAAGTGAATCAGGCTTTTCCCCATTGACGTTTCTTGTTGTAAGCCCCCTGGGAAGATCGCAAATGGCAATCACATAACCACAGTGACACTGTGATGGTCATAAGTGTGAGGACCAGTCGTAACTCTTTTTTCCAGCACTGTTGTAACTTTGAATGGTCATTAAATGAATGGTCATAAGTCGAGGACTACCTGTATACCGAAAAGGACATCTATGAACTTAAAGAAACATACAGTGCTACACTTATATAAGTAGACATGTAAATTGCTTCAATCTGAGTTCCTATTCCAATCCACTATGTGCAGAACTGGAATTCAGCATCAAATCTTACAAAGGAGCTCTAACATCAAAAGATCTGGGCTATTGCTTTAGCTGAGAAATTGACCAAGCAATTAAAGATGCAAAGGTTCCCAATAATGCAATCAACAACTTTCATGAGACAGAGTGTAATTTGATTAATTTTCATGCTTTGATAGAATAATTCAGCTTTATCACTAAGCTCTTGAGATTTATTCAGACAATGGAGCTGATTCATTAAAAGACCCAAAATTTTAAAAATCACCCAAAAATGTCTTGTCCCTTTGTTCTTTGTTAGTTAGCACAGTGGTTTTGCAGTAAATAATAAAACAGGAAGGAATTTTAAAAATAATCCTTGAACTCAGATGGCCAAGAGACATGGTCATAATTTGTGTTTTTATCTATTTACTTTAATACATATTTTAAATAATGTTTATAGGTTATATAGATTATTTGTTCTTTTATAATCGTCCAATAACTGAGGTTCTGTAAGTGATGCATGATCAATTAAAAGGCAGAAGTTTATAAAAATAGTATAAATAGCAGCATCAAAACAACTTTAAAATAATATTTATTTATTTGATTTATATCCTGCCTTTATTTTGTACAATTCAAAGCAGCATACATAATGCTCCTTGCTCCTATTTCCCCACAACAGCAACACTGTAAGGTAGGTTACACTGAAAGGGAGGGACTGGCCCAAATTCAGACAATGAGCTTCTGGGGCTGAAGAGGGATTAGAACTCAGGTCTCCCCACTCCTAGTCCACCACCTTCCCCACTACACCTGATTGGCTCTTGGGCTGAGAGGGAGGGACTGGGCCAAAGTCATCCAATGAGCTTCTGCAGCTGAGGAGGGACTAGAACTGGGGTCTCCCCACTCTGAGTCCAGCACATTTCTCACTATAAATGCTTACCTAGGAACAGTGAAACTGCTCAGATGAAAATTAGGAACAGCAAACCATAGTAAATACAGCTTCAAATCATGATAACATAACATAGCAACAGCACACTGCATTTCTAGAACTACAGTGATTCCTCAAGTATTTTATTTTCCCGGGAAAATAAAAAGATCTTTTGATTTGTTCAAAAGACTACCCTATAGGCTCCAGTAAGCCTCTCTGGGGAAAGTATTCTACAGCCAAGGTGCTGTCCCCAGAAAGACCCCCTTCTCTGGTTGCTACCTGCTTGGTTTCATTGGAGGGCACACCTAGAGAAGGGCCTCAGGGAAAGATCCAAGCATCCTCATAGGTCACTATGGGAGGTGAGACCTTCTCAGACAGTCTCATGTAAGTAACTGAAGGCTTTTTAGGTGGAGTTGGACCTGGGCCCAACCACTGGCACAGCTGGCTTGACTATGTGCCATTAAGTCAGTGTCAACTGTTAGCAATCATGTAGACTGATTTTCTCCAGGATGATCTGTCCCCAGCCTAGTCCTCCAGATCTTCCAACAGTTCACCCATAACTGCTGTAATCAAGTCCATCTACCCTGCTGCTGGTCATCCTCTTCTCTTTCCTTCTACTTTTCCCATCATGATGGACTTCTTTAGCAATCTAGGTCTTTGCATAACAGGTCCAAAGTATGATCATTTGAGCTGGTCCTTTGTGCCTTGAACGAGAACTCTGGGTTGATTTGTTCAATGACCCATGGGCTTCTGTTCTTGGCTGTCCATGGGTTTCTGAGGAGTCTTCTCCAACACCAACGTCCAAAAGCATCAATATTCCTTCTCTCTTGCTTTTTCAAAGTCCAACTTTGGCTTCCGTAGAGGGTCACAGGAAAAACCATTGTTTCGGTAGTGCCTGATGCAGTCAAGATTATGCACAGCTGGCAAAACATTGCATAATCTGTCAGACAGTCCCATAGCAATCAAGACCCCCCCCCCACACACACACACACATGCCTTTTGAATTAATGTTGAACTAATTGGTATTTCCAGATCATCTCCCAAGGGAGCCTTGTGGACTTCTGCAGGCAGAGCACAAGGAGGTAACCAAGGGAGAATCCCTCACGGACTCCAGACATTTCCTCCCCCCCAACTCTTTTCTCCCCTATTGGCACTTCTTCTGCACTTGTTTTACATCTGAACCTGTAACTTCATCCCTGTCCCAAGATTGCCCCGTGGAAGCCAGGCCAAAAAGCATCTCCAGCTTAGCTCGACAACATGGCATTTATTTGCATCACCAAGAGAGGAAAAACAGGGGGGTAGGGATCCCTGTGGGGAGGGGAGGAAGGAAGGTAGGGGGCAGAAACCCTCCCTCCCCCATTACTTTTATACACCAACTTCTTGGAAACAATTGGCCATCACCGTGGTTACCCAAGATCAGAATCTGGGCTCTCATTGGTTGGCCCCATTGGCTTTCTGAGCCTTTTTTCTCTCCCCTCCTCCCCGCACTTTTATTCTGATTTATTCATCGTTAAGGACAAGCCCCTGGGTGCTCTTTGCTACTGCAAAATGAATGACACCTCAAGGGATGAACCAGCTGTTTTGCTTCTAAGGGGGGGGTGTTGAAAAGAAGAGATTTATTAGGGAATTGGAGACTGTTTTAGATGTTAAAGGGAAGCCCCACCCCCACCCCCCATGGATGGGCAACCTGGCTCAGATTTTAAGCATTGGGCAGGGGAATATGAGGCCACAGACAGACAGTGGCGACGGTGGGGTGGGGGGAGAGGCAATGGAGCTGTTCAGGCTGTGCTTTGTAGTGATCAGATCTGGCTAAAACCAGCTTCTGCTTCTTCATTGTTGATCCTCAAGCCAATCTGAGTCAGAAAAAGGGGGAAAAAAAGTTTTCTGTTCCTTCTGAGGGGATGGTCCCAATTTGTGGCTTATAAAACTATAAGCAATGTGGGGAGGGGGTGGGAAGAGAAACGCGTTTCTCCTTTTTTCTCTTGAGTTGTTCTTAGGAGAGTTTCGTGAGCAATAGAATAAAAGAAGACACACACATCCCAAAATAAGAAACAAATCTGCCCTTTTTATGCACAACGGACATTTTTAACTTATGGAACTCAGTGCATGGTCTGGCAGGCATTCACACACCTTGAGAGCAATCACACGTAGGTCTGCTCAGGAAGAAAACCCACTGTACTGAGTGTGATTCCCAGGGAAATGTGTGGCTGGCTGGGGAATTCTGAGAGTTGAAATCCACCCATCTTAAAGTTGCCAAAGTTGAGAAACGCTGGATTAAAAGAACAACGAGGCGGCAGAAACGAAAGCTGTAGAAAGATATGCATTAAAAAGCTTCTTGCTGCATCAAACAAGTGCTTCAAAGGTTTGGGGAACTGAAGTATTTTGACCTGGTGTCCAAAAGGTGATGCATGGAGTGTGAGCGTTCCAGACCCCGGGACCCTCACCCAAAAAGGCCTGGGCAGCCATTTGGATGGCTATTATTTTGACTTCAGCCCCAGCAAATTTATGGTGACCACAAATGTTGGCCATAACTCAGGGGCAGGACTCAGCTGTGCTTGCAGGAAATCTGGGGTTCTCAGGAGGCTTCTGAGTAAAGCTGGGAAAAGGTTTCTCTCTGAAATCCTGGAGAGTCAACATGGATCCAGGTAGGCTAGACTTGGCTAGACGAACCAGCAAGCTGATTCTAAAAAAAGGCAACTCTTCTGCATCGTGAGACATCTGTTTTGTACAGTGACGTCCCTAGATTCTACCTCCAGCATGTCTCAGTACAGCTAGGAAAATCTATGGACAATCTCTTCCATAACTAGACAGTCCTTGCCAGGGAGGAGGGCCTGTATTCACCTAGAGCAGTGTTTCTCAACCTTGGCCACTTGAAGATGTGTGGACTTCAACTCCCAGTTGAAGTCCGTACATCTTCAAGTGGCCAAGGTTGAGAAACACTGACCTAGAGGGAGAAATGGTCTGACTTAGGTTACATTTACTCCATTCTTTCAGTAGGAAGCCCTACTAAGGGTATCCGTTTCTTCTCCCAGGACTCAGCTACAGAAGGTCCACGTGGGCTTGGAAGGAGTAGACCCCAATCAGCTGTTCTGGAGTGCCTGATGTGCTGCTCTCCTGTGAGATTCCTGGCGAGCAAAGGGAGGGGGAGCAGCACACGCACGTGTATATGTGTGTGTGTGTGTGTGCACGCAAAGCTATGCAGTCGATCTATCCAGTCACATGACTTGTCATTAGCAATTGGGGACCCTGGAAAGGCGAAACCAAGATGCACTGGAATGTATTTTTTCCCCTCCTTTGAACGATCACCGTTCAAACACCGAATTGAACAATAGGTCATTTTTATATATACAAAAATGGGTACAGATGGGGAAAAGGGCAGGCTTCCGATCTGAAAAGGTCTCCGAGAAGGCACTGGAGGAATCTGCAGGATTAGGCGTGAGAACACCCATCAGGAAGATCAAAGCTAGGTGGAATTAGATGGAGAATCTGCGAATGGGAGGTTGTCTCCTGTGAGCTGAGCGCATCGAAGATCCCCTAACCTTGGTGAATCTGGGCGGCTTGCTTGCTAACAAACTGGTGAGTCTGCTTCTTTGGGTCCTTCCCTTTGTAATCGGGGGAGGGGGGGTGCTGAGGCCAGAAGAGACCATCAAAAGGGATCAGCTAGATTGGTGGACCAGAGGGAGAGGAAAGAGAGGCTGCAAAGGCATTTGTAGAAACTCCCCCCCACCCGTGCAGTTTCTTGGGGGGGGAACTGGAGAGGGAGTTTGCTCCCAGACAAAGAGATGTAAAGGAGTGAGAAACAAAGAGTGGGGTTGTAGAGTGAAGTGGAGGTAGCCAATGGCCTGAAAAGATCAGAAGCGGTTCCAGAAGAAGAAGCAATTGCCAGTTTTCTAAATAAGGGGTTCCTCCCCCCACCCCTTAGATTCCTTGGTTCTTTTGGCATTTTGTACAGGAGCTTTATTCACACCAAGTCAATGCCAGAGTAGAAATGTTTCCGTAATTAAAGAACGGTGGGTATTATTTTTGCCCTTGGGATCAGCCCAGGGTTGGCAGAGGAAGCTGGATTTCTGACATAAGAGGGTTTCTCAGCCGATTCTGGATGCCAAGTCCACAACCCTGTGCCAGAAGGGGACAAGAGGACGGGTTGGTTGAGGAGTTACAGCTTTGCCATGTCAAAGCTGCATGAACTGGGCACTGCTCACACCCATCTCACTGGGGAGGCTGAAAAGTCATTGGTTTGATCTGAGAAGACACTTTGTCCTGAGTAGAGATTTTGGAATAGAGATGCCAAACACGTCTGCATGTTTTGAAGAAAGGGTGAATGCAGCCGGGTCATGCCTTGGTCACCTCTTGATTGGGTTACTGTAATGCGCTCTACAGGGAGCTGCCCTTGAAGACTGTTTGGAAGCTACAGCTGGTCAGAATGCCGGGCGCAGGCAGCGATGGGTGTGTCGCGGTGTGTGCACGTGTCCCTATTGCTTTGTGAGTTGCACAGGCTGCCACTTGGCTTCTGGGTGCAATCTAAGGTGCTGGTCATCACCTGTAAAGCCCTGCATGGTATCAGGCCTGGTTACTTGATGGACTGCCTGTCTCCAGATGTTTCCACCTGTCCAGTTAAGTCAGCTAGAGTGGGCATGCTGTGGGTCCCATCTATTCGGCAGCGTCATCTTACAGGACTCAGGAAGCGGGCCTTTTCTGTTGCTGTGCCTGCCTTCTGGAATGAAATCCCCCTTGGAGATTCACGCTGCTCCCACCCTTCTGATCTTTTGCAAACGGCGTAAGACCTGGTTGTTCTCCCAGGCCCTGGTCTAGAATGGGGGTCCAGCCCCTCTGACTGGTTCTTGGCTGCTTGGCTTTGGGGCTTTGGGTTCCTTTAGCTGCCTTTTTTTCTCCTCTTGTTATATTTTGTTTTTGTTTAATTTTTAATCTTTAAGCCACTGAGAGTTGCTCTGAGGTCAGGTGGCCCTGAAACTGAAATAATAAATAAATCCTGGTAGGACTTCAGAAGGGTAATGGAGCCCTTTAAAAGTTAAGAGAAACTGATCCCAGCAGAGTTAACTTAGTCTTGCAGCCATGTTTCCTATAAACAGATGGTAGGTACAGCTTTTTCCCCATTCTGCAATTAAAATTGGAAGTCAACTTCTCCCGTGCCTGGAAGTTCTACTTGCAACTATAACAAGGCTCTGGAAGAGCTGGGCTAGATCAGAGTAAAAGTCCATTTCATACAGCTGCCTGTTTCCTACAGTGGCCATCTGATGATTGATTGATCGATTATGTACCATCAAGTCATTGTCAACTCTTAGCAACCACATAGATAGATTTTCTCCATGATGATCTATCCCTAACCTGGTCTTTTTGGTCTTCCAATGATGCATTCATCACCACTGTCATTGAATCCATCCCCCTTGCTGCTGGTTATCCTCTTCTTCTCTTTCCTTCTACCTTTCCCAGCATTAGAGCTTTCTCCAGAGAGCTGGGTCTTTGCATAATGTGTCCAAAGTAGGATAATTTGAGCCTGGTCATTTGTGCCTTGAGTGAGAACTTGGGGTTGATTTGTTTGATGATCCATTGGTTTATTTTCTTGGCTGGTAACAAGGTCTTCTCAGGAGTCTTCTCCAACCCCAAAGTTCAAAGGCATCAATACTCTTCCTAACCTCCTTCTTCAACAGTGCTCCTGAAGTATGCGTAAGCAGGAGAGGAAGACACCTAGTTCTTTTGTGATCAGCTGCTTCACAGCCTAAGGTTTTCATTTGGTCAGCTGGTATCTGTGCCTGTTTGAGTTTGGAAGCCGAACAGGGTTGGCTTTGGTTAAGAGTTGGATGGGGGAGTATCAGGAAATGCCAGAATCACCTTCTGGGAAGTTGAAAAGACACCTCAGAAGAAGACAGAGACCAAACACTTCTGTAAGTCTTCCAAGAAAAATGAAGTTGTGAGGAGCTGAACTCAGTTTGAAAGGAGCATCTTCCATCTTAAAGTGATTAGCCTCATGGGGTGCAACCACTGAAAAATACCCAGGCTTGACAACAATTTTACAGGACTGCTACCTAATTAAATAAAATTCCCACCTCATGATAATCATGTTTGTCTGGCAATCCAAAGAAATGGTTAGCTTGGACTATGAAGGTTAAGAATGGAGGTGGTGCAGTGGTTAGATGATCAGATTAAGATTGTGCAACTCACATTTGAATCCAGATGATCGTTGCCTTTCTCCTTAATCTTTTCTGCCAGGTTGTTGTGAAGGCAACATGCTGGATGTGGAAACAACCTTGAACTCCCTGGAAAAGGAATGTTGGGATTACAACATCAGAAAAACAGTGTGTGCTCTAAACATTTGTAGAGTACATTTTCCCCACCAATTAATAACCAGCAGTAGTCTAAATATGATTCATTGCTTTCAGGCACGCTGATAATGAATACATTCATAGAATTTCTATTCTCCCTTCCAAGGAAGTCTCTTAATGTTGGGTTCATCTATGGCCTGTTACCAAACAAGCCCATATAAGTCACTAGTCCTCATTACATTTTTTACTGACTTGATTTGCTCCTCTGTGAACCCTTTGTAGCTGGAACCCCCTGTGATGGGTTGTTTCCTCTCCCTTCCTACCTAATTTTTCGGCTGTTTAAAGTCTGAGCTATAGAAGGGAGTTCTCACAGATGTTAGGATGGGAAATAGATGTCCTGAAGAAGAGATGTCTCCTCACTTCTTCTCCTCTCCAGGCAATGGAAGAGTTGAAGATGTCTGGATCCATTGCGTCCTACGACCAACTGGTGAAGCAGGTGGAGGCGCTGAAGAAGGAGAACACCCACCTCCGTCAGGAGTTGGAAGACAACTCCAATCACCTCTCCAAACTAGAAAATGAGACTTCCGATATGAAGGTGGGAGCCCTCTCTTTACCAGTCCTAACCCAGTTTTTTCCTAGCTGTGAAAATGTTGCTCTTCTAGGTTATTTGTTTTTTGATCATCTCCGTCCCTTCCCAAACTCTCTTAAAGATCCTTTCTGAATCCAACACTTTACAGCTTCGAGTATCCTGGGCAGGGGAGATCCTGGGGCTGGGATTTGTAGTCCATGAGTCAAGGAAGTCTGATCTAACAGTTCAGAATGAACCACACTGTGGATGCTACTTGTCTCTGCTACACAAATGTGCCTGGACATGTTCTGAGCACCACCTGCGGGCACACATACGGCTGCTACTTAAAAATATCTAGTATTGTTGTTATTATATACACAACAACGTGAAATCACAGCTGCCAGTTCTTTAGCGGGTGTTGGCCTTCATTTGCGTTGAATTGTTCCCAAGAACCTAAACAGTGTTTCTCAACCTTGGCAACTTTAAGACGCGTGGACTTCAACTCCCAGAATTCTGGGAGTTGAAGTTCACGCGTCTTAAAGCCGCCAAGGTTGAGAAACACTGACCTAGGATGTTGTAATGTATTGGCGTAGTCTGTGTGCGGATCCAAGCAGGGTGTCCTTTTGTGATTGACAGATGAACATTTGTCGATGCTTTGAATCAGTTGCGGAAAATAAATAAAACCCGTAGATCTCTTTATTACCTTACTTTCTAGCGCCGTCTTTCCCAATCTGGTGCCCCCCAACCCCCACAGCTGCTGAGAACCTTTCAACTGTGGTGGGGACAGAAAGTGAAAAACAAAGAAGCAAATAAGCAGTTAAGGACTTGAGGAACTGCAGCGCAACTGGAGGGCACCAGGTTGAAGAAGCCCCCCTCCCAGAGCAGGGAGCAACCATTGCTCCAATGCACAGAGGTGGGGTCCCCAGGTCCTCCCTTAGGCTGACAGGCCAATGAACAGCCTTCCATCCCACCCACTGTTAAGGGTAAGACCTCTTTAAGCCCTGATGATAGGAAATATCGATAATGCAATATAAATGACTTTTTCCCCCCAATTAGCCAATAGATTTTTTTTTAATGACAAAAGAGGGGGATAGGAAGATATTGCAATCCATATAATGCCCGAAGCGTATGCAGATTTACTAAGGAATAAATCTCAACAAAATCACCCATGATGCGTAGGGTTTTAAATGACCTGCGTGATACAGAAATGTTCCTTCTGCACGAGAAAGAACGAAAACACAGACGAATCCGTTTAGCTTCCTTCATTATTCATCTGCAAAAGCCTAAAAGCTTGATTTCCATTTACCGATCTATAATAACAACATCTGTATCACAGCTTGATTGCAGTTTCTTTACGAGGAACTGTCTCCATTTACCCCACCACACCCCTCTTCCGAATTCTACTGCATTTTCTTGCTCTAAGTCAGTGTTGTCCAAACTTGGCCACTTTAAGATGAGTGGACTTCAACTCCCAGAATTCCCCAGCCAGCCATGCTGGCTGGGGAATTCTGGGAGTTGAAGTCCACTCATCTTAAAGTGGCCAAGTTTGGACAACACTGCTCTAAGTAAAACTAACACTATGCAGACTATACCTACATATTTATTTATCTGTATCTATAAAATGTATATACATAAAGAGGTATAGATTAAATCTAAAGAGTCAGTACAGGGACTTGGAGTCACCATTGCTGGGCACAGGGGTGTCCACAGGGTAGGGTCAAAAAGTGAAGATGGTAGCTGTGACTATATAGAAGTTCTGCTCATTTTTTATTTGCACACGCAAGCACATGAAAAACAGGTGGAGCTGGGAGCACACCGCTGTGGCCGCCATCTTGACTCTTTTGACCACACCCTGCAGACAGCCCTGATGGGGCACCTCCTCACGATCCTCCAGCTTCGAAGGACTGATTTCCAACCCTGGGGACTCCTGTTCAGAGGCCATCTCTTGTTGATGGATCTCTCTGTTTGCACAGCCCCACAGAATGGCCACAGAAGAAGTCGGTGAGGGAATGGCCCACGGAGACCGTGGGGTGGGTGAGGAGGGCCGAGTTGGGGAAGGTTTTATTTATTGATTCATATTTCAAATTTGTCACCGCCTGTCTCCCTGTGGACTGACTCTGGGCAGTTTACAGTAAAAATAGAATAAACATTCATCAAAAGAGATAAATATTAATTAATGAATTAAAATATGCTAAAAACCAACTTCCTGTTGAAAGCATCAGGCTAACGCACACGACTCCCCAGCTCCCCAACAAGAGCTAAATTTCTCAATCCAGCCCTGAAAACACCATCTCAGATTTTCAATGATAGGCGAGAAATGGGTGGGGAGAGAAATATGGCCTTAAAGGAGCCAAAGTAGAGCATTAGAGGAGGAATTTGAAGAAACCTGCTGTGGCAGAAAAAGCTTACTGAAGATTTTGAAGGTCCCAAAGGAAGCAGGAACATCTGCAGGGGGCTTGGAAACATCACGTGGGCGGCCACAGGCGTGCAAGCAAAGTCCCGCCCCTTCTTACGTGCACCACAATGCACGTAAAAAGGGGCGGGGCTTCAGGTGCAGGGTTGCGGCTTCCATCTTGACTTTTTTGACCCTCTCCTTGCAGACACCCCTAGAAAGAAGGCCCAGGACCCCTTCCACTGAAGTCATGTCACTAGATTTTTTAACTGTTCGGAGTTGATGTTGATTAGGATAGTAGCAACATGGCTTTTTCCATCACACGTAGCCTTGAGGGAAGGGATCCTTAATCCTCCACCTTGCAATAAACATAGAGGTGTTAACAACCATGCTTTGCCTTTCCTCAGTGAAATGTTGGGGGACACAGAAATGGGATCAGTTTGGGAACTTATTATTATTAAAATTTATTGGCCACCCAACAGATTCTTGTTGATCAGACATTGTCAGAAAGAGGATGAAAAACTAGCTGGATCTTTAGCAGGACAAGATTAATCAATATATGAAAACATTACACCACCCAGATGGTGACCACTGTTGACCAGCCTTAATAGAGTCAATTAACTAATCCATATGTTAATTAACATACTGGTCCAGCAAATCAGAACTTTGACCCCAGGCACTGAATTTTGCAACCTTTTTAAAAAGTCTTGCTCCCCAAGGTAAGCTGTGTGGTATTTCTGTTTAGCAGGTAAGAAATATTTCCAAATATACTTCTATCATATGTCAGAACGTTCACGCGATTTGATGTCCTTGTTGGGGACATGGGACAGGTGGGTGAGACATGTTTGGGCCATGCTGTGGTGGCTCCCCCACCAAGTTTTGATTTAGAAAATACTTTTAAAAGTTTAAATAATGAATAAAAACAGCTTAAAACAGTGTTTCTCAACTTTGGCAACTTTAAGGTGTGTGGACTTGGACTCCCAGAATGCCCCAGCCAGCCATGGCTGGCTGGGGAATTCTGGGAGTCGAAGTCCACACACCTTAAAGTTGCCAAAGTTGAGAAACACCAGCTTAAAACATAGTAACCACATTAAATCACACACAGCAGAGGATAACTGTTCCTTTGCAAAAGCTGTCCAGAGAATGAGGACCCCTCTCTGGTCCTCTGAGGTTTATTCAGACCACCTTCTTGTTCTCACTTCCTTTTCTGTTTTTAAAATCTCCTCCTCCCCAGGTGGTTTTGAAGCATCTGCAGGGCAAACTGGAACAGGAAGCCAAGGTGATGGTGTCCTCAGGACAAATGGAGGTTTTAGACCAGTTGAAAGGTGAGTGGGAGGTGTGGGAAAGCTGCTTTATACCTTGAGGACCAATTTTGTACCGATCCTCCTCTTTCTAGGACTATTCAAAACAAATGGACTTCAGGTCCCTTCATCATTAGCTGGCATTAAGGTTGAAGTCCCTCTGAAAGGCCTCAAACTGGAGAAAGTTTATTTATTTACTTATATTTATATTTCAAGTTTAGTCACCGTCCATCTCACTCAAGAGTGACTCTGGGTGGTTTACAGTAAAAACAAGAATAAATATTAATTAAAATACAATTAAAATACAATAAAAAACCAATAAATAATGTCTTCTAAATTGCTTTGGGCATATTCCATGGGCACAACCCGGTCTTTAGATTAGCATTACTCCCTATAAGGAGCATCTCTGACATTCATCCTTCTGTTCCTGCCATTTTTAATGGCTTCTTTAAAACATTTTTTCACACTGGGTGTTATTTCATGATTTTAGGACTAGTTTTATCAAATGCTAAAGTGGTTTCAGGGTGCATTTGGGAGGCGCTAGGATTAGAAGAAAAGAAAACTTGATCTCTCTTTTTCGAAAGGATTAAATCCCAGTTGTTATTTGGAAATGCTCTGCATGTTTATCACAGCTGGTGATGAAACCTAGCTGCCCTTGGCTGATCTCAGGAAAATGAAGCAGGATCAGATCGGGTTCGTACGTGGATGGGAGATCACCACGAAGCCACGGGGCTGTGGGCTACTTGAAGGAAATTAAAATGGAACCTGGGAGTAAAACTAGCAAATCGCATCTGTGTTGTTGCCAAGAAACCAGGAACTTTGATCTCCATCTTTAAGCAAGCTTCACAAGCTTGGTGCAAATAATATACTAGTCTGGACTAAAATGGGTAGTTTTTGGGTCAGCGAGTTGTGGGAACTCAGCTTATACTGTATGGTCCACTTATTATAAGCAGCATCTTAGATGAACACTGGAATAATGTTTCTTAACGTATGCTCCAGGTATAGTCTGCTGTATGAGCCCCAACCCAGATTCCTTGGTAGCAGGAGATGAAGTTTCTAGTTCTCATAATTGTGAAAATCCCTTTGAACGCCTGGGATGTTTTGTGGTGAGATATTAGAGGCTTTAATTTAATTCCAGGTGTTGGGGTTTAGATCTCCAGTGAAACTAGGACATTCATCAGCTGTCTCCAACCTGTACTGTGCTGTGTTGGATGGGTGGGGTCTGGTGGCCTAATGCTGCCCTTTCATCACCATTCCTGTTTCTTCAGCCCTGCAGATGGACATCACCAGCTTGTACAACCTGAAATTCCACCCTCCAGCCCTGGTCCCCGAGCCCATCTGCCAGGATCACAGTCCAGAGCAGAGTCTGGCCCACGCAGCCCCACTCCAAAGGAAGGACAGCATGGGAGATCTGAGCCGGGCCACCATCCGTCTCTTGGAGGAGCTCGACAGGGAGAGGTGAAGTTGTTGAAACTCTTGGGGGGAACGGGATGAGCATCCTGCTTGTTTTCCTCAACTTCTCAGGTTGGTTTGTTCATGAATTCACATGGAGCCAATCTTCCTTTTGACATGTTGCTGGGATCCAGCTGGATGCCGATGTAGGGAGGAAAAGCACTTCCAGTTTCTTGCTTGGGTTCTTCCGTTCAGCAGAATTCATATCTGTTTGCCTCCCTAGTCATACAGACTCTTCTCTCCTCCTTCCTTCCCTCCCTCTCTTCTTGCCTTCCAATGTTCAGTTGTAAACCACCTTTCCTCCCTTCTCTTCCTTCCAGCATCCATATGACTTCCTTTCCTTTCCTTTCCTTTCCTTTCCTTTCCTTTCCTTTCCTTTCCTTTCCTTTCCTTTCCTTTCCTTTCCTTTCCTTTCCTTTCCTTTCCTTTCCTTTCCTTAGAATCTATATTAATCTTCTTTCATTCTTTCTCTCCATATTCCAACCAACCAACCAACCAACCAACCAACCAACCTCCTTCCTTCCTTCCTTCCTTCCTTCCTTCCTTCCTTCCTTCCTTCCGTCCTTCCTTCCTTCCTTCCTTCCTTCCTTCCTTCCTTCCTTCCTTCCCTCCCTCCTCTTCCTCCTTCCTCCTCCTCCTCCTCCCTTCCTTCCTTCCTTCCTCTTCCTCTTCCTCTTCCTCTTCCTCTTCCTCTTCCTCTTCCTCTTCCCCTTCCCCTTCCCCTTCCTCTTCCTCTTCCCCCCCCTCTCAGAATCTACATTCCCCTTCCTTCCTTCCTCCTCTGACGGCTGTCTTTCCCTCCTCTTAGATGTTTTCTGTTGAGTGAGATTGAAAAGGAGGAAAAAGAGAAGCTGTGGTATTACACCCAACTGCAGAGTCTCTCCAAGCGGCTGGACGAACTCCCCCACGTGGAGACGGTGAGTTGCCAGTCCGGATGGTGGCAGGTCAGGCCCACAGACAGGCCACAGTTTCTCATCTTGCTGGTCGCTGGTGTGCAGGCAGGCACCTGAGAGGGTCCGAGGAGGGATTCCACAAAGGGAATGGCAACAAAAGCTTTGTGCAGATATAAAACTTTTTGCCCAAGCCTTTGTGTGATTCTGTTGTATGAATCTATACATCCTTAATTAAATTGTCTTTTGGGGTGCTTGCTTTATTCTGTTAACAGCCTATCTTTAAGGGTTAAGAATTGAGAAAAAGCAATATAAAACTAAAGTTATAGAAACGTGTTTATTTTGATAGCTTGAAACAGCTGAACCTTTGACAGCTAAACCTTAGACTGGGATAAAGGTTAAAAGCAATAACATAGAAGGGTCTCTTACGGCTTTTCCACAAGGTAGCCTTAAGCTGTGCATAAACCTAGAAACAAAGCTGGGTTTAGAAATCAGCTGGAGGTTCTGCCTGGACTCTGTTCATCATGGCTCCTGGTGGGCGCATTCTCCTTATGTACCCCTCCTGGACGGGTTAAAAAAAGAAAGAAAACCCTGCAAACTGATCCCATGCTTCCTTTCGCTGGGGCCAGAAGGGAAAAGGGGCAGAACGCTCCTGGCAGGGTTTCATCAGTGAATGTGGGTGAAGAAGTGGCCATACAGCAGCCAGGGTCTGGAGGGGAAGGGGCATTTCTGCCATGCCACACAGTAGCCAGTTTGAGGGGTGGCATTTGCCTGCCATGGAATGATGCCAGCAGGCAAACCATGCAGCGTCGCTTGAGTCGGCACAAGTCAGAACGCATGACTTTGGATGCCCAGTGAGAAAAGACCGATGGAGATTGGCCTTCCGTTGGAGTCGGGGGCAGATGTTTGAGAGCCAGGTTGGCGTTGTGGTGAAGGCACCAGGCTAGAAACCAGGAGACCCTGAGTTCTAGTCCTGTCTTGGGCATGAAGCCAGCTGGGTGACTTTGGGCCAGTCCCTCTCTCTCTGCCCCGGGAAAAAGAAGGCGAGGGGAAACCACTTCTGAAAATCTTGCCAAGAAAACCGCAGGGACTGGTCCAGGCAGTTGCCAGGAGTCAACACCGACACTGACTCAAACACCCCAAAAAAGAAGGAGAAAAAAGAAGATGATGTTGTGCGTTCCTGCCCCCAAGAAACAGTCAGAGGCCTGTGATGATGATGATTGATCCAACCTCAAAAAAATATATCCACCCTCGGCTTAGCGGCTATTAAACTTAGAAGTTGATGGAAAAGACTTCATTGCTTGAGAACAAGGAGGAGGGATACTATTCAGGTTGAAATGGCTTCACATCTTCATTCAGGTGCCTCTATCGCTCAGAAGCAGGGGGCATGAATGGTAGGCAGGTCCCAAAAGTTGGTGCCCTCCGTTGATTTATTTATTAGATTTATATCCCACCAAAAGTTGGTGCCCTCCTGTTGATGTATGTATTTATTAGGTTTATTTTCAGAAGCTCAAAGTCGCATACATAATTCCCGCTGGCTAGTTTCCCCAGTTGGCAGCCAACAATTTGAGGAAGGCCAGAGAAGTGAACTGCCTGTTCTCAGTTTCAACTCATGGTCATTTTCCTACCTCTTAGGGGCATCTTCAACATCCCATTATTTCAAATTCATCACCTTCAGTTTGGGGGAGGAGGAGAGGGCAGGAAGGGAGGGATAAGCAGAGGGGGCATCGCTGACCCGCCTCCTCTCAATGTTCTCAATGCAGTTCTCAATGCAGATGGACCTGATCCGTCAGCAGCTGGAATTCGAGGCCCAGCACATCCGGACGCTCATGGAGGAGCGTTTTGGCACCACCGATGAAATGGTACAAAGAGCCCAGGTGAGGAAGGGGAGGGGGAGGGGGAGGGGGAGGAAGAGGAGGAGAGGAGGAAGGGAGGAGGAATGGGTGGAGGAGGAGAAGGAGGAGGAAGAAGAGTTGGTGTGGCCTATTCTGTCCTGCTTTCCCAACCAGTTTGCAGAAAGGGGGCATCCACGGGGAGGTCAAAAAGGTCAATGTAGTGGTCATGATTGCATCATTGAAGCCCAGCCCCGTTTCTACTGTATGTGTGTCAAACGCTCTGCCCTTTTTAAACACCTGTTGCAAAAGGCATTGCTTCAACTGCAAGAATAAAACTGCAATTTCCATCTACTTTTTTTCCCCAGGGTTCTGCCCTCGTTCTGCATATCACCCACAACAGTTTTATTTGTGGGGGAAGTGAATGTGCCCCTTGAGAGACAAAGTAAAGGAAGACAGTGGGAAGAGGGAGGACATACACTGTGCTGGGCTGCAATGTGGGCTCCCCATTTGGTGCTCCTCCCAAGCACCCTGAAATCAGTGGCAAAAAAAAGGTAGTCCTCACTTACCAACTGCCTCATTCAGCAACTGTTCAAGTTACGACGGCGCTGAAAAAGTAGGTTTACAACCACTCCTCAAACTTGCAGACGTCGCAGCGTCCCTGCGGTCGCGTGATCACCATTTGGGTGCCTGGCAACCGGCACACATTTACAGGTTGCAACGTCCCCTGGTCATGTGATTGCTATTTGCGGCCTTCCCTGCCAGTTTCCAACAAGCAAAGTCAATGGGGAAGCCGGCAGGAAGTCGCAAGTCTCAGCCATATGATATTGCGCTTAACGACCTGCAGCGATTCGCTTAACGACCACAGTGAAACGGACATCATAAGTCCATCGCAGTCAGGTGATGTCTCACTTAACTGTGTTGCTTAGCAACGTTGTTTCCAGTCCCAATTGCGGTTGTTAAGTGAGGACTACCTGTAATCCATTTTTGACAGCACGGTTTGCCTTGGGTCTTTTAATAAATAAAGCCCCACTTCATCATTCCACTATACATGCAGCCCATAATCGTAATGATAATAATTTTTTAAAGGGTGTCCTCCCCCTCAACTGAAAAAGGTTACCCACACAGTGCTAATAATCCTATGATAGGGCTCATCTCTTGAGAGAAGAGGACCGACTGCTAATACTACATTTTTATTTTAAAACTTGCAGATCCGGGCATCTCGGCTGGAACAGATTGACAAAGAGCTTATGGAAGCCCAGGATAAAGTGCAACCCTCAGAACAGCCGGTAAGAGGGTAACAAGATTCTAGACCACTGTTTCTCAGCCTTAGCAACTTTAAGGTGTGTGGACTTCAACTCCCAGAATTCCCCAGCCAGCCATGCTGGCTGGGGAATTCTGGGAGTTGAAGTCCAGACATCTTAAAGTCACCAAGGTTGAGAAACAGTGGTCTAGACAGTGATGTCTGCAAGGGGGGTCAAAAAAGTCAAGATGGCAACTGCCATTGCACGATCGAAGCCTTGTCCCTTTTCTATGGGTGAAAAGGGAGCAGGGCTTTGACCGTGTGGTTGCAGCTGCCATCTTGACTTTTTTGACACCCCCCATGGACACCCCTGAATAGTGGGGAGAAGGATAAATTTTCCCCAATTTCTTCAGTACATACCCTAATAGCTATTCTTTAGAAAGGACAATTACAGGAAAGAAAGAAAGGATTATATAATTATTGCATGATTATGCTAGTCAGTCTCAACTGCCTTAAATAAAATTGGCAGAAGGAGGAAAATATACATATAATGGCTTATTTTTATGACATGTCTAGCATTGCTTTCCTTCTTTTACTTACTAACTGAATTCCAGCTGGGTGACTTTGGGCCAGTCATTCTCTCTCAGCCCAACCCAACCCACCTCACAGGGACGTTGTTGTGGGGAAAGTAGGAGGCAGGAGTATTAGGTACTTGGGGTGGGATAAAATTATGATGATGATAATGATGATGACCTTGCTAAGCCATTACTGTATGTGTTTTTTATTTGGCTTCTGGCCTGACAAACCTGGTGCTGTGATGAATAAACCATAGTTTATGACTTAGCAGGATGTCTACAGTGAGTCATTTGGGTTTATTCAACAAACCATGATCCAACAAGCCAAGGCTTAGTGCATTGTATGAATGAGGTGGACAAGTGTGACTGTTCTTAGGTCACTCAATGACTCTTCAGTGTCCCTTCTGGAGTCTGCACAGAGCAATAATGCATCCTGCATTTTTACAAAGGGTATCCCCAATATGTTGGATCAGATGGGGTGGGGGGGCGAAACCTGAAAGAAAATGATGTATTAAGGAGCGGGGCCAGGCTGGAAGGGGTGGGCTGCTGCCTTGCGTGAGAATCGGGTCAAATAATGAGAGGGCTATTCCACCTTCCTTCTCTCCCGCCTTCCTTTTGCCCCGGGGCCCTGGAGAGTCCGGGCTTTGTGTGCACGGTGACAAAGAGGCAGTTGCCATGGAGATGAAAAATAGGCCAGCCGAGGGATGGAGAGCAGTTGGCGGCCAGGCCAGGGTTGGGCAGCTGGGATCTGACGTTGCTGCCAGAGAGCAAAAGATGCCCTGGCCTGCTTCCAAAATTGGCCTGCGTCTGCTGTGAGATTTGTATGAAGAAAGGGAGAAATGAATGAAAATGAATGAATGGAATGGAATGGAATGGAATCTCCTGCAAATAAATAATAATAATAATAATAATAATAATAATAATAATAATAATAATGTATGCTGCCCAACTCTTAAGGACTCTGGGTGGCTCACTACAATCAAAGGAAGAAATTGCAATGAGATCCATAAAAGATAAAGATAAAAGATGGCAAATGCGATGAACCGAGGGGCCTCACTCTCCTGGCCAAAGGCCGGGGTGAAGAGCCAGGTCTTCAGGGCTCTTCTGAACAACAGCAGAGTGGGGGTCATCCAGATCTCGGGGGGAAACCTCGCTCCACAGGGCAGGCGCTGCCACAGAGAAGATGCACTTCCAGGGTCCTGATAGATGGCCTTGTTTCATGGAAGGAACCCGGAGCGCGCCAACCCTGCAGGATTGAATCAGCCGGGCAGGCGTTATGGGAGACAGGGGGTCCCTCAAGTAACCAGGCCCTCTGCCATGTGTTACCTTTGCTATGCTCTCCCCAAACTCAGCTCTGGTTTTGAGGAATGGCCCTTTGATAAAATGCCTCGGGGGCCCCCCGAGGGGTATCTCTCCAGGCCCCTGCTGCTGCGTAGGGCTGGGAGGACAAAGACCCCCTTGCAGGAGGCCACTGAATTCACAACTCCATTCCCTTCTTCTAACCCAGTGTGTTGCCCAAACTTGGCCACTTTAAGATGAGTGGACTTCAACTCCCAGAATTCCCCATGCTGGCTGGGGAATTCTGGGAGTTGAAGTCCACTCATCTTAAAGTGGCCAAGTTTGGACCACACTGCTCTAACCCATCCCATGCTTGGAACCTCAGAGTCTCATTACAAAGATGGAAGGACAGACGCAGTAGAGCAGAGTCAGTCACCGCAGGCCAAGTGATACCCCGCTTGACCCCCTTCTGGAGAGGGAGGAAGTCCCCTGAGGTCATTTAGTCCAACCCGCGCCAAGGCTAGGAATCCAAGTGCCAGCATCAAGCAAATTCCAGCATGTCAACCTCCATGCAAATGTACCCAATGCAGAGGAGTTCACTATCTCCCTCGAACAGCTCTTATTAAGACCTAGATGGGGTTTTTTTTCCTCTTTCACATTCAAGGTGGATTAGCTATGCATGTCTAATTTTGGGCCACCCGCCACTGTGATAAGCATTTAGGGCATCTGCTGGGGTTTGTGTGTCAAAGAGTCATGGCAGTGGCCTCCACTGTGTGATTAAAGCCCCCCTGCTTTTTAAAAACATGCACAAAGCCCGTAAAAAAACAAACAGGGCTTCAATCACATGGTGGAGACGGCCATCTTAACTTTTTTGACCCCCTCCCCGTGAGCATTCCCTCCATTGATTCATCCAAATCATTAATTAAAACGTTGCAAAGCCCAGGAAGGAACCTTGTGGCACCTCCCTCAATTCCTTGCTCCAGACTGATGAGGAAATGAAAAGTAATCAGAACATCGCAGTGTCCCTCATCCAGGGGAATCGCTGCTTTCGTGTGGAAGATCCCAAATTCAGTTTCCAGGCTCCCTTTTTTAAAGGGATCTCTCTTTGCCTGTGGGAGCTGATGCCAGAGGGGAGAGTTACGATCTGCTTTTCCTTGGCTTTTGGCATCTTCTTACCCTCCCCGGGAACTATTCAAAACTCTTGATTTTGCCAAACCAAGATTAAGGCACGTCTTCACGAACAAGAGTGGAATCTGCAGATCCTGGCAGGCAGAGTTCAGCTGGGTGCAAAGAGACAACTTTTACTAGACGTTCTGTGTGTTCCCCCAACTCCCATCCGCCCAACTCTTATTTATCTTCCAGCTTTCTGGAAAACCGCCAGGCACAGAAGGGGATGGGAGGCTCGAGATTCCCACACATTCGGAGGAAGGGAAGGCTCAGCTGGGCAGCAGTAAGGTAAATGGCTTTGTTTCTGGGGTGTCTGAAAGCTGTGGTCAAAAAAGTCAAGATGGTGGCCTGTTTTTATGTGCATGTGCACAGCTGTACCTTGCGGACACCCCTGTTTTAAGGCACACACATTATTTGCATTAGTTGGAAGTAAACGAGTGCAAAGTGTAACTAAATGCAGTGCAACATCCATGCAAACCATTATTGATTGATTCACTGATTTTAATTATTTAAGCAATTTATATAGTCTCCCATCCCACTTGTGGGGACTTTAGGAGGCGAACAGAGGAGTTAGACCCAAACAAAATCTCTGTGTAAAATAAACATCCAGAATAACCAGTATAACGCACACGTGGGGACTAAAATCATCCCACTAACAGTCCAAAGGTTGGAAATGAATAGATCAACCAACAACCAGTTAACTTTCTGCCCCAAATGTCTGGGGGAACAACCAGGTCTTGAATGCCTTAGAAAGGTTAACATGGTTGGGGTCATCTGGATCTCCATAGGGGATGCTGTTCCACGGGGCAGTGCTGTGACAGTTCACTGCTGGAATTTAACCCAATCCTACTTTTCAGAGTCAGTTCTCCTCTTTTTTTTGCATTTCTACAAGTTTCTACATTTTGCATTTCTACAAGTCTACAAAGAGAGCCTGTTTGGTTAAGGCATCAGGCTAGAAACCGGGAGATTGTGAGTTCTAGCCTTGCCTTAGGCATGAAGCCAGCTGGGTGACCTTGGGCCAGTCACTCTGTCTCAGCCCTAGGAAGGGAGCAATGGCAAACCACTCCCAAAAAACAAACCGTGCAAAAAACCTGCAGGGACTCATCCCGGCAGCCAAGGCTGACTTGAAGACACCAAAAAAACCTCCAACCCAAGCCTACAAACCTATCTACCAGGGGTGTCTGCAGGGAAAGGGTCAGAAAAGTCAAAATGGTGGCCACAACCATGCAGTCAAAGTCTTGGCCGCTTTTACAAGGCACCAGGTTGGAAATGGGGTGCAAGTCATTGTTTCAAATCCCAGATGCTGGACTTTTACTTGAATGCCATCTAGTGGCAGCTTCGAAATGTGCAGCTCCAAGTCTTCTCACACTTAGTTCGCTTAAAGAAATATTTGTATTGTTGAGATAATGAAATGCAGAAGAAAAACAAAGGGAGAATAGGATAAAACAAAAAGAAGTCACTGCTAAGTATGAATAAAAATGGATTTCTTTCTTCCGATCCTCAGGTAGAAGTCGTCTTCTGGCTGCTTTCCATGTTGGCCACCCGCGACAAGGAAGACATGTCGCGCACTCTGCTGGCCATGTCCAGTTCCCAGGAAAGCTGCCTGGCCATGCGCAAGTCGGGGTGCCTCCCTCTCCTCATCCAGATTCTTCATGACTCAGACCGGGAACCAAGTGCACCAGATAGTCCCGGACCTGCAGGGAAGGACTGTCGGATGCGGGCCAACGCTGCCCTCCACAACATCATCTTCTCTCAGCCTGACGAAGGGCAAGCCAAGAAGGAGATGCGGGCGCTGCACGTGCTGGAACAGATCCGCTCCTACTCAGAGACCTGCTGGGACTGGCTCAGGATGCACAAGGAAGGGACCAAGATCCCCGAGGGGGGAGCAGGTAGAGGGAGGATTTGGGTTAGCTGTCAGCCTTGCGAGGCAGTCCATACAAGAAGCACACTGGGAAGTACTAGCTCTAACTTTAATGTAAGGTTACATGAACAGAATCTTGCAAGTCTGGAAGTACATCTCTCCCCCCTCGCCTTTGCAGTCCAAGAAACTAGGGAGGGTTCCTTCTGAGATGTTTGCCATGCCCCCATTCCTTCTGCGGGCTCAGCTGCCGCTTATCTGACCATTGTCTAGTCTGCGGCTCTTCCTCCTGTCTCCCAAAGCCATTCCCACATCCCATTACATCAGCTGAGATGTGAGCAGCTGATGGCCCACGGGACACATACCCCCTTCTTGCCACCTGTAGTTCCCCAAACACTGAAATTTGCCAGACAATTTCCCCCCAGAAACAACAAGGAAAAAAAGTATGTGAAGCTGTATCTAAAACAAGGGAGGGGAAAGGAAGCTGTGAGCGTTGAAAGTTGGAGCATCCTTGAAGCCAAGGATATGGGCATGTGATGGAATGGACTTATGAAGGCCAGTCTCAGGGAGATAAGCGTGTTCTTAGCCCCCAACAGGAGCATGGGAAGTTCAAGAAGATGAGACTGGCACCTCCCTGAGGAATTCACGGTGTTGTGGCGGGCTGGCTTGAGAACTGGGTTCAGTCTGGTGAGATTTCTGCCTTGAGGTTGGAGCTAATAAACGCAACAGAACTCTTGGAGTTCTTTGGGCTGAACCTGACATCAATCTCCCCAGACTGAAACCTAGCTCCCAAGCCAGCCAGCCACAACACCGTTAATTCCTTAGGGAGGTGCCAGCCTCACCTTCTTGAACTTCCCACGCTCCTGTTGGGGGCCAAGAACACGCTTATCTCCCTGAGACTGGCCTTCATAAGTCCATTCCATCACAGGGCGGCAGTTAAGAGGAGGCAGGAGAAGGAAGGCGCTGGGAAGACTGGCGTGTGGACTGGCTGGGACGCAGGCCAGCAGAGGAAGGGAGAGGGAGATGAGGCGCACCAGCGTTGTCCTATTTCTCCCCCAGACTCTTCTAGACTTGTTTGGGCCCCAACCTGGAACAGCCGAAATGTCCAGGCTTCAGTTCTGCCAAAGCATGGCCCACAGCCCAGCAAAGCACACTGGCCATTTTACACACACTTCTCACGTCGATCCATTCCTTCCAAAGGCAAGCTTCCGCTGGATTGCCTCGCTGCAAGATTTAATTTCACTTCTATTGTTGGAAGGTGGACGCCATTCTTCCTCCGAGGAACAGTAAGTTCCTCAGCCCATCCCACTGAGTGAAACTCCTAACAACTTGGGAGAATACATTCCTTTTGTTTCAGATTTGCTGCTAGAAACTGTCTGAATGGAAAGCTTTTTAAAAGTCCTGGCTAACTTGGACTGCAGTATTTCTGCAGGCAGCCAAGGAGGGTGTGCAGTGATTCTTTTTGCAGGAAGGCACGGAAATAATTTCAGTTGGGGACACCTGAAGTTGTGAACACACTACTTGAGGTGGTACTCCTCACCTCCTGTTTCTTGGAGGCTGATTTCACCATGCAAGTAGTGCATAAGAACTGGCTTAGTTAACCTCATCAACACTAATCGCTTGCATTAATGAAGGAGGATGAAATATCTCTTGGTTTAATACCAGCAAGGGTTAGGACTCTCAGATCACCCTGGGGTTGGAAAATAATAGAATCATAGAACTGTAGAATTGGAAGGAAGCTCAAGGATCATCTACTCCATCTCTCTGCACTGTGCAATAGAATCATTTAAAGCAGTGTTTCTCAACCTTGGCCACTTTAAGGTGTGTGGACTTCAACTCCCAGAATTCCCCAGCCAGCCAGCCTTTGAAGATGTGTGGACTTTTAACTCTCAGAGTTCAACTCCCTCTCACGCTGGCTGGGGAATTCTGGGAGTTGAAGTCCACACACCTTAAAGTGGCCAAGGTTGAGAAACACTGATAAAGCACCTTTGAGAAGTTTCCATCCAGCTTCTCCTTAAAAAGCCTCCAGACCTACAACCTCTGGAGGTGAATTTTCCCACTATTGTACAAATATTCCCATCAGATTTTTTCCCCCTTATATTTAAATGAAATCACAGTTGCTGCAATTTATACAGGACTCCTTATATCTGGTCCTACTATCTGTAGCCCTGGAAAATAATTCCTGGCCATCTTCCCTGTGGGTGAGGCTTGTCTCTGATCTATGGTTAGGAAAGGTGATAGAAAGGGAGGGAGCCATGGGGGGAAATTTGTTAACAACAGGCTTCCCTGCAAAACTTTGTAGAGATTTATTTCCAATATGTTTAATTGAAGAGGCGTAATGTTCTCTAACTTGGGCTGCTGCTGTTGCTAGTGCATGAAGGTGGTGATTCAGGATGGGACAGAAGCTGGAGTCCCCCCCCCCTTGCTAAATCTCTCTTTTTCTTCTACCAGCAGCTAGGTGTTTCTCAAACTTGGCAACTTTTAAGATGTGTGGACTTCAATTCCCAGAATTCCCCAGAATTCGTGCTGGCTGGGGAATTCTGGGAGTTGAAGTCCTCACGTCTGGAAATTGCCAAGTTTGAGAAACACTGCATGCTCTCCATCGCTCATTAAGACTGTCCAGAGAGGTCCTCTGACCAGCAGTGAACCTGCTATGGCTTGTCCAAGGTCTTCTTCGAGATGGGCCTCCAGTTACGATGCAATCCAGAGCTCTTCTCTTCTTCGGAGGCCCTCCACCAACCCGAAAAGCCTATCTTGTAAACATTTTGCAGTCCAAAACAACGTCAAGATGAGCCTCGTATTGATTTTAGCCTGTTGTTTTGCTTCAGTGCGTTTCAGTGATCTAACTTTTAATGGAAATTGCCCTGAGCGATTTCAGAAGGGCGGGAGAGAAAGGAAATGAACTGAATAAATAAATGCCATGCTATCCCTTTATTGGCATAACAATCCAGCGAATACATTAGACTGAGAGACAGAAACTGACCTGAGGTTACGCAATTGTTGAGCCTCAAAGCAGGTTCTGTTGACTTTTGAAAGTCTTTATTTATTTGGAGTAGTTCTGCGCCAGCTTCCAGTCAATAGAGTCTCCAAGCAATATGCTACAGGATATTTTAACAGCATTTATTCAAGCCTCTCCCCAAAGAGAAACCAAACACTTAAGCCTTACCAACATTTTTTAAGTTATATCATTTTCCCCGATGTCTGTATTTTGCATTGCAGCTTTAATGAACTCAGTTCAGAATTACTGGTTTCAAAGCAGCCGTAATGCTCCATCTTGTGTAGGAGATTTTTAATTAATATTTCAGGAGAGTCTCTCCGCTTCTCATCTTTAGCTATCAGATCTCTGCTCGGTTCTCTCTTTGCGTTCTCTAAGCATTCCCATTCCTTCCTTCTTCTTCGTAAGACTTTTGTTTCTAGCCCCCTGATCAAGCCAGCAGCCTTTCTGAACCTCTGCCAGGTTCTCCAAATCCTACTTAAAGTGGTTCATTTTGGGTATGAACCACCAGAAATGTGAGATTTACCGAGTGATAGTCCAAGTTGATGCATTTAATGTGCTGGCATGCCCCTTGCTTCTCTGCAGCTCCTGTTCCTATTGAGCCCCAGATCTGCCAAGCTACTTGTGCCATCATGAAGCTCTCGTTCGATGAGGAATATCGCCGCGCCATGAATGAGCTGGGTAGGTTATACTTGGGGGCAATGTGCCATCTCAGAGAAACAAGTCCAATGGCTTTGCAAGTCCAATGGCCTGAGCTTGGCTAGTGAAAGTGACTGCCATTGGCAGGGCCACCAAAGATGCCAGTTGCTTCCAAGGAAGTAAACATTGCTGGGCTATCTGAGAAGTCCACAACTCTTCTGTTGGGTGTTCAGAAGTTTCTGTTCCAAGAAGGAGCATATCTTCAGTAACGTCTCCTTTAAAACGTGCTGGTGACTTCACAGACACATTTCTGTAGTTTTCTGGGCAGCCATATAGAAATGTTTTGCCATTGCTGCCTTCTTCCAGGACAATCTTTGTTCCCTTAATGAGTCTGACCTACAATTTGGTCTCCTGGTGGCCTCCCATCCAAGGACTGGTTTTCCTTAGGCTTTCAAAATCTGTCAAAGTCAGCTACAAGTCACCTGCTTTGGGCGACTGTAACTATTCTAATAGCAGTGATGGGCAACCTTTTGGAAATTAAAATGGTTGCTAGTGGAGAATGGATTGGGGTTTTCAAAATGGCTGCCACAGAGTGCCACCAGGCCTAAACCACATATTTTTTAGAAGCCTTCCCACAACTAAAAGCCAGTGTGGGAGAGTGGCTAAAGTGTTGGACTGGCTTTAGGCATGAAGTCAGCTGGGTGACTTTGGACCAGTTGCTCCCTCTCTGCCTTAGAAAGAGGGCAAGGACAAGCCACTTCCAAAAATGATGACAAGAAAACAGGGAATTATAGTCAAAATTGACTTGAAGGCACCAAAAAACCCAATACACATATTTATTTTCCACGGTTCTATAACCTAACTCCTTTTTCTTTGCATCCTTGGCTGTGCGCTTGGGGGCTCGATGCTCACAGTCTGTCCTGTTTCCTCCTCTCCGTCTCCCTTCCCAGGCGGGCTCCAGGCCATTGCTGAGCTGTTGCAGGTGGACTATGAGATGCACAAGATGACCAACGACCCCCTCAATCTGGCACTGAGGCGCTACACGGGCATGGCCTTGACCAACCTCACCTTCGGGGATGTGGTCAACAAGGTGCGATGGGATCCGGGGCAGGAAAAACCGAAACAGGAGGGGAAGGAAGGTTATTTTTTTTCTGACTTGCGAAATGTCAGTTCTTCCAGTCTTTACCTAAATACATCTTTACTCAGTTTTTCCAACAGCCAGCTTCAGGGAGAACTCCTGTTAATGGTATCTCTCCCGTAGAGGGATATTTTGTTCTTGTCGTCAGTGCTTCTTGTCATAACTATACATATAGGAGATGATGATGATGACGATGATGACAACAAAAAATATTATAATACAGCCATTCAGTTCCATTCCGTTTTTCTTTCCAAGTGGCCCAGAATATTCTGTGTAATGCTGAGAATTTGCACCTTTCATTAGCCCTTTTCTGCTTCCTCCTTTTCCCCGAAAAGGAATTTCAAGATTTGGCCATTCGCCGTCTTCCAGGACAGGCCTCTCCAGATTGCACTATATATGATCTCACTGACTTTTAATGGACTTTAATGCATTTGGTGAGTCACATCTTCTAATGGAGACTCAAGAAACAAGGGTGTCCCCACACAAGGAGCGCCAAAAAAATGAAGAAGCGGGCCTTGACCGCACAATTGAAGCCCTGCCCCTTGTGAAAGTATGTCATGATATAAGAAGGGAGGGGGCTTCAACTGCACAGTTGTGGCCGCCATCTTGACTGTTTCACCCTCCTCCCCCAGAGGACAGCCCTGATTTCATCTCAGTTTAAAAACAAAAAGGAAGCAATTCCATGTGGGAGGGCTTCTCGAAGACGTATTTATTCATTTGTTCATTCAATCCCCACTAAACAGCAGGACTCTTGGCAGTTACGAAAACAGTACAGGTAGTCCTTGGTTTATGACCACAATTGGGACTGCAACTTCCATCGCTAAGCAATGCAGTCGTTAAGTGAGTCACGCTGATTTTATGACCTTTTTTGCCATGGTGGTTAAGAGAATCACCACAGTTGTTAAGTGAATCCGGCTTCCCCCGTTAACTTTGCTTGTCGGAAGACCCCTGGGAAGGTCGCAAATGGCAATCATGTGACCCTGGGATGCTGCAACTGTCATAAATATATGCCAGCTGCCAAGTGCCCAAATTTTGATCATGTGGCCACGGGGATGCTGCGACAGTCGTAAGTGTGAGGACTGGTCGTAAATCACTTTTTTCAGCACTGTTGTAACTCTGAGTTGTTAAACAAATGGTTGTAAGTTGAGAACTACCTGTAAAACATCCAAGCTACAGAATCACAGAGTTGGAAGGTCTAGTCCAACCACCTGCTCAGCACAGGATCCACCAGAATCTCTCTGACAGATGCTTGTTTAAGACCTCTAGCAAAGGAGAACCTACCACATCATCTGGCAGTCTGTTCCACTGGCTGACAGCTAATATAGTCAGGAACTTCCTCCTGATGTCAAGCTTAAATGTGCTTCCTTGTACAGTAATACCTTGGTTCACGAACGCTTCTGTTCATGAACAATTCAGTTCACGAACAGCAGCGTTCGCAAAAGTTTGCTTCCGTTCGCAAACTCCGCATCGGGTGACGAACACGACCCGCGGCCATCTTCCCTGCTCTGACACATGGTCGTGGCTTCCTCTAGGTGAGATCGCCTGTACTTTGTTTCATATTTTGTGGTAAAAAAAAAAAATACATATGGTTCAGAACGGATTAACCTTATTTACATTGAACCTTATGGGAAAATTTGATTTGGTTTGCAACCAATTCGGTTCGCGACCTGAATCATGGAACGAATTAAGTTCGTGAACCGAGGTACCACTGTAATTTTAACTCTGTAACTTCTTCCAGAGGAGCATAAAATCAATCCTAAAAAGAAATCGCTCATCCCTGCTTCCTGTTTCTTACTCTTTTCTTGCTGGTTAGGCAACATTATGTTCCCGGCAAAGGTGTATGCAAGCCATCGTGGACCAACTAGCGTCTGACAGTGAGGAACTGCACCAGGTACAGTGGGCCAGGGGGAGAACAAACAGCCTCTCGTGGTCACTGAATCTCCATGCTCTTCTACAGCAGGGATCCAGGTCCAGAATTCTCCTTCTCTGGGCATGTAAAGAGGGCACTTCAAATAATGTAAGAGGCTGCTTTACATTACATCAGATTCTCTATCTGGCCCAGTGGTAAAAATAGAATAGCTGCTGAAGGCTGCTTTCATTTGGAAACACTCCCTGTCTGGCAAAAGGAACATTATTTATTAGATTTATAGCTCACCTTTCATGTGGGAGCTCAAGACAGCGCTAACGCCGTCCTTTTCTCACAACCACAAGGTTGGTTGGGCTGAGAGGGAGGAATTAGCCCAGAGTCAGCTGGGGGGCAGGGGGAGGATAGGATTCAGGTCTCCCTGCTTCTAATCCAATGTTTTTCAACCTTGGCAACTTTAAGATGTGCGGACTTCAACTCCCAGAATTCCCCAGCCAGCATGGCTGGCTGGGGAATTCTGGGAGTTGAAGTCCGCACATCTTAAAGTTGCCAAGGTTGAAAAACACTGTTCTAATCCAACACCTTCCCCATTATACTACATTCTCTCTTGGCATTTTGTTCACAAATACTCACCTCAAATTTTTTGGAAGGAATCTTCACTTCTTCCTTTCCAAGATCATGG
Source organism: Python bivittatus (assembly GCF_059951505.1). Lineage (NCBI taxonomy): Eukaryota > Metazoa > Chordata > Lepidosauria > Squamata > Pythonidae > Python > Python bivittatus. The sequence goes on from NW_028277087.1 coordinate 4,901,881, forward strand.
TTCGCTAAAAGATCATGGTTTCCTGTTGCCAGTTCTCTACCCTATCTGACTGCCTGGATTAATGGAGCAACAGTGGGGTAGAGTGGGGGGGCTTGCAGCCCCCAGATTAACCACCCCTGATTTTGGCCAGTCCCGTGACCAGCAGCTGCTTTGCAGGGCGTGCAGAGAAACACAAACTCTTTTTGCATGCAGTTCCCCTCCGCTCCAATTTTTGCAAACAAGATCTTGATTCTGTGATTGAAATGGGAGAGAACTGTACTTTCAGACTTGCAAGATTCTGTTAATGTAGCCTTACAATAAAGAAGAATTAGCTTATCTGGTTGTGTTTCCTGTCTGGTCTACCCGGTAAGACCAACATCAATCTTGCAAGTCTGAAACTACAATTCTCCCTTTACAGCCTGAAAAACTAGGGAGGGTTCCTTCTGAGCCTGTTGTCCTGCCCACTGTGCAGCTCTGGGCTGGGCCGCCTCTTATCTGACTGTTTCCTCATCAGCAGCTCTTGGCCCATTTTCCCAAGGTCTTTCCCACATACCATGACACTGGGGCACTGTAATGAGCTTCTCTTCCTCCCTCCCATCTGCCTTCCTCTTAGGTGGTATCCAGCATCCTGCGCAACCTCTCGTGGCGAGCCGACATGAATAGCAAGAAAGTCTTACGAGAGGTGGGCAGCGTCTCGGCGCTGATGCAGTGCGCCTTACGGGCCAGCAAGGTAAGCTGTGAAACGTATAATCCACAGACAACGCTTCTCTCTAGCTTTTCCAGGTGTGTCCGCAGGGCAGGGTCAAAAAAGTCAAGATGGCTGCCACAGCCACTCAATCAAAGCCCCATCCTTTCCACAATCCACCGCTGCCTCTTCTCTCTAGCTTTCCAGGGGTGTCTGCAGTAGCAGTTGCCATCTTGACTTTTTTGACTTGCCCTGCAGTTGCCCCCACTAAATACAGATCTACATTACACTCTTCTGCCAGTCTTATAGCCGTTCCCTTTTCCTTTGGGACTGTAGGCAATATAATTCTTAGGGAGTGTGCTGACTGTGCTATGCCCCCTGTTATGCCAAGCCTTTCCATCTTCCATCTAAAAGCATAACCCCATTAACTCAGGGAACTTTGACTTTGCATTTTCCTGGCTTGGAAATTCTTGTCTTTCTTTCTATATATCTGTAACGTGACTTGGTGGATAGCAGGGAAGATGTAGACATGCTGGCTGGGGAATTCTGGGAGTTGAAGTCCACACGTCTTCAAGTCGCCAAGTTTGAGAAATACTGATATAGACCATCACAGTCACTTTTTTCAACTTTAAACAAGGCAGCCAACTTTCATTAAATCACTTTAAATGGGTCCAGCAGCGGCCATGGGAGTCAAAAAAGTCAAGATGGCAGCCACGAATACATGATTAAAGCCTCATCCTTTTCTACATGTGTTGAAGGGAGGGGCTTTGACTACCATCTTGGCTTTTTTGACACCCCTCCTCTTCTGGATGGGTTGTACACAGGTTCTCTTATCATTTAGATTAACTTCCTTGGAATAGTCTCTTGGCTTGGTAGTCTTAATAAGGAACTGATATTTTACAACCCATTGATAGGCTGATAGATAGATAGATAGATAGATAGATAGATAGATAGATAGATAGAGGATGGATGGATGGATGGATGGATGGATGGATGGATGGATGGATGGATGATTGATTGATTGATTGATTGACTGATTGATAGACAGACAATCAACCTAATAGATGGAGGATTCCTTGAGCTCAGATCCCCAGCTTTCCTCCAAGGCCATCTTTCCACGAAATCCATCAGTCCCCCATTCCTTCTGGAATATAAACCTGCATTGACTGATTGATTATGTGCCATCAAGTTGTTTTTGACTGTAGAGACCACCTAGATTGATTTTCTCCATACAATGGCCTGCGTTATCATGCTTTGATGGACAGCTGTGATACCCAATGATCACAAGGGGTGGTGGGGAGACTATGGACTTTTAACCAGCAATTCCTGGCACATTTCCTGGGTCAAAATACTTAATATTTAGAGGAATGGTGGTGGGAACCATTAGAGTTTATGTTTAACCTGGGTACAGAGTTAAACTAACCTCATTAGCTAGGTTGTGATAGTTGTTAAGCCACCAAACCCCTTAACCGAACTATTAAAAACAAGGAAGCAAGATGTGAAAATGCAATTCCTGTATTGCCAGTGATCTGGTCATGGAAATTGTGTGAACATAGCTGTAGAGTAATATTCAAAAGCAAAGCAACCAACATTAAGTTTATCCTTTAGACATGCTTCTGTATTTCCAGCCAGTCTCCCATCTGTATGTCTCTGACAATGGTTGATGTTGCTATAACTGTATATTCAGTTTTATTTGATTTTGCTTTATGAGCTTTATCTCCACCTCAGCCAATGTAGATTAATTTTAATTTAATTCATGAGCTTTATCCCTGCCTCATTCCATGTCGCTGTAACTGTAGATTATTTTATTTTATTCTATTTTACTTATGAGTTTTAGTCTCACCTCAGTCCATGTCATTCTGTTCTCTTCTTCCTCTCCCCCCCTCCCCTTCATGGGATTTATCCGTGTGTTAATTTTTAATAGACACTAGGCAGTTACAGACAATAACACAAGTAAAACTGGGACAATAAATAGTATGAATTTATATTAACCAGAAAAATGACAATGACAATTAAAACAAATGTTGGTGCCAATCATTCAGTCCGTCACCAAAAGCCCTCCAGAAGAATCTGTTTCTTCCCAACTTCTCCAAGGCTGTGAGACTGAAGTCCCCCTTGCCCTGGGGGCAGGCCATGGGAGGGCTACTGCCACAGAGAACACCCACCTGGAGGGTCCTCTGACTGCACTTCCAGGTAAATGAGGAGCCTTAGCAGGTGTTCTCTGATCATTAGATCAGGTGAGCAGGAACTATTTGAGAAGGTGGTCTCTTTTAAGGGACAGCCCCACTATGTCGACCTGACCAAGAAATCAACTCCATAGGAATGCTAAAACTACCTTTATAGATATTGGCTACAATAACGGAATATTGCATGTCTGATCGTGCTTTACTTCTCTACAACCCACCTCCCCAATACTCATATGAATTAGGAAGGGGTCTGCCTGAACCACTTTCACATACATTCTGCTCGTTTTGGAGTTAAGCCATGTTTTTCTCCTTGTTGCTTTGGTAACAGATCTGGCCTATCTCTCTCAAGGTCATCTTCCTTACTGTCTACACTTAGCTACTGGACCCCAAGCCTCATAGGGCTTTAAAGGTAGCAACCAACATCTCGAATTGCAATCAAAAGCACAGAGTTAACTAAATCAGCTGCTCCTACAGGAGTGCAATATGGCAATATTATGCCTGTCCAATAACCAGGTGGACAGCTGCATTTTGAACCAGCTGAGTTGTGTTCAAGGGCAGCCACACAGAGAATGAATTGTAGTAGTCTACCCAAGAGATGACATGGGCATATATGACCATTCTGAGTGCATCTTGTTCCAGGTAAGGTCACAACTGGAGGTCCCACAAAATGGGGAATAGGCCTCCTGGCCACAGCTTCTACCAGCTCTTCCAGCAGGAGCCACAAGTCTAGGTGGACCCCCAGATTGCAGGCCTGCTCTTTCTGGAGGACCACACCCCATCGAGAGTCCAAGCTGGGACAGTCCTGGAATGAGTAGGTTCTGAATTAACAACCTTAACTCTGTTTCATTGCTTACACTAGGAATCCACCCTGAAGAGCGTCCTCAGTGCCTTGTGGAACCTCTCCGCTCATAGCACTGAGAATAAATCTGCCATCTGCATGGTGGAAGGAGCCCTTGGCTTCCTAGTGAGCACGCTCACCTACAAGTGCCAGAGTAACTCACTTGCCATCATTGAAAGCGGAGGTGGGATCCTAAGGAATGTCTCCAGCCTGATTGCCACCAGAGAAGATTACCGGTTAGTAATCCCCCCTTTTCCTCCTTGATCCAGTAGCTAACCTTTGCACCAAGAAACATCTTCCTTCACCCACAACCCATCAGCACATCAGTAGAGTCAAGATCAGCCGTTGCAGTCCTCTGCCTTCACGCCCAACCTCATCTCTCATCCCTTGCCGAGGTCCTCTCGTCTGCCCGAAAATGAGTGGCGTTATTTTCATTTAATCTCCTGGAAATCCTTATATCAAGGGTGCTTAGATGCCCAGGAAAACCTCTGCCTGGCTTTGTTTGGGCATGCCAAACCCTATGACCAGAGGCTACATTTTAAATGTTGCAAGGATGCAGTAGGCACTCTTGCAAAGTGGATGCTGTGGCAGGCATTGCCATTAACAAAATGATACCTGGAATAATGCAGCCAGCAGGATTAATGGTGGAATTCCTTCCTGCTATGCAACACCCACCTCCCCCAAACATGTTACCTTATACTCCAAATCTTTTTCTTTTTTCTGGGCTGAAGGACACATTTCCAAGCCAAAATAACTGTTGCTGGGTTATTTTCTAAGAATGTCTTTGGGGCCTCTTTAGAATCCAAAAATCAGTGTTTCTCAACCTTGGCCACTTTAAGATGTGTGGACTTCAACTCCCAGAAATCCACACATCTTAAAGTGGCCAAGGTTAAGAAAAACTGCCGAAGATATTTTTGGAAATCAAGATAAAACTAGAGACTAGTGTTTTGCTTTGCATCATGCCAACTTCCTGTTTCACTCGATTTAAAGAATTTTTCAGAAATAAGACAAAAGTTAGGTGGGCTGGCGGATTCTAAGCTGGAGATTCTGCTGGCCCAGTATAGTTACAGATACTATGTTGAATTATTAATTTATTCTATTCATATCCCATCTTTTGTTCAGGACCGCAAGGCGAGGTACAAAGTCCTCCTTCCCTTTTTTCCAACTATACACTTGTAAAGTAGGTTCTCCTGAGAGAGGGGGACTGATCCAAAGTCCCCCAGGGAGCTTCTGTGGCTGAGGGGGTCTAGAACCTGGGTCTCCCCACTCCCAGCCGGGCACTTTCATCATCTCACTTCACTGACACTAGTCCAGTATCCTCGTAACATTGGTCTATCTTTCCTTTTGGATGGCCACAAAGTGGGTATGAAAGGTAAACCCCACTCGTGTTGTTGTTCCCAGCAACTGATATGCAGAAGAAGACTAACCCACGAATTCAGAGGTCCTAAAGCGGCCCTCAAATTCCTCCCCACCCCCTTAAATTGTAATGATCTCACACCTTTCTCGACCTTTCCCTTGCAGACTGACTCTTGTGCTCTCCTCCAGGACCTGCACTGGTTTTTGTCTTACACTCAGTGTAAATCTGCTCTTTCCTAGGCAAATTCTACGGGATCACAACTGCCTTCAAACCCTCCTCCAGCACCTCAAGTCCCATAGCCTGACCATTGTCAGCAATGCCTGTGGCACTCTGTGGAACCTCTCTGCGCGCAGCCCCAAAGACCAGGAGCTACTGTGGGACCTGGGGGCAGTCAGCATGCTCCGGAACCTCGTCCACTCTAAGCACAAAATGATCGCCATGGGCAGCACCGCAGCCCTTCGGAACCTCCTTGCCAACCGGCCACTCAAGTATAAAGATGCCGTGGTCATCTCACCAGGTTCTTGTATGCCCTCCTTGTATATGCGGAAACAGAAGGCCCTGGAGGCTGAACTGGATGCCCAACACTTGGCTGAAACATTCGACACCATGGAGAAGCAGACGCTGAAGAAGCAAAGTGCCACCAAGAAGCCAGTGAGGCACATGGATAGCTTGGCCAAAGACTATGCTTCTGATTCTGGTTGTTTTGATGATGATGAAGTGCCCAATGTCTCCAGCAGTGCGGAGACAGGAAATGCATCAGTTCTCTCCATGTTCCTAAATTCATCCTTCCTCCAAAGTCAGGCTTTACCAAGAGCGGTTTCCCAAAGAAGAGGCCCAGAACCAGAGAAAGATGACAGTGGGAAGTCAACAGAAGCCAAGAAGGTCTCTCCGCTGCTCCTGCCCCAGGACAATGATGTCTCTGTGGTGGCTGAGAAATTGGCCAACAAGATCACTACCACTGTGGCCAAGATAGATAAGCTGGTGGAAGATATAACCACCCTCCATACATCCTCTGATGACAGCTTCAGCCTCAGCTCTGAAGACCACTGCCTTGACTGGCAATATGGTTTGGATGAAGTCCATGAGGCCCGTGCTCAGTCTTGCTCTCCATGCCGCCTCTCAGACACCAGTGGGTTTGTCAAGCGGGAAGGTCTGAGCCGGGCTCACACCCTCTTGAGACTGAAAACAGCTTATACCAGCTTGTCCAACGACAGCCTCAACAGTGGAAGTACTAGTGATGGGTATTGCCCAAAGGAACACATGAAACCATGTACCAGAACAACCTTCTTGGACTTTAAGGACGAACTGCACCGGTATCAGAAACGGCCCAGCCGTCTTGATTTGAAGAACATCTTAATGAATAGGCCAGAAAAGGTGGAACTGCCTGAGAAGAAACAGCAAGAATCCAATGTAGTGGTGGAGAAACCAGAACTTCTCGAGAAAGCAAAGACAGCAGTGGTTCCACCCAAGCCTGATGTTGCTGAGAAGGAATCTGAATATAAGAGCAAAGAGGAAGGCCCTGTGCTAGTTCCTGATCCTAAAGTCCATACCATCAAACTCTCCCCATCCTATCAGCATGTACCCCTCACAGAGAACAATGGCACAGCACCTGGGATCATGGGGGTCTTAGGAACCAGCTCTTATTACTCAAACTTATCCATGAAAACCACAGATAATCTTAACAAGGTTCCAGAGAAACTGACTGTAGCAGAACCAGCGAAACAAGAACGGCTGCAGAAATACTCAGTGGAGAACACACCAATCTGCTTTTCCCGGTGCAGTTCTCTCTCTTCCATTTCCTCTGCTGACAATGTCCTAGATGGGCAGAGCCACAGTGACAATGAGATGGACACTGACTCCTCTCTAGAGATCATTGAAGTAGAAGAAGTGGAAGAAGCTCAAAAGGATGAGCAAGAAGAGAAGACGAAACAGGAGGTGGAACCCCTCACTGCATCTTCACAACCCATTGCTATCCCCTTCCCTAAGAAAGAGAAAATGTTTCTTAGAGGAGTGTCACCTTCTCGCCACGATGATTTGACCCCTTCCAGCTCATCTGAAAACTACATCCAAGAGACTCCTTTGGTGATGAGTCGCTGCAGTTCAGTCAGTTCGCTGGGCAGTTTTGAGAGTCCGTCCATTGCCAGCTCTATCCAAAGTGAGCCCTGCAGTGAGATGATAAGTGGTACTGTCAGTCCTAGTGAGCTACCAGATAGTCCTGGGCAAACTATGCCTCCCAGCCGCAGCAAAACACCTCTGTTTGAATTGAACAGCCAGCCAGAGAAGGAGGCCAGCCAGTTCAACATCCAGTGGGAGAACAATGTCAAAAAATTTATGGAAATCACTGATTTTAAGGAACGTTTCCAGATGCCCCAAGATCTTGACTCCATGGTCTACTTCACAGTTGAGAAACCCAATGAGAACTTTTCATGTGCCTCCAGCTTGAGCGCATTGCCCCTCCATGAGCATTATGTCCAGAAGGATGTTGAGCTGAAACTTATCCCACCTTTTCCGGAAAGGAATGGGTTGAATTTCATGACACATGAGAAGAGAGATGATGAAAGGGCCACTGACAGCCAAAGGAAACTGGAGCGCCTTGAGCTGACCTCTGACGAGGATATTGAAATTCTGAAAGAGTGCATCAATTCAGCCATGCCATCCCGTTTCCGGAAGATCAGGACATCTCTTGTCTCTGGCCTTCCAGGCCAAGTTCTGAACCCTCAGTCAAAGAAGCCAGTGCATGTTCCAGTCTATATGCTGGTTCCTGCCAATTCCCATTTAGGTATCCCCAAGCACAGATGGGCCGCAGTCACCAGACCCAACAAGGACTACATGGGTAACGAGGATTCCTTCACTGACTCAGCAGAAGGAACCCCTGTCAACTTCTCCAGTGCTGCTTCTCTGAGTGATGAGACCCTTCAGTACCCTATGAAAGACGAGGGAGACTCCCGGCATTGCTCCGGAAAAAGAAAGGAAGTAACAGGGGCTCAGACAGGGGGGCTTAAGAGAGAGATGCTCCAACTTGAACAAAGCAGCTCCCGGGTTGGAAGAGTAACCTCCAGCCATTCAACGCCAACCAAAATGGCCTCCTCCTCTAAGTACAAAACCGGATCTAATCACACCAGCCCACTCCGTGCAAGCCGGGCCCAATCTGCTGAGTCCAAGAGAAGGAACATTCCTCTCAGAAACCTAGAGCTGACTTTCCTGAGGCAGGGTAGCTCGAGGGCAAGTTCTGAGGACAACCGTTCCAAGAAGGAGGAACCGCGGGACAACAGCAGCCATGACAATGATGCAGCCTTCCAGTCCTTCTGCCATACCACCCCAACCGAAGAGGCCGTCTACTGCTTCTATGAGAATGACTCAGATGACCTAGTGGAGTTAGACGTGAAGAACTCACCCAAGAGAAAATCCAACCTTGCCAGCAAAGGTCAAAAGAAAGAATGCTGGGCTAAGAAGGACCCTGAGCTAAGTTCCAGTCAGCAGCTTCATGCTAAAAACAAGATGGCACCCCATCTCCGTAGCAACCTAATTGCAGATGAGACTCCACCATGTTACTCTCTCAGTTCCTCCCTGAGTTCCCTGAGTGATCTGGAACTCTATGAGACTGAAGAAAGGATGCAGATGTCTAAGGCCAGGACTAACCACCAGCTGACCTTGAGCCGACGGCATGGGATGAGAGCAGCCGTGTCCAAAGGGAGGGACAGCTCTGCCAGTTCCCTCAGTTACAATTCAGACAATGATCTCCTGCAGAAGGGCATTGACCTGACCGGGCCCAAGAGGAGACGCCACTCAGCAAAAAGGAGGAATGGTGAGAAGGAGCAGAAGGGTCTCAAGGCCAAGGAATGGAAGCCTGAGGGGGGCCCGGATGAAATAGCTTCTGAAAGAGGTTCTGATCTGGACAGTGTGGAGTGGAAAGCCATTCAGGAAGGAGCAAACTCCATTGTAACTTGGCTGCACCAAGCTACATCTTCCTTTGGCAAGGAGACTTCCTCAGAATCTGACTCCATTTTGTCTTTTATGTCTGGCCTTTCTGCAAGTTCTGCTTTACAGATGAGTTTGGACAGAAAAGACAAGTTGAGGGGCAAGAAAGGTCCCCACATTGGTGCAGAGAAGAAAAACCTCCCCAAACCTCTCCAGGATGGCAAGAAGCTCAGTGAAACAATAGCTTCCAGCAGCAGGAATAAAATGGATAAAAACGTAGGACAGCAGAAACGGTTGAGCAACCTACCAGTTGTCTTCCGAGGTCGGACAGTGATCTACATGCCTGATGCGGCAAAGGAATCACAGATGCAGAGCTCCAGATCCACCCCGAGAAAAACAGGAGTGGCAACTAAGCAGGAAATTCCTGAGAAAACTCTGAATCTCAACCAACAGAGATCACGGAGTCTTCACCGGCCTGGGAAGATCTCAGAAATGGTGGAATTAATGTTGCCCAAAAGAAGCTCAACCCCACCTGCTAGGATGAACAGAGCTCCTTCATCTGGATCCTCCAGAACTTCCACGCCATCCCAACCCAACCAGAAGAAGCTCACATCACCATCGCAGCAACTCAACAGACAGATGCCATCACGCGAAGCTGGAAAGGCAAGTGGAAATACTACACCTGTTGGTCCAGCCCCCAAACCAGTCCAGAAATCACCTGTGTCTAAGCAACACAAGACCCAGAAATCCCCTGTTCGCATCCCTTTTATGCAAAAGCCCATTAAGAAGACCCTTCCGGCAAGGAATACCATGCCTACGTTGGAGGAGCGAGGAGGAAACAGCAGCAGTGAGCTAAGGCCTAAGGTCAACGGGAAAGGCATTCTTCAGACCAACCGCCTTAATTTGATGCGGATGTCCTCAGCAAGATCCATCAGCAGTGAGTCACACCACTCAGGCTTCCTACGGCAGCTAACATTCATCAAGGAGTCATCCAGTCTTCGCCTGAGGCAACGTTCTGAGGTCTCATCTTCTGAGCCTTTGTCCTCACTCTCTCAGGGTGCCTCACCACGGAGAGGCCGGCTTGGCCTACCACCTGTTTTCCTCTGCTCTTCCAGATGCGATGATCTCAAAGTGGACAAGCCAGCTGGGTCAAGCCAACGTCCTGTCATCTCCCGAGTGCCTCTTCCTAGCCACAGCCCCTCTGCAGGCCCAAGGCCCCCACGGAGAACAAGTTCAGAAAGCCCCTCCCGACTTCCCATCAAAACAAACAATGTTCCTCCAGAGCCTTTCAAGCGTTACTCCTCATCTCCTCAAATCAACATCATCAAGAGGACAGCCAGCCCAGCTTCTACTCCACCTGACTGCCCTGAGCCATTAAGTGGGAGAAAGAAGAATGAAGAGCTCTCAAAACTACCAGTGATTCCTCCTCTAGGGATTCCAGAGAAAGCCAAAGAAAATCCGCAGCAGCAGGCAATGGTGAAAGGGACCTGGAAGAGGATCCGTGATGAGGACATACCCCATATTCTGAAAAGCACTCTTCCTTCGACAGCCTTGCCCCTGGTTAGCGCTTGGAAAGAAGAAGAGAACGATCAAACTCCTGGTGCTCTCCAAAGGAAAACTAGTGACGCTGTTGTTCAGACAGAAGACTTCTCCACCACTAAGACTAACTCCAGCACTTCCCCAACTCTGGAGATGCAGAAGGTAGTCAAGATCTCATCCGACAGCTGTGAGGGGGATGGTTTTGTTCTGGCAAAGGCCGCCATAGCGTCCATCTCCTTTACTCACGAAGGTCCAGCCAGCTCTCTTGGGAATTTCCCTCCTAGCAGGCACAGCTCCCCAAGCCGAGCTGTTCGGGTGACCCCCTTTAATTATACCCCCAGCCCAATGGTGGAGCCCACAGTCAAAGATAAGCAGGTGGAGAAAGCACAGGTTTGACAACCCTGCAGGTTGGTCTGACAAGCTACTGGAATGTTCTTAGCTAGCCACCAATATATAAAAACAAAAGCTTGGATGTATTCATTTTTTAAGAAGTTAAATTTGTCATTTCCCCACGACTGCCCCCATTCTTAACAAAACAAGGAAGATTTGCTGAGTGTTTCTTACACACACAAGACTGGAGGAATTACTTCTTGGGAAAGAGATACAAATGAACAGTATTTATTCCTCTTTCTTTCTTTCTTTCTTTCTTTCTTTCTTTCTTTCTTTCTTTCTTTCTTTCTTTCTCTCTCTCTCTCTCTCTCTCTCTCTCTCTTTCTTTCTTTCTTTCTTTCTTTCTTTCTTTCTTTCTTTCTTTCTTTCTTTCTTGGCAAATGACATTTTGGAATGAGTGAAGAGTTGCAAAAAATGTGAACCCCCAGCAGCCCCTTGCTGTTGGAAGTGGGGCTACAAGCTGGTCTTCAGAATTGTTTGGGTGGGGCCAACTCTACAGGAGCATTTTTCTCTCATTCTTGAACAAAGAACTGGGAGTTTGAAGCAAAATCCTTTTAACCACCAAGCCCATAGGCTCATGACTCCAGTGTTGAACTTCTTGTAAAAAATTTGCAACAGCACTTCTGGGTATCCCATATACTGGAAGGAGATACTTCATGATTGCAGTCCCACACAACCGCAGCAAGTCTATTCTTTGACTTGAAAATCAACCCAACCTTGAATTGGCACTCTGTTTTTTGAAAATGGCTGCTTCTCCCATCATCTGCAAGAGACCTGAAGCTGATTGAACGGCATGTGTGAATACATCAGATATGCAAAATTCACCTGCTTCTTCTAAGGACAATTTAGCCAAACGTTCAGAACCTATAATACCACCAGCCCTTTAAGTTGTACAGGACTAATTAAGGCAACTGGAGGGCAATCTGAAGTGGTGCAATGCTTTCACCCAAACAGGCCTCCATCTCATTTTGGGAATATTTCAGATCGTCTTCTGCCAAATCTGCTCCCACTTTGCTGCATCTTTGGATCCAGCCACGCAATTCAGAATCGCATTGCCAAGGATCAACCCTGGATTATCCAACGGCTGGCAAAGTTCATATGTCAAAGCATGCTCAGGGTTACCCTCCGTAACTGCCAGTTTCTCTCCACCCTGGACTCTTCTCTTCTCCAAGGCTATGAAGAAAATCCTCTTTGCATAAGAGAAAAACTTGATTGAAACCATTAATTAAAGTAATAAACAACAATGCTTCATGGGGGGGAGGAGAGAGAAAGAGAGAGACAGAAAACCTCCATCTCAAAACTTGGCTGCATGCTTTAAATTGCAATTGGATGTGCAGCTACTGAAAGTAAGTCCTATTGTGAACGCAACGGGACTTATTTCTGAGCAGACACGTCAAAAATTGCACTATTAGTCTTAATATGTGGGCATCATTACCCCCAAATTAAAATCAAGATATCCTCAGCTAATTTATTGGGGGTGGGAAGCGGGAGGGGGAAGGAGGGAGGGAAGGAAAGGCATTTATGCATCTAAGAGGGAAAGAGGGAATATTTGGTGGGAGAAATTTATACATCAGCAAAAAAGAAAAGGAAAAAAAAGAAAGAAATGATGAACAACAAACAGACGTAGAAGGAGAATGACATCCTTGGGCTGAGAATTCATGATCTGTACTTTGCTGTGCCTAAATTACAGCAGTTCCTTAATCTGCTAATGACTAATTTGCTCTCTTTCTGTTGGTGCTGGGCATTTTTAAGGACACGTGACATCTTATCGCTGTGGCATTCTACATGCACAATGAATTGGTTGTACAGCAGCTCGGGAGGGTTTTCAAGGTGGTTGTGGGGGCATGGAAATGTTTGGGGGAGGCAGTAAGAGGGAGAAATGCAAAATCAGCCGCTGTTGGCCAGGCGTGTTCCCGCTGCACTGAGGACGCTTCACGTTTTTGAGGAAGACTTTCAGTTTAGCTCAAAACTCTCAGGCTTAAGGTGATTTCAGGAATCCTGTTCAAACTCTGGCAAGCTGGGTCAGAATTTTATTTCCATAAGTCCCTAGGGCTGAGGCGAAGCAGCAGGGATTAGATCTGAACCGTGACTTGGATGACACACAGAGCAAGTTGAAGCAGGTCTGCTTGTGAGGACAGGAGATCAGGTCCTAAGGCCATCTAATCCAGCATTCAGATCCACAGTGGCTGCCCAAATGTGTCTGGGAGGCTCAAAAGCAACACATGAGGAACAAGTACCCTTGATTAGGGTTCCCAGTGCCTGATAATTCAAGGATTTAGTGATTAGTAGCCACTGGTAGCTTCGTCATCCATGGAATGACCTAATCCTCTTTAGAAGGTCTCCAAGGTGGCCCTTCATCAGTCTCTTCCCAGCTTGCTCTTGAGTCCAGGGTCCCAATTGCTGGGCTCAGATTGCTATTCCAGGATGGGACCGTCTCCTCCAGGGGAACCTGAAGGTCATTACCTGAGAATGGTATAATCAGAGATAGCCTATATTGCTTGGGGTAAACAAGATGACTCATGAAGAACTTTCAGGTTCTAAGATTCTTCTGTGCCTCAATTTATAGTCTTTTGGACCAATCACTGACTTGGGGAGAAAGTCCCCCTGTGCTCAAGTTAGTTTGCTCCTAAGCCTGCAACCCTATGGACATTTAGCTAGGAATGTCCTCTCCAACTTGGTGGGGCCAACTTCTGAGTAAAGTGCAGTTAGGTCTCTGGATCCTTCTCCTGTTGCAAAGGCTGTTAATGAAGATAGGGGGCATAGATGGTTAACCTTATGCACTTGTTTAGTCCCAGAGACAGATTTGGGGCTGCCCCATATCTTTCTCCATCACCTTAAGGGATAGCACTTATGCAACCTTGAATGATCTTGAAAACCAAAGTAGGACAGACATAGGTCCTTCTTGGATGCAAGATCACCAGGAAATTCTAGGACTGTGGGGTAGATTGGGAAGTGAAATGCACCATTCCAGAAGAAAGAGAATACGTGGGCCCAGAAATGTCTGCAGGCAAATATTTGATGGGGCAAATGATGAAAACAGCATTGCACTGTTGTGTCACAGGTTCTGCCCTCCTATGCTGGCCCTCCACCCTTCTGTACGTGTGTCGTGATGTCAAATGAAATGGCGGAGTCTGGATTGTAACAGCACAATTATGCTTTGATCATGTTGACTTTGAAGATGCCTCTGTAAGGACCAAGAATTGAGTTGACCCCACTCTAAGAGCAACATTATAGTTTCCTGCAGCCTTGAGAATTCCCCCCCTTTCCCTAATTCTGCATTCATGATTAAAGAAATCCAAGAAGGAAAAGAATCCAAACAGTTCCATTAGAAAAAAAAAAAAAGCATCGTTCCAATTCCTACCTTGAAGTTTATTAACATGGAAAGAATTATAGGGGAGACAGAGGGTCTGGATGGAGTTACAGCTGCAAAGCAGTTTTTCATCTATTGATGTCTTCCAGATGCATGGCACTACAACTCCCAGAGTTCTCAGCCTTCCCCCCAAGCCTGCAATGGTGCTGGTTTACCTGCATAAGGATTGGCTGAGTTGAAATCCCTATCAGCAGGGAAGGTCAAAAACGTCAAGAGGGTGGTCCCAACTGTACAAAGCCCCACCCCTTTTTGATGCATGTGGCATGTGTCTAAAAGGGGTGTGGCTTCAATTGCACAGTTGGGCTGCCATTTTGACTTTTTTGACTCCCAGATACTCTTGCCTATTAAGATCTACTGTAATATATTTAATAATTATTTTTTAAAAAAACAGAGAAAATCTGAATCTTCTCAGTTTCTCTAAGCTGGGAGATAAAGCTGAGCTGGAACATTTCACAAAGGTGCTGTTCAAAGGGGAAATGTCACACTACTTTCACATATCTGGATCAACAGAACCATAAAATCCACCCAAAACTAAATTTTTTTATTGCCAGGGACTTCAGCTAGCCAAACCTTAAGGTCAAGGAAGGGGAGAAGGAGACCCCTGTTCCTTTGCTTCAGCCCTCAAAAGAACCAGCTTCACATCCTGCTCAAGAAATGGTGTAGTGAATCCTGCAGTGCTCAGGGGTTGGACTTGATGATCTTTTAGGTCCCTCCAACTCTATGATTGGGCAATCTGCGGCTCCTGAGTCCTCTTTCTTGTCACACACAGAGATTCAGAGAATTAAAGGCACCATTTCCCACCAGTTTATTTATTTCATTATGTACATACGACATTTATAACCCACCTTTTCTAATAGGAGCTTCCATAGTGTTTCCTTCTCCTATTTTTTTCCCCACAACCACCACCTTGTAGGTTGGGCTGAGAGGGAGGGATTGGCCCAAAGCTTCTGTGGCTGAGGGCACTCTAGAACCTGGGTCTCCCCGTTCCTAGTCCAACCCCTCCCCACTAGACCTGATTGGCTCTTGGGCTGAGAGGGAGGGATTGGCCCAAAGTCAGCCAATGAGCTTCTGGGGCTGAAGAGGGACTAGAACTCAGGTCTCCCACTCCTAGTCTGGCACCTTCCCCCCTACCCCACAATGGCTCTGCTGCCACCCACTTTCCTCTGTATTGTAAATTTGGCCTCAAGGATCAAAGTCAGTATCTGTAAACAGACAAATTTGATCCCACAAAGCATTTTTTAAAAATTCAAGTATGACTGTTGAGGTACTATACTGTACTTAAACAAATTCAGTTGTCCAGGAATCTACTGCCTTAAGATAATTTAAGCTCTTTCCCTGTTCAGTGTTCTGCCCCTTTAATTGCCAGTTATGTGCCTGCTTTCTAAGGATTTTTTTGTTTTAAAGCACTATTATCCTCACTTCTGAGTCATCTGTCAAGAGATTCCTCCTTCCAGTAAGGTTAAGGAAACAATTGCAGCAATACCTGCACAAAATGGCTTGTTAACCAACCCAGTAGGCAGATGTTTTTAAAATTTTTATTATTTTATTTCATTTCATTTATTTCCTGCCCCAATCCTAATGGACTCTGGATGGCATACAATAAAGTCCAAAAACAATGCATTAACATATAAATAATAGAAAGGAACAGTAAAAGAACTAGCGTACCAGAGATAACCCACTGGTACAAAACTGCTTTGACCTTTTTATGAAAAACTTGTAGGGGCCATCCATGTCTTAATGGAGAAGTTTCCATTACATGGGGGCCACCACTGAGAAGGCCCTTCACCTGGCTGTGCCCCATTAACCTTGTGAGGAGGGCGGGCCTGCAACCCATCCTCTCTAAAAAGACCCGATCAATGGGCAGATTCCATTTCTGGCCGGTGTGGCATGATACTGTAAAGGCCTGCAACGTGCCATTTATATAAAAACCAAATGAAGCGGGCACTTGTGTACATCCTGCTGAAGTGCTTTCTGAACTGGGACTGGAGGACAAAGATGCCCCCAGTTCTCGCATCTCACCTGAACGGAAGTACCCATATCTTGCTGCTTAATAAACAAGAACCACCACCAACCTATCAAGGAGGCCTCTGATGTAGTTCAAAGCTTATAACTGCATTTCTCTGCAAGAAGTTTAAGCATCAAGGGGCGGGGGGTCTGTGGTGGACCTGCCCTGTCTAAATCCAGCCTACTCATCACCGTGAATGTGCTCCTGTTCCAGCCATTGCTGGAACTTCCATAGGAGTCCTCTGATGCAGGGTTCCTCAACCTTGGCGACTTGAAGATGGGTGGACTTCAACTCCCAGAATTCCCAGCCAGCATTCTAGGAGTTGTAGTCCACCCATCTCCAAGTCGCCAAGGTTGAGGAACCCTGCTCTGACAGACAGCTAGTGGGATGAAAACTACCAGCATCAGCTCCGTCACCCCCTTTGTAGATTAGGGATTGTTACTGTACCAGTGTTTGAGGACAGGGAGGAACCTATCCCTATGTGAGATCATTGCAGCCAGCCCAGAACTCAATGAATCCATGTCTGATTTAACAATTCTGCAAGTGCTGCGCTATTCCTGCAGAATATTCAGTGCAGGTGGGGAGAAAGCTTATAGGATAATGCAAAAATAACTCAAAGGTCTGTGTGGAAGGGGTGCTCTTGGTCACATGCTCAAAGGCAGATATCCCAAACATGATTCAAGACTGACTACGAATGTCTAGCCTTTACAGGGAAATAGAAGATCATTTTTAAAGTTGGTACCACGTGGGAGTGGCCCTGGTGTCTAGGTAAATGGAGGAGAGGAATTGCTTCAGGTGTTGCTATTTCTATAGGCGTGAGTAAAATATTTAGCCAACAATTGTGCTAATTTTAATCTTCACCAATTATCTTGTATTGCTCTGAAGAAGCTAAATAAATAAATAATAGTGATAATATTGTTATCATAAATAGTGGAGGCCATGATTTTCCTTGTGACCATCTACGGAAGCGAAAGCTGGACTTTGAAGAAGCAGGATAGGAAGAGTATTGATGCTATTTAACTTTGGGGTTGGAGAAGGCTCCTGAGAAGACCTTGTGACCAGCCAAGAAAACAAACCGATGGACCATCAAACGAATCAACCCGGAGTTCTCACTTGAAGCACAAATGGCCAGGCTCAAATTATCCTCCTTTGGACACATTATGTGAAGACCCAGCTCTCTGGAGAAGGCTCAAATGCTGGGAAAGGTAGAAGGAAAGAGAAGAAGAGGATGACCAGCAGCAAGCGGGATGGACTCAGCTACATTGATGATGGAGACATGGTTGGAAGACCTGAAAGAATAGGTTAGGGATAGATCGTCATGGAGAAAATCTATCTATGTGTTCCCTAGAAGTCAAAAATGACTTGATGGTATATAATCAAGCAAGCAAGCTAAAATCAAGAAGCTAAACATTAAATCAAAGAATACTGGGTCCAGCATCCTGGTGCATTGATGATAAAGTGAAGCATAGAAGCAAGAGGCTAACAGAGCCTTTATTTGATCCTCACAAATATTATTCAGAAGCAAACCATTTTTTTCTGCAAACTTACACACTGTCCTTAAATTATTTTTTCCAGAAAAGCTTTCCACAATCACATAAAAAATGGCACTATTGTTAAAAAGGGGCAGGAGTGGAATGCCAAATATCTCTGCCTAGGGCGGGGGGGGGGGGAGTCTGTAAGGGTGGTCAAAAAAATCAAGATGGTGGCTACAGCAGTGTGATCAAAGCTCTGTGGCACAGAAAAAACAGGTGGAGCATCAATTATACCATTGTGGCTGCCAACTTTGACCATACCCTGCAGACACCTATCTGTGCTTCATGGAAGGACTGGGCCTGCCCATTTATAATTCAATAAGAACAAAATACATACAAACACACATGCGTGTGTGCGTGCACACACACACACACACACTGATAAAAGGAGCCCTGAAAATCATTTGAAACATCATTGAGACAAAAGCTTCAGAAAAGAAAAGGGGACTTTTGAGTATCATCACTTTATTTCATCTCAGGCATTTCCACCCCACCACGCAAACCTTTCCCCACCGTTCAAAATGCATTGGCTGGGAGTTCACGCGTTTGGAGAGTTCAGAAGAGACGGTCACCAACATCCACATCTTGAGCTTGGAGTTCATGCATCTCTTGAACTAAACGATGCAGCTTCTTTGGGCGTTCGGAAATAACAGTAACAGTAACAGTAACAATAACAATAACAACAGGAGGGGCGGCGGCGGCGGAGGCAACCGCCCACCCAACCTGCCGCTGCCGCGCTCAGGAGCCGCGGGGCAAGGCTTCCTGCCACGGCCCTCCCCCGGCGCCTTCCTCGCTCCCTCCTTCTTGGCAGGACTCGAAAGGGTTAAGGTTGGAGGCAGCCGCCAGGCTCTACCGCATACCTGGGCGAAAGGTTCACCTGCGCGCCGGCGGGGAGGAGAAAGTTCGCTCCGACGGGCGAAGGGGCTCTGCGGCTCTGCAGTCCGTCTTCTGCCGCCGCGCAGCTCCCAGCCGGACGGTAAGTGCTTCGGGGGAGGGTGGGCCAGACCTCACCCCATCCCTTCCACCCACCCCCGGCTCTGTCGCCGAAAGTTTCACCTCTCCAGCGGCGGCCGTGCGCCCTGGGCGCATGCCTGGATGGGGCGCGGCAGCCGCCCTCTCCTCCCGGTCGCTCGCAGGAACTGCGGTCGGGGGCGAGGGGGACGGGGCAGCGGCCGGCTGGCCCGGCGCCCGATCCTGCACAGGCTCCGCGGCTTCCGGAGGGCCCGATTCTTGCCAAGGCCCGGGGGCGCGGCGAAGGGCGCGGGGCGCTCCGGAGCGAATCGCCCAACTTGCGGGGCTCTTGCTGCGCCTAAGAAGCGGGCGGGTGGACTTTGCCTCTGAAGGGTGCCCGTAAGCTCGTCCTGGCCGGAGACTCAAGAATATGGAGCGGGGATCTGTGATCCTGGACTAGGTGGGCGCAGGTTCTGGATCTCGATCCGGAAAGCGGCCAGACGCCTGCGGGCGCCCCGGGGGTGTGTTACGCTGGCAATAGTCAAGTGGGTAGTGTATGCAAAATGAAATCGCTTGGATGGGTGTTGGCCGCGCTGAATTCCTTACTTATTTCTTGAGACCGTTGGAGGAAGAGGAGAGCGGCTGTGACGGCCTCTGCTTTTGTCTTACTGTTTCTTTTCCTTGTGCCTTTCAATTTCCAGCTCCCGATTTCCTTATTGTTATGAAACCTGCCTTAAGTAGCCCGAGACATGGTGAATGCTGGTTGGGATTGTAAACCCAATGGAGCACAAAATCTTGGCGAAGCTGCTGAAATTAAAATACAAATGGCCTAATGGTTAGCTTTGGGTCTAGCGGCACAAGACAGCTTAGAAACTCACTTATTTCCTCCCCACAACAGTCCAGTGAGGTAGGCTAGCCTAAGAGGAACTGACTGATCAAAGTCAACATATAAAGTACCCTTGGGGGCAATCCTGTTCTCCTTAAGATGCTCCATTGCATTGAGTGGTTTATATATAACCTTCAGTTGTAGTTTCTTGAATATGTAGTGCAGGATTTTTCAAACTTGGCAACTTTAAGATGCCTGGACTTCAACTCCCAGAATTCCCCAGCCAGCATGAGGAATTTGGGAGTTGAAGTCCACACATCTTAAAGTTGCCAAGTTTGAAAAGCACTGCCATAGTGGCTGGGTTCACCTGTCTTGCTGTCACCTAAACCAGATTTAACAGACTATTGACAGCTGGCTGCACACATTACAGAAGGAGAAAAAGAAACAAGGCATGTAAGAGCTTATTACAACACACTTTAAAAGGATTGGGCTTCGATTGCACAGCTGTGATTCGCCCCTTCCATAAAAGCTGTGGCCAAATTGTAATTTTTAAGATGATCAAAGTGGGAAATTACCTAATGCATAAGGAGCAATTGCATGGAATTTGATGAATTCAATCAAGTTTAAATGGAAAATGAAATCATCCTTTAGTTTTGTTTTGGTTTTAAGATTTCGTCGCTCAGGTCAACTTCTGGGACCAAAAATTAACGTCCCCTGTGGTGTTAAGGTTGGGGAAACATCCTTTCATCCTTAAGTTGGAAAATTGACTGTTTGGGGCCAGGCATTACAGGAAAAACAAGATAGAATCTTCTGGCCTTTTACTGTGTACATTGTAATCATATATGCAAAGGCACATTTCATCACTTCTAAAGAGCCACTGTTTATTATTCATGGATCTGTTAGACTTATACCCTGTCCTTTCTCCAGGAGCAAAAGGCAATTTGCCGGGGAATCATCAATTGATTCCCTGTGAGGTAAGTTGGGTCAAGAGGGAGGGGCTGGCCCCAGGTCCCCCAGGGGGCTTCCATGGCTGAGAGGGGACTAGAACCTGGGTCTCCCCCCTCCTAATCCAGCATCTTCCCCGCTACACCTGATTGGTTCTTGGGTTAAAAGGGAGGGAGTGGCCCAAAGTTAGCCAATGAGCTTCCATGGCTGGGGGGGGGACTAGAACCTCAGTCTCCCCAATCCTGGTCCAGCCCCTTCCCTACTAGACCTGATTGGCTCTTGGGCTGAGAGGAGGGACTGGTCCAGAATCCCCCAAGGAGGGCTAATGTGGACTTGAAGCAAGTAATCCCTCCTCCTAGTCTAGGATCCTCACCATTATCCAACCTTTCCCCTTGGGCTGAGAGGGAGACTGGCCCAAAGTCACCAATGAGCTTCCATGGCTGACAGGGGATTCAAACCCAGGTCTCCCAACTCCTAGTCCAACGCCTTCACCCCTAAACCACCCTGGTTCTGGAGCTGAGAGGGGGGCATTGGCTCAAAGTCCTCCAGGGAGCTTCCATGGCTGTGGGGGGAACAGAACCCAGCTCTCCCCACCGCTAGTCCAGCCCCTTCGCCATTGAGCCACACTGGCTCCCTTTTTCTTTTCTTTTGCTGCAAAAGATTTACACAGCCCTCCCTCTGGATGCTGTAATTTTGGGAGGAGAAATTGGAGAGGAAGGACCCAAGATCCTAAGCTAGTTAGAGGAGGGGAACTAATATTGCTTGCCAGGTGCCAGGTTGGCCTCCCATATTGATCACTGTTGGGTTTATCTAGGATTGACAGGCAGCTGTGCAAAAAGAAAAGCAGTTTGTTTGCTGGGTGTGATTTTTCTTTCTCTTCTGCTTTCACTGCTTCTGGATCGTTCTTCCCTGGTGACCATGTGGCTGGTTTTCTGAGGTTCCTCTGTGTCCATCCCAGCTAGTCTTATCAGCTGCAACCTTTGGGCAGCTGATAATGGCTCCTTAATTCTGCATAGGCTTTGTGGATTAAAGGGCAACCACCAGGGATGTGCTGGGGCGGTCAAACAAGTCAAGATGGTGGCTGCAACAATGTGTTTGGCTTCTGGACCCACCCCTGGTGCCCCTGGCAACCAAGCCAGACTTCAAATCAAGGCAGTAAGGCATTATTATTACCATTATTATTATAATATAAAATAATAATAATAAATTTATTTTATAATTTGATGGCATTTATAAAAGCTTGAAAGAAATAAAGCACTGAGCTAGACTCTACCACATGCATGCTTTTGCTTTTCCCCACCCACCCTCTCCAGCGAAGGAATGGTGGGGTCTTTAAGAGTTTGTATTATTTCAATTTATTTATGGCTTTCCCCCTGGAGGGCACAAAGATGTAGCTCCCTGAAAAATCTAAGATATAGTTCATTATTTGTATTTCTTATCTTTTTTTTTCTATCTGTGCAGTCGTGTCCAATTCTTGGAGACTGCCTGGACAAGTCCCCGCAGTTTTCTTGGCAAGTTTTCGGAAGTGGTTTGCCATTGCCTTCTTCCTAGGGCCAAGAGAGAGGGACCGGCCCAAAGTCACCCAGCTGGTGTTGTGCCTAAGGCAGGACCAGAACTCACAGTCTCCCGGTTTCTAGCCTGGTGCCTTAACCACAACACCAAACTGGCTCTCTCTCTGTATTTCTACCCTAAGCCTTTTCCTGTCAGAAAGGCCTTCCAAAGGCTTTGCCAGATTCAGAGTAACAAAACCTAGCTACAGGTACTCCTTGCTTAATGACCATTTGTTTAGTGACTGTTTGAAGTTACAACAGTGCTAAAAAAGTGACTTACAACCAGTGCCTGAAGTTACAACTGTTGCAGTGCCCCCACGATCACGTGATCACAATCCTGGTGCTTGGCAGCCAGCTCACACTTACAACGGTTTTAGTGTCCCGGGTCACGTGATCGCCATTTGTGACCTTCCCAGTTGGCTTCCGGCAAGCAAAATCAATGGGGAACTGTGTGATTTGCTTAACGACTGCCACAAAAAAAGGTTGTAAAATCAGATCCGATCACGTGATGATTCACATAATGACCGCATCACTTAGCAACCTAAACTACAGTCCCAATTGTCATTAAGTGAGGACGACCCCTATATGTGTGTGTGTGTGTGTGTGTGTCTATATATACACAAATATAATGTATTGTGCCAATCCATAGGTTATATGGATGCTGGGAGGGAGAGGAGGAAGGAAAGATGGTTAATACAGATTCTGAGAAAGGAAACAACTTGGACTACTGCAACACACTGTACTTGGGGCTGCCCTTGAAGAGCATTCGGAAGCTTCAGCTGGTACAGAATGCAGCTGCCCGGGTTGTCAATAGTGTCGGCTACTCGGCACATGTCACACCACTGCTTCGGGAGCTGCACTGGTTGCCGGTGTGTTTCCAGGTGCAATTCAAGGTGCTGGTTGTCGCCTTTAAAACCCTTCATGGGTTGGGACCATGAATCAAACAAGTAAAACAATACAAAAAATATATAAATACAGCCTTACCTGAGGGACTGTCTTTTCCCAGTTGTTTCTACCCATCCAATCCGGTCCGGCAGGCTGGGCGTGCTCCGGGTCCCATCAGCCAAGGAACGTCAGCTGGCGGGGACCAGGAGACGTGCCTCTTCTGCTGTGGCGCCTGCCCTCTGGAACACCCTCCCTCCCGAGATTCGGATGGCCCCCACCCTTTCGGCTTTTCGGAAGGCCTTGAAGACCTGGCTTTATGCCCGGGCCCCGAGTGTGCAAAGGGGCCCATTTCATGGTTGTGCTGACACCCACAGTTTGTTTAAGATCTCTTGGCTGCGCGTATACATACATACATACATACATACATATATATATATAATGTTGTTTTACTTGTTTGATTGTTTTTATTATTGTTAGCCGCCCAGAGTCACTGGCCTGAGATGAGCGGCTATATAAATGGAATAAATAAATAAATAAACAGGAAAAAAGAACGAAGGAGATGTGGGGATTTTATTTTTGCTTCTTTTGTTTCCTTATCTCTTGCCTACTCTTCCATTCTCTCTTCTAGCAAGGATAGGCATAGAGAGTGTTTGGGTAACCCCAACCTTTTAAAGCAGTAAAATAAAATCAGAGCTTTCATGAAAAAGCTAGAAGGGAGAGGGGATCTTGAGCACAGCCTGAAGGACGTGGAAGGAAAGAAGGGCCTGCAATGGAGTAGCCAGAAGGGGCTGTCGCTGGCTGGCTGGAATCCAACGCTGGCATATTCCACCACACTGTTCTATCTGCAGGCTTGGGGTGGGGGACCTCGGCGGGCTTCTATTTAGCTAACAAGCCAACACAACAAAGCCGTTCAGGCTGTGGGAGGCGTATATCTTGTTTATGCAGAACTAGAAAGATGAAATTAGGTACTCATGAATTGTTTGATTTGGATAATGCAAAACAGGGAGTCCCAGTTTTGGGCCCAAAAGAACATTGAGTGCCAGGTCAGGCCCTTGAGGGCCCATTGGCTAGAGTGCACAGGAGCATGTGAAGTGTGTGCGCAAAGATGCACAATCTTTTCCTCCACGCACAGTTACAAATGCATGCGGAGAAATCTATGCATGCATATCTATCTATCATCTATCTATCTATCTATCTATCTATCTATCTATCTATCTATCTATCTATCTATCTATCTCTGTCTATCTGTCTATCTGTCTATCTGTCTATCTGTCTGTCTGTCTGTCTATCTATCTATCTATCTATCTATCTATCTATCTATCTATCTATCTATCTATCTATCTATGTGTTTGGGTTTTCTCCTAACCTTCTCAACTCAGCAAAACTCCAACCATTGTAATACTGTAAGTCATTCCTTCACCAAGATGGACATAACTTTTTATGAGTTGTATTGGTGACTTTGAGCATTATGGTTGTGGTTAAAGTGTTTTATACCCTTGTAGAGTCATGTTTGTGAGATGGGAGGCCATATATGTTGCTTAAATAAAAATTATAAATGAACGGATACCAGTCAAACTGAGCCAGGGTTGAAAGGCCTGGTGAAGGAAAACGGAGGGAGAGGCCTTTAAGGGCCTCTGGGGGTCAAGAGTTCCAGCACGGGAGATTGGCGGAGTGGGTACCACAAGGAAGGCCACGTTCTCACTTCAGAGAGATAACAGGCTTTTAATGCACAGAACCTCTTAGCCCCTTGGGGAATGCATATCAGCTCTCCAGCCCCATGTAGAAGTTTCAGATCCATACAACTCCCATTCATTCATTCCCCTCTTCCCCAAGGAGAGAAAAATGGTTGAGCATGTGCTGCCACTGCAGAACAGACCCTGCGGACTGAACTTGTGGGCTGTAAAAGACCTGGGGAGGGGGAGATTTCAAGAAAGATTGGTCAGGAGCATCTATGGAAGAAGCAGCTACGATTGTGGATGTGTAGATCAGTGTTTCTCAACCTTGGCCACTTGAAGACGTGTGGACTTCAACTCCCAGAATTCCCCAGCCAGCATGGCTGGCTGGGGAATTCTGGGAGTTGAAGTCCACAAGTTTTCAAGTGGCCAAGGTTGAGAAACACTGATGTAGACATTTCAGTTTAATGCCAATTCATGTGCAGAAAAAGAGGAGCAAACTTGATTTGTGGTCGCATTCAGTTGGGAAGCCTCTGGTCTGTCTTTGCTCTCGCTCTGTTTGGTCCTTCACCTTCCTTTGCGGCATCATGAAAAGGAAAATGAGGCTGACCCGCATGGTGTTCTGGTTTGTAGGGGACAAACAGGGCGCATAGTCAGGTTGAACAAAAGCTTTTCCCAGTTCTTATTCCAGTAGAACCAGTTGTGGGAAGGCTGATGGGGAAACTCCTATTTTTGTCGGGGGACCTCATGTCCCTAACTATCTAACTAACTAATTAACTAACGAACTAACTAGCTCAACCTTTTTTCACACTTCTGGCTGGCAACTTTAATGGCCTCTAATCATGGGCTGCTGTTCGAGAACCACCATCGTATTTTGCAGGGTCGACCTCACCGTGTAAAATCTTGAGATCTCCCCCAAAGGTCTCATTTTTCTCTTGAGTGCAGCAACAGGGGGACGGGGAGATCGTCAGTAGCCATGGATCAGTGGCGTCAGCAAGCAGGGGTGTGTTTTTGACACCCAAGGCTCACACTTAGCTGGACCCTGGCACAGTCAACTGGGTAAAGCTAGGATTTCTCGGGTGTTTCAGAGTGGAGAGGGGCTGGATTTTTATTTTGCTAAATCTGTGAGTCCTTGGAAAATTCTCTTTCTCAGCTATTTGTTAGTGCATTTGACAATTGTTGCTGGAAAAAGACACAGTTGTGCTTCCTGGGAGTTGAGACTGACTCAAAAGAGCTTTACCTTTTTGCTGGTAGTGATGATGGTCAAATTTCAGGGGGTCTGGAGAATACAGGCTGACCACCCTAATTTGAGGGTCAGAACAGATTTGGCCCAAGGCGGTCAGCTGCTGACCCTCATAATCCCTTTAATTGTACGGATGTGTGTGGGTATATTCATGAAACCGAATTTTTATTTTATTTATTTATCTGTATATCGAATTTGTCACTGCCCATCTCGTTGAACAACTCTGGCTGAATTTACTTAACCTGGCAACAAAATTAACCAATTTTTCTGGGTTAGTGCCTTACATGGACCCATCAGCTTTCCTGTTTTTGCCTCAACCCCCCCCCCCCCAAATTCTGTGAGGTTGAAACTAACCCAGCTGAGCATGTTGTGTTAAGTGTAGCACTGCCCTGTTGTGTGAACACAGCCTGTGGGGGTACTTTTCTCTAGCGCTCAACTTAAGTGGCGCATGCCCACCAGATTGTATCCGAAATAGTTGCATTGAAAATAAAAGCAAAATGTTGGCCATAGTTTGCCCTTAGTTGGGCAGAAGTCAAAACGCAGGTGGATTCGAAGGAGCAAAGAAGTTGCCCCAGAATATGTGCTGCTGGAGAAGATGTGGGATCAGCATTTCTCAGACTTGGTCATTTGAAGATGTGTTGAACTACAACTCCCAGAATTCCCCAGCCAGCATGGCTGGCTGGGGAATTCTGGGAGTTGTAGTTCACACATCTTCAAGTGGCCAAAGTTGAGAAACATTGCATGAGATGCTGGTGAGCAAGACGCCCTCTGCTGTTCATTCCCATTTATGGGATTTTGAGGCAGGGAAAACCACCATAACTCTTCCCAGAGAAGGCTAAAACTCCAAGATCTGTTGCCATCTTGGGAACATCCCACAATTTAAGGGTTTGTTTCTGAGCCGAAGTGCTTCCCCCGTCCTTGTCGGGTGTCCGTCCTATCTGTGCGTCTAAAGAAGTCGACAATCAAATACGGATTGTTTTAGCTGACCGATTCCATCAGATTTAGACCTCATCTTTCCTCCAGAAGCTCAGTTTAAAAGCTATTTCATGCTTTTAAATGTGCCTAGAGGTTTGAAAAAGAAGAATTTCTTAAGGAAGGAGGGGGCTTTTATTTGCACAAAGCTATTGCAGAGCTTCCTGTACTGACGGGGGGTGCCTGGTTACATTTGAGGTAGAGGACTTTTTTTCCCAAGCACTTGATCACAACCCAGTTTCCAAGGAAAAAACAGAATTTAAGAAATTCTCTAGGTTTGGCCTCTGCGTGCAATGGATCTGCCCTTTGCGTGGCTCACTGAGGGCCTCCCGGAACTACAATTTCCATATTCCTGAAGGGCATCAGGCTGGTTAAGTATAGCCCAATGATCCTACCTAGCTATTTTAGCTTTTCTGCAAAATCTTTGAGATCTGGGTAAAATCTGGGATTTACCTTCGCCCTCAGCTGAGCAATTTCCTCCCTTTTCTCTGCTAACAGCAGTCCAAACCTTCAACAACAAATATTGACACTGGGAGCTGGAGGGGAAACTAGATTTATCTGCGGTTTACCAAATTCAGAGAGGTATTCAGAGACAAGGTCAGCAATTTTTCAGGCTGAATGCTGGTTTTCAAAATCCCCCTGGGTCTCTTGAATTCCCCACTGGAGGCCCAGTGTAGAGGGAGAATTTGGCCAAATAAAGGAAGGAACTTTTGAACCCATGAGTTTATAAGACCTCAGCTCGACTGCAGAGCCCCTCCTGGTGTTTTGGAGTGTAGAATTCTGCAGGACGTGGCCGGTGATCATGGATTATGGGTAGTGTGGTCTGATTGGGTCTGATGAAAAGTTGCAAGAGAGTTTTCATCAAAGGCCGACTGGAAGGCAGCAAAGCTGTGTCTTTCTTTTCCTATGCTTTTCGATATTGGCTTTCCATCTAGGTTTTTGTTAGTCCCCCGGAATTATTTGATTCAGATGGGTGGCCGTGTGAATTCACTGAATAAGTACGTGTCCACCAGTACAGCATCCAAAAACAAACCGTGGGACTGTAGGTGCTTTAAGCTAACTAATTTCTTGCTGCACACCCACCAGCACTGGAAATTAAGCATGACGGCATTTCCTGAAGCAGGCGTTAGGGGCCCTCCTGATATTTTGGGCTACATTTCCAGAGCATTCCCAGGCCCCTATCCATGATCCTGCAACTGCACCAGTTGACTGCGTAGGAAGCCGCTGCCCGTGTTAAGCGGGCAGACCAAGGCTGGAACCTTTTAAAAGCTGGCGTGGTTAAAGGAGCTGGGAAGCAGGAGCCTTGCTCTCCCGCAGGTCACTCTGTTCTCCTGGTTGCCTGCTCTGCCTTCTCTAGCCCTGCGTGGGCCAGCTGCAGCCAAGTCTGCGGCTCAGGATTCTTCCAAGGTTTCCTTACGTCCACCGGAGCCTGCTGGCTTACGTAGCTTGGCAGAGAACTGGAGTGCGCTGGCCCCACCTGGAATCGGTGTGTGAGTGGCGAGGTTTCACCTGACCCAGGTGCCGGGGGCGGGACTTGGGAACTCAAGGAAGGGGGGCGGAGGAGAAACAGGGGGTGGCCCTGATGCTCTGCCAGCCTGTTTTTCCGGGGAAAGGCTCAGCTGCTTAGCTGGAGCAGGTCGAACAAAGTCTCCCCAGGACTTGGAAGGGTTCTCCTGCAACCCTCTGAGCCCCACTTGGACTCCTCGGAGCCATCCTGTTTCCGGGAGGATGGTGACCAGCCCAGGTGACCGCTGAGCAACATGGCTGTGAGGTTTCAGGCAAGTGTAAATGCAAAAAGACTAGCTTCTGTGAGTGTGTGTGTGTGTGTGTGTCTCGAGCGACTGCTTTCCACGGTGCAAAAAATGCACCGAGAAAGCTTTGGGAGTTGCAAATTAAGTCTTGATTGTTTGACCCAGCCAGCCAGCCAGCCAGCCAGCTGTGCTGCTCTGGGCCCAACACTTTCATGTCAAGGGCGTGGGCAACCAGGGGTTTTCTGGGAATGAAAGTGATCAGGCAGTTCAGGAGCCCTTTTCGTGTTTCTAGGATTGCAACTTTAGTGTAATAAGGTGAAAAATGTTTCTGCATTCTCCCCGTAAACACCTGGGCTGGTGCTGAGAAACAATGAAGGGATGAGTGTATTCGGGGCACAGGAAGAACGCGTGTCACTGAATCACCGAATCATTCACGGTCAGCGTCTTGGCATGTGTGTGGGTGCGTTGTTTTGTGCTTTGGGGTGGAATGTGGTTTCTACCACATGGTTGGAGCACAAGTAACACTTTCCAAAAAAACAGGCTGCTAGTGAGGATTCGGCTCGCCGCTTCGAATTCTGTGCTCATACCCCTGCTGAACTCGGCGTCTTTTTGGAACGGAAACATGCTTCTTCCTCATCCTCTAGATCTGAGTTTCCCAGATAGTAAACAGGCAAGAGCAGGTAGTCATTCAACAGATGCATCAGTTCCCTGGAATGGCTTTCACAGGGGGAGGGAGTGGGGGGAGGAGACAGCGTTGCACAAGGGTTCTTCCTGCTTATGAAATTATAGTTCAAAAATGTTAAGCAGCCCTGCCAAGAACAAGCCCTGCTGGGTTGTGGGCTTTGGGAAGGTGATGGGGGCAGTCATGGGCGAATCCGGCTGGAAACAAAGGCCCTCCAGAGCGTTGTAGTGTCAGCAGCCCAGGAATGTGGGTTTGCCACTGGCAGCGACAGCGCTCATTATATCTCAGGGAATTGTTTACCTTTCCAGAAAGTTGGGTTGTGTGCAAGGCCCAAAGTCTGCCGTGCTCCACGTGGGCCAGGAAGGCTCCTTTGATGAGCAAGGAAGCTCAAAAGGCTGAATTGTGGGTCCCTGGCACACAAAGTTGCAGGTTCCAATCCCCCAAATGAAAAAGGGACAAGAACCAGGGGATGGAGAAGAAACTTCAATCTGCTGGACATTTTGGAGCAGTGTTTCTCAACCTCGGCAACTTTAAGACAGGTGGACTTCAACTCCCAGAATTCCCCAGCCAGCCTTGCTGGCTGGGGAATTCTGGGAGTTGAAGTCCACCCGTCTCAAAGTTGCCACGGTTGAGGAACCCTGCGCTAAACCATCTCCAGTCTCCATTTGAAAACCTCCATGGAGGAGGAGGTCCCCCATTATTTTAGGCAGAATTTGCCACTGCTTAACAGTTTTTATAATCCAGAAATTCCTCCCAGAATCCAGCCTGAATTTCCTTTCTTTAATTTCACATCTTTCCGGCATTCCTCTTAGAACTGTAAGAGCCAAAGCATTGGTTCATCCAGTCATAATATTTTTTTATCCTATTCCTTGAATTAATGACTTTAAAACATTGCCACCATTTTTTTAAAAAAAGAAGCATCTTTGGGTTTGGGTGAGACCATATGGAGGAGTCTTTCTCCTCTTTTGCGAATTTACTTCTTGTTTTAATTGAGGATCCATTAAGCATAATTAACAATTAAAGATATATGCTGACTCTATATTAGAGAGGCTAGATAGGAAGATGACAACTATGGTTTTGAAATTGGAGGAAGAAACCTGTACCATGCTGTTGACGCTACTCTGACAGCTGAAAATGCACATGATCTGGAAGATCTAGTAATGATAGTCAGGGAGCACAGTGAAAAAATGGGTTTAAGAATATAAAGAAGACCAACTTAATCATCACGGCTATAACAACCAGCCTTAGAATTAACATTGAAGATATTGAATTAGTGGATAGTTTCTGCCATTTAGGATTGACTATCTGGAGAAGTTGGTCCTACATTCAGAGTTCTCACTCAAGGCACAAATGACCAGGCTCAAATTATCATATATGGACACTTTATATGAATACCTACTCTCTAAAGAAGCCCTTAATGCTGGGAAAGGTGGAAGGAAAGAGAAGAAGAAGATGACCAGCAGCAAAGAGGATGGACTCAGTTATAGTGGTGATGGACACACCATTGGAAGACCTGATAAACCAGATGAGGGACAGATTGTCTTGGAAAAAAGTCTACCTATGTGGTTGTTAAGAGTTGACAATGACTTGATGGTGCATAATCAATCAATCAACAGTAAAGCACCAGCAGTCAAGCAATACACCGCAGACTAGCACTTGGTAGAGTAGCAGTGAAGGCCTTGGAAAAGATATTCAAATGCTGTGCTGTATCTATTACCTACAAAGATCAGGATTGTGGAAGCCATGGTCTTCCCTGTGACCATCTACAGAAGTGAAAGTTGGACTTCGAAGAAGCAGGGTAGGAAGAGTATTGATGCTTTTGAACTTTGGGGTTGGAGAAGACTCCTGCGAATACCTTGTTACCAGCCAAGAAAACAAACCAATGGATCACCAAACAAATCAACCCCAAGTTCTCACTCGAGGCACAAATGACCAGGCTCAAATTATCCTACTTTGGACACATGATGCAAAAACCTAGTTCTCTGGAGAAGGCTCTCATGCTGGGAAAGGTGGAAGGAAAGAGAAGAAGAGGACAACCAGCAGCAAGGGGGGGATGGACTCAGCTACAGGGGCGATGGAGGTGCCATTGGAAGATCTGAAGGCCCAAGTTAGGAACAGATCGTCCTGGAGAAAATTTATCTGTGTGGTCGTTGAGAATCAATTCTGGCTTGGTGGCATATAATCACTCAACCAAACAAGCTCATGATAATTACTTTCTCATCCACTCAATAGCCTGTGGCATAATTTTGCAATGCCCACCTAATGAATTGTTCTTGAGTCATTGCTGATGTTGCAGCAGTAAACTATTTTTTGTTTTTATTTTAAAGGCGAACTTGGGCACTTCTAACTTACCTGCTTCATCCAGGAAAAACCTTTTAGTGCTGGTTCAGTTTTTAGGCATTGTTTAGGAATATATGTGCATTCTTGGGTAAAACGGAAGGCCTGTCTAATCTAGCATGGTGTTTGCTGTGAGCTGAGCCTGAAGGTAACATTAATTTTTTGTGTCTTCTTCCTGGTTCTAAATAATCTCAGGTAGACTGCCTTTGAAGCTGAAATTTCTATTTCCATCTCATTATCCTCATCCCTGTCATCACCAATGTTTGTTAAGAAAAATTCTGCAAAGGTTTATGTAGTCCAGTATCCTGTTATTCCTCTTCTTGTTGGTCTTCTCTTCAGATAGACTCCCTCTGAACCTAGAAGTTCTTTTTGCCATTCACAATAATGTATATTGTGGCAGCAATTTTGCTAGGCCTCTCCTAAACCCCACACCCTTGGAAGTCACGGTGTTACTAGAATTCTAGTCTTACAGGACAAGAAGGGAAAAAAAACCCAGGCTGTGTTTATCATTACACAGTGAGATACCACACTGTATTTTTTTAAACAGTGGACAGAATGTCAATAATCATGCATAAAACTGTTAAGACTACATTCAAACATATTAAGTGATTTTTCCCAGATAAATTCAGGTGCCCGTTTTTAACTTTAACTATAGATAATTCTGTAGTTTGCAAACAGTTGCTTATGTGAATTCTGTTTCTGTTTCTGCTTGTGTTTCTGTTAATAACATCATGTGCCCCAAGACAGGTTGATTTCCCCCCCCCCCCAGGGCTATGCAATATATTTCAAGCATGGGAGTGCAAAACTTCTATTTTGAACGTTGGGGAGCATTTGCATTTGAAAATAGTGTGTTCTGAGCTTGCCATGTTTCCAGGGTATTCAAAATTGTCTGATTCTATTTTGAAATGCAGTTTTGCACTTAAAAAATGAGGCAGCTGTGAAATGTTGCAGCGGAGCAGTCCAGAGCAAAATTCTTTGTAGATTACTCTGTACTTTACTCCTTTCACCTTGTGAGAGGACCTTCCGTTAATATCCTGAATGATGTGATAAATCTTACCGGCTGCTAGATCTCAATGAGTACCATTCTTTTCCCTCCCCAGCTGAACGAGCTCAAGCCAGGGGCGTCCGAAAGGGGAGTGGGCCAAAAACGTCAAAATGGTAATTGCAAGCACGCAATTAAAGTCCTGTCCCCTTTTTTTCATACATTGGATCAATGTTTCTCAAAGTATGGTTTGAGGCGTCCCCCAAGACCCTCTCAGGGGTCCGTGAAATCAAAATTATGTGCCAGTCTATGCTGAAAAATAAAACAATATTAGAACCCCATCAAACAATCACGAGAACTGGTAGCGGCAGCAAATGCATCAATTTTCATTTTTCATACGGTAAATATCAGTAAATATAACCCATGCAAACAAAAGCTCTTTCAGGGTCCTCCGTAATAAAAAAATAAGTGGGTTAGGGTCCTGAGAGAAGAAAGTTCAAGAAACATTGCGTTTTTCTTTTTTAAAAGGATTCTGGAGATCCTTACAGACCTCAGCCAATCATAATTTTCAAAAAATATTTTGTGTGTTATGTTTTTTTGAAGTCCCCTAGTGTCACGAGGCCGAGATGGGTGGCTATGTAAATCCTATAAATGAAGACAGTCTTTCAAAGAGGAAAGCCAGGTCAGACCTAATTGGAATACGGAGGGGAGACCACCAGAACATCTAGACTGGGCATGAAGAAAATACCCCAGAAGAAAGCAGCAGCAAAACCACGTCCGTATGATTTTATCAGTGCCAAGAAAACCTCAACAGCAGTAGCACACGACTCAAGGGAATTGTCTACTTTACCCTTACACCTTGTGACGCCAGTTGGTTTGCACCATGGGATGAGAGGGACATTGGAAGATGGCATTTTGTTTGCGTTCTGCAACTCATCTCAGTGAAAACACAACTCCACCCAAGAGCGCCTGAGCTCCTGCGTTTTTAAATTCCACTTTTGAATTTAAAACAACACCAGGGCGCTGCATCTTCCTCTGCATTTAATTAGGGGAAGGAGGCAGGAACAGAGCAATGTAAACGTCGATGGCAGATTTGTCTGGGGCACCTATTTGCAAATGCCTCGTGAATTGTTTCCATAAATACCCCGGGCGAAAAGCTGTGCAGAATCCCTCAAGGAGTTTGCAGAGAAGTATTTTTCCTTCTCCTCTGACTCCCGTGCGGGAAACTGGTCCTCAGGTTTGCTTCAGAGGAACGATGACCTATTTTTCTCCTTAAAATATTTCGGCGCCATGTTTCTGCTGCAAAATTGCATCCAGTCAGTCAGCTTAAAAGGACAGGAAAATCATATTCAAACAGTTTGGGGGGTTGGTAAAATCAGCTAGAAAATGCCTTTTTCTTTTTTCAAAGCTATTAACAGAGGGTGCAGATGACTGTTTATAAAAAAATATCTGGGAGTTTAAACCTCCTAAGCTGCAAAGGGGAATAATGGAAGGAATTGTATGAAGTTATGTAAGAAGAAGAGTGGAAATCGGCATTCACCTCTGTTGTTCTTGTTGCTTTTTCTGAAGTTGCTTTGTATTTTTGTAGAATATGGGCTTTTCCACATTTGTTTATACCTCTCTACCTTAGGAGGAGGAATTCAGGACACAGAAACTTAAAATAGCATCTGAAATGTTAACTCTTTCAGGGGGATTCACTTGCATGAAAAGTTACAAGTAGGTTACAGTTTATATCTTAGTTAACAACAACAAAATGTTCTTTTTTTTTAATAACAATTTGCTCTTGAAAAGCCTCGGAGAATGAAACAGCGGTCAGAAACCGTAAATCCAGCTTCAGAGGCTTAGGAAGATCTTTCATTCTCTTCCTCAGCTTTCCCTTCATTGATATTCTCCAATGGGGGCATCCGAGAAAGGACCTTGAACGCAGACAGAGTATTTGATTTTGGGCCGAATCGCGTGGGAAAACCAGTCTTTTCAAAAGGGGACTGAGACACTTGAAGCCAGGGTGTGCAACTGGTTTTGAACCCGTAAATGGTGCCGCGTTCTAGAAGACGGCTGAGAAGAAAGCGAAGGGCAAGGGCAAAAAATACTTGATTTAATCTGACGAAAATGTCGTGGTAATTTAATTCGGTACCCCGCATGGGATTACGACAATTCAGCAGCAACTTTAGGAAGTTGTAAACCTTGGTTTGATTTTTATTCATTTCCTTTTATGTCCTGCTTTTAATTCAAGAGCTCAAGGCGGTGTAGGTAGTGGTTGCTCTTCCCTTTTTTCTCCCAACAACAACCCTGTGAGGTAGGTTAGGTGGAGTCCCCCCTCCCCCTGGGAGCTTCTACGGATGAAGGGGATTAGAACCTGGGTCTCCCTGCTCCTAGTCCAGCCCCTTCCCCGCTAGACCTGATTGGTCCTTGGGCTGAGAAGGAGGGACTGGCCCAAAGTCAACCAATGAGCTTCTGTGGCTGGGGGGGGGACTAGAACCTGCGTCTCCCTGCTCCTAGTCCAGCCCCTTCCGCACAAACCTGATTGGCTCTTTGGGCTGAGAGGGAGGGACTGGCCCAAATTCAGCCAATGAGTTTCTGGGGGCTGAGAGAGTTTGAATCAGGGCCATGCATTAATTGCTATGTCACACTGGCTTAAAAGTTGTCTAGCATTTGGAGTGAAGAGACTGAGGAGCTCACTTGGTGATTATATCCCTGTCTTTCTCTCTCAGCCCAGCCTACCTCACAGGGCTGGACGTTGTGGGGCAAACTAAGGGGAGACCACTGCCCCACGTACGCCACCTTTTCTTTGGCAGGAAAAAGCAAAACAACCAGATTCTGCAGGGCTGGTGGACGTTTTTGAAATTTTTAAAAAAAGCAAAATAAATGCAAAAATAAATCAGGACGCTGGCAGGCAGAAAGGTCAGATTATCCATTGAGTTAGCTTTGCGATATCTACATTTTGCTCTCCAAGGTCCTGAGCTGGTTAAAAAAAGGTCTTTCCTACCTTTTTTAAACGGGAGATGCCAAGATTTTATCCTTTTATAAAGAGGGGGTGTGGCTCTTTCATTGTGCATGCAAAGGCCCCCAGGGTTGGCGAGTCCCTGGGGAGACCCAACGGATGAGTCCATCTTTTGCCCCTCCATCGCTCAGAGCAATGGATGAGATGAAATCAGGTTCTTTCTCTGCAAATGAAAAGGTCTTGCATGATTACAAAAGCATCTTTGTACTGTATTCTCTCTGGATGGGGGTGGATTTTAATACTGATTGGTTGGAACTTCTCCACAATATAAAATATTCCCAACCCCTCTCCTTCCCAAAAATCAGCATTTCAGGGAGGTCTCTGGGGAAGTTTGCTCTCCAGTTAGCTATGGGTATGGTGACCATATCTTCTTGGAAAAAATAAAGGACAAACGTGAAAAAGGGGCAAATAACCTGAAAGGTTCATAAGAATTTTAAAAAATTAATTATTTATGTGTATAGCTTTGCTTTATGAAGGAAAACTCAAGGGCACCACCAAGAAAATAACTAATTACATTGAATAAATCTAAAGAACAGGACTGTTCTTTACAATAATCAGTTAATTAATTAAACAATAAAATAATTTATAATGAATAAATGAATAAATAATGGTCACTGTAGCACTGGGAGAAGGCAGGGTTGTTAGTTTGGCTGGGATGAAATCCACAAAACAGACCATGGTTTGCCACCGAAAAGATCCTAGTTTGCAAGGAGCTGTGCGTGCAGAGAGACAATGCATCTAAGGCAGTGTGTCTCAACCTTGGCAAGTTTAAGATGTGTGGACTTCAACTCCCAGGATTCCCCAGCCAGCATGCTGGCTAGGGAATCCTGGGAGTTGAAGTCCATACACTCATCTTAAACTTGCCGAGGTTGAGAAATGCTGGTCTCAGGCAAAGGGAACCAGGATAGTTTCAGAGAAAGCAATAAGCTGGGAAACTAAGTAGGGAAGGCAAGGGGAGGTGAATGAAGCAAGAAGAGGAGAAGCCCAATATTCTGGCTATGGAAAAATATAAATAAATGTTATTTTGGGCTGACGTGCACTCACTTATCATTTGCAACTTCCTAGATTATTTTTAAATATAAGGAAAAACTTCCTGCGGTTGAATCTGTACAACAGGGGAACTGGCTGTGTATGGGGCTGTGGGTTCTCCATCGCTGGAGGTTTTAAAAAGACTTCTTGAGGATGGATTAATCAGTGTTTCTCAACCTTGGCAACTTGAAGATGTGTGGACTTCAACTCCCAGAATTCCCCAGCCAGCCTGGGGAATTCTGGGAGTTGAAGTCCACACATCTTCAAGTTGCCAAGGTTGAGAAACACTGGATTAAGTAGTTAATGCACATGGCAGAGGGTTGGACTAGATCAATGGTTCTTAAAGTGGGGGTCCCTTCCAATTCCAGAATCCTATGATTTTCAGTCATTGTTCCTCTGTGATGTTCTTCTAGGTGGCAGAGATGGAGGAAATGATCATCTGGGAGCAATATACAATTACACTGAATCGGGTAAGTAGAGGCATTGTAACCACAGCCACAAAAATAAAATAAATAACAATAATTTCATTTGGCAGATGTTTCCTGCCCCCCTTTCTCCAGATAGGGATCGGTGACTCGACCCTGCTTGGTGTGAGTCCCTCCTTATGTTGGATTCCTGGTTCAAGAACCGCATTTCAAAACAAATTGGAGCGTTTGTAAAGACATCTGACCAAGGCTGTCAGGTCTGGAAACCAGGTCCCCTAAGGAACCATTTTACTGATTTTATTTTTATGGGGCTTAGAGGCCATTCCACTCATGAATGATTCTGAATGGCTGAACATCCTGTTCTCCATAAATGAGGGGGAAAACGATATAATAGAAAGGAAGCATATCCATAGTATTTCTGTACATAGTCTACACAAAGCATCAGGAAGTTTTATCAGTATAACCCCAAATCGAGTACAGGTCGTCCCCGGGCGAAGAACGCCTGGTTTAAGGACGACCTTAGTTAAGGACACAGCCTATTGCAGCAAAATTCGAGTTAAATCCACAATGATTCAAGTTAAATCCACAGTGATTCGAGTTCATTACACAATACTATTTATGCAGTATTATGCAATAATACTTTTCCGGCTTACATTCAAATTTGACTTAAGGACAGACCTTGGGAACGGAACTTGTTCTTAAATTGGGGACGACCTATAGTAATTGTAGAAGTTTAAAGCATAGTATAAAAAGATTTAAGGAGCAGTTAGTGGTTGGGGAAAGGAAAGGGAAGGGAAGGGAAGGGAAGGGAAGGGAAGGGAAGGGAAGGGAAGGGAAGGGAAGGGAAGGGAAGGGAAGGGAAGGCTGCTTGAATGCTTTTTCTTATAGACACAATTTTTTTTCTCTCTGGATTTTTAATTTTTATTTTCTTAATCATTATATTAAATCTCATTTTTCTTGAATTCTTGTTTGAACCCTCACCTCAGCGTAAAGCTTACCCTACAGCAATAATAATATTAATTTTTAAAAAAAGATCAAAAATGACATAGAGGAATTAAGGCTTAAACAGCTATGTATGTAATATGTACAAGTAGCATGTATTGATGTACTATTCCTTTCCCCCTTCTTTGTTCTTTGTTTCTTTTGTCTTCCCAGTTGCTTTTCACTTAATTCATAAAAATAAGAAAAAGTAGTCAGCTGCCCAGAGTTTATTGGAGTGGTCGGCCACAGTACATTTAATTAAGAATGAATGAATGAATGAATGAATGAATGAATGAATGAATGAATCCCAAAATCATAGTACATTTAATTAATAATAAATAAATAAATAAAGCCCAAAATCATAGCGCATTTAATTATGAATGAATGAATGAATGAATGAATGAATGAATGAATGAATGAATGAATGAATGAATCCCAAAATCAAAAGGCCCTCTGCTACCAGAGGAAGCAAGATCACAACCTGTTAGCCTCAAGGTTTGATGGAATAACTTGATGGAAAATACTGGGTCTGTTTTGCCTGGAGGAAAGTTAAAAGAAGGGGAAAGGGGGGGCTGCTTTAAATAGCTGGGGAGGGGGCTACACTTGTGCCCCTCCATGCTCCAAAACAGCTTCCTGGATTGAATCAAAAGTTCAAAGGCATGGCTCTACGGGGTTTTCTGCTGGGTGCAGTGACAAAAAATCAGGGTTGGCCGCCACGCCCGCGGAGCTTTGATCGCACTGGCGGGTCCATCTTGACTTTTTTGACCACAGCTTGTGGACAACTCGCAGTCCTATTTTGTGATTCTCTCCTTCTTCTCTCTCTCCTTCTTTCCTTTTCTTCCTCTCAAACATCAGCTTGCAGGGGACAAAGAACCCGTACTAGAGATCTGGTCTTTGAAATTAGGGCAAGTGCTGATAAAGATAATATGATGAATATGATTAATACCTTGACTAATCTTGATTACTGATGGTTTGGTAAGAGTTGGTCCTGTCTGCCTCTTTAGATGGCAGGGAACTCTGATTTCCATCAGTTCTGGTATCATGACTGCTATTAGAGGATGATGGGCAATGAAGCCCAGCAGGAATTGGGTAACAACACGTTCTGTACTCTGGTTTCAAAACCCAAGATTCAGTTTCTCTTTCCATTTCACTGTTCTTGCATTTCAAATTTCTAATGTTTTCTATTTCCAGATTTCCTTCTTTGGAAATGTTTGTTTCCATATTCATCTTTTCTCTGTCTCTCTCTCTCTCTTTTGTATCTGTGAGATTTGTAGACTAGATTTTATTTTAATGTGGAATAAATGGACTCTTATGTTCTTAAATTAATATTATTTTGTTGTTATATACTGATTTTATTTAGAAAGCATTTCTTACCATTTGTAGACTTAGTGGGGTTTGCTCATTCCTTGAGTAATCTCAGTAAATAAGTAACAGGACAAAAGAAATTCCTGCATTTATTTCTTATATTGCTATAATATATAACATATTATTATATATATTATATTATTATATATATTATATATTTATTTCTTCCTTCCTCCCGGGGTTATTTTCTATTTTCTTGCAATAAGAACTGCAGGAAAAGAACTTTTTTCTCCTTTCATACAGGATCCCCGGAAGGGCTTTGGCATTGCCATTTCGGGTGGCCGCGATCGCCCCAACAGTGCAGATGGCGACACCTCTATTGTCATATCAGATGTGGTGCCTGGAGGACCCGCGGTTGGCCGACTCCAGTGGGTACTTAAAACAAGGAGTTTCAGCAAACTCACAAACCAGGGAAACCAGTATTTTTCTCTGGGATCCCCAAGACTTTGTGCAATTGCTATTTGCCTTCTGTGATGTCACAGCAGTTTAACCAATGGCTGGGCCATTACAGCCTTTGGGGGCGGGACTGGTGTAATGATCTCTTCATGCCCAAACCTGCTTGCTTGCTCAGTGCCTGCACCAGTGTTTCTCAACCTTAGCAACTTTAAGATGGGTGGACTTCAACTCCCAGAATTCCCCAGCCAGCAAGCTGGCTGGGGAATTCTGGGAGTTGAAGTCCACCTATCTTAAAGTTGCTAAGGTTGAGAAACACTGGCCTGCATTGTGCCCCACCCCAGCTGAGATGTCTCTGGTGGAAAAACAGGATATTTCTTAATTCTAGTACTTAATTGGTAAATGGTAAAGCTCTCTGCTTCAGGAGGGTGATCTTGGCACTTTAATTCCATGGTGCCCACTTCCACTACCTTTCTTTAATATCTCAAAGGGCTGTATTGCGTGCATGCTGCTTTTTAAAATATTTTTAATGGTCTTTTACACGGGGAAGGTCTCAAGATGGGAATAGGCTGTGTGTTTCGTTTGGGTGCCATCGATCCAATTCTGGCATCTCTAAAAAGGGCTGCGTTAGATCCCAGTTATCATTTCTGGAGAAAGCACAGGCCAGATAGGACAAAATTAGGTGAAGAAATGAGCTGACTATGTCAGCCAGCCTCCTATGTCGCTACTGAATTTCAATCTGTTCTTCATTTAGAACAATGAGGACTGGAACCTTACGGTATCTTGAATGGAAAGGCCACAGCTTGTGCCTGTAGAAAAATCCTTCCATTCACAGCCCACGGCAGGGGTGTGTGTGTCCCATCTGGTAAAAGCAGGGTGAAGCGATTTTAACAATCTTTTAAAGTCTTTTGGAAAAGAAAGAGGAGAGGGGAAACGGGGCTTCTTTCTCACTCGCTAGGCCTTGACTCTCCTCCCTGTTTACGTTTTGCAGAACCCGGGACAAGATCGCCATGGTCAACGGCCTCTCCATGGAGAACGTGTCGTCATCTTTTGCCATCTCCACTTTGAAAACTTGTGGCAAGCTGGCCAACATTGTGAGTGCCGAGGAGGCCGATGGGTTTGAGACGGGGCAGGTTTTCCAGATCCCATTTCCCCCCTATCCTACTCCCTTTCTGATCCATTGAGAAAATCTGCCCCTTCCCACGGGACTGAGGTTCTTTGGTGGATACGTAAACAGGTTCATGGTGAAATGGGGGGCTGCAATTTGACTAAAAGGCTGGCCTGGTAGAACCAGCCAATGCTGCTTCTGCTTTTTTTAAAAGTAATATAGTGATGCCAACGGGCAGACAATGTACAACATTAGAGGAGAAACGTCCAGTTCTGCTTCTTGGCCCGCTTAGCAGGAAATGCCCCTCCGAAAGGCATTGGATGAATTTCTGTGATGTCACGGCATGCTGTTGAACCTTCTAACCGCAGAGTTGCCAACAACCAGTCAGGATACGCTTTTCAGTTCTCTCTCTAGATCAGTGTTTCTCAACCTCAGCACCTTGAAGAAGTGTGGACTTCAACTCCCAGAATTCCCCAGCCAGCATGGGAACATTCATATTATTATCTAAACAAGCCAGGATACTAAACCAACATCAAACTCGACTTCAGCTTCTTGGCTCATTCTGAGAGTAAGTTAACCTCGG
This sequence comes from Python bivittatus, assembly GCF_059951505.1. Taxonomy (NCBI): domain Eukaryota; kingdom Metazoa; phylum Chordata; class Lepidosauria; order Squamata; family Pythonidae; genus Python; species Python bivittatus. The sequence continues at coordinate 4,943,362 of NW_028277087.1, forward strand.
CTGATCTTGCAAAGGGCCGGTGTAGTTTGTACTTGGATGGGAGACCACTAGGAAACCCCAGAGAGGTAGATTAGAGCAGGCAATGAAAAAATGGCGGCAGCAGATCACGTCCATACTGTTGCCATGAAAACGTGAAGAACATATCCATGAAGTCACCAGTCCTTGATTTGAAGGAGACTTTATCTTTTTGCTGGCTGGGGAATTCTGGGAGTTGAAGTCCACACTTCTTAAGTAGCTGAGGCTGAAAAACACCGCTCTAGATTACAGTGTGCATGTAAAACCAGCGCCAAGCCCCTGAGCTAGTTTGACTGATCGAATCTCAGTAAATCGAATGAGAACCCCTTTCTTCTTCCTCAGCCTCACTTCAACAAGGAAACTTCTAATTAATCTTAGTTTCCAGTAGAGTTGAAATGGGAAACTATGGTCAGCATCTGAATCAAAAAGAAAAAGTCTCCTTCAAATCAAGGTTTACTTCTGGTGACTTCATGGCCGTGTCGATTAAGTTTTCTTGGCAACTGTATGGAAGTGATCTGTGGCTGACATTTTTTTATTGCCTGCTCTAATCTACCTCTCTGGGGTTTCCTAGTGGTCTCCCATCCAAGTACAAACTACACCGGCCCTTTGCAAGATCAGCCGAGGTTAACTTATTCTCAGAATGAGCCAAGACGTTGAAGTCAAGTTTGATGTTGGTTTAGTATCCTGGCTTGTCCAGATAATAATAGTTTCTAGTTCAGAAAAGTGGAAGCCAAAGTTACGTAAAGATGTCCTGGTTTCTTTACTCATCCTGTAAAGATAGGAGCGACAGATCTAAATGTATCAGCAATAAGATTAGTTTAATAACTTGGTCTAATAAAGTTGAATATGATTTGTGTGCTATGGAATTGCATCAAAATTCAGTTTCAGTAAGTTTATAGCCCTCATTGATTTATTTTCTTTTAATGTTGAGACAAAATCTCTGTCAAGCTTGAAAAAATTGTCGAGGTAAAGAAAAGTGTGCCAAAGTTTTACTGAGTGGGACTTGAGTATTCTCCTCTTCGCACCAGGAAAGGTGGTCAAGTTGCATAAAAAATTTGCGACTTTTCATACTTCCACTTTAATTCACACGATGGGTTTGAATCTTTCTTGCACGTGTTGGCCCACCCCAACACCGGGTTCGTTTCCATCTGGCCCGATGAGCCAATAAATCACGCAGAGTCGAGGAAAGCGGATTCCAACACTTTATTTCTGTGCAGAAGCAAAGAGGCACGCTCGGGACCCAAGTCCAAATCGAGTGCTGCTTCATGAACCCAAAACCATCTTTTATGCAGTTTAAGCAAGGAAGCAGTAAGCTGATTGGTACACATCTTAGACATGTGCACGAACGCATTTTATCCCATAATAGTCCAGGGGGGGGGATATTAGCATATGAGATTTCCACCTCTGCGTTCCACCTCTTTTTAGCATGCTAGTGATAAACTCTGGTTTGTCTCCAGAACTTTGTCCGGACACCAATAACCACATCTGAATGCCACGTCTCCTCTCTTTATTCCAGTCGTGGGCTCGCTTATAATGTTTCTTTAGCACAGTGTTGTCCAAACTTGGCCACTTTAAGATGAGTGGACTTCAACTCCCAGAATTCCCCAGCCAGCATGGCTGGCTGGGGAATTCTGGGAGTTGAAGTCCACTCAAAGTGGCCAAGTTTGGACAACACTGCTTTAGCAAGACGTCCAGGCAGCAACCAGCCAGTTAGTCTGTGTATGGAGTGTTTGTGGTCAGCCTATGAAGCCTTGATGGTCAATTTTTCTAGTCCCTGCTAGTGAGTTAAGGAAGTGCTGATTCTCAACAAGTGGAATAACTCCAGCTGAAGCTAATTCATGGCTCGCAAAAGCCTCTCCTAGTTTGTTTGTAAACTGATTCAGGCGGCCCTTGCACGGATTTCCTTTTTTAATTGATTTAATAAAGCAGACAGCCCAGAGGAGGTTTGTTGCTGATGCAAACTCTCTTTCACCTATCGCAGACAGTAAAAAGACCCCGGAAAATCCACCTGCCCGTTGCCAAACCCAGCCAGCCCAGGAACCAGCCTTCTGGAACTCCTACACCACATTTGACGGATGGGAGAAATGATGACTCGGATGAGGATTATGGGGACCGGGATGATGAGTCAACCCCACTAGGCAGACACCCTGGTCAGAGCCAGCGGCGGACAGAAGCAGACCGTGGTTACGATGGAGACTCGTCCAGCGAGAGAAGTTCGGGACATTACCGTGATGATGACAACGGCACCCATCGGCAGACCCTCAGGAGCCGGCGGCGGAGCCAAGAGGGGGGCCACCGGAAGCGGAACCAAGATAGTGGGTCTGATAGGCCCCCTTTTGCCAATGGGCACAGTCACAAAGGAAGTACCAGCGGGCTTGCCCTGATGTCTGGGTTCAAGAGGCTGCCAAAGCAGGATGTGCCGATGAAACCCGTCCGCTCGGTTTTGGTGAAGCGGAAGGAGAGCGAAGGTGAATGGCTAGCTTTCTAACTTTCTTTTCACCTGTTGCCCTAGTTCTGCTTCTCAGAATTGAACTACTGTCCTCTATTTTTTCCCTACCACTTTTATTGTGGTTCATCTATCCCAGTGTTTTTCAAACTTGGCAACTTTAAGATGGGTGGACTACAACTCCCAGAATTCCCCCCCCAGCTGTGCTGGCTGGGGAATTCTGGGAGTTGAAGTCCACCCATCTTAAAGTTGCCAAGTTTGAAAAACACTGATCTATCCGATCTGCCAAAATTCTTACTGATCTCATAGAGCAAATATTTCTCAGAATGGCCCCCTGTTTGAGCTTCGCTTAAATTAACTTGAAGTAGCCTTAAACAAATTAAATCAGGATAAAAATTGGTTTAATTAAATCCCACAACACTACTTTTCCACCTCGGGTAAGCAATAAATCCTTCACAAGAATAGAAGATACCAGTTAAAATGAAAGGGGACTTTCTTCCTGAAAAGTGAGATTGGCCTGTGTAGAATTAAACTACTGGATTACACAGAATGCTCTGTTTTTGTCATGAATTCTGCAGCATGCAAAAGATTGTACATGTTGCCCTTTCCCCCATCCCTATCGTGCAAAAATATCCCTATATTTTCTTGGAAAAAATAAAGGAAAAACCTGAAAAAGGGGCAAATCTGAAAGAGGTCCGTAAGGATAAAAAAATTGTTTATGTTGATTTCCTTTGTTTTACAAAGGAAAATTCAAGAGCAAAACCAAGAAAAAACTTTACAAAAATGCATAGTCTAATAAAAATCTCTAAAATCAAACAGAATATGTAAATTTATTTTAAAAAGACAATTCAGTTTTCATATTTTTCACATAAATGTGAAAGACTGGGCATTACCATTTGCACAGGAAAAGTTAAATGACCAAAATAAAGGACAAACATGAGTTTTTGAAAAATAAATAAACTATAAAGGGCTTTCCTTTATAATAAAGGACATATGGCCCCTGTACCTGTCCCACTCTTAGAAAAGGACTTTATCAATGAGAACAATGTTCACTTTGCTAATTGCTCTTTTAAAAACTTTCCTTCCTGAAAACCCAAGAATACGGACTGAAGCTGGGGAGCCAGATTTTTATCAAACACATCACGGAGTCAGGATTGGCCGCCAAAGATAACTCCCTGCAAGAGGGGGACCTTATTCTCAAGGTTAGTCGGGGAAAGGTTGCTATTATTGCAATAGTTCATGGTCTGTACAATTTTTTGGATGAGTCTGCTTATGTTATTTGTTTCGATCCTCTCCATTTGTGGGAATAGACCCCCGACATGTCACGGAAAAACCCTAACAAGTTATGCAGGCCTGCCATAACTGGGCAAATGTTTAAAAGGTGAGAGGTTAAGGTTGAGAGGTAAGTTGCAGAACAGAGTGATATTCCCATAACCTAACTGTGAACGTGCGATTTAGCCACAAGAAAAGGGGCCATCACCCATGATCAATATAAATAAATAAATAATAAACACGTATCGAACTGGAAGGGAAGGAGTGAAGGGGATCTGTCAATTTGCTTAGTCTATTTGCTTCGTCGCCTGGATGGAATTTCTAGCCACCTGTGGTGACTATGCGAGAGCCAGCTTGGTGTAGTGGTGAAGGTGCTGGACCGGAAACCGGGCGACCGGGAAATCTACTTCTCCCTTCGTCATGGAAGCCGGCTGGGTGACTTTGTGCCAGTCGCTCTCAGCCCAACCCACCTCACTGCACTCTTATGGGATAAATAAGAGGTGGAAGCATTATATGCATCATGAATTGTATACAATAAAGGCAGGATATAACTTTATTACTAATACTACTAGTATGAGTAATTTAAATACAGAGAGCCAATTTGGTGTAGTGGTTAAGGCACCAGGCTAGAAACCAGGAGACTGTGAGTTCTAGTCCTGCCTTAGATATGAAGCCAGCTGGATGCCCTTGGGCCAGTCACTCTCAGCCCTAGGAAGGAGGCGATGGCAAGCTAACTTGAAGGCACAATCACTCAATCCATGCACACGTACAAGGTTGGGTCTGTAGGCTGCCTGCAAGGAATCCCCAGAGCAGTGCGAAATACTGTATGTTAAAGTCAAATCTGTTTCTCTTTAAAGTCAAATAATGATCTCTGTCAAGATGCAAGAACCATCTTAATGAAAACAAGCTGCAGAAAATATAGACAGGCCTCACTTTCAAAAGGTAAAGAGAGAAATCTGTTTCTCAAACACAAGGGAAGATATCAAGAAAATATTTCCAAATGAAAATACGGGCATTTGTTCTTTCCTTTTTCTTTTTCTTTTGCAGATGAGCATATAGTAAAAATCCATTTTTTAAAAAAGTAATGAGTTGCAGAAAATGTTGAACAAAGATGGACAACCCATCCCCCCCACTCCTTATTTTTACAGCTCATAATGCTGCTTCAAGAAGAAAAATAAGATGAGATTCCCAGCCAAAACATTACTTCCTCGTAAGGCTGGGAGGAGGTTACTTGGTCTGACTCCTCTCTTCATCTCTTCTAGATCAATGGTATTGTCAGTGAGAACATGTCTTTAGGGGAGACGCGGCAGCTGATCGAACAGTCCGAGGGAAAACTTACCTTACTCGTTTTGCGTGATAACAGCCAGTTCTTGGTCAACATCCCTCAAGTGAGAGACAGCGATACGGAAAGTTCCCACTTGGACGGTGAGGGGGGCGTCTGGAGAAAAGCTGGGGAGGGAAGGAGGATATGGGGGGAAATGAAGGTGGATCCTGAGGCTGCCGAGATCTTACCTACAGGGAAGCAGATGAAGACAGAGATGGATTAATGGACAGGTTGTCCTCATTTAGCAACACAGTTGGGACCAGCAACCTGATCGTTAAGCAAAGCTAAATGAAACGGCAACGGTGCTTATGATCGTATTTCAGCTTTTCTTTGCGTTACATACCTGCAAAGGTCATAAATGTGAGGCTTGGCCATAAAGTTACTTTTTCATCACTGTCATAACTAAACAAACTAAACAAACAGTCACTAAATGAGGCAGTTGCTAAACAAGGATTACCTGTGGTTAGTACCAACAGGGTTTCAGGGCAGAGACATACAGGTAGCCAAAATACAAGAAGGATTTCCAACATGTGTCTGGAAGCATAACTAGGCCTTGTTTCCTTCCAAATTTGGTTCCTTGCTTCCATATTAGAAGTCATCTGGGTTACTTCCCCAGAGCAGCAACAAGAGATTGGGTTTTCTTGTGTTCTTTACAGGCTGCCCATCTTTCTCGGGCTGAGCTGTGTTTGTTCTTTCTCATCAACTTGCAGTAGCCTGGCAATTCAGCTACAGGTAGTCCTTGACTTACAACCATTCATTTAGCGACTGTTCAAAGTTATGACGGTGCTGAAAAAAGTAACTTGTGACTGGTCCTCACACTTACGACCGTCACAGCATCCGTGCAGTCACATGATCGTGATTTGGGCGCTTGGCAACCTTTGCACATTTACACTGGTTGCAGCATCTTGTAGTCACGTGACTGCCACTTGCAACCTTCCCAGCCAGCTTCTGACAAGCAAAGTCAATGGGGAAGCTGGAAGGGAAGGTTGCAAGTTGTGGTCACATGATGTCTTGCTTAACAATCGCAGCAAAAAAGGTCATAAAATGGGTATGGTCATGTGATGCCTCGCTTAACGACCACACCACTTAATGACGAATTTTCTGGTCCCTATTGTGGTTGTAAGTCAAGGATTACCTGTATTTGGTGCACCCCAGCTTACTAAGCCCTGGTTGGTTTTAATGCTCCTGTTGTGTTTGGCCAGTTTTGCCTCCTTTTTTCAGCTGCTTTTGCCGCTTGGCCACGTGGCTTGGTTGGATGGAACGTAAGCAACTTTTTTGGGCTGGTGAACCTATCTAAAAATTTGAAAGCATGTTGTGGGCGCTTTGGAAGATGGATGCCATAAGGTGGGAGACTTGTCAATTAACAACATGACTGGTATTGGGGTGTTTTCAGTCATAAACAGCCACTTCCTTGAGGAATCACAGAATCCTAAGGTTGAGAGAGACCTTGGAGGCCTTCTAGTCCAACCCCCTGCCTAAGGCAAGAATCCTCAGACCATCCCAGGCAAATATCTGTCCAACCTTGGCTTGAAAGCCTCCGGGGATGGAGCCCCCAAGACTCCAGGAGGCAGGCGGTTCCTCTTCATAGTCTCATGGTCAGGAAATTCCTCCTTACTTGGAGGTGGGATCTTCTTCTCTAGAGCTTCCACCGACTGGTTCCAACACACAAATTGGTACGGTGGTTCCCTGTTTCCTCCCACCCCATTCCCAGGATTCTCCCTCCCTCCATGGGCCCTATCAGGGGCAAATGCTGTCCTATGTTCCATGATGTCGTCATTTGTGGGATGTCATCATGATACCTATGATGTCATAGTATGACATCATGACCTATGATGTCATACTCCTGTGCCTACCACTTCTTTAGCTTCATTTTTTTCTAAGCAGGCAGGGCACTTTTCCAAACAAAGTACAAGGTGAAAGCCATCCACCGTTTTGGTTTTCTAAGGATGTCAATGAAGTCTGAAGAGGATGGTTTTATAGGCTGGTTTTTGCTTCCCATTTAATTCTTTCTCATTTAAAAAAATTAAAATAAATTGAAAGATAAGCATTCAAGAGAGGCTGCTGGCATACGGGTTTAACTGACGGCCACATTAAAAGTGTACACCGGGCCCTAGTAGAAACCAGAAATAAGCCAGGAATCTTAGAGAAATACTGTATGTCTCATTTGACACACACATCAGGCCACATTTTGGCTTAGCGTGTTATGAGAACTTGGTTAGTGAATTCTGAGGACCGCTGGCTGGCTTGTTCACACAACACACTAAGCCAAAATGTGGTTTGTTTGTGATTTACAGTATTCTGCTATATGAACCGAGCCACTGTGATGTTTACACCAAGCTTTATTTAAGTGTGTTAAGTGAACCCTCTAATTATGATTTATTCTGCAGTAATTAATAGTTAAGCAAAACAATGGTTTGCAAACACAGCCTCTCAGTGCAGCAGGCAAAACTCTTTTTATTAACAGAAATCTTTTCAAAGTTTCTTGGACTCCTGCTATTGGAGTATAGTATTTTCTCTAAGCTGCTAATTATCTTTATTAAATGACAGCTTCTAATTGCTTTGAGTTTTTATGCTCTGTTTTTATTGCTTGTTTTCCATAATTGTGGCATTCTATATATTTACTCTTTCTTGTTTTGCTTGTCTTGACCTGGATTTAAATGGACATTTTAAAAGGGTTTTTCCCCACACCTTGCAGTTTAATTCAGAAAGGAAACCACACACATTTTTGCTAAGCTCAGACATCAGACTAATGGTGTGTTTGAAACATAACTTGTTGTAGAAGATATAATGGCCATAGAAGTTTACACGCAAAATTGAGCTATGAATCATGGTTTGTAAAAAACCAAACCACACAATGCTTTATACCTTGTACAAATTTATCAGATTCATCTGCTTCTCATTAGAGAAATGTAATCCTAACAAAGTGTCTGTCTTGTAAAATCCTAGTTACTTCTCTCTGTTTTTTAGATATATCTGATCTTGGCTCAGACATCTCGCCTCCCCCTCCTGTGGCAAGTTTACCACACTCTCCTGAATCTCTGAAAAGGGATTCTGTCCGGTAAGAATCTCCCTGTAGGCCTTACCTGGCTGCTGTCATCAGCATAGATGCTGTAGCTGGGTTGCAAAAAATCCAGATAATCCAGATTAAATGATAGCAGAGAGTTAGAGATTTCAGGATCTCTTTGCTGCCATCCAGTGGTCATCTGAATTTTAACAGCCTAGGTAAGGTAGCCCTGAACATTTTTCTGTGGTCAGATTTCAAGACCAACATCCCCAACTAGGTGGCAGTATCTTGGTTGATCTAAAAACAGCTAACCAGGATTGGATTTTGTTGGATGAAGACTACTAGAAAATGCCAGGGCTGGGAGGTTGAAAAACCAGGCTGGAAGGATGCATGATTTTTTCCCAGAAAATTCCATGGCCGTGATATCATTAAGAGTCGAGCTTGAAGGAAGCATTACTTAATTACAGACTAGCATAAAATTGTAGCGTTGGAAGGAGTCATTTTACCTCTCAAATGGAGTCCCTTGCAGTAAAAGAAGTTGATTGATTAGACCCAGCTTCAGGTTTGGTGGAATCAAGTTTTTTTTGAGCTGCAATTCCAAGGATCTTCCACCACAGTATAGAGCAAATTGGGTGGCGAGAAAGTTGGGGGCAAGACCCAAGCATGTTTTATATCCTTTAAACCCATTATATCTTGGACATGCATGTCTGAACAAGAAGAACACTATGTTTGAGTTACCACAAATCAGGGACTTTAATAGCTCAGGTTAAAGGGGGGAAATAGTTGCCTGGCTGCTGCTGAGATAACTTCCTGAATTTATTTATTGATTCATTTAATTTATATATTTATGATTGGACATGCTCCTGTATTTTGTAAAATAATTTATTGTGTGAACAGTTATTTTTATGGCTTTTTTGCCCAATAAGTAAAATGTAGTAAGATCACTTCTTAATTACCATAGCTGGATATTACTTTTTTTTTTTTTTTTGCTTTCTGTCTGCTAAGGTTTCTAGCCCTCATTGTGAGTGGGCATAGACTTGGCAAATACATTCTTTTATCTGTTCCCCTCTTATGTAGGGATTTTGCTGTCTTACATTGCTTGGACTAATTTTGGATTTAATTCGGCTCTGATTCTATCTTTCTTTGTGTTAATATGTGACGCTGGGGCTGAAAAGCAGGATACAAATAAGCCATAGTCGTAATTGGTCTTTTAAATGTTGATTGCAAGAAATACCCTGGAGAGCTGTAAGATACTGTTGTTTCCCTCAAATTATAATTCTGGGTTTCATCTGCTTCTCTCCAGATCACAGAGGGGTTACAGCAGAGAAGAGATGGCGATGGAAGAGTTGACTTCAACCTCAATTCCTAGTAAGTCCCATGAACTTAGTTAGTCTTCCTTGTAAGGTTGATGATTATGAGCAATAACCTTAAGGGAGAGAAATCCACTTCTGGGATCACTTGCAAACACAGACATCATTATTATTATGGTTGGTCGCACAGTTGGCCAGATGTTTAGACTGGGTTTGGCATTTTTATCCACCTATCAAGTCTTTCCCAAGGACCTGGGATAGGCAGGTGTTGTGGTCTGATGGGGTTAAAGGGATCGTCGCAGGATGTAAGTCTGTTACCTGTCTGGGGAAGGGATGCAATACCTGGGCTGCGCTTTCTTCATTCTGGATTTTTCTGTGGATTTCTGCGAGAAGCTTATTTCTGACTTGGATGAGGAGGGAAGTGGGGAGGGAAAGGAGGCGTTTTTAAGAATACAGAACGCAAAGCCTGCATGCAAACGAAGAAATTAAACCATTTGAAGCCCTTTTTCACGGGTTCTTTCTGCCCCTTCTAGATGCCGAGGAACCCCCCAGCAATGGCTACGATTCCCAAGGGAATAATTCCATCGTGCAAAGTGGTGGGAATTTAGGGTAAGCTCCACAGTGAAGGCTGCATTTTGGACAGCAGCAGCCAGACACACAGCCGGGATTTGAGCTGTGTTCTGCTCTCGTTGTAGGTACAGTCCCGATTCGAAAGTGGTACGTTTTGTCAAAGCAAAGAACATTGGGCTTCGTCTTGCTGGCGGGAACGACGTTGGGATATTTGTGGCTGGCGTGCAGGAGGGCAGCCCGGCTGAGATTCAGGGCATTCAAGAAGGCGACCAGATCCTTCAGGTATGTCTGCCCAAGGAACCAGCCCTGATCTTGGTGGATCTGGAATCTTGGCCAGGTGCAGGATGATCACTTGCTCCAGAGGGGAAGACTAGAACTAAGGGAAGGAAACTTTAAGGATGTAGATACAGATTAGACCGGTGTTTCCCGACCTTGGCAACTTTAAGATGGGTGGACTTCAACTCCCAGCGTTCCCCAGCCAGCCTGGTGCTATTCCCTCTCTCAGCTCAACCTACCTCACAGGGGTGTTGTGAGAAAAAAATGGGTGGAGGGAGTGCTAGGCATGCCACCTTAAGTTCCTGAATGAAAGGCAACATACGTCAAAGACTGCTAATAATAAGTTAAATAAAGAGGGACATGGGCAAACGAGGTGGGCAGAGCTGCAGGGGTATGGAACATTTGGTTAATAGCGGCAGTGCTGGCCAAACCCCGCTTGCCCCTCTCTCCTGGCAGGTGAATGAGAGGCCCTTCCAGAACGTGACTCGCGAGGATGCTGTTCAGTACTTGATGGAGTTGCCCCCAGGGGAAGAAGTGATGCTACACGTTCAAAACAAACAGGACAGTAAGTGACATGACCGTTGGGTGATTTATTCACCATTGGTAGATTTTATATCCCTCCTGGAGCTCCTGGAGCTCAAGGCAGCATAGAAAGTGCTCCCTTCCCTCCTTTCCCCCCAATTCGGCAAGCGTGAGAAGGCTCAGTTTGGCTGAGCCCCTTCAGGTTGTCCTCGCTTAGCGACCACAGTTGGGACTAGCAACTCCATCACTAAGCAACATGGACACTAAGCAAAACATCACGACCACGACAGACTTACGACGTCACGTCCTATTTGGTCATTAAGCAGGTTGCTGCAGGTTTTTAAGCATGACATAACATGACCATGATGTGCATTATTACTGCTGGCTTCTCCGTTGACTGCTTGTCACAAGCCAACTGGGAAGTGCGCAAATGGTGATCACATGATAGCGGGATGCTACGACAGTCATAATGCGAAGACCGGTCATTAAAGTTACTTTTTCAGAGTGGTAACTTCGAATGGTCGCTAAGCAGGGCAGTCGTTAAGCAAGGTCTAAATGCGGTTTAAGTCTCCCCATTCCTGCATGCTGAGATAGCAAGTGGGGGAGAATCTGTGTGAATGTGTGCGTGCCTGCGTGCGTGCGTGCGCACATGAAAATGCATGTTTGAGAAACGGGGTGAAAAGGGTAAAATTCAATTATATCAGTCCATCACTTCCTGCAGTCTTTGTGGGCAAATAAAGATGATTCTCCCTGCCTATAAAAACGACGAAGGTCAGAATTGTTTTTACTTTTTCCTGCATTTCTGGGTGGTCGGGGTAGATTTTAAAAGATAAATGATTGCCTCGATCTTCATGAAGTTTTAAGGCACTAAATTTATACCTAAAATCTTCCAACCACTTTAAATAACGATTTGCTTTTCTATTAGAGGATGTGGTTACAGGGGAAGTTAACCCCCTTAAACCTTCTATCACAGAGAAACAGCTCCCCAAATTTGCTCTGCCCAGACAAGCACCCAAGGCTCCTGAAAACCGGATGGATGGATGGATGGATGGATGGATGGATGAATATATAGATACATGTATGCCTCTATTTTAAAAAAAAAATTGCCCACCTGTTTCCTTATAAGTGTTCCCAAGTGCTGGCAACTCTGAGCAGTCATATGTGGGGGATTCTTCCCTTTTTTTATCTGTATAACAATATCCCTGTAAGGTAGGCTGGGCTGGTTCCCATTGATCTCTTTTCCCTAGTTTACAAGAAGATGGTCAGGTCCAACGTGGGGGATTCGTTCTATATCCGCACCCACTTTGACTTTGAGAAGGATGCGCCTTCTGGACTGAGCTTTACCCGGGGAGAAGTCTTCCATGTGGTAGACACGATGTATCGGGGCAAACTGGGAAGTTGGCTCGCCCTGCGGATGGGAAAGGAGCTTCAAGAGCTGGACAAGGGCATCATTCCAAACCAGAGCAGGTAGATGCATGTGTTTTGTATACGGGAAGAAATCCAAGCAGGGGTGGCATAAGTAAAAATAAAAATGGCACTTTAATTATTCCTTGCTGGCAAAAAACAGTTGAGCCACAGCAGGATGCTTTCGCTCTGTTTTCGGTCTGTAATTGCTGGCAGAAAACAAGCCGGCTGGGCTGTCTGGCCTGTTTTTTGTTGGCGAGCAAGGAACCAGATATGCTTTTGCAGCATCTGAGCATGTGCAATGCAAGCCCCACCCCCTAAGTCAGTGATGGCGAGCCTTTTGGGCTCGGTGTGTCAAAAATTCGGAAAACGCCTAACTTGACTGCTGTGTCACCCCCCCCCACCCCACCCTGAACAAAAGAGAAACAATTCTTTACATATTCATTTATTTAAAAAAAATACAATCATGTCACCCAAAACGTCATGGTGTGTCACCTTTGACACATGTGTCATAGGTTTGCCATTGCTGCCCTAGGTGATACCGCAATAACAGGCATTTAAAGGAGGGCCTTACACAGTAACATAACTGCTGTGTAGGGTTTGCTATAACTCAGTGTTTCTTAAAGTGTTGTCCGATGACCCCAGGGGGCCCCCCAAGACCCTCTTAGGGTTTGCAAAATCAAAATTATTGGCCAGATGATGAAGATATTTGCAAAAATCTAGAACAAAGTCACTCTTCTCATTATTATTTTTTATTTCTTAAAAAATACAGGGTTTTTTCATGGAAAAAATCCTATGTCAATATCTAATGTGTTTAATATTGTTATTTTTACATGATTCAATAAATAAATATGCTACAAATATGTCCACTTTAATTTTTAATGTGGTAAATATCGATAAATATAACCCATACAAACCAAAGCTCTTCTGGGGTCTTCCTCCATAATTTTTAAAAGTGGGATGGGGTCCTGAGAGCAAAAGGTTTAAGAAAACTGCTATGATGTATCCCACTCTGCAGGAGTCACTTCTGCAACTCTGGTTTCACCCTGTATCATGGTTGGTTTTAACCAGCGGCTCTTGTTGGGCCAATAAGGTGACTTCCTCTGTCCCTCGTGCTCCTGATCCCTGCCTTTTTTGACCCCAGGGCCGAACAGATATCCAGCCTGGAATCAGTTCTCAAAGCGACATCAAGGACCTCCAGCGTTTTGGGGGCTCGAGCGGAGTTCTGGAAGCTGCGCGGTTTGCGGGGAGCCAAGAGGGCACTACGGAAGAGCCGGGAAGACCTTTCCACCCTCACCAAGCAGGGCCACTACCCGCCTTACGAGAAGGTTGTCCTCAAGGAAGGTAGGACCTTGTGGTAGCGAAGGAGAAAGGCGCTGCTGCTTTTCCTTAGAAGCAGATACTACACTTATGTGCGGAAGCAAGCGAGGCACCCATTTATGGGGTGCTCCTTGGGTTTCTTGCAAAAGGTGATTCCCCATGGTGCCCGTTTTTCTTTTGTAAAAAAATAGTAAGCAAATAAGGTAGTAGAGAAGAGCAAGCAGAGGTACTGCGGGTTGGCCTGAGGGAGTTAAGGAAGCAGACCTCAATCTTGTTGCAGGATATAAACAAAGGTTAATTTATTCCAGCATCTTGGCTCACCCAGATGCCAAGCAGATGGCACAGTAGCATTCTCATTGGCTCTTTGTCCTCTCAGTGTTTTGCATTCAGAGGTAGACTACTTCTGAAAGCAGAGGCTTTATTCTGTCATGGAGACTATCAACTGTTAATGTGTACTGTTCTGTGGATTGATCTACAGGTACCCCTCGGTTAACAACCACTCATTCAGTGACCATTCAATGTTACAACGGCGCTGAACAAGTGGTACTTACAACCAGTCCTCAAAGTTCTGACCATCCCAGCACCCCCACAATCACATGATCGCAATTCGGGCATTTGGCAACTGGCTCGCACTTATGATGGTTGCAGCATCCCAGTCACATGATCGCCATTTGCAACCTTCCCTGCCAGCTTCCCACAAGCAAAATCAATGAGGAAGCTGGCAGGGAAGGTCACAAGTTGCTCCAGTTAGTCTCCCCCACCTGGCAGCAGCCACCCCAAGCCCTTCTGTGCTCATGCCATGCCTTCCTGGCCACCTGTATACCCTGTCGCTCCCTCTCCCACTTACCTTCCTGCCAGCCTGCCTGTAAGCCACCTGAAACTTGCAACTTCCTGCTCGCTTCCCCACTGACTTTGGTTGTTGCAAGGAGGTCCTTACTTAACGACCCACAATCCTCACTTAATGACGACAACAGGGACTGCAGGGATTGCCATCACTAAGCGATGCGGTCACGTGATGTCACACTTTATGACCACATCGCTTAGCGATGGAAATTCTGGTCCCAATTACCATTGTTAACTGAGGATTATCTGTAATCCTTTTTGAAAGCTGTTTGTGGCCATTGCTACATTTTTTCATATTAATTCCAAAAGAATGTGTTGTTTGCAGAACACTGTGTTTTTTGTGATAGCATGGAGGGAAATGTAAGAAGTTTTTGAGACAATGTAGGGCTATGCATGCTTCAAAAATTATTCAGAAGTACTTTGGATCTTCCATGAACGTAATGTGTCTCTCCTTTAAAGCAGACTGAGTTTTCTCAGGCTTCTGCCTGAGCTTGGAAAAAAAATGCCTTCGCTTTAAAAAGTTGCACAGTCCCCTTAATGCAAAGGCATCTTTTTTCAGCCTTGCACATAAGCCTGAAAACACTGGGCTGCTTTAAGCACTTCTAAATCATTTTTGAAGTGTGCAGAACCCTAAGAGTAAGGGAAGAAACACATCCTGAGAGTTCTCAGGTGCCTTTCTTCTAATCTCTGGTGGACTAGAAACTTGATTTACGATTTGTCTTTTCTCATGCAGCAACTTTTAAGCGTCCTGTGGTGATCCTGGGCCCAATTGCTGACATTGCCATGCAGAAACTGAGCACAGAAATGCCGGATCAGTTTCAGATTGCAGGTGTGTGCGCTTGTGATTCAGGGCTGATGGGCAGCATATCTCACATGGTAGATCTCAGCCCCAGTGAGGCTCAGCACTGCTCCAGCTGTGCCTTGAAACCCTCCAGGTCATAGATTGGCTGAGAGCTGTAGGCCTAGAGCAGTGTTTCTCAACCTTGACAACTTTAAGATGCGTGGACTACAACTCCCAGAATTCCCCAGCCAGCCATGCTGGCTGGGGAATTCTGGGAGTTGAAGTCCACGCATCTTAAAGTTGTCAAGGTTGAGAAACACTGGCCTAGAGCCTGAAGGGGTGATAGAAAATACATAAATAAAGAATAAATATTCTTAAAAGTAATATTAGATTTTTTTTTCTCTTGTAAAATAAATGGTTCACTTATAAAATTAATTATTTAGAGTTGCTGGGAGTCAGGCGGCATATAAAATCAATTGATCATCATCATCTTCATTCTGGACTTTAGCTCTCCCCGTACCTGCTGCCAATTTATTAATGTCTGGCCTCCATCATTTTCATTTTATTTATTTATAGAATATTTGTACCCTCCCTCAGTCCTGACAGACTCCAGGTGGGATACAACAAAGCCCCCCCAAATGCATTCAAAGCCTATATGAATAATAGAAATCAACAATAAAAAAGAAACCCTAGAACACCAAAGGCATCATTTATTTAACCTAACACTGAACACCTGCTAGAACAAGGCTGCTTTGGTTTTTTCTGAATATTGTAGATTTTATTTATTTATGCATTTGTTAGATTTATAATCTGCCTTTGGTCCCAAAGCTCAAAGCAATGAACATCAGACACATCCCTCTATTTTTCCCTACAATAACCCTGTGAGGTAGGTTGGCCTGAGAGGGCCCAAAGTCAGCCACAGCTGCTGTGGGTGAGGGAGGACTACAACCTGGGTCTCCCCACTCCTAGTCTAGCCCCTTCCCCACTAGACCTGATTGGCTCTTGGGCTGAGAGGGAGGGACTAACCCAAAGTCAGCCAATGAGCTTCCATGGCTGAGGGGGGACTAGAACCTGGGTTTACCCACTCCTAGTCCAGCCCCTTCCCCACTAGCCCTGATTGGCTCTTGGGTTGAGAGGGAGGGACTGGCTCAAAGTCAGCCAATGAGCTTCCATGTCTGAAGATGGACTAGAACCCAGGTGTCCCCACTCCTAGTCCAGCCCCTTTCCCACTTTGGCTCCAGGGTCAAGAGAGGGAGGGAAGAGCCCAGAATCCCCCACAAACCCTCAGTGGCAGAAGGGGAACTGAACCGGGTCTCCATAATCCTACTTTGGCACTTCCATCACAACACCTTGCTGGTTCTCCCTTTATGACCCTTTTTAAGTAGCAAAGTCTTAGATTAACTGAAGCAATCCTCCCTCAGCCTTGCAAGTTGATGAGGGCTTCTGATCTTCTAGACCAGTGTTTTTCAACCTGGGCAGCTTGAAGCGGTGTGGACTTCAACTCCCAGAATTCCCCAGCCAGCATGGCTGGCTGGGGAATTCTGGGAGTTGAAGTCCACACCGCTTCAAGCTGCCCAGGTTGAAAAACACTGGTCTAGATACGTTCTCTGCATAGCCTCCCGTGCAGAGTTATCTTGAGCATAAAATGGAACCGCGTACATCACCCTCAGCTTTTTGAGTAATCCAGAGGCTGTCTGTCGAATAAAGAAACAGAAGAAGGGAGCAGAATAAAATCAGGGAGGGAGCAGCGATCAATATACGAAACCTCGGATGCCCTTTCTTCCCTCTCCAACTTTCCACGATGGTGGTGGAGACGCCAAAAGCGTGTTCTCATATCGGTTCTCCTCTTTCTCCTTCTCTTGCTCGTTCCAGAGAGTGTCAGCAGAGAAGGAGGATCAGCCAAAGTGATCAAACTGGACACCGTGTGGCAAATTGCAAAGCAGGTGAGAAAATGAAGTGGTTGAAAGCTGCCCAGGTTGAAAAACACTGGTCTAGATACGTTCTCTGCATAGCCTCCCTTGCAGAGCTATTCTGAGCATAAAATGGGACAGAAATAATGCGGAACGGAACCTTGTTGGCGATTTAAAATTGCGATCCTGTAGAAACGTAATCCTGAGTGTGAGCCCCGAGTAAATGTACAGGCACCGGGAACCAATTGGCAGAGAAAGAAGGTTTGAAGGGGATGGATTTCTGAAGATGAAGCAATATCAGAACCAGTTTTTAACCTGTTTTTAGCACATTTTAATTCATTCATTCATATTGATCTGTTTTAATCAATATTTATTCTATTTTTGCTGTAAGCCGCCCAGAGTGAGAGGGGCGGTGACAAATTTGGAATATAAATAAAATAAAAAATAAATGAATTTTGCAACGTAACATATTAGGAAGCCTACAGGACACTGTAGGAGGAGAGCTGTAGCAGGTTTATTCCTTGTAATAAAATACGTTGATCAGAAAAGGTACTACCAGTCCCCTCCCGATTTTGGGCTGAGCATGCAGGCTACGTTGTCAGTGAAACGGTCTGCTTTAGAAGGTGATGAATTAGATTCATCTAGACCAGTGTTTCTCAAACTTGGCAACTTTAAAATGTATGGACTCCAACTCCCAGAATTCCCCAGCCAGCAATGCTGGCTGGGGAATTCTGGGAGTTGAAGTCCACCCATCTTAAAGATGCCAAGTTTGAGAAACACTGGTCTAGACGTTGTTAGCCTATGGTGGCAAAACTTCCCAAGGAGTCTGGCGGCACCTTTTCCAGCTAACAGATTTTATTAAAAGGCTTAACCATCCAATGCATCTGATGAAGAGAGCTGTTGCTCACGAAGGCTAATAAAAGGCTCACAATGACATTCCATAAAATCAGAATCGGTATAACCCACAAAACCTCACAACAACGTCACGGATCTCATCCCAGCACCCCAACATCCCACCAACTCTTCATTTACATTTGTTACATCCTCCTGGATTACCCAGCTCTCTGCCTCTAAATGGACCGTCTGTCTGTTCTTGCAGGTGTAGATTGTGTTAATATTCTTCCTTATATACATATACAATGGTACCTCGGTTCACGAACTTAATTCATTCCATGGTTCTGGTTGCCAACCGAATTGGTCGCCAACCGAATCAAATTTCCCCATAAGGTTCAATGTAAAGAAGGTTAATCCGTTCTGACCCCTACGAACGTGGTCGCCAACCAAATTGGTTGCCAACCGAATCAGATTTCCCCATAAGGTTCAATGTAAAGAAGGTTAATCCATTCTGACCCCTACGAACGTGGTCGCCAACCGAATTGGTCGCCAACCGAATCAAATTTCCCCATAAGGTTCAATGTAAAGAAGGTTAATCCGTTCTGACCCCTACGAACGTGGTCGCCAACCAAATTGGTTGCCAACCGAATCAGATTTCCCCATAAGGTTCAATGTAAAGAAGGTTAATCCGTTCTGACCCCTACGAACGTGGTCGCCAACCGAATTGGTCGCCAACCGAATCAAATTTCCCCATAAGGTTCAATGTAAAGAAGGTTAATCCGTTCTGACCCCTATGAACGTGGTCGCCAACTGAATTGGTCGCCAACCAAATCAAATTTCCCCATAAGGTTCAATGTAAAGAAGGTTAATCCGTTCTGACCCCTACGAACGTGGTCGCCAACCAAATTGGTTGCCAACCGAATCAGATTTCCCCATAAGGTTCAATGTAAAGAAGGTTAATCTGTTCTGACCCCTACGAATGTGGTCGCCAACCGAACTGGTCGCCAACCAAATCAAATTTCCCCATAAGGTTCAGTGTAAAGAAGGTTAATCCGTTCTGAACCGTATGTATTTTTTTTTAACCACAAAAATATGAAACAAAGTACAGTACAATACAGTACAGTATGAAGAGAGAGAACACTAACCTTGCTTGAGGCAACACCAAAAAGCTTCACAGCAACTGTCTGTCTGCGACCGCGATCTCGCCTAGAGGAAGCCACGACCACATGTCAGAGCAGGGAAGACGGCCGCGGGTCGTGTTCGTCACCCGATGCGGAGTTCGCGAACAGAAGCAAAAATTTGCAAATGGTGCTGTTCAC
This sequence comes from Python bivittatus, assembly GCF_059951505.1. Classification (NCBI taxonomy): domain Eukaryota; kingdom Metazoa; phylum Chordata; class Lepidosauria; order Squamata; family Pythonidae; genus Python; species Python bivittatus. The sequence goes on from NW_028277087.1 coordinate 4,962,512, forward strand.
GAGCCGAATTGTTCATGAACAGAAGCGTTCGTGAACCGAGGTATTACTGTATAGTCAGTCAATGGATTGCATAATTTCCAGGGGACCAAAGAGTACAGAATTCTTCCTTTTTTAGTAGATGCAAACATACATACATATGATTTGCAATGGGGAAGCCTGTTGCTTGCAGACTGTCAAGGATCGTGTTGCATCCTGTCAAGTTTGTCACCGAGCAAAGCCGGTCCCTGCGAGGTCAGCCGGATTTCTTCAGCCCTTCCTTTCTTTGCCTTGCAATTCTGCTTCAACGTTTTTGGTTTGGTTTGGTTTTTTTACTAATCTGCCTTGCACAGCCGTTCTGAGTTTGTTTATCAAGATGGCTCGTTTTATCCTTTGCAAGGGCCTTCCACTGGCTCGGGGGACAGCACAACTTTTTCTAGATCATGCTTTTAGGTACAGAGGCTTTCAGGTTTGGTGTCATCCCTTCAAGGTAAACCTGATCAGGAAACAGACACCGCAAGAACTATTCATTGTTGCCTGGTAGAATAACAGCATCTTGTAAGCCTGCCGGGGTTTTCCTCTGCCCCCTCTTACGCTATAAAGAATCAAGGTGGGGTTATTTTGAGTGTCTTTCTCGGCTTCCTCCTTTCGCAGGGTTGAGTTCTTATGCTTTCTTCTTCATTATCCCTTAACAGTTCTGCTAACGCAGTGTTGTCCAAACTTGGCCACTTTAAGATGAGTGGACTTCAACTCCCAGAATTCCCCAGCCAGCCATGCTGGCTGGGGAATTCTGGGAGTTGAAGTCCACTCATCTTAAAGTGGCCAAGTTTGGACAACACTGTGCTAATGATTCTTGCGTTCCTCTGCCGATATAATCTCTGTGCTGACAAAGCATCTGTTGCACGTGCAGGAGATGTTGCATTCAGTCTGTCGGCGAAGAGCATTTCTGTGCCTGGGAATCTTAAACAGTCCTGGGTTGATGGACAAAACACCTTCCTGATTTCCCATGCACTGTGCTCCTTTTAACAGGATAAGCATGCGCTGCTAGACATCACACCAGCCGCTGTGGAGCGTCTCAACTACGTGCAGTATTTCCCCATTGTGGTCTTCTGTGAGCCGGACAGCCGGCAAGGAATCAAGGCCATGAGGCAGTGGCTGGCGCCAGATTCCAAGAAGAGTTCGCGGCGCCTCTTTGCACAGGCCAACAAGATGCGGAAGTATTGCAGCCACCTCTTCACGGCCACCATCAGCCTCGCCGGAGGGTCCAACAGCTGGTACCAGACCCTGAAGGACATTGTCCAGATTCAGCAGGCCCGCCCTGTCTGGATGACGGAAGAGCAGGTGGGTGGATACAATTGTGGTGGAGTGAGATTTTAACCCAGTTCGTACTTGTAGGCAGCAAGGCAGCTTTCCCCATCCTGGTGCTCTCTGGAATCATAAGAACTGCAACTTAAGAAACAATTTGAAGCCAGCATCTGGAGGGTTCCAGAATGTGGAAGGCTCCAGTAATATATCTTTAAAATCTGGATTGCAGCCCAGATCTGGTGGCTCTGCAACATGTTAGCTCTTTAGCCCCAAAGGAAGTTTAAAAAAATAAAAATAAAATCCAAGTTATTTATTTTTTAAGTAAGGGAAGTTTTCTGTGTAGACTTTCTTTTTCATTTTTTGGTTTTTTTTAACATGAGACATGAATCATTCTATTTTATTGGGCGTCTTTGATTAGTGTGTCTAAAACTTTCTAAGGAAAGTTTTCCTTTCCAGGAAAACATTTTAGCTGATGGGTCAGGACCGACATCTTCCAAATAAAGTCTGTTGCAAACCAGTCTTCCACAAGATCTGGTCTTAGTACACGTTCCTTCCTTCCCACCCTCCCCAGCCCCCAAATATCTGTCTGCTATCTACTCTGTAATTTTCCACCCCTTTTTCTTCAGGTGGATGCTTCAGCTGAGGAGAGCCTGGACATACTAAACCAGACCTCGGCCATCAGTCTTGGTGACCTGACTTGTGACAGCCGGGCCAACAGTGACTATGAGGAAACAGACGCGGAGGGAGAACCTTATACGGACCAGGAGCTAGAGGAGCCCTATCAGGAGGCAGCCCTGAGCCGTTCTTCAGAGCCAGCAGAGCAAAGCCTGGATCGGGAGCTGAATGAGCGTGTGGCAGCTGCTTTGGCCTACCCCATTGACCTGGTGAGGAGAGTCAGCCTCCTGGCTTTGGGAGGGATCCTAAAGATCATGTAGTCTAGCCCATCATTCAGCCCTCTTTATTTGTTTTTCTGCCTTCGAGTCAGGTGGCATACAAGTGTAATCCTCCTCCTCCTCCTCCTCCTCCTCCCCCCTCCTCCTCCTTCATCTTCTTCTTCTTCCTCCTCCTCCCAGGGCTGAGGTCACAACCCACAGTTTGAGAATTAAGTAAAGTGATCTTAAGCCCACATCACTTATGTCTAATATATTATTTTTTTCTCCCTGTCTTACAGCATGATGGTGATCACCAACCCCAAGGACAGTGGCAGAGCAACTATGATATCAGGTAGCTATTGTAAGCCTCTCCTTTGAAGCTTTGCGATGGGAAGGGAGGAATTTTCTCAAGGTTGCAGCTGCAGTCAGATTGCAGTCAGCCTGTCCATGTGTGTGGTAGAGTCTGAATTATACCTGGAAAGAACGCGATAACCAGTGCAACTCTTGCAGGGGAGATATTGCCTGGGGAAATCTAGAAGTCCCCATCGCTCCATGAGGCAACTGTGGTGGAACTGTTGAAGCTTCCAGGTAGTCTTCAAGGACAGCCCCATGTAGACCCCATGTACATCGATAGCCTAAAATGCGACCTCAGTCCATCATGCCCTGCTGTTTATGACATTCAGCCAGTCAGTACTCCTGCTTCTGTACTGATGTGCTTTCATGGACCAGGGTGATTGGTGCTCCTTTTGCTGGATATTAGTTGTTGATGGAACGTTTTGGGGTTTGCCCGGTCCACTGCCTTACGCTCCTTTCTTTGTCTTTGTCCCAGTCAGGTTTTCTTGTCCATTCTTTCTGTCACATTGTTTTATACTGTTTGGGATATTGTGAGTTGTCCAGAGTTCTTTGGAGTCGGGCGGCATCAAATTGTATAAATAAGCAAAATAAAACAGTATTACATGAGCAAAAAGGAGGCATCGGCCGGCCCAGCTCGAGTTTTATCAAAGTACAAAAAGTATTATCCAGTAGAAGAGAATATCTGTAGCTCAGGGTTGAACTGTGCAGTCCTTGGTGCTCTCTGAGCTTGGTCTGAGCGGTCACGTGATCACAATCTGGCTGCTTGGCAACTGGCTCACACTTATGACCAGTCGCAGCACCCCATAATCATGTCATCACCATTTGTGACCTTCCCTGCCAGCTTCCCCAGAAAGTCAATGGGGAAGCTGGCAGGGAAAGTCGCAAGTTGCTGGTCTCCCCTACCTGCGTATCTCCCCCAGACCCTCTGTGCGCACACTGTGCTGGCCACTCGTGTACCCCTGCACGCCCTCCCTGAGCCTTGCCATGCCTCCTTCACCCCTTCGTGCACCCTCCCCAACCCTCACCATGCCTCTCCCACACCCTGCACACCCTCACGCCCATCCTTACTCCCTCCCCTACCCGGCAGTAGCCACTTACTTGCCTGCCAGCCTGCTTGAGAGCCGCCTGGGACTTGCAACTTCCTGCCCGCCTCCCCCCTAACTTGGTTGTGGAAAGCCGGCAGGAAGTTGCTTTGCCTAACAACCATGGGATTTGGTTAATGACAGCAACCGGGATTGCAGGGATTGCTGTCGCTAAGCGATGCAGTTGCGCTTTATAATCGCAATATAAACTTAGCGACGGAAATTCCAGTCCCAGTTGCTGTCGTAAGTCAAGGACTACCTGTATAAATTTGTTCAATAAATAATTAAATAAAAATAGCACTTTCCTACCGAAAGTGGGCAGAGACTTTATTCCAGTGTCATTTGACCCAGTTAGTCTGAGAATGAGTTGCCCAAACTGCTAGATTTGCCTGGGTTGGTGGCTAATTGGGTTAAACGTTGTGTGAACACATCCAGTGCATTATAGGTTTACATTTGGGGTTCTAAAATATGGTATACATTCTCAAGGAGACAAATTCCAGTCAAATATCTAAAGGCCTATTAGGAAGGCTCTCCCTTGCTATGTGAAGAATTTTCCCCTTCCCAAAAATCGTAAGGTTGAGGGGAATCTCCAGAGCTACATAGAAATTACTTCGCTTAATTTACAACTCTGCCATCTCTTTGCCAGGGAATATGAACACGAAGCCCTTCGGAAAAAGTTCACCCATGCTCAGTCTTATGACTCAGAGTCAGACCAGGACTATGGTTATGACTGGGGACCTGCCACAGACCTGTGACCACACCACCTGCCACATGGCCTCCTTCCTGGGCAGGGAAGCTGTCCTTGTCATTCCACTGCTGGTGGAAAGCTTCCAAGGCCTTTAATCTCCTATGCAGAGGAAAACAATCGCAGGATGTGGCAAAATTTTGAGCCCCTGCAAGTTCTCATCACCAGCTTTGCCTCGGGAGGTGGTTCTTGTTCCGGGAAGGTTGCTTTTCTCTTTCACCATGTTGCCTTAAGTTCTGGGCACTCCAGGGCAGCCAGGAAGAACAAACCATCCAAGATGGAAATCTGGTCTTCAGTTGCTCCTCTCCACAGTCCTTAGCAGGGCAGCTCGTCTCAAGCTGGATATCCGGTGCCTTCAAGCTGCTTCGACCCTTTGATCAAGACTAGAATTTCCACTTGTCCTCCGAACAAATTCATAATACAGCTCTGAAGGGCTTTGCAACCATTTTTATGTCATTCTGGATCCATTTAACTGGGATAGTGAGCCTCAAGCTGGATGTACAGCATCCTCAGGGAGGATCCTTCTGTGCTTCAGGGGAGGCTAAGAACGTCCACCTTGTCTTCTGAATTGATGCACAATGCTTGTAAGGAGGCACCCCACAGCCGTCCTAGATCCATTCACCAAAGATGAGGACCGTCTCAAGAATTTTAAAGCTAGGCCTCATGTATTGTTGTTCCCCTTCCCCACGAAAGAGAAGAGGACTATGTTTGCTTGTAAACCACACTCCGTGTTTTCTCTTTGGATCTTGAATAGCCCTTCTTAAATCTTTCTCCTCTACATCTGTCGCCAGCTAATACGATACCCTATTTGCCAGTCAAGACCCCCCACCCACCCTCCCCATCCTTTACTTCAGGCCTAGAGTGTTGCTGGGTAATCTCACACAACCGCAAATTAAGGCCGAAATGTCATGAGAGTGCCAATTTCAACTATTAGGTAACACCGAAGTCTCATTCATTCTTGTTTGGAATCTCTCATGATTTGGCCTTTTCAAAAAAGCTAATTGGGAGGTTTACGCGTTTATGGTATTAAGGGCACTACTGCCTGCTCACGGTCTGTTTCTCTGGGATTCATTTTATAATTCCCCTTTATAATGTGCAATGCGGTGGTAGGAGGGAGACTTAATTCTGCCCTTTTAATCACCAATGTGAAAGGGTGTCAAGCATACCTAATTCCTTTTTTATCTGTATAACTTCCATTTAGGGTTTCTCCCCTTTACTGTGTTTTTTGGGCCTCTGCAAATGCCAAGGGACACCCACGGACAGAGAGCAGCCTGGGATGAGGGAATCTGATTTATTGCCTTAATGTACCCAGATGACCTTCTCCATATGTGATGAGGGAAGATGGAAGAACAGTCATTCTCCCCTCCATCATTTGTGCCTTTTGTATTAAAGCATTTCTTTTCAGCTAAGTTGCATGGACCTCTTTTTGGTTAGTAATGGGGAAAAGACAGCAAAACGTGGGATGCTGGCTGACTTGCTGGTTTGGAAGGAAAAAGTCAGGTGTCGTCTCATCTATCTATATTTTATTTATTTATATATCACATTTATATAGGCACCCATCTCACACCAAGCGACTCTATATACTACTAAAACTCTCGTTGTGTTCATGTTTGTCTGTTTGTACCCTCAAGTTAGCCCAAACGGTGCATTATTACTGCAACAATTTTTGAATCCAGGTACCTAAAATCCGCTAACTTAAAGAATGCATGAAAAATCCGGGACCCATTACTCCTGTGGAATTGAAATTTCCATGAAGTTCAAGTCAGTTTTATTTGAAAAGTTTTGGCCGAGGCCGCATCCCCACAGTTGCGTGATCATGATTTCTGATGCTCCCTGCCAGCTTCCCACAAGCGAAGTCACTGGGGAAGCCAGCAGGAAGTCAGAAGTCGCTCCCACTGCTTTTTGGCCCACCTGTGGTTATTCTGTTTATCTGTTTAGGTAAGTAATTATTGACTTATTTTTGACGTTTGTTTGCCACTACAATTATTTTCCTGTTTATGATATATATTCTTCTTAGATGATGATGGGACCGTCCAGCATTGGGGTGGTCAGCCTAAAATTTCTTTCTAAAGAAATTTCTTTCTAGAAAATTTCTTTCTTTCTAAAATTTCATTCTGGTCACATCAGACTGCACTACCTTTCTCTCAAAGGATGACCCAACGGGTCACAAGGTTGCCTAGTTGTTAATAAAAAATACCCTAGCAGTGAACAATACTTAGTTTTTGCAAATGCTCAAATCACTTCAGGTGGTCTAGGAGATAAAAAGGGCATTGATATCCTGAAGGAATAACAACCTCAGTACAATTATTACCCCAAGCTCATTAACTCAGTGCAAGTATTATCTCTAGTGCCTAAGAGTAATTATTTCACTTTAAAAGGAGAAAGCATCGCAGTGGTAAAGCAACAGTGGTAGCAAAACCAGCTCAACGTCAACGTGTTCAAAACTGCTAATTTGGATTTTATATATCAAAAGTTTTGCTCTGTCAGGGCTGGAGAGGACACAGAGAGCCACCGTGCTTTGAAATAACGTTGGGAGGCGTACATTGCTGGAAAGATGCGGACTGTCCGTGTGATGCTATCAACTCAGACACCTTAACATTTGGGGGATGTTATGCTTGTGTTCCAAATGAGATTGGAAACTCCAAAGAAGTGGCGATACAGGATTAAGCAACTCTTGCTTTACAGCGCCTATGCGCAGGGTGCTTTGCACCTCATGCTTTACTATGAAAAAGTGGTGAAGGTGCCATGCTTAAGCCTTGCAAGCACTTCTTCCTTCCTGCTAGCCGTCAAAGGATGTGGTTTCCATTGATGGTTAAGAGCAGTGTTTCTCAACCGTGGTGACTGGGGAATTCTGGGAGTTGAAGTCCACACATCTTCAAGTTGCCAAGGTTGAAAAACACTGATTAAGAGCATCGGTCTGCCACAAGACACAAATAAAGAATGGGATTTGCAGTGGCCCAAAATAACAGTGCCATGCTACAATATGCAAAGATGTAATCAACCCAACTGTGGTTTGCTGAATTAATCAAAGTGCCTGGATTTGTTTAACACCCTGAACTGCCAATTAATCTCAAGGGTTAAATTGGCAGAATATTTGCAATGAACCAATCACATGTCAATCTAGCACATGTCATCCATCCATGATGGCAGGATCCACAGGGGGAAGGGTCAAGCTGATCCCGGCAGCACGAAAGGATCAAGCGTCAATCATGCTGCTCTTGACTTTTTTGACCCTCCCTGCAGATATCAATACCCCATGAACAAAAATGAACAAATCATGAATAAAACGAATTATTTCACTGGGGCTAGGGATGGGCAAGAAATATAGTTCTCTTAATAGTTATGTTTTAATGCATGGATGACAGACGTTTGCAATACAGCACAGTTCAGAGCAAATTTGGCAGGTCTTCTCCCCACTTCCTTTTTCAGGCCTAATCAGGTTAAAAAAACTTTGACCCACTCCCATTCCTCATTTGTTCAACTCACTGCTTGGAAATCCCTAACCTAGCGTATTGAGCAAATCCAGCCTTTCTCTTTCTCCAAACAGAGAAATAGTGACTGTCACCCTTTTCTAGTTAATTTGAACTAAGATTGGGAAATGATTCAATTCATAAAAATATCAGAAAGTGATTTTTTATTGTATCACAAACATGCTTTGCAGTGTCCTTGGGAAAATGCAGCAAGTAGCTGAGTTTATTGCCAATTTATGCACCATGGCAGAACAAAGGGAATAATCCTATTTCCAAACATTGGGATGTGGGAGTTGGTTTTTAAATGCTTCTTTAACCAGGTTTTTAAAATCAGAGTTGTTCTTTGTATCCCATTCCCTGACAGGCTTGCTTACTCCTTGTCGGGAGATCTCTATGCAAGCAGCAGATTTAAAAAACATTTTAGCCATTGCCTAAAAATCATTACTAGACTGGTATCCAATTCTCATAACATGCAAATCATATTAAGGGTTTTAGATTTCACTCTCTGTGTTGTGTGAATGTGAACCTTGCTGGTACGTTTGTAGCAGGATTCTGTCTCGATTTACTGTGGTCAGTGTCATATGCGTCCAGTACAAGCATGATGATGTACGTATCATTACATCACCACACAAGTAGTGTAAAAGAGAGATATAAATAGGGATAGGTACTATCCCAAAGGATTGAAACAAAATTTTAACAGTCCTGATAGATGGGAAGCATGAGCTGAAAGTAAAAGAATGAACTCTAACAAAAACAAATGCAAAGTTCTTTGCTTAGGAAACTTTTTTTTTCCTAAACAAAGAGCAATTTAAAAACATTTAATGCACAAAAACAGAATAGAGGATACTTGGCTAGGTAAGAGGACTTGTGAAAAAGATCTCGGAGTAGTAGTTGAATGCAAGGAGGATATAAGTGTGTGATGTGGCTGCAAAAAAGTTAAATGCAATTTTAGGTTGCATCAACAGATACAGTTTCTAAGTACTATTACCCCTTCAGCCAACTTAATTATGGTATTCAAATCTCTTTGCTACTTGCCCCACCAGAGTTTCTAGAATTTGACTAGAATGCTGGCTCTGTTTAAAGCATTTTCTTTATTGTCATGAGAATGCAGTTACATTCCAAGTCTCTCTCCAGTTCTGTGACTCTTGCTGGCTCACCAGATGCCACGTTACTCCATGGATAAATGTTGCTGCTATCACAGCTCTGAAAAAATATCTCAAATTTAATAGGGGTAGTTATTCCAGAATTGCCTGTGAATGGTGCGAAACTTCCCAATTCACCCTTTTAAATCCTTGGGCATGAACAGAGATGCACAGATAACGGTCAAAACGGTGGGGTTTTTTTGTTTTACTGCTGTTATGAGATCCAGCACGTTCTCTTGGTTTTGAAATAAGCAGCCTTGAGAAGTGAGGCATGTTGCAAAACCCATTGCAAATGAGCATTTCAAAACAGTTACCCTTCTCACAATTCCTGTACGTGCAAGACCTATAGAAATTGCATCAGGGATTCAGAGGTTTTTACTCAGAGGTTTTAAGCCAGGAAAGGAAACAAGTCTTCCATTTTTCTTTATTATTATATTATCAGGAGTCTGAAATAACATCATGGATAGAGTGAAGGGTTCCAACAATACAGGGCCATTGCCACGCTAAGACGTTCGCCTTAGTTCAGCACAGTGTGGTGTGTGAACTCAGCCACTGTGGTTTCCAATCATGGTTTGTTGTTTAACACAGAGGTCAGCAGCCTGCCAGACCTCGAGATATGGTCCCAGAAAAAAAGCAGAATTCTTGAAAATCACCCAAATCTCACAAGGAAGCTTGGATAAAAATGAAAACACAACATTGTGGATGTTATTTTCTTTTGGAGCTGGGAGTCAGTACATAAATGTTGCTGACCTGGGCTTAGCATATGTCAGTGTTTCTCAACCTTGGCCACTTGAAGACGTGGGGACTTCGACTCCCAGAATTCTCCAGCCAGCCATGCTGGCTGGGGAATTCTGGGAGTCAAAGTCCCCACGTCTTCAAGTGGCCAAGGTTGAGAAACACTGGCGTACATGGTAAAACAAACCAGACTTTAATGCAGTTTCTAAGCCTTCCTAGTCATTTGTGAAAGCTTTTGGGGAGAAGTTTGCAATCCTGCTATGTTACTTTTAACGTTTACAAAGCAAGTTCAAACTTCTCTCTGAGCAGTCCAGGCTGCTTCGCGCGGATTGTCTTGTTTGAAAGCAGCCAACTCTTACAAGCACTCAAGTGCGAGCGGGAAGATGCTTTAAAAAAGACCGCAAGTAATGTTCATTTCCCTCATTTTTGGTGTGCAGAGAATAATTACTATCTATAAAAAAAGAGCATTCGTAATTTCACTTTCTCTCTCTCCGCGATCTGCTATGGGAAATAATAATTTTATAAGTTTGTAGGAGTAGTTTAAGAAACAAAATGTATGCAGTAACTCCACGGCAACTCACAGAATTGTCAGCAGGGTGTTGAAGTCACCCCGGGAGGGCTTGCTCTGATTTCTAACAGCAAAGGCCAGACTTGTATTGCTGCAGAAGAGGATTTCAGGGGTGGAAGCGGGATCCCACACAGCCAGGGAGAGTTGGGTGGGATTTTCTCCTGCCCCCAAATCCTGCTGGGCAGAATCTTTTAAATTTGCCTTGCCTTGACCACAACACTGCTGCAACCTGATTGTGGACTGAACCACTTCAAAGAGCATTTACCAAATGCTAAGCTTTGATACTTCCCTCATGTTGTCTTGCCTTCGAAAAGAAGTCTCTGTAAAAGAGAACACCTTGAGAAACAGGAAAGCCCATCTCCACCTGCTTGGCGATCTTCAGGAATTTTTTAAAAATGACTTGAATAAAACCAAGGGCTTCTTCCCACCCTGCACCATTGCTCACCCCTTGAAGGGCTAAGTCTAACCCCACCACTTCAGGTACAACACAGCACAGCACAGCAGTGTCAGGTTAAATCTCCAATATCTCTTGCTTTCTCAAAGCCCTAGTGCAGAAGGTAACCTTGAGCCAGCCAGGGATAACCACACCCCACATGTATTCTCCCAGCAAGGGAAACAAACAGCTAACTTGGCTGGGATGCTTCAGGCAGTCGAAACAGGCGTGCCCCTGTCCACTCCCTTGTGGATCTGGGGCGCTGAGCTCCGAGGCTGGCTTCCGATCTTGGGGGTGCAGCAAGCTTGTGAAGCAGCCGCAGGAAGCCGGGTTGCCGAGACCCGCCCCATCAGAGGAAGACTGGTTGCTCCTGGCCAGTTAAAAGACGATAGGTGGAGGCTGGCATGGTTTTGATATGAACCTGCAAGGAAGCAGAAGCACGACCAAGTCAGGGGCCACATCTGAAACTGAGCAATTGCACACCAGGGCTCACACGGAGGTGAGGGGGGCTGCATGGTCACAAAATGGCTGCCACACTGGCTATGGTTTATATCAGTGTTTTTCAAGCTGGGGAATTCTGGGAGTTGAAGTCCACACATCTTAAAGTTGCCAAGTTTGAAAAACATTGGTCTATGTTTACTGCAAAAGGTAAGCAAAGTTCCTCTCTGCCACCTGTTCCATCCTCTCCTCACCCACAATTTCTAATCGCACCCATTTCAGCTTAGGCTTTCAAGATTCGATTATTAGGTAGCCTTCCCAGAATCCCTGCAGCGTCTGTTTCTTGACCTGGCCTGCCTCAAAGGGCTGGCATCAATCTTGAAAGTGTCAGGCCCAGCCCAAGAACAATGGTGAAGCAGTCCAGTCGAGTACAGTTCCTTTATTAGTTTACACCTTATAGACAGCATCTTGCCAAACTCAATCTATACAACAGCAACTAGTAGATATACCCTGGGAGATTCTAGGGAGTGGAATCTCTAGGGATTCCTGAACCTCTTTCGCTTCCCACACTCTCCCTGAGGACTGTATTGTCTCTTGTCTCCTTTCCCCTGCTGGAATCCACTCCCTCCCTCCCGATAGCCTTGATCTCTCACATCTTTCTCCTCCTCGTAGATACATTCCATCACAGAAAGCCTGTCCAAGTTTCTCTCTGTCCCAACTTATACTATACAAAATCAAGGTGAGGTTTTGGGGCTTCTGTCTCTGGACTGTGTAATGGCTTGTCTGAGACACTCTTCAATAGCTCTTTCACACATTCTCTCAAATCAGCTCTAACCTTCTTTACAGACCCTCTGCTTCTATTGATTCAGCCTCGACTGCATTTGCTGTTCAGCAGTGATGTCACTTAGACGATTCATACAGTAGAGGTAGTCCTCACTTAACGACCATTTGTTTAGCGACCGAAGTTACAACAGTGCTGAACAAAGGGACTTACAACCAGTCCTTGCACTTACAAGCGTTGCAGCATCCCTGCGGTCACGTGATCACGATCCAGGAGCTTGGCAACCAGCTTGCCCTTAAAATAGTTGCAGTGTCCCAGGGTCATGTGATCGCCATTTGCAACCTTCCCAGCCAGCTTCTGGCAAGCAAAATAAATGGGGAACCACATGATTTGCTTAATGGTTGCAGTGATTCGCTTAATGACTGCTGCAAAAAAGGTCATAAAATTGGGTGCGACTCACTTAACAAACATCCCACTTAACAACAAATTTTCCAGTCCCTATTGTGAATGTTAAGTGAGGACTACCTGTACTCAGGTTTGCAACCCACCACAGTTCGAAAAACCTTTTCACAAATTTGCCAAGCCAGGTGCATCTGATTTTTTTTCTCCCCTGGGCAATATCACATGAGAATTAAGAGCCCCACCTTGAGCTCCTTGCGAAGAAAGAAAACAGAGGAAGCCTTTTCAATGTGGCTTTTTCACAACAGGGCTTTTCGCGAACAGATAAGCAAGCTGTGCATGTACCTCGCTGACTGCTTGCGAAAGGATCTGAATGATCTTCTCGTGCGGCATGGCCACCACGCTCTGCCCATTGATCTCAATGATGCGATGTCCCACACGGACGCCACCACGTTCTGCAATCCCACCACGCATGAGGCTACAGATCTGGGCATAATGAAAACTCCACTTGTATGGCTGAGTTTGCCAAACAAAGTCACCAAGTTTTGCTCACGCACATACCCCATTTCCAAAGCTTCATCATCAGAGCTGAGAGAGACCTTTGAGGGCATCTAGTCCACCTCCCAGCAGATATAGCATTCCTGAGAGGGTAGCCAGTCTAGCACAAGGAGGTCACAAACCACACTCTTCCCCCTCCAAGCCGTAGGTGCACCTCCCCTAGTTTCAAGTGAATTACACGAGCTGAATTTAATTGATAGAATTGAAAGTAATTCTAATAGAAATCACATCTGGTTGCACCTTGACCATCGCCCACTTTTTGGCATGCAACCCCTAGGCACACTGACTAAAAGCAAAGTGTGGTTCCAAAAGTTTGCACAACAATCCAGAAGCTTTTATGGTCAGGAAATTTCTCTCCCCATTCAGCCAAAATCCACTTCATTACTTCTACCTACTGCTTCATCCTCTGCCTTCTGGAATGGCTGAGAACAAGCCTACTTCACATACTTGACATTCATAACGGTGTCTCCCCTCTAAAGAGACACCAAACATTGACACCAAACATTTGAGGACTTCCTATTGGTTTCAGATAATCTAGTCCAGGGCTTCTCAGCCTTGGCAGGTTTCAGATGTGTAGACTTCAACTCCCAGAATTCCCCAGCCAGCCTTGCTGGCTAGGGAATTCTGGGAGTTGAAGTCCACCGGTCTGAAAGTCCCCAAGGCTGAGAAACCCTGATCTAGTCATATTTTTAACTGGGGACTGTATACAGTATTAATTAATCAAACATGAGAATGCCTAAATAAAATTGCTTCCTGAGAGTGTTAAAATGAGTATTAACTAATTAAGAAATATATTAACTCTAACACTCTCAGGAAGTCTTAATAAAACACAGGTGCTGTATTTTATGCATTCTGAGAAGCAGTCATATTTTTTTCTTTCTTGGATGTTTAGAAATGAGGGGAAGCTATTGCAAAGTTTATTTAGACGGAAAGATTGACATAACACAGGTCAGTGTTTCTTAACATGGTGGCGGAAGAGCCTTGGAGGTCCCCCAAGATCCTCTCAGGAGTCCGTGAAATCAAAATCCTTTGCCAGATGTTGAAGATATTTGCAAAAATTTAAAACACTCTGCTCATTATTATTTTTATTCGTTAAAAAAAATAGGATTTTTCATGAAAAATATGTTATTCAAGTTAATATCTAGTGGGTTTAATATTTTTATTTTTACACGATTCTGTAAATATTCTAAAAATGTGCCAATTTCAATTTTTAATACGGTAAATAACAATAAATATAACCCATACAAACAAAAGCTCTTTTGGGGTCCTCCCTAATTTTTAAAAGTGGGAAGAGTTCCTGAGAGAAAAAGGTTTAAGAAACACTTATTGGAGAACAGTACTCAGAACAGCACTCATAATCTGATCTTCCTTGCATTTATATACCATCTTTTCAATAAACTCAAGTCCAATTGCCTTAACTGCTATACCACACTACCAGCCCTTTCCACAATCAAATCCGACAGAGAACTACCTGTATTTTGGATTCCCCCTAAACAGGGAGCTTGGCTTACTTGTTTGAGCCACCTAGATTACTCACAATGCCATTTTCCACACAGAATCCCAGAGGATATTTTGTGCCAGGTCTTCGAACAATCGCTGTAGTGACAGGGGGGCAATGAACAATGCTGAGGGTTACTTCAGTCTGGTTTTTCAAATCCTGGGAAGAAAGAAACCATCGAGATTAAAGTCTGAAATTAAGGTCGACGTTGTTCAACAACAGCAAGTTTTTGTTCTGTACATTAAGTCGATTAAAAAAGAAAGTAGTAGTTGGAAAAAGGAGAAATCGCTTCTTTTGCCAGAAGTCTGAATTGTCTGATCACAAACGGCTTTTGAAATAAGGTCAGGGCTGCTGGTTGCTTACCTCTGAATTAGTCTAATTCAGTGTTTCTCAACCTTGGCAACTTTAAGATGCGTGGACTTCAACTCCCAGAATTCCCCAGCCAGCCATGCTGGTTGGGGAATTCTGGGAGTTGAAGTCCACACATCTTAAAGTTGCCAAGGTTGAGAAACACTAGTCTAATTTCATCTGTTCTGATTAGAAGCAGCTTTTAAAATTCCCAGGCACAGAAGCATTTCTTGCTGTTGCCAGCTGCGTAGAATGCTTTAAACTGTGGGAGGCTTGAATGTGAGGTCAGAGAGGGTGCTGTAAGCTACTGAACTCTCCCCCCTGAAAACATTATGTATCTTGCTTCCACAAGGCTAGAGGAGATCATAAGCCACAGTCTTTGATCTCCTGGAAAGTACTGTAAGCCCCAGCCTTCACTTTTCTAGCACACGTTCAGCCTGGGAGTAATGACAACTTTACAATCGCTTTTGCATGCTGGACAAACTGGTTTGGGTTCAGAAGCTAAGCAGGGCTGGGCCTAATTAATATGCATGTAATGTTTATGAGGGCTAAAAGACCTGAATAGGACATCATGAGTATGTGGATAGGAGAAAATCGCAGGGCTGGAGGCCAGAGTGGGAAGTAAAAAAGAATTACCTTTGAAGAAAGGAAGGGCAAGCCGTATCTGTAGAGATGAGGCCTGTCATTCCTTTCTTCTAAGATATTCTTCCCAAGAAAGCTAAATGAATAGGCTCATGGGATCACCAGGAATTGAAGGAATCATACAATCACACAGTTGGAAGGGAACTTAGAGGTCATCTATTCAGGATGAGGTAGGGCATTTCTGATAGATGAACATCCAGCCTTGATTTGAAGATCTCTAGCTTGACTTGAGGGCCCCTTTCTCTTGTATTACCAAACAACAAGGTCATAAACGCTCTCCTATAACAACAGAAGCTGCTGTCTCTCACCCGTACAATGCTCTGGCATGAGGGCAGGGGCAGCCCCACAAGGCTCGTCCCATTGATGGACATGATGCGGTCTCCAATGCTCAGCTTGCCGGATCGCTCCGCGGCTCCCTTGTGCATCAGGTTTGCAACGACCACGGTGGGAAGGATGGAACCCCAACCAGACTCCACAATCACCACGCCCAGGATCTCACCCTTCTCTTTGGAGATGATGATCTGTATGAAGACACCAGACAGCAGAGGAGGGAGATATCAGGCCGAAGGAGAGGGGGACCAATCCTTTGAGGGGCCCTCGAAATCCACAAATGTTATTGTCATCTAAAGGAGCAGTACAAACTTGTAGGAAAGTCACAAAGATGGAGATATAAGATCCCTCTTAATGTCCATGCAGAATATAGCTCATGGAAGTTGGCAGCTGACTTAAGAGAAGCAGTTTATGTGCCTCCAAACCTGATTATTATAAATCTGTCCAGAACAGGGGCAAGCAAGCTAATTCTTTTGGTCTCCCATGGCCATAGGGACCTTTTTAAAACTAAAATAAGTAGTAGTAGTAGTAGTAGAAGTAATAATAATAATAATAATAATAATAATAATAATAATAATAATAAAAAACATATGCTGCCTGACTTCCAGAGATTAAAATTGGGGGAGGAGCGTCAAACCAGATCTGTTATACATAGCGGAGGCTTAATACAGCTATCTTAGAATGTACTATAATGTAGGAAAATATTATGCATCTGGAAATCAGCAATTTGTTATGTATTTTGGGAAGCTCTGGGGACGGAGAACTATGAGCTGCAATCAACCGCAACAGAGAAGGTGGTCCCACGGTTTCCTCGGCTACTCACGCTCTGGCATGACAAACATTGGAGTGTTTCTGCTGCAGGCTGGGACACAGTTATTTTGCCCCAGTGAGTCTTTTTTTCCCACTGAAAGAAGATGTGTGTCTTGCTGCATCACACTCTTGTCTTCATTTTACACCTTTTAAAAAAGCATTATCTTATTTGAGAAATAACTTGCTGAGAAGGAAAACAGAAAGTCTGTGTAAAGCTTTGCTGTATAAAGTAAAACATTCAGATGAATTGTTCTGAGGAATGATAGAATATTCTGGTTTTCTTCCGGACAAGGCTGATCAGTCTGTTCCAGGAAGACTTGCAATTTTCTGGATATTATTTTTCCAGAACCACTTCCTATATCAGAACACTTAGAGCCGGAAAACTGTTAGATCACTGCCCTGTGGGCCTAAATTGCAGAGTCTGGTAGAAAGGGGAAAACTCTGGAGATCCCTGGCATATTCTTACCCTGGACAAAATGTTTTGCACATCTGTTGGAAAGAGTGTAGAATGCATTTGGAATGGAGGTAGCCAACTGCACGACCTAAGTGATCTTCCACAAGATATCAGGATTATCATCATCATCATCATCATCATCATCATCATTTCTTACCATAAAATGTGACACAATGGATCCTTCCCAAGGTTCATCAAATCCAGCACATTTTATATGCCCTCTTGGGGCACAGAACGGGGGATTTTCCCATTCTCCATTCACTACAAACCCAGAAGGCAGGCCTGCCTTTCAAAACAACCGTTTTATAGCCTTAATCATTTCTTGTGTATCTGCCTGAAGTGTAACTAAACAAGACGGTGAAAAAAATGAGCCTTCTGCTAACGAAAGCCCAGTGGATGTGTTAGACTACAACCTCCATCATTCCCAGCCAGCGGCAGGCTGGGGTTCATGACATTGTAGTCCAACGCATCCAGAGGGACAACCGGGCCAAGACAGGATTGGTGGAAACTGAGTGGCCTGCCCAGCCATTGGTCAATTCTAAGGCCCAGCAAAGGAGACCGTCTGAGATGGGCAGCTGTCTCCTTGGTGGTGGGTGTGTGGTTCCAACGCTCCTCACCTGCCCATCCCTCCAGCAAAACATCCCCTCTCCGTTCTTACTTCCTTACAGTTCTCTTGCTTGGAGAAGTGAGCCAGGTCTCCATTATACAGCTCCTCCCCCTCGGTCAGGGCAGGATCCTCGTCATCATTCTCGCCCTGCGTGGCGCCAAGCTGGCTGGGGTCAATGCCACTGGCCCGCAGGAAGTGCTGGTAAGCCACGCTAAAGACCTGTCCGATGGCTTGGGCTATCAGCTGGGCCTGTGGGACAAGAGGCAGAAGATGACAACCCTTTCTACAGCTTCAGGACTAGCTTCTTTTCAAGAGGGCAGTTACGCCAACAAGACAGGATCTGCTCTAATCAAGGCAGTGGTGCGCATTTGAACCTCTAGCCTGGAGAGACAGGGACTAGGTTCACACATCACACCCACCCACAGATCTGCTTACTGAATCAACTCGGATCATTTAGGTTCACACAACCTACTAAGCCAAAAGGAAGCAAACTAAGGCTTAGCATGTTGCGAGATCCAGGACTTGCTAAGGAAAGAAGGCAATCCATTTTTAAAATGAGTTCAGTTCAACTGGGCTGCAGCAAAGACAGAGCAGAGACCACAGGTCTGGTCAACCAGCCCGACTGAAGGACCACCTGCCACAACCCTAACCTCAAGCAAACCATGTGTGCAATCTCTAAATAGCACTTAGTATTTTAGGCACTTCGTACATGAGAGACCATGTACGATGGTAAATAAGTAATTCCTGGCTATCTTGCAAATATTTATCTATGGATAAGTATTTGCCCAACAGTATCACCTTGAGAGCCAGATCCAATAAGATATATTGGCTATATCATGGATCAGGGATAGAGTATTGAATATTGCAGAGACTTCTACCAGGAAAAGAGTCAGTAAGAGAGAACATCAGTATAAAAACCTGTAGGCTGTCATTTTGGGATAATGATAGTGTGATTTCAAAGTAAACCTTTTAATCCCCCAGATTAAGCGCACTTCCCCAATTTAAGAGGATCCACCACAAGCTGACTTTGTACTACAATGGGGGTGGGGGAGTGGGAAGTTTTAACGTGATGATGCACAAGCATTTGGCACATCGTATAACTCAGCAAAGTTCTTTCTCCAACTCCACTTCTTCTTACTGCACCAAACCAATGTTACAGGTTCCACCAGAGCTCTTTCTTTCCTATCTCAAAATGATGGGAAACCATTTGTGGCAAAAGCAGCAGCAAAGTTCAGCGGGACAGATTTTCAAGCCTCCACGTCACCCACTGATTTAAGAGGAAGGGGAGGACAAATTCCAAAACATCATCGGACAAGCTCTGTGGTGAGCTTTCCACTTCTTTATGGGAAATTAATTAATGTAATTTCTTGGATTTAATATAGCTGCCCGCTCTGGGCAGCTTACAAATCCATAAAAAAGTAAATGATTAAAACCCACAAACACAGAGTGCCTGGACTGAAACAACTAGAACAATCATCAGTACGAAGAACATAAAAAACAATACACAGGATTAACAATACAAAGAATTATACCCATATTAACTCCAGGCCTGGGAATAGGAAACAGGAATGCCCACACACACAACCCTCCCAAGAGAGGACCATGATCACATGCTGTAGGAGGCCTTCTGATTCCTTGAGAAGAGATCCAGAATATAGTGGTATTCTAGATCCAGGGTGCTTCTCACATTTCTAGATCTATCTAATTTTCATCATTCCTGGCAAACTCTCTCTCCCAATGATCCATTACAGCTGCTATCACTAATTGTCAGTGCTGTTCACCATCATTTCCCCCCACTCACGTCGGGCGAGTGGAAGACGTGGCAGATCATTTTGTACAGCTGTTTTTCGGTGGAAGTATCTGCCCGGCGAGGGAGCTTCCGACGGGCCATGAGCACTACAATATTCCCAATGTCGGCAATGTAGGAGATGGTCTGGAGGTGATGATCCATCATGGCTTCCTATGGCGGGAGGCCGGAGGAGGAGGAAGAAAGAAAGAAAGAAAGAAGTCAGAAGTATTGAAGTGATAGGTTGCCATTTTGCAGAACATTTTCCAATTGTCTGGAACTGCCTGTGCTCTCTGGATGTGCTGAATTACAACTCCTACCATCGATGGCTGGTGTGGGTCTTCCGGGCAGTGTGGCCGTGTTCTGGAAGTTTTGTTTCCTAACGTTTCGCCAGCATCTGTGACCGGCATCTTCACAGGGCAGGAGCACAGACAGAAGCAGTTCTCTCTGTGCCCAGGGTGATGTGACCTTTTTTGTGGGTATTTATAGAGATCTGAGGGGGAAAGGGGGTTGGGGTTACTGAGTGGCTGCTTGTTTTGGTGTCAGAATATGTGTGTATCTTCCTGGGGATTAGGCAGGTTTTTTTCTGCCTAATCCCCAGGAAGATACACACATATTCTGACACCAAAACAAGCAGCCACTCAGTAACCCAAACCCCCCCAACCCCCCCTTTCCCCCCCCTCAGATCTCTATAAATACCCACAAAAGGGTCACCTCATCCTGGGCACAGAGAGAACTGCTCCTGTCTGTGCTCCTGCCCTCTGAAGATGCCGGTCACAGATGCTGGCGAAATGTTAGGAAACAAAACTTCCAGAACACGGCCACACAGCCCGGAAGACCCACACCAGCCATCGTATGCCGGCCGTGAAAGCCTTCGACAAAACTCCTACCATCCTCTGCCAGCCTGGCCTCTGGCTGTTGCAGGAGCCCCCAGTTCCTTGTTCTACAGCTCGGTTCAGAGAATGTATTGGTACAAAAAGCTCAGGTGATGTGTCGTTTTCCAAAACGTACACAAAAATTATAGCTGCTGTAAAATAATATCCTGAGTTAAAATATCTCTGTGTATACATATTTTCATACATATGCAATAGATCGCACAGAGGTAGGCAGTACGGTGCCAATACACCCACAGACACTGCTTGTGCTTAATTTGTTTTTAGTACTGTAAAGATTACATTTTTTTTTAAGTTATTATCCCCAAAAGAAAAGTACAATTCCTTCCCATCAGCCTGCGGCCAGTCATTCTGTGAGTGGGCAAGTCCCTCAGTAGCCATTTTGAGAGCGCACTGCAACACGGTCTCCCCCCAAGCCAGAAAAAAATGATATAGGTAAGTGGAGCACCAGGGAATATCCTGGTTGGAGAGAGGGAGCAGTGGAATAGTTTCATCCGTGGGTCTTCTGGCTAACGGACGTTTTGTGCTGGCCCTCCTCCCCCCACCCCAAGGCAGCCATTTGGGGATCTCAGATGGGGACAGCAGGCTGAAAGCTTCACGAGCGCGCCACTGTCAATGCACCTGTGAGTCAGCGCTGAGGACCTTGATCCGTTGAGTGGAGACAAAGAGATCTACTTCAGTCATTGGCTGGGATTCTCCTTCGGGAGCCTGCATGGCAAGGCAAATGTATTAAGGAAAGAACTCAGAATTGGAGAGAAAACAGGGGATTGTGGCATGGAGCTTCATAAGGGCCCTGATGGATCTGACTTAATTTAGCCCAGTGTGGCTGACCGGAGGCTTCCAAAAAACCCATACGTGGGTGGTGCAGATCAACCACGGCTGCCACCACTGTAATGCTCCAGCGACTGCCCTGCAAAGGTAACCTGCCATTGAACATGGAGGCTCCATTTTGCTGCGACTGGAACAGAGCCCCCTTTTCTTCAGCTGTAATGGAGGAGATGTGGCTACCAAGGTCGCATCTTGCTGTCACACTCCTGCTGCCTCCCTTCTCACCTTAATCCTGTCCACGGCTTCCTGAGCTTGAGCCATGCGGACACTGATGGAAGGGTTCCTCTCCGACACCAGCTGCGTGGAACCCAGATATTTGGCTCCAAAGATCACCCCCTCCAATAGATCTTCGGGCTCACAGGGGCCTGGGACTAAGATATACAGAAAAGGCTGGTTTAATAACATTATTATTATCACCACCACCACCACCACCATTGCCATCATCACTATCTCTGCAAAATACCATACATAGCTCTCCTTAACAACATCCCTGTGAGGTAGGTTAGGCTGTGAGAGAACTGCCTCAACCTGAGGAGGGATTAGAACCCAGGTCTCCCTGCTGCTACTCCAGGACCTTCCCCACTACAACTGATTGGCTCTTTGGCTGAGAGGGAAAGAGGGACTGGCCCAAATTCAGCCAATGAGCTTCTGTGACTGAGAGGGGACTCAAACCTGGATCTCCCCACTCCTAGTCCAGCGCCTTCCTTGCTACACCTGATTGGCTCTTGGGCTGAGGGGGAGGGACTGGCCCAAAGTTCACACAACTTAGTAAATCAACCAAACTTCTTCACTTACCATCTTTGTAAGCTGGGAAAGATGACAAATTGGCTTTATTCTGTTAAAGAAAGAGGAAAGGGGACAAAAAATTGGCTTTGTTAAGCCGGGGAGGAGATCTCTGTTATTTATTTATGAAATTTGTCTGACCACCTGAAAGCCACTGGACTCTAGGCAGCTTACAAGTTTACATAATAAAAACAGGACACAAAATCAGAATAAAATTAATTTAAATAATAACTAACCTAAAAGGCTAAAAATTGAGAATTACAGAAAACAGCGCTGCTGTATCCAATTAATCCCCTTCAAACTGTGGACACCTAATATTTTGTTTTAGAAACTGGATCTAAGCACAATTTACTATAAAACTAGATAAACTTTGACTCCTGACATCCATGCGGTTTTCATATTTCCCACTGCCTTTTTCTGGATTTTTTTTTTTAACTTCCCAGTCTAGCCAACAGCACTGGAATTCTCTGGAGGTCTCCCATCCAAATATTAACCAGGCTTAACCCTGCTTAGCTTCTGGGATTAGCCAAGGTTAGCTAGCCACTAATCATTCTACTACAAGTCCCTTTACATACATCACCATGACTTCGCACAACTGATGCAAACTATATAATTTATGTCACTTGTGTGATGATGTCACGATGCACATGATATCACGGTGGTTTGCCCGCAAGCCTACCTTTCTAACAAGGAGGCAGCTTACGCTAAACAACTTCTGGGGGCAACCTCCAGGATTAGTTGGCTTGTGGCAGGATAAAAATGCAACAAATGCATCAAATAAAAATAATGTGGTGCCTTTCAGCTATTTTGGACTTCAACAACTATGATCCTCAGCCTGCAAGACCGCTAGCTGGACAGACAAGGGATAGCGGGAAGGCAAAGGTGCCTCTAATATTTGAATTGCAGCTGGATCCATCAGTCTCATCGTCTCTATATCCAAAGCAGGATATATATAAGGTTTTCGTTTTGTTGTCTTTCCTCCATAATTGTTTTAACCTTGAAAATTTAGAGGAACCAAGGGCCATCACTTTTTAAATGGGTCAAGTATGATTTAATTCCCATTACATATTTAATTGGCAGGATTCACACAACAAGCTAAGACAAAACCAAAGGAACCACATTCTGGTTTACAACCATCTCATAAATCCATTAAAGCAAACCATGTTTGGTTAAGCAAGCTACAGTAGCGTTTACCCATGGTGCTGAGCCATAAATGCAACAACCCACAATGTGCTAAGTCAAAACCACGTCAGCCCCTTGATGGCTTTCAGAGCAATGTGTGAGTGTTGTCATGCAAGATACTCACCACTGGATCGGAGGTGGGAGAAGAATCCTCCACGCGGTTCAGTCCAGGCTTCCCCACCGTTATCCAACTTGGATCTGGGGAGTTTTCCCAACTGTGAGCCTCCAAGCTGGAGTCAGAGGAACCAGTTGCTTCCAGGCCAGTGGATTCTTTGAGGAGCCTTGGGTTGGCCCTGGCCCTGGCCCCTTTTCTTCCTCTCTCTTCCAGATCCTGACAGGCAGGACCTGGAGGCCCCTTCTCTGGTGCCACAGCGCTTCCTTCAACCTCCGTGTTCTGACAGCCAGTCCTGGCCATCGCATCTGAGTGGGCCAGGGGCACCTGGTCATTCTCCTCCATGGGAGTACCCCCTTCGTAATGTAGGAGGCTGAGCAAGGTCTCCTGGTTGGCTTCCGAGGAAAGCAATTCTCGGCTTCTCTGTCCCTGGACAGACCTCAGGAGGTGGTGGGCGGCTGCCCGAAGGCCTTGCCCTGTGGCAATGTGGAGCGGACAACGGGCACATTTGCCTGGAAGTCCCTGGCACTCAGCATGCTCAAGGAGAGGTCGGCTGTCTCCATCTCCTAACCCATGGCTTTCCTCGCTGTCAGAGGCAGCCAAGAGGTCCTCTTCAGAACTGAGTAACTTGTCATGGAAGCCAGGGTTAAGTCTCTGCAGTTGGGCAAAAAGCCCTAAAAACGCAGCCTGGTCAGCCTCTGGAATTTCCTCTTCCACATCCTTCTCCTCTAACTCCATCAGATGTTCAACAGTGGCCTTGATCTTGAGGTTACTCTCTACCTCTAAGGCCTGGTCGGGTTTGGGTGTGCAGCATACGTTCTCTTCCTGAGCTGAAGGTTTGGCACCCTCATCCATAGTATTCCTGATAAGGAAACCCAAACAGTCAACACTCCTCCAAGTCACAAGAGGTCCCGTCTGCCCCAAGAAGGGAAGTCTTGAAAGCTAAATAGGGATCTTAATAATTTCTCACCCCATTTTTAGCTGGTAATAGATTTTAAGGATACTGATTTTAATTTTGATTTTAATTGTCTGGCTTCATACATCTCATTGGGCCATAATTTGCTTTAACTATGATTTATTGAACTAGCTGTGGTGGTTGTTGACACAAAACTCTCAGCCACATTGAGCAATTTGAAAATGACCATGGTCCCTGAATACCCCACTTTTCTGCTTACATAAGCACTCAAGGTGGCTTACACCAATAAAACAAAATGTCAGACATAAAACATAGCAGTAAGATCAGGACAATTAAAATCAGTATCCTTAAAATCTATTGCCAGCTAAAAATGGGGTGAGAAATTATTAAGATCCCTGTTTAGCTTTCAAGACCAGCCAAAGGCAGTTAAGTGCGGTACCAAAGATGGCTCTAGGGGAACTCTCTAATCAGAGTTTGTGGGATCATTTTTAATTAATTGTGGTATCAATAACCACTGAAAACAATGCCTGTGGGGGTCATGAACTACCCACTCCCTAGAGTCTTGCCCATCTTGGCTGATGTGCTAGCAGATGGGGGTGGAACCTGGAATAGTTAATGATAGTTTATCCAAGGGGATTAATCCCTACCTCACAAAGATTAGAGGTGGTTTATAATATTAATTGAGAGAGCCAGTTTGGTATTGTGGTTAAGCCACCAGGCTAGAAACCAGAGGATTGTGAGTTCTAGTTCTACCTGAGCACAAAGCCAGCTGGGTGGCCTTGGGCCAGACCTCTCTCTCGGCCCTAGGAAGGAAGCAATGGCAAACCACTCCTGAAAATCCTTGCCAAGAAAACTGCAGGGACTTGTCTAGGAAGTCTCTGAGAATCAGACACAATTGAAGAGATAGACAAAAAGAACTGATAGCCATCCAATTGGAACTAATTAATTAGACAACTAAGCACTCAGCAGAATAAGAATGTTCTCAGGGCCTTCATGAAGGTCAAGAGATTGGGGTCACTCCTCTTCTTGGGAGGCAATCTGAAAGGTCTACAATTAATCCTCATAGGGTGCTGTCTCAATATGGCCAAAAGGTGGTATTTACTGTCCCTTGAACATCAATAAAGGTAAATGGAAGGATGGATCATAGCAGGAATAAAATGGGAAAGAGAAGAGAGGCTCTTCACCTGGAATCCTCAGGATCCAACGAAGTGGTGTCTTGTGGTCCCAAGCACCTTCTGGACTCATCATCCCCATCCAGACCAATCCGGATCTCTTCTGCTTTAGGGCTGCAGAGACCTGAATCCAGACCTGGAAGCTTCGGGAGGACCAGGATGTCACGAGGAGAGGTGGGCAGTTGTTGGATAATGGAAGCATCTTCTTCAGGTTCAACAGGAGCCTCAATTTCATCCTCCAAATCCATGGAGGGAGGCACTAGAGACTCTGTGGGGATGCCAAACACCACATCTGGATCCCTCTTCACATCCACGCCACTGTCCGTCATGATCGCTCCTCCAGATTGGAACAAAATGACCCTACACTTGAAAACAAAATGTGAGTGTGCAGTCTTGGACTCAGATAGAGTCAGAAGGTTTCAACTTCATTTCCTTTCTCAGAAGGCATCACCTGCTGGGGGGGGCAGAATCAGTCATTGTTCTTAATGTGTGGTGGGGCAGGACTGGGTGTAGTTGAGGGCTTGAAGGTGAGGGGGGTGTTAAACTGCTCAGCCAAGAGATCACAGGCATGGCGACACTCTGTGCCTGTGACCCATCAGCCAGGCTATTTCTTTTGAGGGAACGCTAAACCCATATCCAAAATTAGCCTGGCTCACAAGTCTGGAAGAGGAGCATGGGAGAGCTTGTCATATAAAAATGTTCATACTGTAGTTACGGGGACATAAGGATAAACCCACAGTGATGCACCAAACCCCAAATAACCTAAAGTTGCCAACTCACCAGAAAACATGTGCTTGACCTGTTCCTAGGCTATTAACAACAGTGTAATCTGATTAAAAAAAACCACAGGTGAACTTATAACACTGCTGCAGGATAAGTTTTGTAATTTATCCACAAAAAGTGGCGGACTATGCAGGTGTGAGATTGATTACAAAAAAAAAAAAGCTTTTTAGGCTCATCCTTTTAATTTTTAAAAAACAGTTTCCCCAGCTCAGGGAACCATTTCCAGTCCTGATAAAAGTTTGGATTTCTCTAAAATGTAAAAATAAATGGAAGTGGAAAATGAAATGACTATAATGTAAGGGGGGAAGACCCGAAACATGACTTTAAAAAAAACACAACTCAGCTCTAGAAAATACAGTACACCATATCAACAAGAGACTACCTGAAACGCATTTGGTTAAGGGCAAGATCCAATCAGGCTTTTTTCTGGGTGAGCACACATAAGACAGCCCTGTTTAAAAAACGGGTAAGTTTTCCTGCGGTGAGAACGTTCCAGGATCTAGAAAATAGAGTTGCAAACTTCTGCATGTGCTTCGCTGGGGGAAAAAACAGGATGGCTACTTGCCAAGCAGACATACATAGAATCATTCTCCGAGGCCATCGTCCTAGGCAAAGCGCACTGAAGCTAAACTGCAAGCGTGCTGAGACAGTGCAGCAGCTGAATTTCTGTTCAAAGTCCCAGCCAGCTGGATTCCCTCCCCTCCCCTCCCCTTCCACCCACTCATTTTTTTCCCCTTTTAAAACTGTCATTCAACATTCCACGGCTTTGAGCATGCTCAGTCATGCTCGCTCGGAAAGTTCCCTGCCCTGTTTCGTTTTTGTGTTTGTTTTGCTTTAAAAAAAAGTTTTGATTTCAGTCCTTTTAATCTGAGAGAGACATTTTCCACTCGCTTCTCACTGACCTTGTTTTGCTACCGTGCTCTTGGCACAGATCACCCCAGTTTGTTGTTAGAGGAAGCGAAGCTTAAAACCCCACATGATAGATCAAATGCAGTACCTATGCTGGGGGGGGGAGTAGTTTTTATGGAAACGCATTAAAAATAGCTTCACCTTTTAAGGTCCTTTCACAAAACTTGGTTTGTTAGGATGTTATGTTGCAGTTTTATGCTGTGTCGGAAGAAGCCAGCAATCAATAATCTGGAGGACACTTCCTCGCTTCAAAGTAGGTAGGAAATTAGGCAATGCCTGCTTTTTTTAAACGAAGGAAACAAATACAGTGTGGTTTGGTTGCTGACGAAAAGTACCATCTAAGTGATTTATTGCTGCGGCTAGAGATTCAGCAAGTCTTAGCTGCGCAAATGCACCAATCGACCCAAACTAAATTTAAAGAGGGAAGAGAGACGCAGCTACACGCAATGTGAAGAGTTGGAACATTTTGCTACGCCTTACAGGCTATTCCTCAGCATATTTACTTGAAAGAAAATCTCTAGGGTCAAAGCCCCCTCAGCGTCCCCTTAATGCTCAGATCCCCTGCACAAATTACTCTGAGCCCCCTTGAATTTATTTTACACCTTTGTTCAGTCTGAGCCAGATGATGTTTTCCCCCATCGCTCTGATGTCATTGTTTACCTGCGGCTCTCTCCTTTTAAACTGAGGTTTCCATCCCCCCCCCCCGATTTTATGGGAAAGTTGACAGATCTTGAGAAGAAATAAGCAGTCCCAGGAAATCAAGTCCCGGTTTTCAAAAGAATTCCCTTCAAAAAAGTCCCCAAAGATCTATCCAACGAGTTTATGAACAACTTTCCAGCGATAGACATTTCTTAAGAGAACAAACCTGCATCTGCACGCTGAAGCAAACCTCCCCCCCTCTTTTTGGGGGGGTGCAAAACTTAAAACAAAAGCATCCCCTTGATGGGCAAACTTACTTCTAAGAAAAGTTTGGCTCTCAAGTTTGAAGAGAAAGATGAACCCTTTGTGAGTTGCACGTTCTCCGGAGTCCCTTGCGGGCAGTGATCCAACACCCAGCCAGGATCAGGCCTGCAAACTGCGGATTAAACCCGCGCGCATACAGTATAAAAATATTCAATCGCTTCTCATTTTTCTTCCTGGGGTTCGCTCGCGCTCGCTCGCTCGCTCTCTCTTTCCCGCTTGGATTGAGCATGTGCTCAGAAAGGATTCTGGGAGATGTAGTTTTCTCCTGCCAGTAAGCTTTAGCTTCCCAAAGGTGGTTGAGGATGTATCCGCCTACAGTACTTCAAAAGGAGAGAGTTTGGCTGGTTTTCCCAGCGGGCGATCCAGATTTCTGTGTTACGCAGAAGTCTGCAATTTTTTCACCAAGTTGCAAAAAAGCTTAATTGTTTAAAGTTGCTTTTTTTTTTTCCTCCAAAAAAGAATTCAGTGGCTACAGTTGGGTCTGTTCCCTCTCCAACTTGAAGAATTTGGCTTCCTACAAACCAGCCGTCGCAGTCCTGTTTGTTGGTAGAATGCAACACCCTGCTCACGTTGCACCTGTTTTCTTTGTCAAATGAACCACAGCTTGGAATTGCATTTGTCCGCTGATCAGGTTGCCTTTTGAAGACGTGGATTAAATTCCCTTTAAAAATCTATGATGCTGCTTCTCTTGTCACAGTTCCAGAATAAGAAAAATTAGATTCCAAGTGATCTGCTGGTCCCTGACACTTTGTTTGTGTTGCCTTTCCACTGTACAATATAGTTGCTTGCTCAGGAATGTAATTTAGTGAAGTAAAAAACTAAAATTTCTCTCCATCTTTACAACAGGGCTTTTCAAACTCTGTTCGATGCAACCTTAAGGTTCTGCAAGAGACTAAGAGCAAAAAAAAAAAGGTTCACTCAAACACAGCCAATTTTCTGTCACTAAAGCTTTGCCTCTTGATCAGGGGTTCTGGGAATTTCTTTTTCCCCACAGCCTGAAAAAGTTTGAAAACCCCTGTGTTAGAACACAACACAGGCGAAAATCTGCTGGGCCGTGCTGATTTTAAAAACAAAATAAGACTAACACTGAGCATGGACAGGTTTTTGTATCATTTAAAATCACAATATCATCATATTTAAGTCAGTCCCCAGACTAAAAAAGATTTTGAAGACCACACGTGAACAGACGATGAGCTCCCTATCCTAGGTGAAGAGAAGCCCCCTTGTGCCAGACCATAGGAAGTTGGATTGATGACGTGCCATCAGGCCATTGTCGACTCTTAGCAACCATATAAATATTTTTTTTCCAGGAGGATCTGCCCCCAGCCTGGCCCTTCAGATATTCCAGTGGTGCATTTACTGCTGCTGTAACGGAGTCCAGCCCCCTTCCTGCTGGTCGTCCTCTTCTTCTCTTTCCTTCCACCTTTCCCAGGATTAGAGCCTTCTCCAGAGAGATGAGTCTTCGCAAAATGTGTCCAAAGTACACACCCACCTATTTGCATGATCTGTCCAAAAAATCAGAAAGGTTCCATCCTAATGAACAAGGGAGACAGCATTTCTTTTTCTTCCTAGTGTTTTTCCTGCATGTGCGGGGCCTGCTTTTTTTTGGATCAGCCAAATGTTGATTTGTTGGTTGCAACAGGAACTGACTGACCGGCTTGTCGCCTGAGCCTGACGTCGTGGGCTGAGAGAGTGACTGACCCAAAGTCACCCAGGCAGCTTTCGTGCCTAAGGCAGGACTAGAACTCACCACCTCCTGGTTTCTAGTCTGGAGCCTTAACCGCTAGACCAAACTGGCTCTCTACAAGGGATTTAGTATGTTGGTTCTGAAGTGGAACAAGTTCAGCTGCTGGAATTCTTGTAACGGATTCTTGTCTATGGAGTCCGTGGTGCTCTCTGAGCTTGGTTGTTTGCTCACAGATGTTTCATGACCCAACTAGGTAACATCATCAGTGCGAGGGAGTGTGGGGTTTGCTCCCTGTTTATATACAGTAGCTCGCCCTGCCTGTTTTGGTGGGGCTGTGGTTTTCTCCTTGGTAGTTCCTTGATTAGGCTGTTGTTTACTGCTGGATTGTTTGTCTGGTGTTACTCCCTGCTTATCTGGGCGTTGGCTGCTGGAGAAGACGTGTTCTGGTCTTTTTGTTTCCTTCTTAGCTTTTTTATTGTCTTTTTTGAATGGTGTGTAAATATGGTTTATTTCTACGTGTCTATTGGTGGCTGATTTGTCTGAATGCCCAGCTTCCAGAAATTCCCTAGTGTTTTTGGATTTAGCTTAGTCTAGGGTGCTCCCAGTTTCCCAGTTGAAACTACGGTTGAGTCTGTCCATGTGTTGTGAGATTAAGGAGTTTTCATCGTGTCTTCTGACTGCTAGTTGGTGTTCATGGATGCGCTCTGCAAGCCTTCTGCCTGTCTATCCTACATAGTGGCTGTTACAATCCTTATATTATATGTTGTAGATGACTCCTGCTTTTTCTTCTTAGGGTACTGGGTCTTTTGGTTTACTTAAAATGTTTTGAAGGGCTTTAGTTGGTTTGTGTGCTACAGTGATGCCATATGATTGTAATAGTCTGTTGGTTGTTTCTGAGAGGTTTCTGATGTATGGCAGTGTGATCCTTTTCATAGCTTGTGTTGGTTGGGCTGTAGTCAGTTGACTGGTCGGGCCCTTTTTGATAAAGTTGTGTGGGTATCCATTTTGTTGGAAGAGGTTGTATAGGCAGTCTCTTTCCTTTTTCTGATGTTCTGGGCTGCTGCAGTGCGTTTGTGCTCCTTTGAACAATGTTCTTACACAGCTCCTCTTGTGGGAGGTCGGGTTGTAACTTTGGTAATGGAGTACTTGGTTAGTGTGAGTTGTCTTCTGACAGACTTGGGTTTCTAATTTGCTGTTGTTTCCTCTGCTGATCAGGATATGCAGGAAGGGCAGTGTGTTGTATTTTTCTTCTTCCTTGTGAATGTTATTCCTTGAAAATGTTGTTGATGGTTTCATGTGTCTTCTCTAGTTGTTCCTTTTTTATCATGACATTTCTTTCTCCTCCAGTAATTGTTTTTTTGTATGTATTGTGTTCTGTCCATGATAACTGTGGTTCAGCCTTTGTTTGCTGGGAGGATGGTGATGGTTTGGTCCTTCTTTAGGTTTTGAGGGCTGCTCTGTCCTCTGCTTTGAGTTGATTCTGATTCTGTCTTCTTCTGGTCTGTGGTGTGATGGTCTGCCTTATGTTTTCATGGGTCTCCTGTGGTTTTAAATGCTGCTTCTAAGGCTGCACAGAATTCTAGCTGATTAGCATCATCCATGTTAGAATTGAGGCCTTTCTGGGGGATTTTGTGTTCTGCAGTGGATGGCGGGTGGCTGGACATGTTGACTACCCATTCGGGTTCAAGTACCTCTTTGCTTCTGGGATTTAGCTTTTATAGTTTGGTTTGGAGTTTTGTTTCCCTTTTTTCAGCTTGTTTTAGAGATGCAGTCTTGATGGTGGTTGTCAGCCCTTTTGAGTGTTCTGGGGTCATGGTTTGTTCCAGCTGCTCCTTGCATTTATCTATGGTATGCTGGTATTTTTTTAGTTTGAGGGGAGCCTCCATGATCATTAGCCATATCATTTTTTGGCCGCCTTGTTATTTTCCATCCAGCTGTGCAGTTTATTGGAGCTCTGTATCTGACACTGGTGGGCAGGGCATGCTGTCGTAGGCATTCGTGCAGAAAGAATAGTTGTTCCTTGGTGGAGATTGGTCTACATGCAAATTTCTCCCATTTGTGGGCTTTCTGAAGCGTTTGATGCCCATATGTGATCCAGTAGAAGAGAAGATCTGTAGCTCAGGGTTGAACCGTAGAGTCCTTGGTGCTCTCCGAGCTTGGTGGTTTGCTTGCAGACGTTTCATTACCCAACTAGGTAAGATCATCATCAGAAGGTAAATTGCTGTCCAAATGTGAATTACTATTATTTCAAAAGACCTTAGAAATACAATATATATTTTTCTAGAAGAAAATGTAGGTGAGAACAGAGTTTTTGCAGCTCCAAGAGTTGTATAGAAAAGGACATTTATCTTGCTATGATACTGAAGACTTTGCATCAGCCCATTCTGATTTAAGCCCAGCCTTTCCTATCCTGGTTGCTTTCAGTTGTACTGGACTTCCATTCCATAATACCTAGCCAACATGGGCAGACGTGTTGGGCTTCAAGTCCTGTAATTCCGAAACACATAGGAAGAGCACCAGGTTTGGAAAGATATAAAGGCTATGTTTAGACAATATGGTACATGCATTAACTATGGTTTGTTAAATAAACCACAATTGACTGTTTTGCAAAAGATGCCAAATCATAAATCTCACTTTACCAACCATTCCAGCTGAGTCAATACCATGCCCAAATTTCATAAACAATTAAGGACAGGGGACATCCCATTTTCCCATTTTTCTTAGGATCACAAATAATGGGTACTATGTAAGTTGCAGCTAACAAGATTTCATTTAAATATAAGGGAAAAACTTCCTGACAGTAAGATTTGTACAACAGTGGAACGGTCCACATATGGAGATTGCGGACTTTCCATCTTCAGAAGGTTATAAGAAAATGCTTGACAATTAGCTCTCATGAATGGTGTTTGTATTTTTCCTGCACATTGAAAAGGTTGTATGATCTTTGTATGTAGCATCCAACTCTACTATTCTATAGTTCTGTAATTCTTAGATTGTAATTTCCATCACTTTTCAGTCCTACTGGTTACAAGAGATGTGAACTGCAATTCAACAGGATTTGCCAGCCAACCCAATTTTTAAAACCTGCATTCCTAAATGAGTGGTTCCCAGCCTAAAGAATGTCCAGATGTGTAGACCTCAACTCTCAGAATTCTTCTTTGTTGACTGGGGGATTCTGGAAATCCCACACATCTGGAAGATGCCCAAATTACCTAGCATTGAGTTGTAAGTACTACTAGTAAAATTTATTTACAATCGCTGACCAGTCAGATGTGGCATACTCAAAAACACTGGAAATTAAAATGAGAGTAAAATCAGAAATAACAATAGCTGAATCCCTTGGGGCAGGGTGCCACCTATGAAATATTTGTCCAGGCGGACTGGAGAAGATGGAGCTCGCGTTGCAACACGTTTGAGGCGGGCACCCGGTTGGGGAAGGCTGAGGTAGGCTGCTCCTCCAGCGACTGCGCGGCGGCCGCAGCAGGAACGCGGAGGAGGCAAAGGAACTACATTTCCCAGGATGCTCTCTGTTTGTGCGCCGACTCCGTGCGCCTGAAGCCTCCCGACGCAGCAAGCGAGGAGGTTCCGAGGTTGCATGGCTTTAGTGGGGCTGCAGCTGTGGGCTGCCGCCCGCTCCTCCGTCTCCAGCCTTCCGTGGTCGCGGTTGACGGTCAGGAACTATGCGGCCAAAAGACCGGGTAAGCCAGGCCGGAAGGGAGCGCCTTGGGCGTCCTCATGGTCGGATGGGGGGCGTCTGAGAAGAGCCTTGCACCCCCCCGGCAGACAGAGACCCCTTCAGCCCACCGTCTTGCTTCTCCCATGGCCCCCAGGTGTTCCCGGAAGCCCTCCTCTGCCTCTGCTTATTTTTGGTAGACTGCTCCTCTGCATGGAGGCTCCATTTTCGCTCTCACCCCAGACTTCCATAAGGAGAGCTCCGCTGGACGAGGTTCACAGCGACCTACTCGTGCTCCCCGTTGCCCACAGCGGGCCATTGCTATACTCCCAGCCAGGGGAATTCTGGGAGTTGAAACCCACATCTCTTAAAGTTGCCAAGTTTGAGCGATACCGCTGTACCCCTTTCTTGCAGCAGAGTTTAGAGCAGGGTTCCTCAACCTTGGCGACTTGAAGAGGTGTGGACTTCAACTCCCAGAAGTCCCCAGCCAGCACAGCTGTGCTGGCTGGGGACTTCTGGGAGTTGAAGTCCACACCTCTTCAAGTCGCCAAGGTTGAGGAACCCTGGTTTAGAGAGCTGCTCCCAACCCAGGGCCGTCCAGATGTATCAGGACTTGACCAAGAATATCTGAAGGCTGACTTTGACTCTTGCTTCCCTGTTAAGCGGGGCTGATTGGTGTGAACCTTCAGTGATATCACAGGAAGTCAGACAATATTTTGGTGAGGAACCTGCCTTAAGGAATATTACAAGAGCACTGCTGGATCAGATCAAAAGTTACCTAAGCCAGCATCCTCTCTACTTTGGTTCTGCAGGATATATGCATCCCGCCGTTGTGGATTAGCATTGCATAAACCTAGTTTGCTTGGGCATGTTGATTGGTGTCATCAAGACCATGTTGACTCTTAGTGACTCCATAGATAGATTTTCTCCAGGATCGTCTCGTTGAACAAACCTTTTAATTTATTTGTATTGCTAAGAACATGAAGAAAGGGAAAAAAACCCACAGTAGGATGCCAAACCATATATCTCTGTGCCCATGTTTTGTGGTTATTGGTCCTGTTTCGTGTTGAACAAACCATGGTTTAAAAACATTCCTTGGCAGAAAGAGGTGGATGGGTTCACCAACCTAAACCAGATCGTGGTTTTCTTGCTTGTGACTTGGCGTGATGTGTGAACCCAGCCAAATGTGGATTATTCAGTAAAATTAAGAGTAGCTCGGTTGAATTATGGATTTTATTTCTTACTGCAGATGTGCCTGGGGTGCTCGCAAGTAGGAATGGGAGACCTTCCCCTCTCCCACCATTTCTCCCTTGCAAATGGTATTTAGAGGCATGCTGTCCTTAACCCATAGAAAAAACTGAATCTTTGATACCACTTGATAAACCTGTCCTCCATGAGTTTAGCCAGTCCCCTATTAAAGTCACCCAAGTTAGTAGCTGTCACCACAATGCATGGGAATACAATCATCAGATGGATAATCTGTAAAAAGGAGGTGTTTCTTTTATCTGCTGTAAATTTTCCTCCAGACAGCTGCTTTGGATGAGCCCTGGCATGGGAGGGGGTCAAAAAAGTCAAGCTGGTGGCCATGGCCACGTAGTTGAAGCCCTGCCTCTTTTTCATACGTCACACATGCATGGCTTTGATTAACAGTCATGGGCAACATCTTGACTTTTTTGACCTGCCTGTGGATGCCTTTCTCTTGCTATAGTGCACTGTTTCTCAACCTTGTCTACTTTAAGACAGATGGACTTCAACTCCCAGAATTCCCTAGCCAGCCATGAAGTCCACACATCTTAAAGTAGCCAGGTTTGAGAAACACTGCCATAGTGTGTGGAGAGAGGGAGAAAAAATTCTCACCATCCATGTTCTCTCTGCCGTAATGGTTCAGTATCTTTTGATCGTATGTTCCTGCCAAGATTTTATTTTTTATTTTATGTATTTGTTTTTCAAATTTATATATGCTGCCCATCTCACTACACAAGTGACTCTTTTAGCTTTTTCTTGTATGGAAAATGTGCCCTGAATTATTCTGGTTGCCCTCTTTTCAATTTTTGCAGCTCCAGACTGGCCTTTCTCAAATGTAGCACCCCATAGCTAACCGCTTAGTGTATGTGTGAAGTTGTAAAGTAGGGTTCCTCAAACTCAGCAACTTTAAGATGGGTGGATTTCAACTCCCAGAATTCCCCAGCCAGCCATGCTGGCTGGGGAATTCTGGGAGTTGAAGTTCACCCATCTTGAAGTCGCTAAGGTTGAGGAACCCTGTCGTAAAGTATGCATTGTATATGCACTATTCTAAATTTTATAAAGTGATATTGTGGGAGGTTTTTAGTATTAACTTTCTGCAGAGTTAATAGGCCTGGGCAATAACTCTCCATATGTCTTTCTTGATCTCTAGAAATGGCACCTGAGAATTCGCAGAAATTTTATCAGCCACCAGCATTTATTGTTACTGTTGATCAGGATATTATTGCTGCTCTTGTTCAGTAATGAGTGTGTACAAGGGTACACACTACACCGCTTGTAGAGAGATGGGTTTCTTGATTGTGCACAGCCATGCAGATGCATTCCCCATAGAAAATGTGAAAAAAACTTGGGCCAATAATTTTTTTTTTTAATTTTTATTTTTTTATTGAAAAGGAAAAAACACACAGAAAGTGCTTTAACAAAAATGTGAAAGAAATACAAAAAAACCCATGTTGATATGTCATTATAACAATAAACAATTACGATTCTATATATACTTATCTAATGCAAATATTATTCTAGTACATTTCTATGACTATCATAGTTTTTTTAACCTACTGTATTTTGTATAAATGAGTCCCATATTTCATTGTACTTGTCCATATAAAATCTACGTCTATAGGCAATCCACTTGTAAGTAGCAAGGGCCAATAATGTTATAGAGCAGTGTTTCTCAAACTCAGCTACATTAAGATGCGGAGACTTCAACTCCCAGAATTCCCCAAAGGAGAAATATCCTTAGGTATTGATTTAATTCAGTGTTTTCAAGCTCTGCAACTTTAAGAGGAGTGGACTTCAATTCCCAGAATTCCCCCCCAGCCAGGCAGCTAGCTGGGGAATTCTGGGAGTTGAAGTCCACACCTCTTAAAGTTGCTGAGGTTGAAAAACACTGATTTAACTTATATCCTACCTGGTCTCCCCACTCTGTCCAGCATCTTCTCCACTACACCTGATTGGCTCTTGGGCTGAGCTGGAGGGACTGGCCCAAATTCAGCCAATGAGCTTCTGAGGCTGAGGGTGGACTGTTCTATTTAGGCGCCTCCAGACGCCATGGTCTGGAGAAGGAGGTAGAGTCTGGGTCTTTCACCTCACCTCACCTCACCTCACCTCACCTCACCTCACCTCACCTCACCTCACCTCACCTCACCTTCGTACAGTGGGCTAAGCTGTGCATTGTTCAACCGCCATTTGCTGAATAACTCTCAACTGGTTGGGAGCTGATAAAACGCTAAACCTAAATCCATTGTGCTAGGTCACGATTTGTGGATTTAGCTTTTTTGCGTGTGTGGTCTTCGAGTCCATCTGGACTCCTGGCAAATGTCTAGATTAGTCCCTGCTGTTTTCCTGGCAAGATTTTTGGAAGTGGTTTCCCCTTGCCTTCTTTTTCCTTGGCCTGAGAAAGAGGAACTGTTCCAAAGCTGGCATTTCTGCTAAGGCAGGACTAGAACTCAGAGTCACCCAGTTTCTAGTCTGGTGCCTTTAACCACCACACCAAACTATCTCTCAGCTATATTATGCTAAGCTTTATATAATTTATATATACTACAGTGGCTGGGGTTCATACAATATACTAAGCCCAAACTAAACAAAATACCTAGTGTGGCTTGGGGGTTATGTAAACCAGATGATTGTACATGCAGAAAGTGGCTAGTCCTCATGATAGCAACACTGACAACAGCTTTCCTGTATTCTGGAGCCTTTGTAGCACAGGGTGCCATCTTCTCTGACTTGAAGCTGCTTCTGGAAAGTAATTTTCTAGGGGCGTTGGCCTGAGTTCCCTGGAACGGTCGTTCCTCTGAAAAAGGAATATAAAATCAGCTTTTTTCCGTATCCCCAGAGATGCTTTGACTTTCAGAGCAACCCCCTTCCTTCCCCCACCTCTGAATAACATGCACATGTTTTGTGCAAATGCCAAAGCAGCTCCTGAATGAAATATATATATTTTTTCTTCTTTTTAGTAGGGAAAGGCAAAATGAAAGGTCTTTCCAAAGAAGAACTTAAAGGCCCTGAAGTATGCAAGGACCCGGTGATGCTCACCACCCACGCTATGGGAGTGAACATCTACAAGGAAGGGACGGATGTAGCACTGAAGCCAGACTCCGAATATCCTGAATGGTGAGCAGTGGGCCTTAGCAGTTATGATTGCAGGTGAAGGAGAAATGAGATTGGGGCGGCCGGATTCTTTTGCTCCTCTTTGCTATTGCGCTGTTCTGGGTAAATGAAGAAAAGGACACCAAAAGTTGTATTGGGTCCTGATTTCTGGAATCTGCAAATGTTGGCTTTCTTAACGAATAAAGTTTCTAGTCCTTATGGCTGCAAAGAAAGGCACAGTGGTCCATGGATTAGGAATGAAGAAGTGGACGTTCTGGAACATTTTGGATCAAAAA
Source organism: Python bivittatus (assembly GCF_059951505.1). Lineage (NCBI taxonomy): Eukaryota > Metazoa > Chordata > Lepidosauria > Squamata > Pythonidae > Python > Python bivittatus. The sequence goes on from NW_028277087.1 coordinate 5,000,377, forward strand.
CACACACACACACACACACTCTGTAGTGTTTTGAATTGAATTCTTCCCTCCCAGCCCTAACCCCAATCTGGTTTTCCCTCAAACCTCCAGGGTTGGAGCACCCACAACTTCCGGAGGCAGCCTGTACCATTGCTTCATAGCCCTCAGAGTCAGGAATTTCCTCCTTAGTTCAAGTTTGGACTTCTCGCTGTAACGCTTCCACCCACCGGCTCCCAGTTTCAAACTGCAGTTCTTTACCTCTGAATCAGGTTCATCAAACTCGAGAGGCAGAGAAATTGCAGAGCTGCAGGGAGGGAGAGAGAGGAGGCCGATGTAACCAACATTGAGAGGCAATCAATTAGTCCTACAGGGATGCTAGAACCCCACAGTTATTCAAACCAGAGGGCAAGTGCAAAGCCACAAAATATACTGCATTTTTAAATTTATGTATGTATGTATGTATCCCCTTCATGGATCACTGCCTTGTTGTGGCGAAGGGGCTTGCGTAACTCAGTGAAGCCATGAGCTATACCGTGCAGGGCCACCCAAGACGGACAGGTCATGACAGAGAGTTCTGACAAAATGGGGTCCACTGGAGAAGGAAATGGCAACTCACTCCAGTATCCTTGCCAAGAAAACCCCATGGACAATGTTAAAAGGCTAAAAGATATGACGCCGGAAGATGAGCCCCTCAGGTCGGAAGGTGTCCAATATGCTACTGGGGAAGAGCGGAGGGCAATTCCAAGTAGCTCCAGAAAGTGAAGCGGCTGGGCCAAAGCCGAAAGGATGTTCAGCTGTGGATGTATCTGGAAGCGAAAAGAAGGTCCGATGCTGTAAAGAACAATATTGTATAGGTACCTGGAATGTAAGATCTATGAACCAAGGCAGGCTGGATGTGGTCAAACATGAGATGACAAGACTGAACATTGACATCTTGGGAATCAGCAAACTGAAATGGACGGGAATGGGTGAATTTAATTCGGGTGACCATTATATCTACTACTGTGGGCAAGAAACCCTTAGAAGAAATGGAGTTGCACTCATAGTCAATAAGAGAGTGGGAAAGGCAGTAATGGGGTACAACCTCAAAAACGACAGAATGATCTCAGTGCGTATCCAAGGCAAACCATTCAATATCACAGTCATCCAAGTCTATGCCCCAACCACTGATGCTGAAGAAGCTGAAGTTGACCGCTTCTATGAAGACCTACAACACCTTCTAGAACTAGCACCAAAAAAAGATGTCCTTTTCATCATAGGGGATTGGAATGCTAAAGTAGGAAGTCAAGGAGTAATCGGAATAACAGGCAAGTTTGGCCTTGGAGCACAAAATAAAGCAGGGCAAAGGCTAATAGAGTTCTGTCAAGAGAACAAGCTAGTCATAGCAAACACTCTTTTCCAACAACACAAGAGACGACTCTACACATGGACATCACCAGATGGTCAATACCGAAACCAGATTGATTACATACTTTGCAGCCAAAGATGGAGAAGCTCTATACAGACAGCAAAAACAAGACCAGGAGCTGACTGTGGCTCAGATCATGAGCTGCTTACTGCAAAATTTAGGGTTAAATTGAAGAATGTAGGGAAAACCACTAGACCACTCAGGTATGACTTAGATCATATTCCTTGTGAGTACACAGTGAAGGTGATGAATAGATTTAGAGGATTAGATTTGGTAGACAGAGTGCCTGAAGAACTATGGATGGAGGTCCGTAACATTGTACAGGAGGCAGCAACTAAAACCATCCCAAAGAAAAAGAAATGCAAGAAAGCAAAATGGCTGTCTGATGAGGCTTTACAAATAGCTGCGGAAAGAAGGAATGCGAAAAGCAAGGGTGAAAGGGAAAGATATAAGCAACTGAATGCAGATTTCCAGAGAATAGCAAGGAGAGATAAGAAGGCCTTCTTAAATGAACAATGCAAAGAAATCGAGGAAAACAATAGAATGGGGAAGACTAGAGATCTCTACAAGAAAATTGGAGATATAAAAGGAACGTTTAGTGCAAAGATGGGCATGATAAAGGACAAAAAAGGCAGGGACCTAACAGAAGCAGAAGAGATTAAGAAGAGGTGGCAAGAATACACAGAAGAACTATACAAGAAAGATCTTAATGTCCCTGATGTCCACGCTGGTGTGATCACTGACCTTGAGCCAGACATCCTAGAGAGTGAAGTCAAGTGGGCCTTAGGAAGCATTGCTAACAACAAAGCTAGTGGAGATGACAGTATTCCAGCGGAGTTATTTAAAATACTAAAAGATGATGGTGTTAAAGTGCTGCACTCAATATGCCAGCAAGTTTGGAAAACGCAACAGTGGCCACGGGATTGGAAAAGGTCAGTTTATGTTCCAATTCCAAAGAAGGGCAATGCCAAAGAATGCTCAAACTATCGCACAATTGCACTCATTTCACATGCTAGCAAGGTTATGCTCAAAATCCTACAAGCTAGGCTTCAGCAATACATGAACCGAGAACTACCGGATGTACAAGCTGGGTTTCGAAGAGGCAGAGGAACTAGAGATCAAATCGCCAACATTCGCTGGATCATGGAGAAAGCACGAGAGTTCCAGAAAAATATCTACTTCTGCTTCATTGACTATGCAAAAGCCTTTGATTGTGTGGATCACAACAAACTGTGGCAAGTTCTTAAAGAGATGGGAGTACCAGACCACCTTACCTGTCTCCTGAGAAATCTGTATGCGGGCCAAGAAGCAACAGTTAGAACCGGTCACGGAACAACCGATTGGTTCAAAATAGGGAAAGGTGTACGACAAGGCTGTATACTGTCACCCTGCTTATTTAACCTATATGCAGAGTACATCATGAGAAATGCCAGGCTGGAAGAATCACAAGCCGGAATTAGGATTGCAGGGAGAATCATCAACAACCTCAGATATGCGGACGATACCACCCTAATGGCAGAAAGTGAAGAAGAACTAAAGAGCCTCTTGATGAGGGTGAAAGAGGAGAGTGCAAAAGCTGGCTTGAAACTCAACATTAAAAAAACTAAGATCATGGCATCTGGACCCATCAATTCCTGGCAAATAGAAGGGGTAGAAATGGAAGCAGTAACAGACTTCATTTATTTGGGCTCCAAGATCACCGCAGACGGAGACTGCAGCCATGAAATTAAAAGACGCTTGCTCCTTGGGAGGAAAGCTATGGCAAGCCTGGATAGCATATTAAAAAGCAGAGACGTCACCTTGCCGACAAAGATCCGCATAGTCAAAGCTATGGTTTTTCCAGTAGTAATGTATGGCTGTGAGAGCTGGACCATAAAGAAGGCTGAGCGCCAAAGAATTGATGCCTTTGAACTGTGGTGCTGGAGAAGACTCTTGAGAGTCCCCTGGACTGCTAGGAGGTCAAACCAGTCAATCTTAAAGGAAATCAACCCTGATTGCTCATTGGAAAGATCGATAATGAAGCTCAAGCTCAGATACTTTGGTCACCTAATGCGAAGAGAGATCTCTTTGGAGAAGACTCTGATGCTGGGAAAGATGGAAGGCCAAAGGAGAAGAGGACGGCAGAGGATGAGATGGTTAGATAGCATCACTGAAGCAATGAGCATGAAACTGAGCAAACTCAGGGAGGCAGTGAAGGACAGGAAGGCCTGGCGCAATATGGTTCATGGGGTCACGAAGAGTCGGACACGACTTAACGACTAAACAACAACAACAATGTATGTATGTTTCAAATTTGACACCGCCCATCTCACTGCAGAGCAACTCTGGGCGGTTTCCAGTAACAAGAATAAATATTAATTAAAACTGAATAAATATTAATTAAAATACACTACAACAGTGAGGTTCCTATATAATACTTCCAAGAGACTGATGTTAACTAGGAGTTATTAGACTCAGGGAGCGTCTTCAAGGCGCCAGCCACCCCCAGGATTGGTTGTATCTCTTCTCGCCCCACGCAAGTTGGCAGAGCCAGGTCTTCCATTCCTCCCGGAAAGCTGGGAGGGTAGGAGACCGCCTCACCTCTGGAGGGAAGAATATTTCACAGGGTGGGGGCAACAGCAGAGAAGGCTCTCCTCCCAGGACCTGCCAGTCAACATTCTCTCGCTGACAGGATCCGTAACATGCTTTCTCTGCCTGGCTGGGTGGGACAGTCTCTCTGGCAACCTGGACCCATGCCGTGTAGGGCTTGTCTATTCTTGCAGATAAGCCTGCCCGCAGATAAGCCGACCCTTGAATTTTTAACCAAAATGCCATGAAAAATGTGCCACTGCGGATAAGCTGGCCCGCATTTTTCACGATCTTTTAGTTAAAAATTTGAGGGTTAGCTTATCCACAGATGGGCTTAAATGCAAGTATATACAGGAAATATGGGGTACTCTTAAAAAGTTTTACCATATACTTAAAAAGTATTACCATATATCGGTGTTTCTCAACCTTGGCCACTTGAAGATGTGTGGACTTCAACTCCCAGAAATCCCCAGCCACCCTGTTTTGGTTTTTTTTTGTTTTGGGGTGACAGTTCCAGGCTAACCCCTGTTGTAAATTATTATTTATTTTGTTGTTGTTGTTGTTTAGTCATTAAGTCGTGTCCGACTCTTCGTGACCCCATGAACCATATTGCGCCAGGCCTTCCTGTCCTTCACTGCCTCCCTGAGTTGGCTCAGTTTCATGCTCATTGCTTCCGTGATGCTCTCTAACCATCTCATCCTCTGCCGTCCCCTTCTCCTTTTGCCTTCAATCTTTCCCAGCATCAGGGTCTTCTCCAAAGAGATCTCTCTTCGCATTAGGTGACCAAAGTATCTGAGCTTGAGCTCCATTATCGATCCTTCCAATGAGCAATCAGGGTTGATTTTTTTTTAATATATTTTTAAAATCTAGGTAAATAATTATTTATTTACCTAGATTTAAAAATGTATATAAAAAATGTATATAGACTCAATCCCATCCCAGGATGTTGTTTCAAATGTATTGTTGTTACATTACTTACTTGGGGGTTTGTTTTCTAGGTTCTGAGTTAATTTTATTGGATTCAACTATAATAATCAGCTTTTGTTTTAGATTGTGCCTTGGTAAAGGCACATAATACAGGTAATCCTTGTTTAATGTCCACTTGTTCAGGGACCATTTGAAATTATGATGGCAGTGAGTGAGGGGAACTTACAAGGGGTCCTCTGCGGCTGTCGCAGAATCCTCGTGGTCATGGGATCGCAATTCAAGTGCTCAGCAACCAGCTTGCAATTATGATGGTCGCAGCATCCCACGGTCATGTGATTGCCATGTGTGTGCTTCACTGCCAGCTTCCAACAAGCAAAGTCAATGGAGAATCAGCAGGAGGTCACAAATGGTGACCGCGGGACGCTGTGACCACGTAGGATTCACTTAACAACGGCAACAAGGACGGCCGGAACTGCCACTGTAAATTGGCACGGTCACATGATGTCGCACCTTACAACCGCATCGCTTAGCGACAGAGTTCCTGGTCCCAATTACTGTCTGTAAATAAGGACTACCTGTAATAAATAAATACATTAGCACCAGCAGTACTGTTTCTTGTTGATGCACAGGATCAGTCATGATGGCAGAAAAGGTCTCAAGGCCTCCAGAGTTTTTCCTAATATTGGTTGGCTTAGTTCTCTCTTGGAACTTGCCCAGTTGCCTGGAAGGTTTTTTTGCAACTTTTAGCAATTTGTTTACAGTAGCTTACAGACCACAAGTTACTCTCTTAGAAGCCTCAGTGTTCTCATTATCTCCTTCTTGGCAGCGTAGAGCAGTGTTTCTCAACCTTGGCAGCTTTAAGATGTGTGGACTTCAACTCCCAGAACTCCCCAGCCAGCATGGCTAGCTGGGGAATTCTGGGAGTTGAAGTCCACACATCTTAAAGCTGCCAAGGTTGAAACACTGGCGTAGAGCCTTCCTATCAGTTCTCATTGTCAGCTTTCCAGCTGACCCCTTTTCTCCACATTGCTCCTTCATTTGTAACTTTTTGACTTCATTTGTGCCTGTTTTTCAGCCTCATGCAACATTTTCCCACTTGCACATTTTTTAATCATCCTTTCCCTCATCCTAAACCAGTGGGAATTGTAGATTAGCCCTCCCTAGAAAGCCACAATCTCTGCTGTTTAAAAACTTTTCGAGATGCTTCTTGACTCCATTTTATTACTCCTTCCCCCTGTCTCCCCATTCTAGGCTTTTCAATATGTACCTAGGGCCTCCTAAGAAGCTGGAAGAACTGGATCCTGACACCATGGAATACTGGCGTGTGCTACGGAAAGAGAATACAAAGCTAGGGAAGAAGTATTGGAAGGCAAAACCCTTTTGATGCTAATACTAAGAGGTGAAACGCCATCCCAGGAAGGACTTGGGGTATTGAGAAATGGGATTTTTAAAAAATTATTCTTATTCTCGTCCCTAAATAATGACCAATAAAAAGCTCCACTCTCTGTAATACTTAGATTTTTCATTATCTCAAGTCTTCTTAGGGCCTACTCACTAAAGCAGTGTTTCTCAACCTTGGCAACTTTGAGATGTCTGGACTTCAACTCCCAGAATTCCCCAGCCAGCATGGGGAATTGAAGTCCATGAGTTGAACTCCAGACATCTCAAAGTTGCCAAGGTTGAAAACACTGGGCTAATGATTATAGAAATTGAACTCCAACCCATTTGGAATGGTCCTGATGGGGATTTGATTTGATTTGCCCCATGAGGTCTGCAAACCAATTGCAGAATCAAGATGTGTGCGTGTTTGTGTGTGTGCAAAATTGGGGCCAGAAGGAAAGAAGGCTCAGAGAGGCAAATGCCCCTTTCCAAGACCTGCTCAAGTCGTTCATTTCTCCAAGGGCAGAGGGTTGGATTGGATGATCTCCAAGATCCTTTCCAACCATGATCCTATGAAATACAACTGAGTTAGTACAGATGGGGGATTTTTAAGAGCTTAATTTAGGACATATATTCTTGTTTCAGCTTTGAATCATGTGAAAATCTAATAGGTTCAAGACATCTCTCTATTATGGAATATGTTTGTTTACCCGTTTCAGACCTGTGGGGCTGTTCTTGTTCTCAAGGAAATAGCATCTGCAAAAACAACAGTCTAAAATGGGAAATTACTCCCAAGTGCTGCATTTTATTGAATTAATTAATTAATTTACTCTGCTTTATATGCTACTTGATTCAACCTGAGCAGGTTACAAAATAAGACCAACATTGGAATGAAACCAGTAACATAAAAATTGTTACTATTATTATTATTGTTATTATCATCATCATCTCCAAGATCCTTTCCATTAATAATAATAATTATTAATAATAATAATATTAATAATATAAGCTGTTCATCATTAACCACCAAATACTTCTTTCAAAGGTAGGGACCCATTTCACTCCTCCCTAACTTTTTTCTGAAATAACCAGGTCTTAACAGTTTTTCTAAACGCCATTCAGAATTGGTGCTGATCTGACTTTGGGTGATGTGGAAAAAAACCGCATTGTTTAATAGGAAACCCAATGTGGTTTGGATAAAGGCACTTCCCAGAGGCTCTTAGTACTTAAAACATCCCCCAGTATTTCTGTATAGCACTTGAGATTTCTCCTTTTTTAAAAAAAGAACTCAAGAATGGAATATCAAGGGTTTGACATTGATCAGACCAAGGACTCATCCTTCCCACCTCTTGGTGAGAGACAGAGCCCAAAACCAGGTGAACAAATGGTTCCTTCTGTTGCTTCCCATGTGCTGGTCTTTAAAGGATTCAGGACTAGTAGCCGCCAAGGGAACAATCCGTGACTTTTCAGCCCCTTTTTCAAACTCTCTGAGTTGGTGGCCATACAGCAAAGAATTTTAAAAAAAAAAGGTCACCAAGGATAAACCCAACAAAACAAGTGACTCTCAGTAGGCCATTAAACCTCCCAACCTCCAGGCCCTGAAGCACATCCAAGTCTCCAATGCTTTATGAAAGCCAGCAGGGTTGGGGCCAGTTTGAGGCAGAGGCTTGGTGTGGTGTTCCAGAGGGTAGACTGACAGAAACAATGGGTAGAAATAAGTGGGGTGAGGCAAATAACCCAGCCCCGGGCCTTGGAGGGCTTTATAGGTGACAACCAGCACCTTGAATTCCACCCGGAGGCCCACTGGGAATCAGTGCAGCTCATGGAGCAGAGGTGTAACGTGGGCCTGTAGTTGCCCACACCGCTGCATTCTGGACCAGCGGCAGCTTCCCGTGAAGTTAACGGATGCAGTCAATGAAGTGTAACGTGCAACTGTCACCAACGTACGGACTCTTTAGTAGGCACACCCAACCATCTAGGGGACAACATACCTGCTGACCTACATTTTGTCCTTATTTATTCATTTTACAGCATTTCTAGGCCGCCCCTCTCCAAACATACTCTGGGGGGCAATTCAACCTGTGCTTTCCCTTCCCGGCATCTATTCGTCAAACTCTACGCGGCAAGGTCAGGCCACCTTCACTGAGGTCTATTCCAGCCTTCCCCCCTTCTCTTAATTTCACAGACTCACAATGTATCGATTTTTCTTCCATTCCTTTCCCTTGGTAATGAATCCTCCTTACCAGATTCCTCTCACATTCCAAGCTGCAATTTTCCACAGGCCATGGTTAACAGGCCTTGCCCAGCCTCTTGGCTTTTGCTGAGTCTTCCATGTAAGGCTTTTAGGAACCTCAAGAAGGGGAAAACCAGGTCACCAGCCTTATTACGCCCAGTCCCGGCACATTTTAGGCAAGATGCCACAATTGCAATCCAAACCCAGATTTACTCTAAGTGTGCTATTCTACACAGATAGGGTTCTGACACACATCCAGCATGCAACTAGTCACTGCCAGGATTAGTTTTTTTTTATACAGGTGTAAAACAGTTTTCATTCGTGTTTTTAAACATCTGAGATGAATGCTGTCATTACAATAACCTCAACCGTTACAAAAGATCAGAATCCACCTCTGCAATGGAAAACAGGATGCATTTGTGGATTCATTTTCGTGGTCGCTGACTTCATTTCTGAAAAAAAGGGGAGAAAAAACGGTGAAAAAGTTATTTCTAAAGCTTTTGGCCAAAAATACGAAAGCATCGCCAAAAGTGCCAGTTAAAAAAAAACTTTTCTTCGTTACACTTGACTCAATGAATTAAGAAAAGGTATTAAATCAATGTTTCCGTCTTTCACAGGCAGCCTTGCCTTTGCATAGCGAAAAAACGAAGTAAGCAATGCAGGACTCCCCCGGGCGTTTCCTCCTGCATTACTCTCCCTTTTTTCCCTCCAAATCAGCCAGAGACATGATAGAGATCAACCTTGGGGGTCTAGAGCGCTTCCCCGGGGTTCTCCATCGCAAGCGTGCCACGTTCGCACGGAAACCGGAAGGGGCCGACCCGAAAACGGAAAAGGGGGAGGCGGGGGCGTGGTCTGGCGTGGGGCGTGGCTTGGGAAAGGGAAGGAGGGAGGGAATCAGGTGGTGGAGAGGAGGAGGAAGAGCAGGTGAGAAGAGGAAGGGGGGTTATTTGGGGGAGGGGTGAAGGTTAGGGGGTATCTATAAATACAGAGGAAGCTTAGGGGAGCCTAACCTGGGGGGGGCACGAAAGAGGTCTAATTTGGGGCGGGCGTCCTCTTGGGGAGGGGGGGACCTTGAGGAGATGGACCTTCTTGTGTGAAGGGAGACCCCGGGAAAGAGATCGTGGTCTGTTGCGGGGCTGGGTTAGGGCGTGTGCAGGGTGGCCATTCGGGGAGCTGGAGCCTGGGAGATGCTAGTGGTGGGAAGAGAGCGAGGGTCTCCCGGGGAGCCAGGAGTAGGGCTGGCTTGGGAGGTGGGTCGTAGGAATATGGAGGAAGCCGGCGGGGGGGTTGCTTAATTGAGCAGGAGGAACTGTACTAGAGGCTGATCGTGGAGGGGAGGATCTGGTTATGGGGAGGGATTCAGGATCCTTCCAGAGGAGGAGAGAGCAGGTCTGAAGGAGAAGGTGACCCTCGATAGAGCCAGGCCAGGGTGCCACCTGGGGGGGGGGGGCTGGGCAGGTGTATTCCTGGAGGGCCTTCGAGGAGGGGGGGCTTGAATCAGGTGGGGTGTGTTCATGTCCTAGATAGTTTAGCATGGGGGGGAGGTAGGGGGAAAGACAGGGGAGGGTAAGAAAGGAAAGAAAAAGGAGAAATCCAGCCAGGTGGGGAGGAAGGGTACATTCCCCTCCCGCCCATTGCAAGACGGATAGGGCTGGGGAAAGGAGAAGGGGGAAGTTTTTGATGCAAACTCTGCCGCTGATAGAAATGGAGGAAGGGAATGGAAGCGGGCTGTAACGACAGAGCAGGCAGCAGGGTGGGGGGAGTAATGTGCCATGGGAAGGAAATGGAGAGGCTGAGGAAGACGATGGATAAGGGAAGATCATTCCATGGCACGACTGCTGGAGGGTAAAATTGAGGCTCTGAGGGTGTGTGTATCTGTACTTGCAACGGAGTGGGTGTGGTATCTGCAGAATGGATGCATGTGCGGATGTATTCTGTATCTCCCCCCGCCCTTTTTTTTTCCCTGCATGCATCTTGCATAGCCATCCTTCGCAGAAAGGACTGCAGAGCCAGTAGTGAACATTCTGGAACCTGGTTGGAATGGATGGGCTGTCCTTCCTGATCAGCGCAGGAGTGAGGGCTTTTTTAAACAAGGCAAAGAAAAGGATTTCACAGCCTTCTTTTTCCCCACCCCTTCAAAAGAGCTCTTCATCCTCAAATGCATACCTCTTCTCCCCTTATAAACCTACATACTCACACCTGCAGATGAAACTGCAGTTTCCTAGTAACAGATGAGAAATTTGGATGGGGTGAGCCCCTGGGCATGTAACTGAGGGACCCAGATAATTCATTTAACTCATTCTGTTCCCAATCCTGCATTGACAAACAAAGAATGTTTTGATTGTGGTTTCTAGCCTTGCGGAAGTGGAGGGAGGTGCTGAATGGAGACAAAACTGAGATGGAAACAAACAATTCTTGGTAGGTGGGAGATAGCTTTGCTTAACTGAGATAATTTGTGGGTTGGCTGCCATGGAACTTGGTTCAAAAGTGCTGTTGTTGTGTTTCATAGGGTTTTTAAGGAGTGACTATTGCGGCTCCTGAAATTCCTGTAGAAATCAATAGGGCTTCTCTTTGATCAACCCGAGATATTTTAAAACCTATCCGATTAATTTTATTAACTGAATCTGTGGGGCAATGTCCTCCTAACTTGGAGCAGGAAGAGTTTGCACAATGAGAAGGGTGATTTTAAAAAACAAATGGGAATGGCTTTTCTTTCCTTTTTCTTTTTTACAGTTTTTGGCTTCAGAGGACTGCAAGGGGTGTGGTGATGGTGCAGTAGCATCTCCTGCATGGCCATATCTGGATTTTGGGGGCCCTTTTTTATGAAAAAGGAAACTTTTATATAAAAAAAGTGTTTTCAGCTTATCAGAGGCCTAATGCATCTACTTTAATTTCTTTTTAAAAATGCGTAACATTATGCTTTTGATTTTCAGCAGTTTGCCATTGAATTTCAAAAGTGTGATCTTGGGGGATAGTTTTGCATGTATCCTGACATTTGCTGGTATTGAACTGTTTGCATTTCAAGCACCTTTTTTTGACACTGTATCATGTCTTCCTCCTTCCCTACAGTTAATTAAATCAGCCATAGTTTACATTTGGTAAAACCATGTTTTTTTTGAAAGGGAAAACCATTTCTTTAGATGGTTTCAGATGGATAGCTCCTAGCACTGACAGTCGAAAGGCTGTGTATGTTATTCCATTTCTTCCTCTTTAATAGATTTTTTTTTTTAAGAAAAAAAGATGATAGAAGCAATGTTTAAAACATGGGTTTCATAGAAGACGGTGTTATGCCTCCTACTCCAAACATTGTGTTGGGAGGCAGAGCAGTGGCACTATTAACAGTCCTGGCTGGAAGCATTTTTTACCTTTAGGTGGTTTAAAATAATTGCTATTATAAAAGCAACATTCTGTTCTGTGTAAATGCAGGGAAGTTGGGTGGTGATGTTCCTGTTTCTAAGATGGCACCTGCAATGTGGTTTTTTAAATAAATTACATAAGATTGCCTTTCTAACTAAATTGAAACTGTTTATTAATTTAACTAGTTGAGCACACATAGTTAGGTTGCTTTCTAGTTACAGAAGACCAGAAGGAATTGTCAGCATGGTTTTCTGGTTTCCTGCCCCCCCCCCCCCCCCCGCAGATGAAGATGAAGCCTATGAATGAACGTAGCCCTTATGTGGAGTAAAACATCCAGATTTAGTAGTTGGCTTCACATTTTTTGTTCAGATGTCTAACTTTTGCTGCAAGACAAGCACATTATAAAGGCAAATTTCAAAAGCTAACTCTTCTTGAGTTGGATCTATACCTTCCTTACCCCACACCTGTACAGAGAATATTTTGGACTGTCCTGACTCATTTAGGATATTTATTCTTTCCATTGATGGCATTTTGGGTGGATCGGGGAGTGATTTGATCAGTGGGTGCATCGGGTGGTGTTTTCATCAAACTCAAAATACCTGCTCTTTTTATGGGTGTGTGCGCACCCCTTCAAGTCAGACTTGACTTCTGATGGCTAAATGGAGAACATTTTTGGAAGTAGTTTGCCCTCGCCTGCTTCTTACTAGGGTTGAGAGAGAGGGACTGGCCCAAAGTCCCCCAGCTGGCTTCATGCCTAAGGCAGGACTAGAACTCACAGCCTCCTGCTTTCTAGCCTGATGCCTTAACCACTGTATCAAACTGGCTTTTGACTGCTCCTTAGGGCTTTTGAAGATGAAGGTTTATTTTTAAAAAATCAAATCTCATTCAGGCTAGGCTTCAAGTTCATATGGAGGAATAAAAACCCCTGACCAAACAGTTTCTTGAGCTTGAACCACTCTGCAATTTAATGTTGGAGTTCCTGTTCACATACAGTTGCACCAGTGCATTTCTATCCAAGCTTATCAGAACAAATATCCAACCCTCCTGTTTCTCTCTGCAACTCTTCTTTCGTTCCAGTGCCCTCTGGCACCTGTTTCCAAGCAATGACCTCAAAGGCCAAGAAGCGGGTGGTTCTACCCACACGCCCTGAGCCCCCCAACGCAGAACAGATTCTTGAAGATGTCCAGCGTGCCCAGCCCAATGACCCCGTTTTTGTCCTCCTGGTGGAGCCCAATGAAGGTATGAAGATCTGGCCCGTATTTTGTCCTCTGCATTTTGAGTTGCAAAGTAAATGCAGGCAGGAAACTGGGTTACCCCAGATTTGCTTTATTTGAAATAGCAAACAGACGATCCATATATAACTATCTGGAAGATCTCATGGCAGATGAGAATCTATACCAGAGTTAAAGCTTGACATGGATGAAAAGGCATGTAGAGGATAAACATGCCAAGTTGCAGACAGTGTCCTGAATGTAAAGTAAAAGGCCCGAGGCTTCCATCTGTCACTGAAAAGTAAATTGTAACGGTATGTGGGAATGACCTTGGGAGACTGGGGGAGAAGCCGCAGACCAGACAACGGTCAGACAGGCGGCAGCTGAGCCCGCAGAAGGAATGGGGGCGTGGCAAGCGTCTCAGAAGGGACCCTCCCTAGTTTCTTGGACTGTAAAGGTGAGGGGGGGGGAGGTTGCAAGATTGATGTCAGCTGTGTGAGGTAGTCCAAACAAGAAGCACACCCATAAACACTAGCTCTAACTTTATTGCAAGGTTACATGAACAGAATCTTGCAAGTCTGAAAGGACATCTCTCCCCCCTCACCTTTACAGTCCAGGAAACTAGGGAGGGTCCCTTCTGAGACGTTTGCCATGCCCACATTCCTTCTGCGGGCTCAGCTGCCGCTTGTCTGACTGTTGTCTAGCCTGCAGCTCTTCCCCCTGTCTCCCAAGGTCAGTCCCATATATCACTGCATAAATATATGTTGGCGCCACTGCGGGAAGTCAAAATAATGCAATCTCCCCACTTATCCTATCTCCCCCCAGTTGCCTATCCAGTGCAGTTCTGACATATTTCTGTCCCCGTGCTCCTGAATGGGTGATCACAGACCATGGTTGTGTATTGATATGGGTGAGCAGATCATTTCCAAGTGGGGGCTGCAAAGCTGTGATCTGTACTACATATGCAATCTTCCATATGATTGATTAATTATATGCTATCAAGTCTGTGTTAGCTCTTAGCGACCACATAGATAGACTTTCTCCAGGATCCACATAGTTACTTGGAATTAATATAAGAGAGTTTATTCAAAAGTAAGCATATCTACAGTTGCAACATAAAGCTGCAATTATATATGCAGTTTTCTAAAAAAATTGAACAGGGTATGCCTAAACACACACGCACACACACGCACACCCATACACACAAGCACTCACAAACATAATGACATTGTAGGAAGGTAGCTGTGTTAGTCTATGATAACAGAAAATCAGGAGGAATCTGGTTGCATCTTTTCCAATTAACCAATTTTATTAAAAGGCATAAGCTTTTGTGAGCTCACAAATCTTATGCTTTTAATAAAATTGGTTAGTCGGAAAAGGTGCTACCCGACTTCCTGTGATGTAGTAATGAGAGAGTAGTGTAAAATAAAGGAAGGATGGTGGGTAATGGCCTATAAATTTATGTTTATAAAAATTTTAAAGTTCTTTAAAAATGTACCAGTGTTGCTAAAAGTCTACTTCCTTGTCTCTCTGACTTCTGTGCACACTTCATAGGGAAGTTTTCTCCACCTGGTGTCTTCCCCTCCTTGTGCATTTTACCTGTTAAACTATCACCCCCCCCAAAAATATCTACCAGTTTGGGGGAGGGGTGTTGGGGTTCCAAAATCCCCTTCAACCCCACAGAATGGAAACACTGGTGAAAGTTTTGGCTGTGCTCCTCTATGGGTGCCAGGAAACTGCATCCAGGCTGCAGGTTGCCCCCCTCCCCCGCCCCATATTAGAAACATTCTTTGAGTTTACGCACGATTCTAAGCCACAAAGCCTGGTTAGTGAATGAGAATGGCTGGCTCACACAAAATAAGGAGCCAGACCTATTAAACAACTTTATCACTTAGCCTGATATGTGAACCAAGCAGCTTGGTGTTAATTGCAGTCACACATCTTAGAAACACTGCTTTAAACAAACCCTGAGTAAATAAACCATGCGTATAGTGTCAAAGTGGCCTTAGTACCAGACTGCCTTACCCAGTACACAGGCAGCCTGTGATTTCCAGCCCAATTAAAACTGCTGGATTGATCCTAGGACATTTTGCTTGAAAGTGATGTATTTTTCCATTATAGAAGAAATATGAATTTTCATCGTTTTGAATTAAGATCAGATTTTAACAGAAATACAGGAAGTTGTCTTCGACTGAATCCAGTGGGAGATCAAATAAATTTCTTTTGAGGGATAACCATCCTCCAGAACATCTGCCTGGGGTCTATTCTAGCTGAGCCTAGAATTTATTGCATGGAAACTAGGACTATCTAGGTTAGCAGTGTTTTGTTGCTAAGCTGCATAGGCGCTCTGCAAAGGTAGCATACTTTATCTCTGTCTCTCTCCCCACCCCTCCCCAACCCCGGTTCCCATTTTGCCTGAATTCAGATTTGCCCATTCCAACGAAGAATGAAGATCCAGAGGCCAAGAGGGAACGCCTCTACCGGCTGACCCAGTCCTACGTGGAGATGAACCACCGCCTCCAGAAGGCCTGCAGTTTGCTCAAGGAGAAGTGTGAAGAGCTGAAACTGGCTGGGGCAACTCTGGAGCAGGGCATCTTAGAGATGAAGCAAAGGGCTTTGTGAGATACGTTTTTGGAAGTGACCACAGCAAAGTTGACCCACGTCCCCTGCAGGATCGTGCCACGCTTGAACTAAAGACTTGCGATTGTGATGTGATTTCAGCATGCCTACGCTACACATCTTAAACACCGTCTGTGTTTTAGGTTCTGTGAATGTGTGTCAAAAAACCAGTTGCCCGCTACAAGCCTCCTGAGGGCCCGAATCTCTTCGCTGTGCTCACTCTGAGATGCCCGGTTGTGCAGTTAGCCTTATTTTTATTTTTTTGGCCCCCAATTCACTGTTGCTCTTAGTTCTGCAGAGCTCCATTGGTCCTTGTTCCGTTTTCTTCATACAGACGTTTAGAACAAAACACCTCTCTTTGGGGAAAGTCAACGGGTAGTTTCCGCAGAGTTCACATACTGAGATAGGCTGGGACAAGTGGACTTTGTGGGTGGGGGTGGGGGGTGAGAAAATCACCACTTGCCCCCAAGGGCAGTTGCTCTAGTTTTACGCCATGACATCTCCTTCATTCCAATATGATTTCTCCCTCTGGTATTGCCTGGATGACGATCCCATTGCCACTGCCATCAGTGAGATGCTGGCTGAGCAAGGCTTCCATGGCTACGTTGAGCATCAGGACCACGTGGCTGGGGAGCCAGTTTTGGCCTCCGTGAACGAGATCATTCAAAGCAGTCGGTTTGCCATCATCCTCTTGACCCCCCATTCAGTGACTGACCCTTGGTGCCAGCGCATCTTGGAGTGGAACCTTGTCCATTCCGTACACCAGAAGGGGGCGAAAGTCATCCCGGTTTATGTGGACATCACCCAGGAACAAATGCCCCCGACTTTGAGACACCTGACCGGACTCAAATACAGCGGGAGATTCTTTAGGCGGCGGCTGCTTGCCAGCTTGGAGAAGACCAGGCCCAGGGCCAGGACACCATGCTCCTCCAGCACAACGGGCTAAAAGCAACGTTAGCTTCTGATGGACTTGAGAAGTAGACTGGGGGGCGGGGGCAGGAGATGGCCGAGGCAGCTTGGTCATTACATTTGGACCATCACCAGAAGTGTATCCGATTCATTTTGGTGTTTGACATAGGCCCCATTGTGTTGTGGGTGATAAACATACATGGATCCCCGTAGTAGTAGTAGCACCTAGAGCTGATCTGTCAGAAGGTCTTTAAAACAAACCTTTCGTTGTTTGGGAAGAGAGGAAGGGGAGGGGAGGGGGACATTGTTCACCGTTTGTCTGGTACTAAGGGGTGAGGGTTGGTATTGAAAGTAAAGCCAGGTTCCTAAGACTGCTGGTTGTGATACTAGACTTAATTTAAGGAGCTCTTATTAAAAAGCAGTTTTTGGACAACTTTGAGTGTGTGAGCTTGTCTCCATGTTGAGCTTCTTGGGCAAACCATACTTTCAGAGAGGTTGATGTATAACTGAGACCCTCTTTCAATTGTGGGGATGTGGAATGTTCTCAAACACCCCTCAAGACAGGGCAGAAGCATCTGCAATAACATTAAACCCAAAAACATTTTTTTTTTAAATTCCCTGTACCCAGCCATCTGGTACAAACAAATGTGGACTTTATGCAGTAGCCCTCATTGGGTGCCTTCCAGGCAGGCTGGATTTCAGTTCCCATCATTCCCAGCTAAAATGGTCTTTGACTTGCAAAATAGGCTTATTTGTATACAGTGCCAATATTTATGCTGTCCAAACAGCCTTGAGAAATGATTGAATGTAGAGTGTGCCCATTGCGCAGCCAAAGAACGGCAAGTTGGGGCTGCTAAGAAAACGGGAGAGAAATACAGTTAGCTGGAGAAGGTTGCTGGATGGTTGGCACCAAGAACAGGAGCCATGTGTTCTAGGTTCCTCTTCTAGATGAAGTATTTAGCTGAAGAAAGCAAACTCCAATCCATAAATGCTTGGCCATAATAAAAGTTTCCCTCTATATATAACTTCAGTCCAAATAATTAAAAATGTGGCCACCTGGTGCAATGGCCTAATTCATGCACTGTGCCAAGCAGTTACGTGCACCTTGCAGTTTATAGACCATGGTTTTAATTAACTCTAGTGCTTGACCTCAATCAACTATGGCTTAATTGACAGGCCGTGCTAAGACAAACTGTCCAAATGCGAGTCCAGCTTCCATATCTGAGGTTAGGAGAACTTCGTTTTTAAATTACTGAATTTATAAACATTTACATATGTTTGTAAATTACTGAATTTATAAACATTTTCATACTATTGATATCTTTTAACGTGCCCATAATTTTTGATACAAGCAATTGCAAGGAAATCCCACCATTTATTACTGTGGCTTGTCATAGAATGGATTTCATTTTTTTCGGGTAAAGCTATAGACCAAATTTCATCCCATCTATCCAGTAAGATACTATCTAGATCAGAGTTTCGCAGCCTTAGCAGCTTGAAGATGTGTGGACTTCAACTCCCAGAATTCCCTAGCCAGCATGGAAGTCCACACGTCTTCAAGCTGCCAAGGTTGAGAAACTGGTCTAGACATTTCTGTTGTTTAGCAATGACCAATTTGGCTGCTAGAAATAAAAATGTAATGAGTTCTTTAATTTGCCATTTCTTTTTCTGGCCATCGAATGTGTGTAGCAAACCTAGCTTTGGAGAGAATTCAAATGTTTGTATAGTTGGTGTTCCTCAACCTTAGCAACTTTAAGACAAGTGGACTTCAACTTCCAGAATTCCCCCAGCCAGCCTGGAATTCTGGGAGTTGAAGTCCACATATCTTAAAGTTGCTAAGGTTGAGGAACATTGTATATAGTTATACATGACATTTCATTCAACACCTTTTCCCAAAAATCTGATATTTCATTTCCACCAAGGGCTATTAGCCTTGATAGCAGCAGGACTGCCTGTGAAGACCATCTGCTGGGAAACCAGTGGGCTTCCTTGGGCCACTGTGAGAAGAGACTGCTGGACTAGATGGAACAGGAGTCAGCTCCAGCAGGACAATGCTTAAGTTCTCAATGTTCCCTACTAGTTTACAGTCTCACCACCATCTTGTTGAATATTCAGAAGATACAGGTGAAATAGTTATTGGAATAGCTAAGCCAAGGCCATCAAGTCGCTTTGCTGTTGAACAAATTCAGAGCTGGATTTCTCTGGCCAACTTTAACACTCTTAACCATTAGCTCAAACTGGCTTGCCAAAATGGGTTAAGAATAAACCACATTGCCCCCAGTCACATCAAGCCCATAGCCTGCTTATTGAATAAACCATTTTTAAATAATATTTTTATTAAAGTTTTACATATATAAAAGCTAATGCAGAATGAAAATAAACTACAAACAAAAAGAACAAGAAGAAAAGAGGAGAAAGAAATATAAAAAGTGACCTCCCCTCCCTTCAAACAAATATATGCATTAACAGTAACTAACACTTTCTCTAATATTACAGAGAAAAGCCCTCTTCATCCTATTTCTCATCCCTAAATAATAACCAAATTATTAAAAATTCATCAGTCTAACCAGCAAAAGCATTAAGAGTACCAATGATAATAAACTATATATCTGAAGCTTGGACACATAAATCTATTTTGTATTTTAACTTCTAAAAATTTTTCTGAGAAATAAAACATAAAAGATCTGTCCCCATAAGCATAAGAAAGGCCAATAATAATAACATGTATATTTTAAATGAAACCAAATAAATCGTTTTTACAGGTATACAGTAAATCAGCATCTTACAGTCCTGGTCAGAAAAAGAAAATTCAATATTAACGCAGGATCAAAACTTAGAAATTTAACCCTGATCCGATAAGTCATCTTTAAATTCCTTTCTCTTCTTTTTAAAAGGCTCAATCTTCAATCTCTTCTCCAAATAAAATCCCAGGTAATAATCACTTATTCCCTTCCTGTCTATTTTCAGAAAAGGTTTTAGAGATTTAGTGTTTCCCTTTGTGGGTCCAAAGTGGGATAGCTTTCAGACTCACTGTTCTGATCCATTACAGCTTCTTTCTCCATGTCATTCTCATAATCAAGTGACTTTAAGTCCATCTTCAGATCCCCAGCATCTTTTCCCATATCTTCCATGTCTCTCTCATAGTCTAGCATTTCTTTAAAGTCCATTTTAGAATCCTTATTCAAGTCACCTTCAGCTTCTATTTTATGCAATGACATCTTTTCTTCTACCACCTCTGTTAGACCCAATTTTAGAAATAATTCCTGGACACACTGATCCCAAACAGCTAAAAATTCTTCTATAAAAAGGGAATGTTCCTCCATTATGTTAGGCGATACCTTTTCCTTTAATTGCTCTCATTTATTACTTTGGCTTTCATAGAATGGATTTCATCTTTTTCAGGCAAAGCTATAGACCAAATTTTACCCCATCTATCCAGTGAAATACTATCCAGATCAGAGTTTCTCAACCTTGGCAGCTTGAAGATGTGTGGACTTCAACTCCCAGAATTCCCCAGCCAGCATGAGAGGGAGTTAAACTCTGAGAGTTAAAAGTCCACACATCTTCAAACTGTCAAGGTTGAGAAACTCTGGTCTAGACATTTCTGTTGCTTAGCAATGACCAATTTGGCTGCTAGAAATAAAAATGTAATGAGTTCTTTAATTTGCCATTTCTTTTCCAGGCCATCGAATGTGTGTAGCAAACCTAGCTTTGGAGAGAATGCAAATGTTTGTATAGTCGGTGTTCCCTCAGTAGAGGTGGAGGCACCTCAGACACAACTTGTCTCCCATTTTTCATGCTGCTCTTTCATCAGTCCCCAGGAAGATTAAGACCACTTCACAAGTTCACCAGGGAGGCAGCACTTAACAACCCACTTGGGGATGAGTGAGGGATTAGGAGTAAGACATCCACATCCCAAAGACTCAACTAATCACTCCCCTATTGTCCCTTGAATGAGCTGATGTGTCAATGAGGAACGCAGCCACCCTGGAAGACATTTATGGGGTCCCCCCAACCAACTTTCTAGACTGAAGAAGTTGCTTGGACAAGCAGCGAAACGTATCAGACCAAAAGAAAAGAAGTCCAGTTGCCATGACTGAACCTCCAGATATGCTACACAATGGCCAACCAGATGCCTCCAGGAAGCTCATAAGCCCACCACAATAGAAGAAGGAAAGAAGAGGAACAAAGACGGTGAAGGGCTTGGAGGCGACATCCTAAGAAGAATGGTTTGTTTAGCCCAGTTTCTTAACCTTGTCGACTTGAAGATGTGTGGACTTCAACTCCCAGAATCCCCCAGGTTGAAAAACACTGGTTTAGCCTAAAGAAGAGAAGGCGAAGGGGAGACATAATCACAGTCTTCCAATCCTTGAAGGGCTGTCCCAGGGCTGAAGAAGCCCTGGAACATAGTGCCCGAGCATAGGAATGATAGGAACTTCCAGCTCTTGTTGATTAGTGAATTTGTTAAGATGGAGTCTCTCTAATATTTTGAATCCCTTGTCCTGTATTGTTTTGTATTCTTTTTCAAGGCTACCTCCATACCCCTCTACACCTACATCGAGCTAAAGGTTAAATATACCTCTCCCTCCTAGCTAGAATTTCCAACACAGTAGCCAGCACTAAGGCTTGACAAAAGGCCCCACCACTTCCTGTAACTCCCCAGTATTGTCTTACACTACCCACTACAACATACCAGCTTTTATACTAAGTCAGTTGATGGATCCAACAAGCTAAGGACCATCTGAACCAACATAGCCAAACTATTCTTCCTAGCCCAACTTGGAAATGCTGGGATCCAACTTTTGAATGCAATACTGGTACCTTATCACCCACCCACAGCCATTCCCAAGAGCCAAGCTTCAACACCATCTGATTAGATTCATCAATTTGAAAGTAAACTAGGATTTGTGGAGTCCTTAGGGTGCTCTGAGCTTGGTTGTTTCTTTGAAGACGTTTCATCACCCAACTAGGTAACATCTTCAGTGCTAGAAGGGAGTGGGGTTTGCTCTCTGTTTATATACAGTAGCTTGCCCTGTCAGTGTTGGTGGGGGTGTGGTTTTCTCCTAATCTTTGATTAGGCTGTTGTTTACTGCTTGATTGTCTGTCTGAGTTGGTAGTTCCTTGATTAAGGTATTGTTTACCACTCGATTGTTTGTCTGGTGTTAATCCTGGTGTTAATCCCTGCTTATCTGGATGTCGATTGCTGGCGAGGAGGTGTTCTGGTCTTTTTGTTTCCTTTTTATTGTCTCTTTTGAATAGTGTGTAGATATTGTTTATCTCTGTGTGCCTGTTGATGGCTGACTTGTCAATATCCAACTTCCAGGAATTCCCTTGTGTTTTTGGATTTAGCTTGGTCTAGGATGCTCCCAGTTTCCCAGTTGAAACTGTGGTTGTGTCTGTCCACTTGTGAGATTAAGGAGGTCAAGCTACTGTATATAAACAGAGAGCAAACCCCACTCTCTTCTAGCACTGAAGATGTTACCTAGACAGGTAACAAAACGTCTGCAAGAAAACAGCCAAGCTCAGAGAACCCCAAGGACGCCACAGTTCAACCCTGAGCTACAGATATTCTCTTCTATTGAAACTAGGACTTAAATGCAACAAAGATTCATGCTGCAGAATCCCCATGTTTTGGATGCAAACTGTTTGCTGTAATAAGGCATCGGAGGCCTCCATTATTTATTTATATGACTGATGCACACAATAATTAGGCTAAATTGTGCGTTGCTAGTTTGTGGTTTAGTGGTTGTGAGCAAATAACCTGCTTGATTGGTCAAGGAAAGACTTAGAGGCTATGTTTGGTTATAGGATTAACCTTGACTTAGCATGTTGTTTGGTCAATTTATGATTGTATGTATTGTACGAATGCAAAATTCATTAATTCAGGGAGTGTGTGTGTGTTAACTCCAGCCACTGTTGTTGCTTCATTGGTCAGCGTGGTGTGCAAACCACGTCAATGGGTTAATTCAGTAAACCATGAATCTTGTTATGCAAACACAGCTATTGCAAACGGTGGTGCAATATTTTTAGAAGTTAAAAAAACACCACCCGGGGTTGCGTTGGGTTATTTATTATTGCTTGGTGGTCACTTTTTCCTACTGTCATTGTTATTACATTTTGTGATACCGTTTAACTGTCGTAAGAACGGAACGCAGAGTCCTGCTGGATTTGAGAAGGATCCGAGCCCCATAAATAAATAAATAAAGGCTGAAGATGATAATCCAAAATAAAACCGAGGAGGCGTGATGTGTAAATAAAGAAACAAAATCAAACAAATAAAAAGACACAGAGAGCAGTGTCCGCCAGAAGATGTCACTATCGACAAGGTGAATGGAATATTGTCCAATAATTCTGCAAAACCAGGAGTGTTTTGCTCCAGCAAAAGAGACACAGCTGGCACTCTAAAACGTTTCCAGAAGTGGTTACTCAATTTGTAGCTTTTAATCTAACCAAAAGGAGCGATTGAAAATACTTTAGTACGGTAACCCCGTTAATGGTATTTCATGTTAATGGCAATTAAACTTACGGTAAACTTTTTATTTATTTATTTATTGTTATATTTCAGATTTGTCACTGCCCATCTCACTGTGGAGTGACTCTCGGCGGCTTACAGTAAAAACAGAATAAACGTTAGTTAAAATAGATACATACTAATTAAGTAAAATATGCTAAAAAACAAACTCTTTTTTTTTTTTTTAACTGTGGCTTCTCCTGAGTTTTAGAATAAAGTTCTCGGCACGCCACTCTAACGGTTAAGTGCAGTCCTGATGTTAAAAGAGCGGGCAGCGGTCCTGCACTCTAATGATCTCTCTCAACCTCCGACGTCCATCCTCTTTGCCTGTTAGCTATGCGAGGTTAGGATGACGGTGACTGTAATGCTGATGCTTTGGAATCATCCTAATTTGGGGTTGGGGGTGTTAGTCATTTCCAGTTTAGCTTGTGCCCACCACACTCGTCAATTGCTATATCCAGACCAGAGTAAGCGCGCGCGCTGCTCAGTTCAGCTAGCAAAAAGGGAGCCTGATATTTCTTCAGCATCAGCAAACTCCTGGATTTTCCCCCTTCCTTTTATTCTGTGTCAATGTGTTTTCTTATAAATTTTGACTGTATATTTATTCATTGTTTTAATATGTTGTAAGCCACCCAGAGTCCCCCATGGGGGGAGATGGGCGGGGATAAGTTTGATAAACAAACAAACACACACCGAAACAGTTAACTGTCAAAACAGGATAAAAGGCACAGCAAAGCAGAAACAGAGTCACAAATACCAGGGAGGAATTTACAACATCCATATCTTTATACCGTATCTCTAGATGAAAAAGACAGAGAACTTTCCAGAGCCACTGGAGACAATACTATAGGTCAGTGTTTCTTAACTTTGGCCACTTTAAGACCTGTGGACTTCAACTCCCAGAATTCCCCAGCCAGCCTTCCCCAGCCCTGCTGCCCTCCTCTGAAGCAGCATCTCTCCGCACCATCACCTCCCCCCCACAACCCCCTGCCCCCCGCAACATGTCCAGCTTGGCTTTTTCTAGAACTATTCTGCGGTAAATATGTTTGTCTGTGTGTCAATGGCTACGAGTTTTTTCTTTGCCTGGCACAATGGTCTTTTAGTAGTGGCTTTAAAGTATCATTTTGTTTTTAATGTGTTGTGGAAAATTCAGAAGTACAGAGCACAACCCTGAGAAGGAGGAACCGCGTTTATTGCAATGATCCCTTGGGCGCCTGCTTTACGAAAAAGAAGGACCCGAACAATGGGAAAGCATTTTTTTTTTTTAATAGGAGTACAGAAGCCTTTTTATAGGAGCAGAGAAGCCTTTCTCAATCTTTGAACCCTGGAGAAACCCTTGAAATATTTTTCAGGCCCCTGCACATTCAGGCTCAAATATAGGCCAGAAGTTACAAAAGGATCATATTCGTTTCATGTGTAGGCCTGTATATGTGCATTAACAGTGTTCTTAAACTAAAAATTAAAAAAATGAAACTTATTTCTTTAATGTGAAACCTGTGCTTGTTTTTTGCTGCCTGCCTAC